>NC_087442.1:79014456-79640706 GCF_036321535.1 Camelus dromedarius | reverse complement strand
TTTAAGTGTGAACCTCCTCATTTGATGACTAATGTCAGTTGTTAGTATGTACCCCATCATCTTCTCCAGATGCCAAATGAAATTGAAAAGTGATTGATAACCTTGCTGGGTTAGTTTATCTCTTCTAAATATATAAAGCTAATATTTTATGTGAATGTCTAGAGGCTTGGACTCTTAGGGGATTACATTGACTGAAAGAGAAGAGCCAGGCTCTTCATTGCTTTAATTGTGATTTGGAATCACCACGGATGAAGGAAACGTTGAATTTGAAGCTTGATTTTGGTGTTTAAGATGTGCCTTGAAAGCATCAGAAGTGTCCGTGGTTGTGTGAATATGAACCTTTGGGATGAGAAAGGTGATCATTTTGGGAGCAGATACTCCTTTTTTGAAGCAAGCATCAGCACTTGTTGAAAGATCTGTCATAAGGTCCTGGTGTAGTTCATAAAGGAGACCACAGTTTCTAAAGCTGACACGTTGTTTGTGAAAGGAAACTGGTTGCTTTGTTTTGCTGAAAAGAAATGGAACCACAGAATGATGACAGAGTCCTTAGACTCTTTGGACTAGTCCAGGAAGGGAATTACGCACTGTAACCACACTGATCCGTCCGGCAAATTGTGGGTTCTTGTTTCGATTCAGCATCCCGTTCAGACAGGAGTGATACACTTCTGACCCTCCCTCTTCTCCCTCCTAGACACTGGACACCCATTTTGATGATTTAGTAAGCATTTAGTCTTTCCATTGCCCTCCAGTAAAACGTGAGCTGGTGCTGGATAGAGTTCTTTTTCGTGGCGTTACCTCTGTCTCCTCACCTTGAAAAAAGAGCTTGCCTGGTTAGTCTCTTAAATTTCCAGCTCCAGTTCAGTGATTCTGTTACACTCTGCTTCTAAGTAACTGTTTTTAATATTGTATAGAAATTGCTTGATTGCTAAGGTTCACAGGGCATGCATACACTGCTGGTTCCGTGGCCAACAGAGAAGCCAAGGGAAATGCTGTAGGAGTTTATTCATGCTTTTGTTCACTCACTCACTCACTCACTCACTCATTCATTCATTCATTCATTCATGCAGTCCTTGAATCTTCTCAGTATAAGCCTTCTTACATCTTCTCTCCTGTCAGTTTTATGCTAGGTAAATCCTACATCCTTTCCCAGGTAATTTCTGGTTCTTTGGTTTTTTTTCAGCCCTGCCTCTATGACATCTTTGAAAATTAACTTCTTTATAGCTTTGCACTTACTTTTTGGCAGGAGAAGAAGATGGTTCGGTGCTCTTTTTGTTTGTTTCCTTCACACAAGAATTTAATCGTCTGTGGTGGAAAAGTTTTTTGTGAGGCCCTGGGTCTGCATGACCATTACCATATTAAGCATGTGATTTTCAGGTGACAAATTTCAGAATGCCAGTATCTTTTGAAAGGAGCCCTAACCTTCAGCTTCTCATCTCAGATGAGTTTTTTCCTTTCTTATTTTATCTTCTTGTTTCTGATGATGTGGTTGCTTTGTGGGACTCTCATTCCTCTTAAAAAAGGATTCTTTCAAATCTAAAAAATCATTGTTATGACTTGAATTTATAGAATTTCTTTGGATGTTAATGATTGTCGTATTCAATCAAGAACTGTTTTCTTCATTAGAAGTGCAGTGGGAGTGAAACAAGTATTAAAAAAAGTTAGTGAATAAACACCCCTGACTTTGGTTTTTACTTCTAGATGACAGTAATTTAAACAAATTAAAGTTAGGTAAAGTAATAATACCTTATATTTGCATAACATTTAAATTTTCCTAAGAAATATCTCTTCAACCCATTTATTGCATTTGAAGTTTTTGATTGTAGTAGTAAAGTTACGAAGCAGAAGTTCAAAATTCTCACCTGTCAATAGGGTTTTGTTTGGCAGAAGGCGGGGGCGTAAAGAATCTTCATTTTTAAAAGGTTTCCCAGATGGTTCTGCTATTTGTGTTGGAACGGAATCATTGCATTAGAGATTGTATAACTTTTCTTTAAATATATATGATATAGAAGAAAAAATAACTAAATAAATCATTCTGTATGTTGAAGAAAGTTATTTGTTTTCCCATTAATATTTCAGGAGAAATGCTGTTTTGCAGATGCTACACAAGCCAAGCATATATCTGCCTAATAACCCAGCAGTTCCGCTTCTAGGTATATATTCAAGAAAACTGAATGCAGTGCGTATATCCACCAAAAATACAGATGTGTAGAAAGGGTGTTTAATAGCAGCTTAATTTGTAATAGCTCCAAACTGGAAACAGCCCAAATGTTCATCAGTAGTAGAATGGGTAAATGAATGGTGGTATATTCTTAGAAGTTGAATTAATGAACAAACTATTGACACAGGCAACAGACAGGAATGAATTTCACTATCTTAGTGTTTAGCCAAAGAAGCTAGACACAAATATGTACATGTTGTATGATTCCTTTTGTATGATGGTCAAGAGAAGGCACAGTCAGACTGTGATGATGGAGGTCAGATAATGACCGGGGAGAGAGCACAGGAAGAATCTTCTGAAGTGCTGAGAAGTCTCTGTCTTGATGGTTTCCCAGGTATGTACGTATGTAAAAATCACTGAACTGCACATTTGAGATTTGTGAGCTTTATTCTATGTGAGTTATACCTCAATAACGCACACACACGTACAGAAATACACGTGTGTCTTTGACCCTGAGCAATGCTCAGATTGTCCTATGTCTCTTCTGCTCACCTCTAAATACCAGCACATCCCTGGCTTAGTGTCTTGTTCAGGGATCTATGTTTAAATGAATCATGCCACTAAGATGATTCTTACAGTTGTATATTCTTCTATAATTACATGAAAAGGTTGATAGAGAGGGTTCTGTGCTATTCAGCCATCTATGACTGTTCTTCTGTTGATCAAAAGTGAAAACCACTAGGGTGATGATTTATTTTGCATGTTGGTACTCAGATTTTAATACAGCTGAAAGGATACTCAGAATATATGTTCATTAAAATGCTTTGGCCACACATGTATATTTTTTAAAGTTTTTTTTTTCTGGATAGAACTTTGTTAATTCTGATTTAATTGATACAGTTCACTTTTACTTAAATCACAGATTGAAATTAAAATAGGCCCAGTTTCTCATGTAAAGAGGCTCAAGTTGCTAAGAAAATTGCCCCCTTGAATATAGATCAGGTCGTAGTCTCCTGAATAATGGTTGTCTTAATTCCTTAACACGGTGTGTAACATGTGACTTCAAAATCCTCAGAGGATCTCAAATTCCTTTTAAATTCCCGCTTGGCATCTCTGCCCATATAGTGTCATTAATCACGGTAGTACTCTCTGTTTAAGAGCCTCCACTTTCCTTAAGCATAGTAATTTACAGCTTACTAATTGGGAGTACTTACTTTGAAGCATTGAGCAAATTATTTTGGAGCACTATTCCATATGTTTTAAACCTTTATTCTTTCTAAGTGTGCTGGAGGAAGACCAGAGAATTCCACTGACCAGACAGATTTCTGTTCTTTACCTCTGTGTGTCTTCTTTCTTTGCTGAAAATAGAAAACGAAAAGGATTGGCCATCACGGTGACATTAGATAATACTTGAAAAGTGGAGAGTTACAAAAAAAAAAAAGAGAGAGAGGAAAACAAAATAGAACAAGGGCTTACTGGGCATTTTATATTAAGATAAATATGAAATTTAGGAAATTAATCTCTTATAAGAAGCCATGGGTTCAGGACTCTCCTCGAACTCCAGATAGCAGAGTTTGTTAATACTCTATTCCTGTTTTTGATTTGGTTTTAAACAAGTACACTCTGTTCCTTACTGCTGATCTTCGATGCTTCCTTATGGTCGAATGGTATTAAAAACCCAGATTTGTGTGAAAGTTAGCTCACGGTGCAGTTTTTTAAGCACCGTCCTAAGAGGTCTCTTTGTTTCCACCTGTCCTCCCCACCCATCTATCTAATCACAGTGTCTCTGAGAACCCTGGACAGCTCCTCACAACTTCCTGGATCAGGTCCTGGTTTTCAGCTCAGCATTCAAGACCCTTGTTGTCTGGCCGAAACCTACCTTCCCAATCTTAGTTTTAGTTTCTTAGCTCTGCGGTCATTCTGAGCTATTCACCGTCTTCAGATACTGACTTGGACATGCTTTTTCCAACCTTTTAATCACATTTTTCTAGAATGCCCTTCTTCCGTGAAACCGTGTTCTTTCCTTCACGTGCTTCCCCTTGGATTATTGTCCTGAGATATCTTCTCCTTTCTCCGAACTCCTGAATTATCGCTATTTCGCTTGCAGTGTTAGTCCCTCATCATGTCGATTCATATTCATGTTCAAGGTTTGGGAGGTCTGGGTCGTATCTCCCGCTGTACCTCTCCCCCTTTTTCTCCCCCTCTTTTGTCTCTGGGGCTGTTTGGTACCCAGTAAGCATATTGGCTGAAATCATCTTGAATCATATCCATGAAGCTGGTTCTTTATCTGTTAGTCTCTCAAGAAGGTCCCTGGGAGTCAAATCTCTGCTCTCCTGTGTATTATTCAACCCTCAGCTCCCCAGTGGATTGATAATTAGAGATTTTTATATGGAGTTCAGAACCTTAGCTCCTGCTTATGGAAAGTAAGCCTTTAATTCTGTGATACTTAGCAGGTTTTCAAGATATACTTAGACCTTTCCTAGTTGCTGTGGGGATTCATAAAGTCATCAAAGTGTAGAAGCTGAGGAGAGGTTAGAAAGCACTCTAGATATAAAAGGTGCTTAGTCAGTAAGCTTGAGGAACACTGGGCTTGAGCTGCTTTGGTTCTGTGTTTCCTGCCTGCTTACTCTTCTACCCACCTCTGCTGGTTCATTTAGGCCTTCCTCACGTATCTAGACATTTCCCTCACCTAAGTTTTAAAAAGATGTTTTTGTGACTGGAGCCTGCCTGGGAGCGACCATGGTTTCATCTCTCTCTCTCTCTCTGGGCCTTGGGACTCAGCCACGTTTTTGGATTGCATCCCTGGCCTTTGGCTGCTCTCTTTGGCTTAGAGGAATTCATCTCTAATATAAATCAGCTCCTCTTTTCTCTTCCTTTTGTGTTGAGATGTGTTGTTTATAGCATCGCCCGTCTTTTATTTTTATGTTTCAGCGAAAGAAATACTTGTCTTCTCTCTCATCTCCCTCTTTGCCAATATAATCCTGAAAATTGAGTGTTCCTTTAAGCTTCTTGATTGCATCTTTAATCTGCACAAACACCTCTACTGTCCTTCACATGGTATAATCATTTCCTTCTGCCTGTCACCTCCACTTCCAGAAAAATGTACTTTTGTTGAGGTTATTTGCATCTGTGTCAGTCTCTCCAGAGAATGTGCACCTCCTGAAGGCAGTTGCTGTGTGTGATTGCTCTCTGCATCCTTGGTGCTCAGCACAAGAGCTCATAAATAGTGAAAAATCGATAGAACTTGGCTGAACTCATAGTTCCAAATCTGTAAAGTTCTGTGTATCTGGACTCTTCCAGATAATTGGGGTTTTACACCTTGCTTTCCTACATCAAGATAATTGTGCACATTCTGGGGAATCACATGGGCATGGCCATCTCTGAGATTAAAACCAGATACCAGGCCTTCATTATTACCGAAAAGCTCGGCTCTGTTAGGCTCATTCATAATGTAGCCAGGATAACGTGTGGGGTGACTACTCTTCATTCAAAGAATTCTCGGAGCAGATCTAAAAACTTAAGCTCTCTATCCTGGACTAAGAAACTTTGCTCTACTCTTGGTCATGTGGTACTTATTTATCATCCCATCGACAGTGTGCAGATCCAGATGTGGCATCCTCACTTGGGAAGCAGGGCGTGTATCTTTTGAGATTATCCGAGTGGTACCTTGTTGGCTCAGATGTGCCATTGTCTGTACTGTACTGTCTAAGGCTGATTGACAGGCCTCAGATTCTTATGTGTTTAAAGAATCAGTTTTCTATATTTGGACTCAGTATTTTGAGTGATAAGAAATATGTCAAATGAGCTGAGAATTACGTAAGTGGAAATCAAACTTCTGATAAATGATGCCAAGGAAAGTCGTATTTCCAGTGTTCTGCCTCTTTTTCTGAAATAATCTCCAGTGTGTGGATTAAGTGGTTTATAGGTAGCTTGATAACTTTGGTAGCATCTATGTACGGAGGCGGCTAAGAAGCATGTTCAGCTTTAAGGATGCTCCTCTCATTGAAAATAGCGAAAGCGTCATGCTTACAGAATGTTGTCATACCTGGCCTTTAAGTCGTAACTACATTTGGGCAACTATCTCTGATATAACTAAAATTAAAAAATTCCCCGAGGTGGCTGCAGCGTTAACACATTTTAGAAATAAGATATCAAATAACTCAACTGAAAAATACAATAAAATATGTCTTCACTGAATGAAATTACCTTGGTGCTCCACATACCTCAATGTCAAGGTTGAAGTGTCGGTAACTTTTTGGAACTTGACTCTGAACTGGGTAGTAGACTGGGGCCTGACTCCCAGAGAGCCTGTGGACTCATTCTGTAGAAGGGGAGCCTGATGCTGGAGCTTCTTTCTTTGGGGGTCAGGGGCTTGTCACAAAGTAAGAAGAGTCAAAGGACTAGGACCACCGTGGAGACTCGGAGGCAGAGTGCTTAGCTTTGCAAGAGGGAGAAAGCGAAAGTTGAGGTGAATCTTGAAGGATGAATGAGCATTTTTCAATTGTTGGTATGAGTCTGGGTCGGGTGATGCAAGCTTCCTGGGAAGCAGAGAATCAGAAAGGGCAAGGAATGTTGATCATAGACTTTTTATCTACATATCCCTTTTGGTTTTTCTCCAGTTGCTTGAGAATAAGGGACTGGAGAGGAGAGAATGGATAGTGAGGTGCAGTGAGAGGGGACGTGAGCAGCAGGTCTGGCAGAAGAACCGAAGGAAAAAGAAAAGGAGTGTTTTCATGAGTGTCTTCATGGTGACCGACTTTGGAGTTCCGAGTGTTTAGGGAAGCAGGTCAAACCAGAACAGTGATGGGAATCAGATGTCATGGAACAGAAGGTAGGGGTTTTATATGTGGGTATGAGCGTCTGTTTATTTTTGTTGTTGTTATTGCTGTTGAAGTATAGTTGATGCATGGTGTTGTATTAGTTTCTGGTGTACAGGATAGTGATTCAGTCACATATACACACACACACACACACACACACGCACGCACATATCCTTTTTCATTATAGGTTATTACAAGGTATTGAATATATGTGCTGTACTGCAGGGCCTTGTTGTTTATCTGTTTTATGCATAGTAGTTTGTGTCTGGTAATCCCAGCCACCTGATTTATCTTTCCCCCACCCCTTTCCCCTTTGGTAACCATAAGTTTTCTGTGTCTGTGAGTTTGTTTCTATTTTGTAAATAAGTTCATTTGTATCATTTTTTAGATTCCACATATAGGTGATATCATGTGATACTTGTCTTTCTCTTTCTGGAACTTCACTTAGTATGATCATCTCCAGTTCCATCCATGTTGCTGCAAATGGCTTTATTTCATTCTTTTACGGCTGAATATTAGTCTGTTGTGTACATATACACCACAACTTCTTTATCCAGTCATCTGTTGATGGACATTTAGGTTGTTTTCGTGTCTTGGCTATTGTAAATAGTGCTGCTGTGAACATTGGAGTGCGTGTATCTTTTTGAATTAGAATTTTCCTGGGATATATGCCCAGGAGTCGGATTGCTGGAGCATATGGTAACTGTTTTTAATTTTTTAAGGAATCTCCATAATGTTTGTATATATTTTAATAACAAATAATTATACCTTGAGTTTGTTTTGTCAGTAATAGCCTTTTTAGTCTCTGGAAACCCTGACAGAGTATGTTTCAAAATACAGTATTATTACTTCTTCCTTAAACAAGCTCTGTTTTTTGATTTGAATAGCTTTATTTTATTAGCCTTCTCTAGAAATTATTTCTTTGGCTATAATGACCAAGTTTTCTTGATTTGATAGAATCATGATATATTATGATAAATGAGAACTTAAAGGAGATTTCGTTCATCTATCCATCCAAGACATGGAATTCCTCTGTTGTATTCCTGTCACTTGATCCTTAGTTAATACCTCTAGTAAAAAGTAATCCATTATCTCCGGGCAGCTGTTAACTCTTAGCACTTGCTAGAAGGCAAACTTTAGCTTTTGTTAGTTTAATTGATAGAAAGGGGGAAAATTCATATTAAAACATAAGAAAGTAAAATGGAACAATGCATACTGCTAAACACCTCTTAGAGTAGCTAAAATTACACTTAAAGACTGACCATAGCAAGTGTTGTACAGGCAGAGAGAAACCGGAACTCGTCCACTACTGGTGGAAATGTAAAACGGTGTGACCACTTTGGAAAACAGTTCAGCAGTTTTTTAAAACCATTAAACATGCACCTACCATGTGGTCCAGCCATTTCACCCCTAGGAGATGAAAGCATATGCTCGTAGGAAGACTTGGTACATGAATGTTCACGTCGTTTTTATTATGACAGCCCCAAAGTGGATAGGTCCATCTACAGGTGAATGGATACACAAAATGTGATATATCCTTATGGTGCCATTCTACTCATCAGTAAAAAAAAAAAAAAAAAAAAAAAAAGGGACAAACTTTTGATATATGCCACAACATGAATGGATCTCAGATCTACCATGCTAAGTGAAAGAAGCCAGACTCAAAAGGCTACATATTATGTGGCTGCATTTATATAAAATTCTAGAAGATGCAAACAAATCTATAGTGACAGCGAATCACTGGTTACTTGGAGACGGTCAGAGATTATAAAGCGGCATGAGGGAGCTTTCAGGGCTGATAGATGTATTTATTATATCAGTTGTGGCAAAGGTTTCATGAGTGCATACATGCATCACAACTTAGCCAAATTTACACTTTAAATATTTGCACATTATGGTATGTCGAGTATATCTCAATAAAGCAATTTTTAAAAAATAAAAATGAGAAGCTACGGAAATAATAGAATAACATGTTCCCAGAGGTGATGTTTACCCATCAAAATACTTATTATTTGCATCTGTGTAAGCCCAAACTGCTGTGTATTCTTTAAGGTACTGGGCATTATAAATGACACCCGTACAGGATGGGATTGGATTATCTAGTTGCTGATTTCTTTGGCCTTTCTTTAGGTTGTGAGTCAAAACGAAAAAAAAAAAAAAAAATCTGTATTTAAAATTTTTTTGTTTACCATTTTCCTTGTTTCTGACCAATGAAATATAGTTGGGAAACATACCAAAAATGCAGCCTACATGAGAGTGGAAGGATTTTACCAATATTATCAGTATCTTTTTCCTGTTTCGGTTCTATATTTGCATGAGTGATGCGTGTTCTGTATTGTATATCGCTTTTGGGGGGAGCTCCACCTTTTATGGAAATGATATAATGACTGGGAATGGAGTAACTGGATAGGTTCAGATTTGTTTTTAGGTTTCCCAAGGATATGGGCACTGTATTTTAGGCAGGAAAAATGGACTTGTTTGCAATAGCTTCTGGGCAGAATATCTCGTTTGGGTACATCTGCCTGGTAGCAGAAAGTCTACCAGAATTTTGTTAGATTTTCCAAAAGAGTTTCATCTCAGAAGGAGAGAATTAAATGCCCTGTGAGGTGGTATAAAAGTTTGATTCCATTTTACTTTAGTGTAAAAAATAATGAATATATTAATCCAGGCACTTTGGTTGCTCAGTGACAGGAGACCATCTCAGCTGGGCTTAACCAACAGCGGGATTTCCTGGCTCCTTTGTAAGTCAAGTGGGGCTTCGGGGTCCAGACAGAGTCTTAGAGGGCCCATTTCTGGGATAGGCTCTTTTTGTCCCGTGGGCATGATGGTCACACAGCTCGAGAGTGATGCCACAGGACCATAATGCTCGTAAACAAGGTAGGACTCCTTCAGTGACTCTGCCAAGAGCCTGCCGGGGATGACTGTGATGAACCTGGTTGGGGTACGTATTTCTACTGGAAGCAGTTGCTCTGGGTCATTTGGTAGGATGCTCTGGCCAGTACTGAGTTGCAGGTGGGAATTAGGGGAGGGGTGCAAGCCCCTCCTCTAATCATATAGAATGTGTTTCTTAATGAAAAAAGCAGGTCTGTAAGTGCCTGGAGCTGTCCAGGAGCCAACTTCCCAGTGCCCTGTACACCCAGTGAAGGATGCGAAACCTGGGAGTGATTCAGGGATGAGCATCCTTGCGTCGGCTGGGGCATCTTGTGACTATTTCTTTAAAACAAAGCCTTGGAGGGGAAATCACTAGGGCAGACACTGTGAACATTTTCAAGTTTGTTCCATATTGCTGTGTTTCACGTCACTTAGGCACCGATTTATATTCCCACCAGCACTGTATGAGAATGTCACTATATCTCTTCAGCAGCATTGGCTGTTAGCATTCAAAAATTCTTTGTCGCTTCGATTTCTTACTAATGGGAATTTATGGATTCAGTGTATTTTGGTTTTTTTTGTTTTGGGGTTTTTTGGTGGTTGTTGTTGACTAATGAGGCTGTGTACTCTTGAGAATTGTTAGCTCAAATAATTTGTCAGTGTTGTGTAAAGCTCTAAACTGATTTGTAATTAAAAAGTTCATTGTTTACAAGCAAAAATAACAACGTTAGTCTGGGTGACTCATGCGATGGCTCAAAATCAGAAGTCACCAGCAAGTCAAATTTAATGCTTATAAATAAATCTTTATACTGTTAAATAAAACAGTGATGATTTACTTTTAGGACAACATCCATTTTCATTATCCATTTTAAATTTAATACTTTAAATCTGAACTTTATTGTTTTTGTTTGTTCATTTGTTTTGATTCTTTAAGTGCTACGGAAGCTATAATCATAAGGTGTTTGTAACAAGTTTTAACAACACATATTTTTTTAAAATGTTACTTATATAACAGACTCATACAGATGAATAAGGAGAACGCAAGCAACCCAGAAAGAAATTGGGCAAACAGTATGATCAGAAAGTTCTCAGATGGAGAACACCAAATGTGTCCAATAAAAAAGATGCTCGCTTTCTCTAATAATGACAGAGTCGTCAGGGAAACATGAAGTGAACCCGACAGTGAGGTGCCATTTCACACCCGTCAGTTGGACAAACGTTTAAAAGTCTGATCAGCGCCAGAGAGCAGACCCTGGTGGTGGGCCAGAGAACTGGGTTCTCCTCCGGTGGTGGAGGGCGTGTAAAGCCCAGACACTTCTTGTTGAAAGACTGACAGATGTCTTCTGGTCTATGATTTATCCTTTAATATTTCATTTATGATATTTTTATTTGTTCAGAAGTTTTTTTTTAATTTAAATGCAGTAACCATTTATCAGTCTTCTCATTTATGGTTTATATTTTTTGTCTTCTGTGGGAAAATTTTTTTTGCTTCTACAAAGTTGTAAAGAGATCCTTCTGTATTTTCTTCCAAAAGTTTTAATTAAGAGTTTTGCGTTTTGCATTTAAGTCTTCGTTCTTACTCAAGAAAAAAAAGTCTACACTGTACTGCGAGGAGGAGGATTTATTCCTTGATATCATGATGGCGTCTGAAGTTCCCGTCTTGCCAGAAAAACAAAATGACACAAAATTTATAACCTCGTGAACCTACTGATTTCCCATTTTCTTTCCTTGACCCCACTTCAGGTCTTGACTCAGTTGCATTATTGGAAATCCAGCTGTTCCAGAAGGGATGTGGAAAGAGAAGTGCTGATGGGATGATTGGAGATGAAGGCTGAAGGGGCAGTGATGCCCAGCAGAGGGGTGGCTGGCCAGGCTCTGGAGTGGGCCGGCTGTGGTCCTGAGGTGGGGGTCGGGCAGTGTGTCTGTGGCTGTGAGCCAGGCTCGAGATCAGACTCCTGGCTTCCAGCCCTTGCCCTATATTCATTATTTAACTTCTCTTTCACTTTCTGTCTTTATAAAATGTCGAACACAGTCACATCCCGGATTTGTGTGGTTTTATTTGAAAGATTATTTGTAAAATAATTCAATTTATGATAAAATATTTAGTGCAAGGCTCAGTAACTGATAGCCATTATGAGGAATGGAATCAAGTCAAGTCAGATTACAGGCATTTACGATGCTTCCCAAAGGGGAGCTGTTATTTTTGAATTCATTTGTGCGGTTGGCTTTCATAATGTATGTTGTGTACAGGGCAGATGAACTTAGGGAGGGAGGGAGGGTGGCAGGAAGGAAAAAAGGAGAAAGAAGGGAAGAAGAGAGAAGCTTCTGTGACACACCTGTTGTCCGCCACCAGTTCACCCCCTGCTCCATCAGACCCTTTGTTTAGTTGAGCAGTGGGTATCTTTTCTCACAGGGCACAAGCAGCTCTACTTCCTTGGCGTTTTAAGAACACGTTTACTTACGTAACTGGGTTCTGGAAATGGATCTCAGTGCAGCTCTAGTTAGTTGACTTCAGGAATTTCTTTTCAGCGCAGAGACATTGCAGCTCAGTTTCCAAGATGCTTCTCTTGAGAACTGTTGAGAGAATTCAGCCTACTTGGGAGATGACTTAATGGAGAATTGATAATGCAGTGATTTCACACCGGAGAGCATTATAACATTAATTTCTGCAGTGAAGATAGAGCTGAATTGGTGAAGTTTTAAGTGGTCTGTCTTCATCTGATGTCTGGAAAAGTAAGTGAGGCATTTTCCATTTGGTTAATGACTTGGTCTCAGCTATTTAAACTATTCGTAGTGCCCTTTTTAGATAAGTGATTTTTTTCCTCCCCAACCTGTGGAAACACAAAGACTTCACTTTCTCAGAAGTTGGTTTGAGATAAATAGGATGCATTAGCATCCCTGCTGCTATCAAGTCATAAATAACAGTGAGAGGAGGAAGTAAGAGCTTTAATATCCCTAACAGACTCCTCCTCTATCACTGATGGTGCCGTTAACTTTACACTGAGAAATTCATCAGGGGTGTCTGGGGACCTTGGGATGTTCATGTAACTCTGTAGCCATCGTGGGTTTGCGCTGTGTTCGGCTTTCTTGAGCCGCTTTTCTCCAAGTTCGAAGAAGTTTGTTCTCCAAGGTGGCCAAGCAGTGGCGTGGCAGGGCCTTAGGACTTGGAGAGTGTGCGGGGCTTTATTTTAACGAATACTAATAAGAAAAAAGAAGAAGAATATGCATATTCATTTTCTAGTTACATGGTCTCAGGCATGCCAACTCCATTTCTGTCGCCTTAACTCGTATAGAAAAAGTGTATTACGTGCAGTTAGGGCAGTATTCTCTGGGAAAAAAGGGATTTTGTTTTCTGGAATTGTTGTTAGGACCTTGTAGGCTGGGGATCCTGGGGACGTGGCCAGCTGCAGAGGACACCTTGTTCACAAAGACCACGTTTCAGTCAAAACCATTTGGGTGTTAAAACATCCGTGTTTATTTCTGAGCTCAATTATTATTTGAAATAATTTAGCAAGTGGGGCTGTGTGAGGTATGGAAACGTCTGTGCTGTGACTTACCATCGGACAGAAGGGCCCGCACTCTGCTTTCTCTGCTGAGCTCTGGGCTCCCTGGATTGGCAGCACTAAACTGATCTCAGCAAGGTCCGGCCTTTGAATTATACCAGGCATCTCTCCTAAGTCCTGGTTTCTTTATCACTGGGGTCTAGCAGGCCAGACAAAGATAAGTCTAGTTTTGAATCTATATACTGGTACCAACAAAAAGCTGATTTTTGCCTAGTTTCAGAGACTCAGCTCTTCCAGGGCCCTGATGAATAACATCCCTTCCACTCATTGGGGCTGACAGCTGTCCTGTGGCATTTATCCTCCGTCCTCTGCCTCCATTATCCCCCGTGTATCCCCCTACATGCGTCTTTCAGCTCATCCCCTCGCTGGTTCTTTATGTCGCCACCGCCCTTGTTCAAGTCTTCACTGAACCTCTCCTGGGTTATTGCAGCGAACCCCCCTGGATCTGCCCATCTCATGCCTCCCCTAGTCCATCCTTTGCACAGCTGCCCACGTGGTCTTCCCAGAGGGGTGGTGGGATTTTGTTACTCCCCTCACTGAGAACATTCGAGGGCCTCCTTGATGCCTGTAAAACAGAACCGAGCTCTCCCTGCCCGCGGAAATGCTCGGGGCCTCTCCCTCTCTGTGATACCTTCCTGGTGACATCAGAGGCTGCATCTTAGTCCTTTAGCCAGCATTCTGTAAGGATGTGCAAGGGATGTAAAGGATGATAAAACACAGTCCCTGTTCCCAGTTGGAACCCATTTCAGGGCTAGTCACATAAACCACCGTCTGTAACAGAATGTGTTAAATTATAAAATCGAGGTTTATACAAAGGGCCGGGCTCACAGACCCTGCACACAAACACCTTGAAGGCAGGCTTTGTTTTCCCGCCTTTCTTGTTTGTTTAATCCTCCGTGCATCCCGTAGAGGTTTTGATGATCTTGGTTACTCATTTGTGAAATGCATTTATTAGCAAATGATTCTGCTGCATTATGTCCTGGAAATAATCGGGTGACTTTGTGTTCCTCTGATGACTCTGCTTTCCTTTTCCTATCACTCCTCCTTTTTGTATCTTTGTTGGATACATGCATAAACAAGGGAAATACTGAATCCATTTAAGAACAGATCATTTTCTCAAACTTCACACCTTATATTTCAGCATTTTGAAAACTGTCAGTTGTCTTTCTTTTCAGGTCCTTTCTGTATGGAACAAATGTTAATTGTTTTATTTATGGCTTTTCCAGTAAAACAGATTGTTTTCCAGCGGCCTCACCAGCTGGCACAGTGTCTGGGAGGTGGCAGGTGTGCTGTAATTCTGGGACGAACACTAGAAAGAAAAACTTGCTGGCTCCTTCTGTTGTTGCTCAGATTGATTTACTTAGAAGTTTCTCCTAAAGTTTTTCTCGCTCACCTGCCAAATTTCATTTTGTAGACAACCATCGAAGGCATCATAGGAAGGCTTCTGCAAGGTGTCCACTCTGAACTGTTAAGCAAACGGGCATTGCAAACTATGGGGAGAGTGAGCTCCAATTCTGATTTGCTGCTCATCTGTCTCACTGCAGAGAACTACTGCAGTTTGTTGCATCCCCAGAAGGCCACTGTCTGAACCATGAACAGTGTTCCAGTGATTTGCAAGCTTCCTAAGGGTGAGGACCGCATCTAACATGTTCACCATGTGCACCTGACATCCAGGACAGCCCCTTGCTTACAAATTAAATAGGGAACGTGGACCAAAAGGCTAGTTTTTGCCTCTTATCAAAGTAAGCGGTTTAAGTGGTGCCCAGATGGTGACTAGCTGTCTTGAGTACATGTCGTGTGCAAGCCAGCCTTCTACGAGCGTTGTCCAGGGGGATGTGACAAGCAGCGACAGAAGATGGAAATTTAACAAAAGGAAAACGGCTCTAGGAATCAGCAGTGTGCCCGCTTCTTAGGAGGCAATCCCTTCCAGATCCTCCTTGTGCTTTTAAAGGTTGTTAGGATTTAGAAAACGAACATCTATCTAATAAGTCTTCTGCAGGCTGAAAGGCCATTCCGAGCCTCCCTCTGCTGAGGTTGTGCGTCCTGGCAGGTGCAGTCTCGGGTGATGTCTGAGCCTTTCAGCAGTCTGCCGCGCACGCGGGTGGGCACCAGGCAGGGAGAGCTGCAGGGTGTGAGGGGTCAGAGGAGGTTGCAGATGGTCCTTGTAAGTTTCCAGCATCTAAGTCACACCCAGTGTGCTAAGGGGCAGGTGGTTAAAAACTCTTGGTTGGGGGATATTTTTTTAAAAGTTAAAAAAAAGAAAGTATTTAGGAATGTTTTAGTGACTAGTGTGGACTGATTTATAAGCAGTCTTAGAAAGACAGAAAATGTAAGCTCAAGTGTTGACTTGAAACAGTGATGACAGCGGACAAACAAAACTATTTTCTTCCAAGCAAAGTAACTCTTCCTCAAAGCTTCTTTCCATTCTTCTCATTCCCACATGACTTTGATTTCCTTTGGATTATTTTCAGGATATTGGTTAGAGTTGAAATCAAAGAATTCATTTTCTAATAGGATAATTTGATGATTTGAGCGTTAGAATGGAAGAGAAGTTGAAGTGTGGAGTTAGAGATGCTTAATAAATTTATTTTTTCCTACAAACAGTATTCTGGTGGAAGTTACAGAATATGAAGGCTGTCTGATAATAAATGGAGACAGGGGATTCTGTACCTTGAAGTAATCATTTCATCTTATTCATATAAGTTTTGTAACATCCGGGGAAAACTGTGATGAACCAGAAAGCTACTTGAAGCCCCGTGCTGGTTCAAATCACTGTGAGGAGAATCATACTCAAAATGGATGAAGGACCTAAAGACTGTGATACATAACGTGGTATTTGGGGAGTATTTCGAGCTCCTGTATAAGGTGTGCAGCAGACCTCCCCTGAAATCACAGACATGCAATTGTTTCATATTGTTAAAACCACAACATTGGTATGGTCAATATTTAACTAACATGTAGGCCATTCAAATAAGTCCTTTTCACTTAGAAATCAGCTCTGCCTATATAAATAGACTATACTTTTTAAGAAAAATGTGGCATTTTTAGTTTATTTTTTCCGGCTTTATTGAGATATAATTGACATATTACATGATATTAGTGAACACGTCTGTCACATCACATAATTACCGTTTTGCTGTTACTGTGATGGTGAGAACAGTATTAATAATTACAGTCACCATGCTGTGCTTGAGATCCCTTGAGTTAACTTGTAATTGAAAGTTTGTACCTTTTGACCAACATCTTCCCATTTCCCTACCCGCTGGCCTCCGCAGCCACCACTCCACTGTTTCTGAGTTCAGTGTTTTTAGATTCCACATGTACGTGAGATCATGCAGTATTTATCTTTGTCTGACTTACTTCACTTAGCACGATGCCCTGAAGGTCCGTCCATGTTAACTGCAAATGGCAGGATTACCTTCATTTTTATGGCCAAAACATTCCCTTCCCCTCCCCTCCCCTCCCCTCCCCCTCCCCTCCCCTCCCCCTCCCCTCCCCTCCCCTCCCCTCCCCTCCCCTCCCCTCCCCTCCCCTCCTTTTCTTTTGTTTTCTTTTCTTGTTTTCTTTTCTTTTCTTCCCTTCCCCTTTCCCTTTCTTTTTCCTTCCCTTCCCTTTCTTTTTCCTTTCCTTTCTTTTTCCTTACTCACTCATCAGTGAACACCTGGGTCGTTTCCATGTCTTGGCTGTTGTGAATAGTGCCGAAAGGAATATGGAAGTGCAGATAGCTCTTCGATGTCCTGATTTCATTTCCTTTGGATATTTCTCCAGAAGTGAGATTGCTGGATCATATGGTACTTTTAGTTTTAAGTTTTTGAGGCATCTCCATACTGTTTTCCCTAGCAGCTGTACCAATTTATATTCCCACCTTCATCAACATTTATCTCTTACCTTTTTGAAGACAGCTATCCTCCCAGGAGAGGGGTGGTATCTCATTGTGGTTTTGATTTGCATTTCCCTGATGACTGTTGTGGTTAATCACCTTTTCAGGCACCTGTTGGCCATTTGTATGTCTTTTTTGGAGAAATGTCATTCGAGTCTTTTGCCCATTTTTTTAACCAAATTGTTTGTTTTTGCTTTGAGTTGTATGAGTTCCTTATATGTTTTGGATGTTAACCTCTTATCAGATACATGTTTCTCAGGTATTTTCTTCCATTCTTTAGGCTGTCTTTTCATTTTGTTGATTGGCTTGTTTTGCTGCACTAAGCTTTTTTGTTTGACGTAGTCCACGTGTTTGATTTTTGATTTTGTTATGCTTTTGTGCTTTCGGTGTCTTATCCAAAAAACTCATTGCCAAGATCATTGTCAAGGAGCTTTTTCCCTTTGTTTTCTTCTGAGAGTTTCACAGTTTCAGATCCTATCTTTAAGTCCTTAAGCCATTTAATTTTTGTGAGGGGTGTAAGATAAAGGTCCAGTTTCATTCTTTCACATGTGAATAACCAGTTTTCCCACCATTTATTGAGGAGACTGTCCTTTCACCCATTGAATACTTTTAGCTTCCTTATCTAATATTAGATGACCATCTATATGTGGGTTTATTTATGGGCTTCTGATTCTATTCCGTTAGTCTGTCTGTTTTTATGCCAATACCATATTGTTTTGATTATATTGGTTTGTAATATAGCTTGAAACTAGGAAGTGTCATGCTTACTCTTTCTCAAGATCACTTTGATCTATTCAGGGTCTTTTGTGATTCTATTTGAATTTTAGGGATTTTTTTTTCTATTTCTGTGCAAAGGAATTTACTTTGGAAAGTGTAAATTTGCGAAAGGTCATCACTAGTTGTTGGTGGAGTGAGCGGTATTTCAGCCACATTACTATGCAAAATTCTGAATGAAACTTACACGTAGCTCTGCCACATTTCACCACTACGCCTTCTGTTTATTCATAGTGGAAAATAAGTGACTTGGCAGCTTTTTAAATGTCCTGATTATTTCTCAAGTTGGAATACGTTGCTACCGATAAAGCATTTTCCCCCATCTGCTGAAACAGCTTCTGTTAAAAGCTGGATTATCACTTCCAGAACCTCAAATTAATGTCGTTATTAAATCTTAGCGAGGCAGGGTCATCTTGTTTTAAAATACTTTATTTACTTATTACTGTATTATTTTATTATTTTTTGGTGGTAGGGAGGTAATTAGGTTTATTTATTTTTCACGGAGATACTGGGGACTGAACCCAATCGTGCTTGCTGAGCATGCGCTCTGCCACTTGAGCTATACCCTCCCCACAGGGTCGTCTTTAAAACCTCAGGTTGAAGAACTTAAAGAAGACACAGTTCTTCTATATTCATTTGAACTATGAAATATAGTTAGTACCTTGGGGAGATGCTTGCCACATGAATGATCAACTCCTTTGGTTTTTCAAGCCGGATAATGAGTATTGAAAACCTCGGGTCCCAGAAGAGCAGGGGCGTGCTAAAATTGAGCTCTTCCCATTCAACTTACTTGGAAGCTCTACCCTCCTTTAAAACGTCTTATTGTTAGGAAAATAACAAATTGTAACAAAATTCCTCTTCACTCTGTCTATTCTGCTGTTAGTTAGTTGTCCGCTTACAATTTATTTATTAATTTACTTGACCCGTTTTCTGGCTCAGAGCCTTCAGACTCAAAGTCTGGGGTTCCATTCTTCCAGCAGCTTCTCTGAGCTCTTCTGGGCCAGCTGCTGGGTTTAAAGTAGATTTCTGCTCTCTAGGAGTTCAAGTTCAGCGCCAGAGGCGGGCGACAGAGTGAGTTCTTGTCCTGAAACAGATGTGCTCTGATAGTGGGTGATGCTGGGACACACACGAGGGGTATCCCACCCAGCCAAAAGGGAGTTAGGAGCCTTCCCGAAAAAGGCATTGGATCTTGTTATTTTAAATGTTGCGTTCAATCTTGCAGTATTTTGTTTTAATCCTCAACCAGCTTTTTAGCATGTATTGACTCATCGTGGTTTATATGTTTTGCTGTTGTTGAAGATTTTTGAAATCTTCATTTACTTCATTTAACATTTATTACATATCCAGAATTGAATATTGCTTCGCAGTCAGACTATAAGTATATCCTTCATCTTTTCTTACAGGATGTTTTTCAGTCTCTCCCTTTGGTATTTGTCATGCATATTCACTTGAGATTTTAAGATTTTGGCGGGGGGGGGGGTTGCCCACTTTTCTTAAAGGAAAACATATGCTAGTATTCTCCCAAACAACAGACAATTGGGTTCATGTTTTCCATAGCCTTTTATTTTTGGAACTGATGTCTGAGGTAAGAATGACGTATTTTGCTCTTGTCCCAGGACTATACATAACAAAAAGGGTGCTTATCCTTTTTGTTTGTTTATTGTGTTTTTCAGCGGTGTTTTTAGAGCCCATGGTGGTAGGTTCAGTGATGGAGGATGCGGTCAGCACTGCTGAGGGCAGAAGAGGTTGGAAGGAGGCAGTGGGCGTAGGGTCAGTTGTCACAAAGTGGCCGAGCAGAGTAAGGCTGGAGGTGTTCCCGCTGCTTCAGCCCCGGGAAGGTCTTGGTGGCCCAAGGGAGAGCGGTCGGCAGTGAAGATGGTCACGGCCGGTTGCCATGGTGTTCAGAAGTGACAGAGAGGGGTATGAGGCCGTGGGGACATTAAGAAGAACTCCTGAGCAACGGGCTGGAGCCTTCATATCTCTTTTGCTTTGACTGAAACCATATTCTGAGACTGGCAAGAAAGCTCCACAAAAGTTCTCCAACTTCAGGCTTTCCTGTTGATAAATCTATACTCAATCTTGATTTAGAGACGGACTCGGTGCACACCTAGAGATGAAATCGTCAAGCAATTGGAAGATTTGAATGTTTATTGTTAAAGCTTAGGCCGTTTTGGCCAGAGAATGAGTCAAGGAGACACGAAATGTTTGTTTTGTTTGGTTGATTTGTAGAAAACCCACAATTAGGTACAATTTTTTTTTTCAGAGGTGTCTTAACTCCGGATGGAGTTCTTGCCTATCTCAGGATGTATCACCAGGGGAGAGTACAAGAAGCAGTACCATGAGCTTTTCCCAGGTCTGGAAAGACAGGCGTCTGCTTTTCACACATGTGATGAGAAGTGCAGCCGGCTTGCTCACTCGTGTGACCTCAGAGCACAAAGACGCACAGCCCACCCTGTGGTTGTCAGGATTGCTAACTGGTCCATCTCCGAGAGAACGAAAATGAAATCCCGTCTTCTGTTCCTTATTCATTCCGCCCTGGGTCCACGGGGATGCAGCATTTGTGAAGGAATCAATTATCCATTTGTTAGTCAGAGGACCCTTACAAATTATACATTAGCAGATTGATTTCTTAGGTTCACGTGGGGGGACCGATAGCATAAGGTGGGATGATGAGGAGTGTCAGGGGAGAAGAAGTCGCTGCAAAGAACCCCATTAAAAGCAGCTTTTGCAACGACCGTGAATTTATTCCTAATTGAAGAGCTGACATAATCCATACTAAGTGTATTTATTTCCAACACTGTACATTAGGCAATTGATTATCACATGAGGTGGACGCATCGGTGCTCTTGCCTTTTCTTTACATTTAAGACCTTGAGACCGCCTGTCGTGGACTTGGATTTGGAAGGTATGTGCTGGTCCTTGACCCCTCCTGCTTACTCGGGCTTCTGGTTTTGTTCCATTAAGGAAACATTTTTGTATGTTCTGTAGTGTCAGCTTGACATTATTGATTTTTGAACAAACTCACTTATATTGTCCAGAATTCCAAATGTGTCTCCATTAGGAATAAAATGGTGGCTACTGGAAAATACAGCTGAGGCCATGTTTCTCGGGTCTCTCTCTCCTCTGGTTCCTTACCCTTGTCGACGTCTGCTCCGGTGTCCCATCTTCACATCGTACCCCCTGGACTGTGTGTGTAAAACAGGCAATTGGAAAAATCAGTACCGAAGAAAGACAGAATCTTGCACTTCCGTTTCCCTCCTGTACCCTTTCTTTCTTTGTGGTTTTGTTGTTTATTTCTGGTATATAGAAATGGCAGATGTATGTAGGGCGGTTATTTCTGATTCTGAGAGAAATGAGTGTGTCCTACTGACAGCTGTCACTATTGAAATACTGTTATATATTCTATATTAAATGCTGTGGGACTGTTACGGAAACGGATATGCACCGCGATGATACTCAGTTCTTGTCACTCTAGAGAAAAATATGTGCTGTAGGTCCCCCGAGTTAAGATTCACTGTGGTTTCTTTTTGTGTTCCCATTTGTGGATTTACTACATAGTCATTTCAAGAATACTTATCTTTTGATTACAAAGAAAATACATACTTGTAGAAAGTCAGCAAAACCTACAGTGGGACAACCTGAACAATCACTGTGTGTCAGCAGCCCGATCTAACCAATGCTAAGATCTTGGGGTATCTACCTCTGGTTACAGACAGTACATACAAGTGAATAGAGTAGGAGTTACATACATTGGGTGGCACTTACCCAGAGGAGCCAAATTACGAGGTTTGAGGGCACAGTCTTCCAGGCTGCCGAGTCTGCTGAAGACTTCTAACACCAACGGCAAGTTCTGGAGGTTCCCAGATCCACCCTCATGTGTGATAATTAGCTGAAGTCCTCATAGAACTCACTGAAGCTGTGATACTCACAAGTACGGTTCATTTCAGGGAAAGGATACGGGGCACGAATTCAGCCAAAGGAGAAGGGTAGGGCCTGGGGTGGTTTCAGAACTGGAGCTGTCACCGTCGTCAGGACGTGTTGCTCACACTGGCGTTGATGTGCACTGACCAGGGCAGCTCAGCCCCGTGCTAAGAATTTTACTAGGTCTCTATTGCAGAGGCATGATTGGTTGATGGGTTGTCTACATGATTGATCTCAGCTTCCATTTCGGCTGATCGCCCTGTGACCCAAAGCCCGCACCCTAAATCCCAGGGTTAATCCCCCGCCCCCCCCCCATAAGACATTTCTATCAGGTGAGCAGATGTGACATAGGTTACTTCTCAGAAGCCGAGGGCAGAGGCTAGACTTCTCTTTGGCCAAGGCCAGATTCTTTTCTATGTAATATTTCTTTTTAAATTTAATTAAAAAAATTCTCCTTTAGATTCCTAGCTTTTAGAAATTAGGTAATTTCCATTTCTCAGTGTCGTACAAAAGAGACCTGCTGTAGAAAGCATCTTTTTGCAAAATAATCTTCTTACTTCTCCTTGGTTTTGATAGGCAATGCATATTTTAAATAATTATGATATGTATTGCCAAATGATCCTTTGGAAAGTGTCTCCAAATTTGAATTACTACCAGCAGTTTAAGAGGAGTGTCTGCCTTTGTGCTTCCTCACTAAAACTGGGTATTTGAAAATCTTTGTTGACTCCATAGGTGAAACATCTCATTGCTTTAGTTTTCAGGTATTTCTTATTACTGTGGTTGACTTTTATTTTGTTCACCTAGAATTTCTTTCTTTTGTGAGTTGACTGTTTACTTGATTTGATTTACAAGAGTAAAAAGATCCAAATTTCTTCAAAAACTAAAGCATATTTTAAGATGTTTGGTAAGCTGCAAAGTTGTTAGCAGTGTTAATGATAAGGGGTAAATATCTCTAATCTATAATGACCTGTTGTGAATCAGTTTTAAAATTATGGACACCCTGCTAGCAAAACAATTTCTTCCTCTGGATTCACGCTTAGAACTTATAGTTTAAGATTGCGATGTTTACTGATGTATTAACTGGATTCCCTTTTCCAAATCTATTTGAAGTGACCTTAGAAATAGAAAATATTTGTGCTCTTATTTTAAAATAGGGAAGGAAGGAAGGAGGTAGTAAATAAACATGTGCTAAATACCCCATCTTCCAAATGAATCAGTTAATACAATTGCATTGATTTGGGGCGGGGAGCAGAGACATAATTCAAGTATAATTTGTAGTAATTTAAGAATAATCACTATAAAATAAAAATAGAATTAACAACATCTAAATTCTTCTTAGATCAAGAGAAAAGAATTTGAGTAATATAGCAAAAGAATAATAATGAAATGGAGAAGCATAACTTTTTAAAAGTATAAAATAATTTAGCAACTAAGAATGCTAAATGAACAACGTGTTCTGTTACTAAAAGAAAGATAGCCTCTATTTTGAAGGACACATATCCCACAAAATGATGGCAGTGAAAAATGAAGATATGAGCAAAAATATACTTTAAAAAATATAATAACAAGCCAAACAAAAATTAAGCATGTTGGCAGTAAAAAAAAAAAATCTGAGAAAAAATAGAGTTTAAGGCAAAAGAGCATTATCCAGCAGAAGGCATGTTATATTGATGACATGTAGAAGTTAAAAGGAAAATACAGCAATTATATCCTTTGATTTGCCAATTATAGGTCATCTAATTCTGGACCAAAATGTATTTGAAAATTAAGGAGAAATGGACAAAACTGCAATTGTAGTGGGAAGTTTTTGAAGTATGTTTCTGTAAATCCTTGCTAGATCAAGAAGAAAAAAGTAAGCAAGAATATATCAAAATTAAATAATATATATGCTTAAAAATATATGTATTTTGAACCCCAAAACAGAGAATATGAATTCAACATGGTATCTGAGGTTTCAAAGAGCAACCAGTTAACTTAACAAATAGGAAAAAACCACATTTCTAACCACAATTGTAGTCTCAGTAGAGTTCATTAATAATTCGATAAATAAACAAATAACACCATCTGTCCCATCTGTAGAAATGAAACAAAACAAACTGTTGCTTTTCTCAAAGGGAATGTAATTATTCCGATCACACAGTATTTTCTAGTCTCTGGTTTGTGGGCACTTGTATACCTAAAGGCAACTGCAAAGCATTTGATAATTTTATGATTAACAGATGAGCAGTTACAACTAATAGGCAATATATTAATGCCAGGAATTTAGAGTGAGGTCAATGAAATTGTTCTAAGGCAAAAGGGGAAAATTAATATGAAATAAAAGTAGAAATTAATAAAATAGAAAACATTTAAAAAAAATACAGCAAGTTGATTGGTGGCAGTATTGCATCTCTGAAAAGGCCAGCACAACTGATCAATGTCTGATAAGGATAATCAAAGAAAAAAAGGAAATAAAATATCTATATACATGTGAGGTAGTGTTATGTGTATATTTTCATATTTCCAAATAGGAAAAAGGATAGAACCTACCTCATAGAATTGCTGTGATGGATTAAATTATATAATATGTATGGAACTCTTAGGATAGAGACCGATGCCTGATAAGCCCATGGTAAATGTTAACTTAGTAGGAGTAGTTGTAGTACTGGTACTACTACTGGTAGTAATATCAGTAGTAGTAGTAGTAGTAGTAATATCATTAGTATTAGTATTATTAGCAGTAGTATCATTAGTAGTAATGTCATTAGTATTAGTATTAGTAATATCAGTATTATTATTAGCAGTAATACCATTATTATTAGTAATACTATTATTAGCAGTAATAGCATTAGTATTATTAGCAGTAGTATCATTAGTATTATTTGTAGTAATGCCATTAGTATTAGTAGTAGTAGTAATATTAGTATTATTAGTAGTAATATTATTACTACTAGTAATATCATTAGTAGTATTATTAGCAGTAATATTATTATTAGTAGTAGTAATATTATTATTAGTAGTAGTAATATTAGTAGTAGTAGTAGTAATATCATTATTATTAGCAGTAGTATCATTAGTATTAGTAGTAATGTCATTAGCATTAGTAGTAATATTAGTATTAGCAATAATATTAGTATTAGTAGTATTACTACTAGTAATATCATTAGTATTATTAGCAGTAATATTAGTAGTAATAGTAGTAATATTATTATTAGCAGTAATATCATTAGTATTAGTATTAGTATCATTAGTATTAGTAGTAATGTCATTAGTAGTAGTAGTAGTAATATTAGTATTATTATTAGCAGTAATATCATTAGTATTAGTATTAGTAGTAGTAATATTAGTAGTAATATCATTAGTGTTAGTAGTAGTAGTAGTAATATCATTAGTAGTAGTATTAGTAGTAGTAATATCATTAGTATTATTAAAATAGTAAAAGAATATAAAGCAAAATAAGAATATTTCATTACTAAAAAATATGAAGTGCATAATTTTCTGGGAAAATATAAATGACCAGAATAGAAGTAGGACATTTGAGTAGCTTGACAGTTGGGTAAAAAAACGTAATCCAAGAATTAACCCATTGAAGGTATAGATCCCAGACATTTTCATGGGCAAATTTTTTTTTTTAATTTTATTTAAAAACCTTTAATGTTTGTTTTTATTTTGAAATATAACTTTTTAAAGTACATTTTAAAATGTGCAGTAGAACAAATAGTAATAAAACAAATAGTAACTAGCACTCTGGCAAGAATAGACCGTATGACTCCCCCGCTCTTACCTCTCACTTATAGTTCCCTTAGAGGGAGCCACTGTACTGACCTTTATAGTAATAACTGCCTAGCTTTGCCTTTTCATTTTATGCTCTCTATATGCACCCCCTGTACACCATGGTGTAGTTTGGCCTATTTTTGTAGGTTGTGTAAGTTAAAATCATAGACGTCAGCTCACTGTCCTTGCTACTCCCAGAATGAAACAAAGTATGAGACCTCTAAGGGGAAGCAGAAAACTTTCTTTAGAGACATTAAAGACGCCCTAATAGATGGAGAAATGCCCCATGTTTATGGATTAGAAGAGTCAATATTGTAAAGATATCAAAGGGAAAGCTCTTAACATTTCACCTTAAGGGAGATTGAGGAATTTTTCTCCTAATATGCTAAGAATTTTTACCATGAGTGTTGAGTTTCATCCAACACTTTTTGCATCTGTTGAGATGATCTTGTGACTTTCCTCTTGAAGTGATCTTATGATTTTTCTCTTTTATTAATGCAACAAATTATAATATATTAATTTCCCTGTGTTATAGCAGCCTTGTCTTTCTGAAATAAAATTGTCTTTTCTATATATGCTGACTTTGTTAATATTTTCTTTAGGATTTTTCTGTATCTGTTCATGATTGAGATTTACTTGTACTTTTTCTTTCTCTTAACATCATAACTTGTTGGATTTTTCTTTGCTATAAGGTTATGCTGACCTGGTAAAATGAGTTGAAGAGCATTTCTTTTTTATTGCTGTTCGCTAAAAGAATTTGTGTGTGATTGGAAGTTTGTGTTCTTGAACTAACTCTCATGAAGTTAATATCATAGTGAGTGAGTTTGACAATAAATAAGTAAAATGCATAGTAAGATAGTGGTATGTGCTAAGGAGAACAAATACACCTAGCAGTGAGGTAGCTATGAACTGTTTGGGTGCAGTGTTGAAATTTCCAATCCAGTGGCCAGAGGGTGTCACTGAGCAGATGACTTGTGGTAAAGAGCTGGCAGAAAGACATTCCAGGCACCAGCAAACAAAGGCAAAGGCTCTAAGACTGGAGAAACAGCAAAAAAGGTCACTGTGGCTGGAGGAGAGAGAACAAGGCAGAGAGCAGGTAAGGGAGGGAGGGCTGTAGCCACATCATTTAAGACTGTCAAGTCATAGTAAACGCTTTGGGTTTTATCCTGAGGTGGGAGGACATTGGAGGATTTTAAGCAAAGGAGTAACATTGTCTGATCCATGTATTACCAGTATAGTCTGCTGGTTTATTGAGATTAGATTTCTAGGAGAGTTGGGCAGAAGGAGGTCTACTAGTTAGGAGACTGTTAAGATAATCCAGATAAAGATGATGGTAGCTTGGACCAGGATGGCAGCTATAGGGGTGGTGAAAGTCTGCATGAATTTTGTGGGAAGAGATGGTAGGAATTGCTGACAGATAGGATATAGAATGTGGAAGCAAGACAGGAGTCAAGAATGGCTCCAGGGTTTTTTGTCCTGAGCTACGAGAAAAATGTAGTAACTGCTACAGATGGAGAAGGTGTCAGGAAGAGCCCTTTCAGGCGGGGAACATCAGACTCTCAGTTTGGGATATGTTTTAGTTGATATGCCTATTAAGCACCCAAGTACATATGTAAAATAGGCAGTCTTAGGTGTTGGTCTGGAGCAGGGAGGGGTCTGGTCTGGGGACTGAGATTTAGGAGTCATTCCATGGCCTGAAAGAGAGAGCGCTAGTGTAGATGTGAAATAGAGGAGGTGCCAGGACCGAGCTGTGAGGTGTGGGGTCAGGAGATGAGAAGTATCTAACCAAACAGAATGAGAAGGAGCAACCAGAAATTCAGAAGCAAAACCAGACAAGTATGATATGTTGGAAGCCAAGAGCAGGGGGAGGGAGTTGTCAATGGTGTTCAGGCCTGTATTAGGTAATGTAAGTTAGGATTGAACGATGACCATTATATGTGGCCACACGGGGGTCATTTTATCTCGTAATTCTCATGAAAGAATGAATACTTGAGAAAAGCCAAGGAAAGTGGGATGAATTGTGAGTGGGGCTTGCCAGATATCAGAACATGCTATATGCACCTTCTGTGATTAAATCAATGTCAAAACAATGCAGCAATGAACCAGGAGACCACAATTGAAAACCCAGAAGGTTGTCTCAGTGTATATAAATATTTATTATAAAATAAACATAGTTTTCTTCAGAAGGAGAAGGGTGTGGTATTTAGTCGATGGGGCTGGCCCAAATGGGTATTCATTTGGAGGAAGATAAGATGAATCTTGAAAGTATGAAAGACTAGAACATAAGAGATAAAGCAATAACTGTCTTGCAAAAAAAATACAGGAGACCTCACATACAATGTCTGGGTAAGGTATTATACCAAGACCTCATACCCTTAAAAAAAAAAAAAAGAAGAAAGAAAATAGACAAGAATATAACAAACATTAATAGAAAAAATAAGAGATGTGAACAAAGCAGTATATAGAAGAATGAATTAATTGGCCAACAGACTTATGAAAAATGCTTAACTTGTTAGTAGTTGGGTAAATAATGAATATTGATCATTGCCCCCCCAAAAAAAAAAAAGGGTTACAAACTACTACCAACAGAGCTATGAGGGGAAAAAAGGATTCTTATACGTTGTAATTTTTATTTTTTTTCACCATACTATTGCTAATGTGCTGGTACCAATTAATTTCTACTCAGGAAGAAACATGTTGTAATGAAACATTGGGTTCATTTGTGCTTAGAATAACCACGGTGTGGCCTAGCCTTTTAGTAGTATTGAGGCTCTCAGCAGCTCATGTAAACTCTTGAGGCCTCAGTTTTCTCATTGTGAGGTGGAAATAACAATCCCACGCTGACTGCTTTCCCCTGGAGTTGTGAGGATCAGCTAACGTGTATGCCAGGTCTTTGGAAATGATACAGTGTGATTCAGAGAATCTTAGCGCAGGCCACGAGCACAGAGCCCGAGAACAAATGACGTACAATTTGACGTGTACATGGGGAGAAAATACACTTCTGAATGTAAGTTGGACAGAAGGGCCTTGTGAAGAAGGATTTTATTGGACATTGGGGCTCAGTTTTGTAGGCCTGGAACAGCACTGTCCCTTAGAACTTTCTAGAATGATGAAAACATTCCGTGATCCATGTGCTTCCTCATACAGCAGCTCTTCGTCAAGGTCACACGTGGCTATTGAACATTTGGCACGTGTGAGTGCAACTGAGGAAATGGGTTTTTAATTGTGATTAGTTGAAACTAATTTAACTTTCTGCATAAACAATCTCATGTGGATCATACCATACTGGACAATACAGGAAACCTTGGCAGTGATCAGGCTACACACGTCTATTAAATTATCATCTGAGGTTGCGTATAACCAAATGCCAATTCAATTACAGTCAGAGGTGTGCGGGATTTACGTTTGCCAAGAGTTAGATGGGTATTAAGATGTTGTTTGGTGGACCAAAGATCAGAATAAGGAAATTGGTAACAGAAGATACTCAGTGAAGAAAACGTTTATCCGAAGAAGACTTAGCATTCAGACTTAGCCAGGAGTCCAGACACAGCACAGCGGCCTCAGTGCTTTCCCAGTTCAGTTTTGCTTTTGCATGTTCCTTGTCACCCATCACAACGTTCTCTTCACTGCTCTCGAGGTCAGAGCCCTGGCTCTGCCCTTTGTTGTGAGTCTTATCCATGGGTGTTGGTTTATCCTCCTGTAAATGGTTCACATCTCTCTCTTCGAGGTCCTTACCTCTTCCAACAGTCTACAAACTTTTAAGCAGATAGCTTGGGTCTTCCTGAGCTGCATTTCAGGAGTGGTGTTCTGTGTGACCTAGAAAGGGTTCTGTAGCCGGCTGTCTCCACGTGGAACATGGGAATTTCTCTTAGCAGCATCAGTCGGTGGGTGGCTTTCTGTCTGGGGGTCTCGGTCTGCCCTGGCCTTAGCTTACTAGCTTGGAGATACTTTGCACTGGGCACAGAACACTCAGTTTTGTGTCTTTCTATTTTATTTGCCACAAACCAAATTATTTTAAGGTTAAGTATTTTAAAAAAACTAAACTGCAGGCTCATGTTATAACTGATGGAGACTTATTTCTCTTTTCATGTTTAATCTGTTCTATTATGTTTTGAGTAAAATAGTTGGGAATTGTCATTATTTAAGAAGAAAAAAAAGAAGAGTTTGCCATTTTTGAATGTTGTCAGCCGTTATCAGTTTTGACTTCTAGTAGAAAATCCACCTGTATGAATATTTCAGTAAGTAAACGGTTGACTACCTGGATAACTGAGAAACTTAAAAAGTCTTAAAAGTACCATTGTATGTTTACTCTTGGGAAAATACGTCCAAAGTAGGATGCCTAATTCCTATCTTCACAGGTTCTTAAATTTGAGATTCCTCAGAAGAATGGAGGCTGACAAAGTTAGTTAATATCAACTAGACCCCGTGGATTTCCTCCAGAAAATACTAAGCATAAAGTATAAGCAGTTGATTTAGTAATAAGAGAAAAATAAGTAGATTGGCTGATGAACCGAATTCAAACAACTAAAATTTTTCTTGACATCATGATTTTTATTTTGGTTTTTTGCTTTGTTCTTTTAATGAACTTGGCTGGGAAAGAATTTTAGGAGTGTGGAGTAAATAGAAGAGAATAAATAAAAAGGCACGTAACAGGTAAGAAAAATAACATTTTGGCTGGGCTTTGAGGATGTGAGATAGATGATCTGGGGGAAATCTTAGGTTTCTGGGCTTACTACATGTCTGGGAACAAAGCTGTGTTTTACCATTAAGCTATGTTTTTACCATTTTCATTTGCAAAAACAAAATTTGTCTTGAACTCATGTGTCTAAACTAACAGGCAACTTGTATCACTTATATTTTACGAAGAGCCAAGGCGTTTGATTTTTGATGTATATATTCCTAAAGTTTTACACGTTTGTTTGTTTGTTTTTAACAGAGTCCTGTGAAGATAAATCAGATTAGCCTGGATGAAAGTGGAGAACACATGGGCGTGTGTTCAGAGGATGGCAAGGTAGGGGGGTGACGTGGTCACATCTGCTCCAGCCCCGAGGACTGTGATGGTACCCAACTCCGGATGCTCAGAACAGCGCTCTGCTGACTGCATACCTGCATTAGGAGAACCTGATTATTCTTTTTGAGTATCGGGCTTGCTTCCAATTGCACATAATTAAAGTAAAATACATTTTGCCCAAATGTGCCTTAGGAAAAGTAATTACAAGAATGTCAATAACGTAACTAGTATTAAGCTGATTAACAGCTGTGGCGGGGGGACGTGTCACCTTAATCATTACTGCCTTGCCACTTACACTTCAGCGACTGGTCTACAGTTCGTGCAAGACAGTGGTTTCCTGCCTTTCTGCCATAAATCCACAAAATTGGATTTTGTGGGCATGATTTCTGTGGGCCGGTGGTTTTCATTTTCACACACAAGTTATGAATGTTTCTCTTGAATTGTAGAATCTTTTGATAAGCGATCATAGTTTATCAGAAGAATAAAGTGTCTTACAGTGGCCACATTAAATGAATGTAAAATCAATATATGTACAGTTTTCTAAAAACCTGGCACCCACTTCCTTGACCGAGGACATACATCATTTGTGCAGTGTTTAACTAACAGTTATCGCTGCTGCTTGCGCATGTTGAGCTGTGACATTTAATGGTGGTGGTGATTGATTTTCCACTTACAAGAATGTCTTTTTTGTTTTTCAGTCGATGGAAGTCTTTTCTAGTGTTGGTTTGCAATGATAAAATTCTAATGCGCAGTGTATTTAAGCTGCTCTTCTAAAATAACACTTTAAAAAGAGAGTCCATTAAGAATCATTGCAAAACCTTACATATTCCTGACTGACTCAAGAGCGGTTTTCCTAATTTTGTGGGTTGTTTTTTTTTTTTTAACACAATCTAAATTCAATGGCCATTAGGATGAGTAAATTAAAAACAATGTGCTCGGTGTTAAAGATTTATACCCATTTAATCTGTTAACAAAAGAAAGCTGAAGTCCTCTTGACATACAAGAATGCATTTTTTAATATATCTAAACCTAACGTCGCCCAAAGTCTTTTGAAACAGTCGTTGGAACACTCATGCTTTTCAAAAAGCACTGTCAGATTTTACAGTACTTTCTGAAATTCTGAGATGAAACAGACTGTCAAGGAGAGATCAGGGAGGAGCTGGTATGTGCAGAAATGGAGAATTAGCCAAACTCTTGAAGCATTTTGGATTTGTAAAGAAAGACCATTTTTGGTTTTGTTTTCTGAAAGGCGAGGAGGAATTCCTTCTGGGCTAATGCCAGTTTAATTGAACTAATTTGTTGAAAGAATTTGGAAGGGTTTTTTTGGGGGGGGGTTGTAAGGGGTAATTAGGTTTACTTATTTATTTGTTTGTTTATTTTGTTAATGGAGGAACTGGGGATTGAACCCAGCACCTTGTGCATGCTAAGCATGTGCTCCACCACTGAGCTGTATATATCCTCACCCCAGAATATTGTTTTTTGAACTGAAAAAGAACTTTTACTAAGATACTTCATCTAGGAATTTTCAGAGTTTCAATTTTGAAGAATTATTATTTGATGTGGCAAAGTGGGACTCTTTAAATACTATGCTTGGTGGATTATGTGATGACCCTCAGGTATCTTCCTGGTACACTTCTTGGCAAACCCCTCTGTTTTCCAATTTTAGTCAGATTTTATAACTGCTGTATTTTGTTGTGGACCCACAATGCATTTAAAAAAAAGAGATTTTCTTGTATATTTTATCCGCATTGACAGAATTGAAAATAAATATTTCAGCACACATATTTATGTAAGCTAGCCCTTACCATGGGCTAGTCAGTATTGTGAAAACTGAGAGGCTACTATAGAATGATCTGGAAGGTGGTTAGTGAAGGTAGCAGTAAGGTGATTACAAAGGTAATCTCCAGGTATCGAGATCTAATGCATCTTTACGTGGCTGCTGTGCTTTTTCTTTCTTTCGTGCATTAAGATTCCTGGATTAAATAATTATCTTTTGTTTCCGAGATGAACATTAATACTTGTATTCAGTTTTAAAATCATAATTCTAACAGTTGTATAAAATTGACTGTTCATTCAGCTGGTGCTTACTTCTAATTCTTTTTATTCTATGGCTTCCCTAAGCTTGAGTTCTGGATTTTGAAATACACACACACATATATATAGTGTGTGTGTGTGTGTGTGTGTACACGTGTGTGTAGTTTACTGGTAATTTACCAGTTTACTGGTATACATTTTTAGGCAACTCTCAGGATAAGTACATGCAAGATTTATTTTCTGATCTCTTGCATATGTTGCCTCCATACAGAAACTAGGATCAATTTAGTATACAATTCTGGGGGGAAATATTTTCTCCTAAAAATTTTTGGCGACCTGGTTCTCTTTTGTCCAGGCTTTATTTTTGCAGGCTTGTCAGAGGCCAGCCTACTTTAGTTCTTTCACAAAACCTTTTTATTTTTCACTTATTTGTTTATTTGTCCTGCCTGGGAGCTCAGACTAATACTAATAACAGGAGTCAGAGCAGCAGTGAGCTGCCCTTGGAATTCAGTTTGCTAAGTTAACGTGTTGTTCGGGTCTGTCTTCATTCATTTTGTCCGGAACAGAGTAAGTCCTTTTGATCCATCTACTGAAGTATTGTTTTCATTTCAGGAAAGTTTCCTTCAGTCCTGATTTTGATTATTGCTTCAGTTCCACGTGTTCTCATTTCTTCCAAGAGACGCAATAATACTTGGGCTGGAGGCGGTATCTCGCAGAAGCCAAGAGCATCGCTCTGCACTGCGCCTGCCCCGGCGGCTTCCCCACTGTGCGGTGTGGGGTCAGAAGTGTTACCTGGCGCCCGGTGCCTCCCCAGGGGGGGGGCAGTGGGCCCGGGGCGGGGCCCGGATGGGCACGTGGCAGGGCTGATGCTGGGTGGGTGGGAAACTCCATTCATACTGTCTTTATTGCTAACCCTTCACATAACCCTTGTAGTCTTACCTCTCCCCCCCAGCCCCCGGTTCCATATTGTTGTACGTAACCTTTTCAAGATAAGGGGTGAGTGGATAAGCCCTAGTCCCTCTTCTCTTCCGAAAATATAAGAAAAATTGGTCATGTTGTGTCTCTCAGATAGACACACACACACACATAAACACACACACACGCTTTGCTTTCGCTGGCCTTCAACCTCTCACTTCTTGTTTGGTCCTTTTGCTGATTTACTTTTCTGCCAATGTCAATATTGCTTTCTGGGGTAGAGTTTTAGTCTGTTTTGCATTTTTAATTTTCCTAAATTTTTTCTCTTCCTGCTCTATTTTCACATAAGCCTAATATGTGTGTGTGTGTATTTGTTTTTTAAGATTACTACTACTTCTTACATGTCTTAGAGTGCCTTAGAGGTATAGTGATTGGGAGAGGAACTACCCCGCCACGTTTGAGCTGTGTGTTGTCAGCCTAGTTTTCCATCCCTCTCTGTGCCTCAAAATTTCCTCCTCTGTAAAGTGGGGATAGTAGCAGTACCTGCGTCATTCATCATTAGGAGAAATAAATTAGTTAATTCATGTAAATAGTTTGGAATATTATCTGGAACAGAAGAATCCTAGTAATTGTTAACTGTTAATCATCCTCTCTATTTTAACCTTTAAATATATGATTCTTGTCTCAGAGGAGATCTTCCTCAAAGCCAAAATTCTCTAGGCAATCACTCAACAGATTCTTTTCACAGACAAGTATGATACTCACTGAGAAAATGACAAAATAAAGACGGAGAGAGAGAAAATGAATGAGAATTGTTTTGGATTGTATTAGTTTTAGTAGTCTAAGTTGTGAGCAACTAATTTAAGTGTCGTATTGGTGAAATGAAGCGAAATATCAGAGGTTTTACAACTTGCCCTGCTCGTCCTGACGCAGTTTACCAGATTTGTCTTGTGAATTTCGGTGTTTTCCATCCTGAAGGAGAAAGTCGAGACAACTGAGGAAAATGTTGTTCGTTGAACATAGTGATGGAGACTAACCCGAGAGTTCTCGTCTTGCTCCGCGGCCTTCAGCAAACACTCCTGCAGCCCCTGTTGCGGGTACAATAGTGACAGTTTTGCATCTGACTAGTTCTCAAGGACAGTAATGAGTGTGGGCCTGTTTAAGAACTACAATTTGTTCTCTTTCCAATGTACTCCTTCATGACACCCTACTCTTATGTCTTTATATGGATTCATAATTTTTAAAGGCACACGTATCCCTGGAAATTCATAATTTAATTTTCTCCATTAGATTCATAATATTTCTAATATTTATCTTCTCACTCACTGCTCCCTCAGTCTTATTCAACAGGCTCATACTGGTTTGTTTACATCTCATATACTTCTCCCCACAACAGTCGTGTCACTTTTATTCTCAAAAATCATCTTTATCGTCTCATAGGCAGAAGGAAGTTTCTCCATTTGAATGAACAGTCTGCTCCATTGAGTTGTGACTTCCCTGATAGAGTTGCCTAATTCACAGTCTGTATTCACTTTCCTTCAGTTTGGCAAATATTTGCGGTTTTTGAATTTCTTCCTCTTCTACTTTGCTTAACGCTTTGTATAGAAAGATATCTTTCTTATTTGCACATTTTAGGCTAGCTTATGTAATGACACTGTGGAGAAGAGCAGGGCTTGGAAATACTCGTCTTGATGTTTACAACCTTAGGCAAGTCATTTGTTTTTCTGCAGAATCATCTGTTTAAGCATAGTGGTACCTGCTCCCACACCTAGCGGTGCCGCTGCAAGGACCAAATGAGGCAGGGTGTGGTTTTCAGTGCTGGTGACATGCTGTCAATTGTGAACCTTTAGAAATACCATTTTATCATTTAATAAATTAGCATTAATTTATCTAAGGTGGAGTCTGGCCATTAATGTCCAGAGATATTAACCGTGCCATTAGATTTGAGAACCACTGAGGTAAAGCATGTGGAAGCATTTAGACGTACATGTTAGTAGTAGTAGTGTAAGATTTGACGCAGGACCACATTGTGACATTGTTGTAGTAAACAGAAGTAGCTTAGATTAGAAGAATTTAAACTTCTAGTTTAGCGTGAGTTTGTACTAATGTAACTTTAGTAAGTTGCCTGCTTATTAATTTACTCTGTTAAGATTCAGGTTATACATAAAGGATAAATGCTGGAGAGGGTGTGGAGAAAAGGGAACCCTCCTATGCTGTTGCTGGGAATGTAATTTGGTGCAGCCACTATGGAGAACAGTATGGACAGTTCTTTAAAAACTTAAAATAGACTTACCATATGATCTAGCCATCCCACTCTTGGGCATGTATCTAGAGAAATCTCCAAATCGAAAAGATACATGCACCCCAGTGTTCACAGCAGCACTATTTACAATAGCCAAGACATGGAAACAACCTAAATGTCCATCAACAGATAACTGGATAAAGAAGTTGTGGTGTATATATACAATGGAATACTACTCACCCATAAAAAAGAATGAAATAATGCTATTTGCAGCAATGTGGATGGACCTAGAGATTATCATACTAAGTGAAGTAAGTCAGAGAAAGACATATATCATATGATACTGCTTATATGTGGAATCTAAAAAAAAAAATGACACAAATGAACTTATTTATAAAACCAGAAAGAGACTCACAGACATAGAAAACAAACTTAGTGTTACCAAAGGGGAAAGGGGTGGGGAGGGATAAATTGGGAGCTTGGGATGAGCAGATATAAACTACTATATACAGAACAGATAAACCACAAGTCCTACTGTAGAGCACAGGGAACTATATTCAATAGCTTCTAATAACCTATAATGAAAAAGAATATGTATTACATATATATAACTGAATCACTTGTGCTATACACCAGAAATTAACACAACATTATAAATCAACTATAGTTTAATGGGAAAAAAAAAAGATTAAGGTGATACAGTCCCTGTCTTGCCTTCACCCCATTGTCTTGGATTTGTTGAGCTCATCCAAGTTAAACTTCCCTGAGGTAGACTCCGAATGCAGTGCTTTCCTCCCTTCCTCCCTTCCTCCCTTCCTCCCTTCCTCCCTTCCTCCCTTCCTCCCTTCCTCCCTTCCTCCCTCCCTCCCTTCCTTCCTTCCTTCCTTCCTTCCTTCCTTCCTTCCTTCCTTCCTTCCTCTCTCTTTCTTTCTCTCTCTCCCTTTCTCTCTCTCTTTCTCTCTCTTTTTCTCTTTCTCTCTCTTTCTCTTTCTTTTTCTTTCTCTCTCTTTCTCTTCCTTCCTCCTCTCCTCTCCTCTCCTCTCCTCTCCTCTCCTCTCCTCTCTTCTCCTCTCCTTTCCTTTCCTGAGGTATTTAGGGTTTTATTTATTTATTTTTTCAGTGGAGGTGCTGAGGATTGAACCCAGGACCTTGTGCATGCCAGGATGTGCATGCTAGGCACACACTCTACTACTAGGCTATACCCTCCCTCCTTCTTTCTTTTTTTTTTTTAAACATTTTTTCATTGAGTTATAGTCATTTTACAATTCCAGTGTAGAGCACAATTTTTCAGTTATACTTGAACATACATATATTCATTGTCACATTGTTTTTCACTGTGAGCTACCGCAAGATCTTGTATACATTTCCCTGTGCAATACAGTATAATCTTGTTTATCTATTCTACATATGCCTGTCAGTATCTACAAATTTTGAACTCCCAGTCTATCCCTTCCCACCCTCCGCCCCCTTGGCAACCACAAGTTTGTATTCTATGTCTGTGAGACTGTTTCTGTTTTGTATTTATGTTTTGTTTGTTTGTTTTTAGATTCCGCATATGAGTGATCTCATATGGTATTTTTCTTTTTCTTTCTGGCTTACTTCACTTAGAATGACATTCTCCAGGAGCATCCATGTTGCTGTAAATGGCTTTATGCTGTCAGTTTTTATGGCTGAGTAGTATTCCATTGTATAAATATACCACTTCTTCTTTATCCAGTCATCTGTTGTTGGACATTTAGGCTGTTTCCATGTCTTGGCTATTGCAAATAGTGCTGCTATGAACATTGGGTGCAGGTGTCATTTTGAAGTAGGGTTCCTTCTGGATATACGCCCAGGAGCGGGATTCCAGGGTCCTATGGTAAGTCTATTCCTAGTCTTTTGAGGAATCTCCATACTGGTTTCCACAGTGGCTGCACTAAACTGCATTCCCACCAGCAGTGTAGGAGCGTTCCTTTTTCTCCACAGCCTCTCCAGCATTTGTAATTTGTGGATTTTTGAATGGTGGCCATTCTGACTGGTGTGAGGTGATACCTCATTGTAGTTTTGATTTGCATTTCTCTGATAATTAGTGATACTGAGCATTTTTTCATGTGCCTATTGATCATTTGTATGTCTTCCTTGGAGAATTGCTTGTTTAGGTCTTCTGCCCATTTTTGGATTGGGTTGTTTATTTTTTTCTTATTAAGTCGTATGAGCTGCTTATATATTCTGGAGATCAAGCCTTTGTCAGTTTCATTTGCAAAAATTTTCTCCCATTCTGTAGGTTGTCGTTTTGTTTCACTTATGGTTTCCTTTGCTGTGCAGAAGCTTGTAAGTTTCATTAGGTCCCATTTGTTTATTCTTGCTTTTATTTCTATTGCTTGAGTAGACTGCCCTAGGAGAACATTTTTGAGATGTATGTCAGATAATGCTTTGCCTATATTTTCTTCTAGGAGGTTTATTGTATCTTGCCTTATATTTAAGTCTTTGATCCATTTTGAGTTTATTTTTGTGTATGGTATAAGGGAGTGTTCTAGCTTCATTGATTTACATGTTTCTGTCCAGTTTTCCTAACACTATTTGCTGAAGAGACTGTCTATTCCAATGTATATTCTTGCCTCCTTTGTCGAAGATTAGTTGACCAAAAGTTTGTGGGTTCGCTTCTGGGCTCTCTATTCTGTTCCATTGGTCTATATGCCTGTTTTTGTACCAATACCATGCTGTCTTGATGACTGTAGCTCTATAGTATTGTCTGAAGTCTGGGAGAGTTATTCCTCCAGCCTCTTTCTTTTTCTTCAGTAATGGTTTGGCAATTCTAGGTCTTTGATGGTTCCATATAAATTTTATTATGATTTTTTTCTAGTTCTGTGAAATATGTCCTGGGTAATTTGATAGGGATTGCATTAAATCTGTAGATTGCCTTGGCCAGTATGACCATTTTAACAATATTGATTCTTCTAATCCAAGAGCATGGAATATCTTTCCATTTTTTAAAGTCTTCTTTAATTTCCTTAATCAGTGTTTTATAGTTTTCCATGTATAAGTCTCACCTCCTTACTTAGATTTATTCCTAGGTATTTTATTACTTTGGGTGCTGTTTTAAAGGGGATTGTTTCTTTACTTTCTTTTTCTGTTGATTCATCATTAGTGTAAAGAAATGCAATGATTTTTGAACCTGCTATCGTGCTGAATCGATCAGCTCTAGTAGTTTTTGTGTGGACCTTTTAGGGTTTTTTATATCTAGTATCATGTCGTCTGTGTATAGTGACACTTTTACCTCTTCTTTTCCAATTTGGATCCGTTTTATTTCTCTCTCTTGCCTGATTGCTGTGGCTAGGACTTCCAAGACTGTGTTGAATAGGAGTAGTGACAGTGGGCAGCCTTGTCTTGTCCCAGATTTTAGTGGGAAGCTTTTGAGTTTTTCACCGTTGAGTACTATGCTGGCTGTAGGTTTGTCATTTATGATGTTGAGATATGATTCCTCTATACCCACTTTGGTGAGAGATTTTTATCATAAATGGGTGTTGAATTTTATCAAATGCTTTTTCTCCATCTATTGAGATGATCATGTGGTTTTTGTCCTTTCTCTTGTTGATGAGATGTATTACATTGATTGATTTGCGTAAGTTGAACCACCCTTGGGTCCCTGGGATGAACTCCACTTGAGCATGATGTATAATCTTTTTTATGTGCTTTTGGATTCTATTTGCTAATATTTTGGTAAGGATTTTTGCACCTATGTTCATCAGTGATACTGGTCTTTAATTCTCTTTTTTGGTGGTGTCTTTGCCTGGTTTTGGTATCAGGGTGATGGTGGCTTCATAGAATGAGTTTCGGAGTACTCCCTCCTTTTCAATCTTCTGGAAGAGTTTGAGAAGGACTGGTATGAGTTCTTCTTCGTATGTTTGGTAGAATTCCCTGGTGAAGCCGTCCGGTCCTGGACTTTTATTTGTAGGGAGATTTTTGTTGGTATTTCAATTTCATTTCTAGTGATCGGTTTGTTCAAGTGGTTAGTTTCTTCTTGGTTCAGTCTTGGTGGACAGTATGTTTCCAGAAACTTGTCCATCTCTTCTAGGTTATCCATTTTGGTTCCATATAGTTTTTCATAATATTCTTGTATGATCAAATGCAGTGATTTTCTTTTGAGCTTTTCAGCCACCATTTTATAAGAAATTCAGCGCATCCTATGCTTATACATTTATGTAAAAGCCGTGACGTGCTGCCCTCTGACTGATGAGAAGCAAGGTGGTAGTGGGACCTGCGTGTATTTGCTGTGTCAAGAATGCATTCTAACAGACTACCTCGGGGTCAGTCAGATTCCCTCTGTCTTACGTTGTACAACGTGCTGTTCTTGGAACCCAAACAACATACTTGGCACAAGGGTATAAAAACAGCAGTCACAAAATGAACGGAAAATGTTCTAAGGATTTTATATTTTAATGCGAGAATTTATCCCCCCAAATTATATCATCACATGAGTCAATTTTCCTCCCTGAACTTGCACAAATGAACCACTCACAACTTACTAAGATGAAAACAAGAAGAAATCAAAAGCCTAGGTAGTTTTATATCTATCTATCTATCTATCTATCTATCTATCTATCTATCTATCTATTTAACATTTTTTATTGATTTATAATCATTTTACAATGTTGTGTCAAATTCCAGTGTAGAGCACAATTTTTCAGTTATACATGAGCATATATATATTCATTGTCACATTTTTTTTTCTGTGAGCTACCATAAGATCTCGTGTATATTTCCCTGTGCTATACAGTATAATCTTGTTTATCTATTCTACAATTTTGAAATTGTAGTTTTATATCTATTTAAAAAATTAAATTTGTAATGAAAAACTTTCTCACATAGAGCCATTAGACCCAGATGGCTTCACTAGTGAATTCTTACCAAATTTAAAGAAAAATTCATACCACTCTTCTAAAGACTAGAAGAGTGAACACATCCCAAGTGTTGGGAAATAGTTCTAAGTGCCCGTAATAGCTAGTTCCAAGCGTTTGAGAGCTCCTGAAATTCTTATGATGTGCTGGCGTGAGTGTAAATTGATGAGAACCACTTGGTGATATAGTTTGGCTGTCTATTAAATGTGAACAGGTGCATAAGCCACGACTCAACGATTCCATTCCCATTTATATACCCTTCATAAATGGGTATATAAGTGCATCAAAAGATTTGTAAGGAGTGTTCATTGCAGCATTATTTATAATAGCCCCAATCTGGAAACAGCCCAGATGATCAGTGGAAGATGGCTTCGTAAATTGCGGTGTATTCATACATTGAAATACTATACAACAGCGGCAGAGAAACAGCTACTGCTGTACGTAACAGCTTGGATAAACATCAGAAAGAAAATGTTGAGTGAAAGAAGCCAGTGAAATAGTTTATGATCCTATTTATATAAAAATCCAAACATCAGCACCATTTCTCTATGTGGTACATTTCAGAGGAGCAGTTCATCTGTGGGAGGATACTGCAGAGCTTCCTGGGTTCTGTTTCTTGATCTGGGTGCTGGTTGCACTGATACGTTCATATCATAAACATTTGTCAAGCTCTAAATTTATGATACGTACTTTTTATGCACATTATTCAATTGTATATGCGTTATTATTTAATTTAAAAAGTAAATCACTCAGAAAAAAGATTAGGGGTTAAACAACTATAAGGGTGGCCCTGATAAGTGGAAACTGAAATCTTACATTTATGCGTTCTTAAGAGATTCAAGATAAAATTGTAAATGAAGTGAAATTCACCTAATCTCTTGCCATTTTTATCTGCATCGTCGATTTATGTATGAATGACTCAAAAAAGAAGCTCCTTTTTCCTTCAGAGAAAGGAAAAAAAATTCCTTTACCTCTGGGAGGTTCATAAAAGAGTGTTAATAACCTACTCATTATCTATTTCATTTTTAAAAGTTGGCATCCATTTAATAAAACAAATTTGTGGTGTGCAAAGGGAATTTATCTATGAGATGCTTATAAAACTTAATTGCAGTGGCATAGTCTCACCCTGATAGAATTGTTTTCATTGGCTGTTTAATAGAGATTACAGGGGCCTTAGATGACTAAATATTCTATTTTTTACTGATAGTATGACTCAGCAGCCTTCTTTGATACTGTCATGGTGAACTGACAGGCTCCGTTTACTTTTTAGGTGCAGGTGTTTGGACTGTATTCTGGAGAAGAATTTCACGAGACTTTTGACTGTCCCATTAAAGTAAGTATTCAGGAAGCTTTAATTTTTCTAAGGATTTTCTCAACAAAGGCAGTATGAATCAGAATGCTTTGAACACTACCAGTCTTGCATAAGTTACCAATGATGAAATTATATCAGTAAGCGTCTATTCAACCCTTACAATGTACCAGGTGCTGTTTGATGCTGTGAAGGACAGAATGTATGTTTTGGGACTGACCTCAGCCCGTCCAAAGGATGGACCTTTTGTTGTAGTGGGTGAGGGGATACACACACACACACACACACACACACACACACACACACATACACACATGCGTGCATGCACACAATCTGTGATTAAAGATCCAAAGAGGTAAAAAAGAAAAAATATTAAGGAGTCTAAAGCTGAGAGAAGTTACTTCCAGCTGTTCTTGTAGTGATGGCTTCATACATGGAGTGATGTGTGATTGGACTTTAATAAATGGACAGGGCAGCCGGAGAAAGCTGACTTTCCATGTGGAAGAACAGTATAATATAAACGGAGAGGGTAGAAAGTTCAGGCTGTGTTCAGGAAGTGGCAAATGGTCTAGTGTAGACGGTGCATGAAATACTGACTTGGCAGGAGAGCGGTACAGGCAGACTGAGACTGGCTTTATATTCAGGCTGAGGAACTTGGACTCCGTCTGGTAGATAAGGAGAAATTATTGACTGTTTAAGAGCAAAGAAGTGACATCAACTGAGCTAAGCTTAAGGAAAATTAACGTGGCAACTCTGCACAGTACAGATTGGAAGGCTGATAGACACAAGGCAGGAGGACCAGTTTTAGGTGACAGTAACGGTAGTTACAGTGGCTGTTAGAGTTGTTAAAGGAAGAGGTCATTCTTTTTTTTTTTTCCCCACATGTTTATTCAGGCATTTATTGATCAACAGGTAAAGGAGAGACAGGATCTAATGCGTGTTTTCCAAAGCCAACCGTGCCAGAATGGAGGGGGATTTAAGCAGGAGAGTGACTGGGGACAGGAGACAGTTTAGAAGGCTAATCAGTAGTCTAGGCACAGCGTCGTCACAGGAGCTCAATAAAAAAAGGGCCGTAGTGAGGATTCAGCAGGGAGTGGAAGAAATGAATTGGAAAAGCCTCTAGAAGGTCGGCTTAATAAGCCTCCGTGATGGATTGGCTGCGGAGGGGGAAAGTAGAGGAGCTGATGGTAAATCCAGGTTCTTGCTTTGGCAGTGGTGTGTGGGGATGCCACCAACTGCAATGAGGGATGGTTTTAGTGAGGACGTTGGTCTAGAGTCTGGACGACCAGAGCACATCTGGTGTAAATGTCATGGAGGCTTTTGTCTGAGTGCATGTGGAGCTCAGAATGGAGACTGGCCCTAAAAACACAAGCCTAATAACCACAGTTGAGTAAGGCACCCAGACAAGGAGATAGTCGGGTTCTTTCTCAGGGTTTCTTCTGCGAAATGTATTCAGCTACAAACATTTGGGACATCTTGCTGCCTTGATTGAACTCGCTTGCTGTCTCTAAAGAGAAGTGCCCACTCAGAGGGTCCCCCTCAGTCAGAAATTAGAACTATTCACGCTCATGTTTTAGCCTTGCCCTGGCTTCGTAGAAGAAATCTTTTCACACCAGAACAAAAGTCATCCTCAGTCGGTGCAAAATATTACCTGAAATAGATTACTTCCTACCAAGATACTAATTTTTAGATGACACTGCCTGATGCATACAAAGGGCTTTCATTTTGTGCTGTAGCGGTGACCCCTAAACCAAGTCCGGTCCTTGTCCCCTTGCAGATCATCGCTGTACACCCGCATTTCTTGAGATCCAGCTGCAAGCAGTTTGTGACCGGAGGGAAGAAGGTAGGGGCTGTGTGTCTGCTGTCACCGCTGGCCTTTGAGGGGGTTCAGTTTGCTCTTTAATTTATCTTTAATATTCTTAATCTCTGACTACTTATTAGCAGAAAATTTGAGAAAGCCAAAAGTCACAATGTAGTGAAATTATAAGACCATCATCTCTTGAGGGAGATGTGGCCTCAGTGCTTCTCCCTGCCATTCCTTTGGAATAGACGTAGGGCAGGAGAAACAGAGATGTGACCCAAACTGTCACCTAGTGCTTGGAAATGCTGTCCCTGCCACAAAAAAGAGGTAGTATTTAAAAATAACAAAAGAGTGATTAAGCTAGCATTTTTTTTCTCCTTGTGGAAAATCTCTTGCAGGCCTTGATAAAGGTTTAGAACAATTACGGCTTTTTTTCTTTTTTTTTTAACTGACATGTTCCCATCATATTTTATGATCTTAGTGCTATTTAAAAAATAAAAGGTAAAATAATCCTTTTGTACATTGACATGTTTGGAGATACAGTAAATTCTTTTTTTGTTTGTTTGTTCTTCGCTTTTGTTAATGGAGTTACTGGGGATTGAACCCACGACCTCGTGCATGCCAAGCACATGCTCTTACCAGTGAGCTGCACCCCCCCCCCCAGTAAATTCCAAAAGGAAAGAATCTTTCTTTTTATAGAATGAGTTAAATTTTTTTCTATTTTTATTAACCAGTGTTTTTTTGTTGTTGTTGTTTTCCTTTCTTTTAAATCTATCTATCTATCTATCATCCATCCATCCATCCTTCCATCCTTTTAACCAGTGATTTTTTAAAACCATTTTTACAACAAAACACCACCACTGTACTGGAACTCTGAAGATATTTCTCATTCAGTTTAGGGCTCAGCGAACAGGAGGCTGTATCTATGGTTATTTCTATAGCCGGGCATTGCTGTGGAGTGGCTACTTTGAGGCCCAGCTACCAAATAGTTTCGTATGTTTTGTTGTAGCTCTGTGTCATTTTCCCTTGATCTGCTGCTTCTGAGAATGATGGAACAGGAGAGCGCACTGGCCATTACCTCACCCAGCGTTTTTCAAGCACTGGTTTTAGCTCAGTGCAATGGTTGACTGGCAGGTCCTGTAGATCCCAATTCCACGCCACGGCACGAAGCCAAGACCGCCCCAGCTCTGGTTTCTGGTTGAGGGCCAGCTCCTTCCCGCCCTCGCTACAGCTCGCCATTATCTGTACAATCTAGCATCATTAGCCTCACGTACACATGTCTGTGGGATTAATCTGTGGGAATTACAGCTTCAAAGTAACATTCTCTATCTTAGACCTGCAGCTGATTGACTCCTGAAAAAAAATAGCTACTTTATTGTATTTGTCTTCAGGAAAGAGTAGCTTTAATATTCCTCTTGTTAAAGTATTTCTGTACTAAACAGTTTTCTAGTTAGGAAATTTTATGTGAGCTATAAGATAAGTTTACTTAGCATAATTTAAATCCATGCATTTTTATGTAAAAATCAGTGGGGATATATTAGAGTGCTGTCACTTTCTGTTTGTTTTTTAAGTAGCCTAAAACAACGAACTTTATTTATCTAACAGTTCCAAGAAATTAGAGAGTGGCTTTCCTGTATGAGTCTTGACTCAGGGTCTCTCATGAGACTTCAGTCTAGATTGTGGTCAGGACTGCACTCATCTGAAGGCTGGGCTAGGGTGGAGAATCTGATTCGTAGAAGTCTGCTGCCTTCTTAATACGAATTCATCATAAAATCTCAATAGTTTAAAATGTTGATAAATCACTTTGGTTAGAGCATTTTCATCATCTCAGAAATGAAACCCAGTACCTATTAGCAGTCACTCCCCTTTCCCCCTTCCCCTGCTTCCCAGCTCTAAGTAACCACTAATACGTTTCATTTCTCTATAAATTTGCCTATTCTGGCTACTTCTTATATGTTCTGGGTGTTTCATGTAAATAGAATCATACAATAAGTGCATGGCCTTTGTGTCTGGTTTCTTTCAGGAGTTTCCTGGATCCATCCGTGTTGTAGCATGTGTCAGGCCTTCATTCCTTCTTACGGCCTAAGTCTTTTTCATTGTATGGATGTATCATCTTTTACTTAGCCATTTATCAGCTGATGGGCATTTGGGTTGTTTCCACCTTTTGGTATTATGCATAATGCTGCCGTGAACATTCGTGTATAACTGTGCAGCCGTGATCGTTCATTCCTGTTGGGTGCAGAACTGTTGGATCATATAGTAACTGTGTTGAACACCTTGAAGAATTGTCAAACTGTTTTCCAAAGTGAGTGCGCCATTTTGCATTCTCACTAGCAATATGTGAGAGTTTGACACTCTCCGCATTCTCCCAAACACTCATTTTTGTCTGTCTTTTTGATTACAGCCATCTGCTGAGTGGGAAGTGGCATCTCGTTGTTTTGATTTGCATTTCCCTAATGACTAATGATGTTGAACATTTTTTCATGTGCTTATTGGCCATTTGCCTATCTTTGGAGAAATGTCTATTCAGACTCTTGGCCCCTTGTTTGATGGGGCTGTTTGTCGTTTTATTACACAATTGTAAAATTGTTTTATATACTCTGGTCTCTTATCAATTTGTGATTTGCAAATAATTTCTCCCAGCCTGTGACTTGACTTTTCGCTTTATTGATGGTGTCATTTGAAGTGCAAAAGTTTTTAATTTTGGTGAAGTGCCATTTTTTTCCTTTTTTTGACACTTACGCTTTTGGCAAATCCAAGGTCTTGAAGATTTATGCCTGTGTTTTATTCTGAGAGTTTTATAATTTTAACTCTTAAATTTAGCTCTAAAATCTACTTCAAGTTTGTGTATGGTGTAAGGTAGGGGTCTAAATTCATTCTTTCACATATGAATATCCAGTTGTTCCTGCACCATTTGATGAAGAGTCTGTTCCTGTGCCTGTTGTCTTGGCCCCTTTGTCAAAGATCAGTTAACCATGTGCAGCCACTATAAAAACTGAAAATAGAGTTGCCATATGATCCAGCAATCCCACTCCTGCGCGTATATCCGGAGAAAACTCTAATTCAAAAAGATACGCACACCCCAGTGTTCACAGCAGCAGTATTTCCAATAGCCAGGACATGGAAACAACCTAAATGTCCATCAATAGATGACTGGATAAAGAGGTTGTAATATATTTATACAATGGAATACTACTCAGCCATAAAAAAGAATAAAATAATGCCATTTGCAGGAACATAGATGGACCTAGAGACTGTCATACTAAGTGAAGTAAATCAGACAAAGACAAATAACATATTATATCATTTATATGTGGAACCTTAAAAAATGAGACACATGAACCTATTTACAAAACAGAACCAGACTCAGACATAGAAAGCAAACTTGTGGTTACCAAAGGGGAAGGGGGAGGCAGGAAGAATTAGGAGTTTGGGATTAGGGGATACACACTACTATATATAAAAATAGGTAAACAACAAGGACCTACTGTACAACACAGGGAACTACCTTCAATATCTTGTAATAACCTATAATGATAGAGAATGTATATATATGTATAACTGAATCACTGTGCCTACATCAGAAACTAACACAATATTATACTTCAAATTTTAAAAACTCTGTTAACCATAAATGCCAGGATTTGTCTCGGGACTTTCAATTGTGTTGATCTGTGTATCTGTCCCTGTACCAGTACCCCTTTTAGGTTTCAGAGCCATTAATTTCACTGCAGTTACTTCTGGGATGACAAACAAATTAACTCCTTTTACAGCATTTTGATGTTGAGTTCTTTCCCTTTCAAAAGCCCTTGTAATTTCTCCTACTTAAGTTAGAGATTTAAGAAACATTAGTATGTAAATGTGTCCTTTCTTCAGGGACTCTTAACGCACAAACTATTGACTGATTTCTCTGGATTCATTAAAGTTTATTGTGGAAATATGTATTTAACAAGTAGTAAAAAGTAGTGTTTATTCAATAAACTATAGTGACCTCTATGTATAGAGTTAAATAACTAGAGAGTTCCAAGATGTGCACGAGATTTCCAAAATGTGCACAGGCTTAGTGTGGTTTGCAGAAATTTCTAGAGAGATTTCTTCCTTCTGTATGTGCCTGTTTTTGACATTACTGTGTTTTGTTTGTTTTAAAATAGATTTATTTAGTTGAAAGTATTTCAGGAAATGTTTTTGTTTGTTTTGAGTTCATGTTGATTTCAGGTGACAGTAAGAAAGATACTATTGTGAAAATATTATTTTCATTTTTAAGGTGTTAGCAAATCTTTAGGAGCTTTTTTTTTTTTTTTGGAATAACCAAGTTATGGCATTTTTGTACCTTGCAAAAATGAGAAGAACAAATACTGCATTGGCCCAATCACAACTCAGATCATTCCAACTGCAATTTTCAACTCAGACCATCCACAAAGCAGAACAAATTTGAAGAGTCCAATATTTAGCAAATGGTGATAACCTTGCAATAATCATATATTGTAGATATCAAGACCTCTCTGTTTAGAGCAGATAGCAGATCATATGGGGGAAAAGAGCAAAGATAAATATCATGTAACTGAAAGGTTATGACCTTCTGCCTTTAAGAATTAATTTAATCTTCCCCCTCAAAAAAAGAAAAGAAAAAAACTGGAGCAAAGACTAGCCAGATGAAGGTGTAATACGGGAAAAAGGCATTCTTAACCCTTAAGAACGCTGATTTTCCCTAGACTGACAGCCAGATGCATTTTGGAGTTACATGCCACCTTCTGTAAACAATGGAACCAGCACAGCAACTACAAAAGCAAAATAGGAAAGACGGAAGTCCTACAAGGAGATATTCATGCTGTCATTTCATAAGGATATTTGACAGAAATGTCTAACTTAATATTTTACTTGATTTGATTTTATTAAAACTTTTGATTCCTGTAAAAAATACATCTTTTTTTCAAGTAATCAGAACACACCTTGCAGAATAGCCCTGCAGAACAGCAGGGGAGCGGAAAAAAACCAGCTGTAGTTGGACACTTTTGTTGATATTTCCTTTTTAAGGTTCAAGCTTCTTAGGACTCTGGAGGTAGCTCCTTACCCACGCGGGACTAGGAAGAGGAGGCTATGGTTCAGTCTGGCATAAACTTTTATTTTAGGTTTTCAAGGTAACCTCGCAGTAGTTGAATGCCATCGCTGGATTTATGGATTCTGCTGCTTGACACATGAGCATAAAAAGCCTATTCTAAATTCTGTTTTGTTTCCTTATGGAAAAGAAAAGAAAAGAAAAAGCACCTGTCTTAAGAGTACCAATGGAGAGAGCTTTCAAACACATGAATCGATGGATTTTGTTTGTTTGTTTTAAGTGTAACCTCCCCGTGTAGGAAGAATTCTAATGCCAGAGCATAGCAATGAGGTATCTGCTTTCGAAACAAGTCTGCCAAACAGATTGGCTCTGGATTTTTTTTTTTTATTTCTAAATTGCACAACTTTCTCTGTCAGCAGATAAACTTTAGCTCCCTACGACCTTTACCTTTGAACTCTGAAATGCACTTTATAATAACTAGTTCTCCTCCTCTGACAAATTATTAAATTGTCGCAATGCTGTTTGCCACGGAGTTCATTTTTATAAAGGAGGTAGTCAGCTGTTTGGCATTGTGGTGGGCGAGGAGGAGGGGCCCTGGCCGCGGAGAAAGGTTGCTTTGTAAGCGGGAAAGTGTCAGTCAGCAAACCACGAAAGGACCTGCGTGCATGAAATGAGGAAAAGCGCCTGACTGCTCAGGGCTGAAAGCTTTGTGGCAGATTCTACCTGAAGGACAAAGGCAGTAGTATCAACCAGTTTCTCAGTTTCCAGCGAACAACACGTTGCATTTTCTGACAGCCAGCCTCTTTTTGGAAGAGGATGCAATAAAGCAGCTTTTCTGGAATAATGCAAATCTTTTTAGAAGCCAGACAGCCCAGCGAGCCACTGTGACCACTAAACGTGAAATGGAGAGGTGCTTCCTCATGTGTTTATCTGCCGGTCAGATTGAAGCTGGGAGTTCTTGGGATCAAAAAGAATTTGACATCAGTTACCCGACACGTTCTGCTGCCCAGTGAATCTTCAGAGTGCTGTATTTCTGCAGGCACTCAGGTATTTGCTCTTAGGCATCTTTGTACATGCAAACTATTCTCACACGTTACTCCCCAGGCAACCACCAAATTTATGTCCTGGTGCTTGCCTGTAGGACCAGTGTAAATAAACACCCTCATTTCTTTGGGGCACTGTGTTATAAATTGTGGTTCCTTCCATCCCTAGAAATTCATCTCATGCTGTAAACATACCAAAATTGATTAAAACCCACCCACCAGTAAGAAGGAGAACACAATGTAACCTTTACAAATGTTTTTTACGTATTTAAAACCAAGTTGTAAAATGGATGTACTGTACAAGTTTATTTTGGTACAGTGGACTGAGCTGGTTGAAGCTAAAAACAGAAATCCAGGGCTTAAAACAGAAATCATTTTCAATCTCAACAATGGGTTTTCTTCGTCATCTTCAAGAGGAAGTTCATTTGTCTCAAACATTAATTGCCTTTTTGATGTCAATTTCTAGAGCTCCCAAAGGCCTTGAGATGGATGCATTTTCTATAGTCATCCCCCTTGTTTATCATTGCCATCCAAAACCTGTTGAGAATAGAAGCCTTTTTTTTTTTAATGAGTTCACCTAACTTTTCCCCGTGTAATAGTTCCACACTGTTTTCAACTTCCCCCTGAATTCTGAAGTGCATCATCTGTCTTCCTAGAGCAATCAAACCATCCTTTGCTTCTTGCTGAAAGTATCTTCCTGTGTGCGTTGAGAGCACTGTGATTGCTCTGAAGTATTTTGAATAGTTATTGCCTGTGCAGAAATCATTGTGTAGTTCAGAATGCTCATCCTGTATTCTTGTGGGGTTTAATACCAGTGGACTGTCATGGACACTGGGAAGCTCTTTCTCTCTCTCTCTCTCCTGCTTGATCGCTTGCTCGCTCTCTCTGTCTCAGATAAGGCTATATAAATAACTTTTAAGTTTTTCCCTTTCATTTTCTTCTTTTAAGATAAGGCTCTATATACAAGGGGGTCACACTTGCAGCAATTGTGAGTTGGTGTCACCAGTACAGACGAAATCATAGTCATTTCACGGGACTTTGTGGCTTGAATAGTGCTGCCTCTTGAACACAGCTTTGTAGGAGGGTCCACATCGGGTGCTGTGAACACGTAGTGTCTGATTTCAGGAACAGTGGGACGTTTCCAAAAGCAGATAGGTGGAATGCTGCCTGTGGAAAGTAGTTAGTCCATCAGACCATTCATCAGAATGGTGATTGGGTAGGAAAATGAGTATTCCAAGTCTTTTGAGAGGAAAAAAATTTGTATGTATGTATGTATCACCATGGGGTAATTTCGTAGTCCTTCGTCTTTAAGCATTTTGGGCTTCCCCTACCCCCCAGCCCATTGTTTGCTTCCCTTTCAGTTTTCTAATTCATTTTTAGCCAATGAACGTTGGCGTTGATGTTGGTAACAGCGCAAATTTGGACAAACTCGGTGTCTAACAGTAGTGACCTGGCTGTGTCAGTGCCCCGTGGCCCAAGATCACAAGGAACACACCCGTAGGGTAGGAGGAAGCAGGTGTGTTAGAAAGAAGATGTTCCAGGGTTTGAGCTGGCGAGAGGTGGTTTGGGAGGGTTTGAGGAAGCAGAACTTCGCTCTAGATCCGGCGCCATCAAGAAGCAAGAGCGATTCTACCACTGGGCATTTTAATAAATCATAACCAGAAGGAGGAAGGACCATATCAAGGCTGAAGACATCATCAGTAAAGAAGCAGCAGTCTCTCGTTTTAGCCAGGATGGGGTTGGGGCGGGGGGGTGGACATTTATGTGGCTTGGAGAAATGCTCACATTTTGTCCTGTGTTCCCGTATGATTATGGAGTGGTCCTGTTTCTGTCCTCCACCTCGTGGTCACGGGGCCTTGTCTGATGCTGGTGTCCTGGGAAATCGTTTGTATTCATGCAGAGAGCACCAAGGCCCAGCTCTGAGTGCCAGGCCAGCTCCTGCATGTCGGCTTTCTTCTTTCTCCATTATGACAAGTGCCCAACATTTGCTAGATGGCTTCTAATGAGGTATTTTATGAAAATAGATGTATAGTCTGAGTTCGGTTTTTGGGTAGAAATATAATAACGTATGATGTAGCAGTATTCATAGAAGGCTAGCTACCAAAATATTCGTAATATTAACGTTATGTTTTTAATAATATCTGGGCAGGATTATTAGTGTTCTTTCTGGCCTTCATTGGCTTTTATTTTCTGCTTTTTTTTATTTGGAAACATGCCTTACTTTTATAATAAGAAAAAGCAATAATAAAAGAATGTATAAAGTAATCTCAACTATGTTGGTTCTCTTTTCAACTTAGCATCACAAATCATACGAAATTCCCTACGTGATTAAAGTCTAATCTTAGCTCAGATATTCCTTACTGGTTCCATAATATTCTGTCCTGTGGGTCTGTTTAATTTTCTTAATCATTCTCATGTTATTGGAACGTGAGATTGTATCCGGTTTGGGGTTATCATAAATCATGCAGTGATGAAGCTAGAAATCTTTGGGCATGAACTTTTTGTCTGTGCTTCTGAATGTTTTCCTAGCACTGATTCCTAAGATTGGAATTACTGGGTCAAAGATTCTGATTCTTTTTTAGGCTTTTGATACATACTGCCAAGTAAAGCTGCATTCCACAAAACATAACCCGCGTACACCAGCTGTGTAGAGGACCTGTTTCACTGTATCTACCTGCCAATTTGATACATGTGGAAAGATATTCCATCTATTTTGTAACTTATTTGAATTGTTAGTGATTGGGAGCATTTTTAGTTACTAGTCACTTCCATCTCTTCGTTTGTGATTTCTCTGCTTGTATTCTTTGCTTGCGGCAGCTTTTAATATTACCATAGAAGCCAGAACAGTGACGCTTGTCCATCTGATGTTTATTGTCAGTTTGAGCGCAAATTACTGCTGCTTACTGAATGGCCTGCAGCCTTTTCTCCAATTTTGGCTAAACCTCAAGTAATTACTCTTGTTCTAGGGAGGCATTATCGAGGAGTCATAATGAGACTTCAGAGTAGACACTGAGCTGTGTACAAAGAGGGCGAATACGTGGTACTCTGGAGATGTGAGTCTCCCCCAGACTGTCAGTCCAGCCGCTGCCTTGGAGGCTCTCAAAGACAAGCCAAGGTGCCCGCTTGAAGGCAAGTTCATTTGACCTGGTTTCTTCTGCAGACAGTGTCCTGATCTTTACTCTTCCCCCTTTTTGCTCTATCTTAATTTGAGTGAAGTGCTTTTTCAGATACATAAACCTGTGTGTTCAGGTGACACTGTTATTCAGGACTTAGCAGTTTTGTATTTCTTTTTTAATCACCTTATGATGCAAAGATCTTAAAACCACCTCCCACCCGTTGTCTACGATTAAGATTAGGTATAGTTAAAATTAGAGATATTTGTTCATCACACAGAACATTAATTCAAGTTTAATCACCCGGAGGATGACTGTTGTGTTTTCTCTGATTTGCTGGGGAGGGGTCTAACCTTGAACCCAGCCTCAGGAAATACATCCTCAGACAGCTGCAATCTGAAAAACAGACCCAAGGTGTTTATCATGAATAACTAGCTCTCTTAAGTCTGCAGGATCCACAATGGAAGTTTTGGTTTTCTTTTTCTTTCTATTTTTTTTGGGGGGGTGTGTGTGTGGTTAAATTATTTTTACAATGCCCCATTCATTTCTGAAATCACATTTGCAGTTGTGAGTTACACATGCAGAAACTGCAGATTGCTAGTTTAAGTAGGAGCCTACCTCCCATGCTGGCTAGAGTTGACACTAAACCCATAGAGCTGGGTGGGTAGATCCATAGATCTGTATCTCTGTCATTGCTAGTTTATATATATTTATAAAGGAGACTGCTCCTGGGTGGCACCTCCGCATTCATCTTTGGTTCACATTGAACCCGTAGCTTGGATTTCTTGGTCACTAAATTGACTGTACCTTATGTTGATGTGGTCTTGTGTAAATTTCAAAGCATTGTTCTGGCTTCATGGTTTTCACAGGATTCATTCATTTCAAGGATTTGTTCAAAACCTGTGTTGCCTTTCAGTTATGTTTATTCCGATATTGCTTGGAAGCAAATGGCGTTTCAGGGGGGCTCTGGAAATCCATCTGTGTACAGACACTTTCTGTGGCAGCAGTATTTGGCCTGTATTTACCTGCTTTGAAACATGTGAGATCACCTTTAGGGAAAGGAGATGGAAGGACTATAACTTGTCCAGAAAATAACCACCGAGTTTAGAGCCATGTAACATATTTGAGAAATTCCTGATTTCTTCCTATGTGGTTTATGTTCTCTGTGGTGTTTAGAAACGCCATGTGTTTAATTTTTTATTTTATTATTTTTATTGAAGTATACAGTCAGTTACAACGTGTCAGTTTCTGGTGTACAGCAGAATGTTTCAGTCATACATACATACATTAGTTTTCATATTCTTTTTCATTATAGGTCTACAAGATATTGAACATAGTTCCCTGTGCTATACAGAATAAATTTGTTTTTTTATCTATAGTAGTTAATATTTGCAAACCTTGAACTCCCAATTTATCCCTTCCCATCCCCTTTCCCCCCAGTAACTGTAAGTTTGTCTACTATGTCTGAGTTTGTTTCTGTTTTGTAGATAAGTTCATTAGTGTCTTCTTTTTTCTTTTTCATTTCTTTTTTTTTTTTTTAGATTCCACATATAAGTGATGTCATATAGTATTTTTCTTTCTCTTTCTGGCTTACTTCTCTTAGAATGACAATCTCCAGTTCCATCCATGTTGCTGCAAATGGCACTATTTCATTCCTTTTTATGGCTGAGTAGTATTCCATTGTTTATATATACCCCGGCTCCTTTATCCAGTCCTCTGATGATGGACATTTAGGTTGTTTGAATATCTTGGTTATTGTATATAGTGCTGCTATGAACATTGGGGTGCATGTACGTTTAGAAAAGCTATGTTTTAAACATTGGTACTGAGCCAAAGAAGGAAGCAAATCAAAGGCCCTCCCTGCTCTGCGGGGTTCTTCTTCATCGCTCTTGTCTCCATCAAGATCCAAGGCTGTTATCTGCTGCCAGCAGCCAGCCACCACCCTGCTCTCTCGTGGGCTTATACCCCAGCCTCAGAGCAGGCGGGGTTGCTGGTATTGAGGGCAACTGACTCAAGTGATTTATGTACTTGAAAGACCACAAGACGATTAAAAAGGGGCCCATCACACTCCCTTTCCTCCATCAAGGAGGGTGTTAACACCACCAGGTCATCAGCTGGGTTATAGCCCGATCGGAGCCCTGCCCCATGGGTGGAAGATTCTGGGATGTACATCCTAACCACTCTGCTGTAGGAAAAGTACTAGATAGATTTATCCACCCAGGACGTAGCAGAAAAAAGTATATTGCTGAGGATGTGAGGGCTCCTATTGAAATATAAGTACCGAGAGTGCTGACTGCCAGAATGTGGATTTATGGGAAATAAAGCCCTGAAATACTCTCTCCCACAAAAAATAGACCTCTTGGAAACAGTTTTTCCTCTCTCTATGCTTAGCTCCCATTGAGCTTAAATGGCTCTCAGTATTGTGATAATGACAATTCAATATTCCAGGAGGTGGAAGACGAACCAGGTAACTTAACCAGCTCCTTTTAAGGGCAGTTCACTCAATGGCTTACCCTCTAAAATGCTTTGTAGAACATTCATGCTCAGTAGGTCTCCAGGCAGTTTTATGGCTGGAAGAAAGAAATGGATTTTATTAAATGTCAGTGAAACACAGGCAGATAGTTTGGTGGTAGTTAGATTTACGTAGCACGTTTGTAAGAAAAGCAGCATTTTTTTTTAAATCACTGAAGCAGAACTTTCCTTGGCATTCCTGCCAGACAGTGTGTTTCTACCAGAAATTCTCATAGATTGGGATTCAAAAATCCTAAACCCTTCTGTGTGAAACTGTACATCCTACAGAATGTTATCCATCAAATCCTGCATGGACAGCAGAGTTGTGTTGGGAAAGTTTCCAAGGACAGTAATGGGAATAATTCCATCATCACCAGGTGACATTTAAGGTTTTATACTATGCAGGTATTAGAAGGTAGGACTTGTGAGTCAATAAAGCGGAGAGGGAAGGCAGAAATAAATGCTCCAAGGGGCCAGGCAGGTAACATCGGGGAGAGAAGGCAGGGTGGGGGCGGTGGTGGTGGTGGGGGGACAACCAGGAGAAGCAGGCACTGTGACAAACCAGAGAGCCTCATGCAGGAGTCCAGACCCATCCCAGGGACTCACTGCTCAGGCCATGCGAGAGGCCAGTGGGCATCCTTGGAATCAAGGAGCTGCGGTTACCCAAACCGAATAGGGAAGGACTAACGTTATTTTTGACAAGTGGTGCACAAGTTACATCCTCTGGCATCGAGCAGAGGGAAAGAGACTGACGTTTGAGGAGTAGGACACGGCAGTATAAATGAGCCCTTTCTCCCAGTGTGGATGTATTCAGTGGATGAGTCAGTCCCACAGTTCTTTCCTTTAGATTTGTGAGATTAAGGCAGATTCCAACATGTCTAAAATAGTTTAGGGACGCAACTAAAGGTGTGCTGAGGATTTGGGAATGACGTAGCTCCTCCTGTAGCAAATACGTGATGTGTCTGGACAACAAGGATGGGGCCATGCCTAGCAGATCGAGGAAAGCCTACTCTGCTTAATATTTGTTATTCCTTGTGTGTCTAACAAAGTCCACTTAAGATGTGGTTTCTTTCCCCAATGGATTTACAGTCTGCTGGGGGGATGAGGAGTAAATCCATGGATCTCAGTGAACTAGATACACTATGGTCCTCATTATCCCATGGCTGAGAACCAGCATGACGTGAAAACGTATATAGAACTGGGAAATTAGGGGGAAATTATCTGACTTACGAAAGGATTCTCCAAGGTGACGATCTTCTCTAATAGATTTAAAAGAAATATCTGTTTGGTTACAGATTATTTCTTATCTTTCAGAAACAAAGTTAAAGTTGACAAAACTACCGCTATTTGAAAACTATGAGAAAATAACATAAATCACGTCTAAAATTGTAATGGAAATGAGTTAAAATTTATTTCACTTACAGAAGTTCGTATATCCCCCCCTCCATCCTGCATTTGAGCATCCATCAGTGGCGTGGAACGTCCTGTGCCGTCTGTACTGTAAAAATAACATTAAGAGAGAAGCTTCTCTGCTCCTTTGACTCATGTCAGAGCAGGGTACACGAGATTTATTGTAATAGAAGTCTGGAAACTCAGATGGAATTCAGAATCCTCTCCTTTTCTTCCTGCCCTCTGTTGGAAGTTTCCTTGGAGCTGGAGCAGGAGACAAAGGGAAACCAGGGTCCAGTGCCCTCCACCTCCTCCCATGACAAAAAGCACACTCACCACAGCAGAAAGGATGGACTGGAGTGAGTTTGCTTGTGACTGGAATTGCAACAAGACCCTACTAACAATTTTCTGAACAAGTTAATGTCTTATTTAAAAAGTAGGAAGAGTTTACGTGAATTAATTCTACTGCATAGTCAGTCTCTCTCAGACATTCCTTCTTTCTCTCAGTTCCTGTGAATCTTGGGTAGTTTTATTGTCTTATTTCAGATAGTCCCCTAAGTTATCCTGACTGTGAAAAATCAGAGGATGGATTTTCATCCCCGTATCTGTTAACATTATGAAAATAATTCATGTGGTCCGTGCAGAGTAATTATCAAATAGGAATAATAGAAAATCTCCTATCCCTTCTATCTGCAATGAATTGTGATTACTTTGTAATGTATCTTTTGGGTTTTTAAAATATGATGTACATACACATTTTATTTAAAGGTCATCCTGTTGAATACTGTTTTGCAATCTGCTTTTTTAGTTAATACGCTGTTAAAAAGTGTACGTATGTAAAATCACTTAAAGACGGATGCCTGCCTACTCTTCAGCTGCCAAGCCACCACATTTTACTCAGCCCATTTCTGGCTGTTGTAAATAACTTGACATAAATCTTTACTCACCTATCCGATCACTTCATAGCATACATCTCTAGGTGTGGACTTCTAGGGTCATTTTTAAAGCTTTGAGTCCATAATGCTGAAGGGTCCTCCAGAAAGATGGTAAGACGGTACTGCTCGGTAACATGAGGACACCTTGTTCCCTGCACGCACGCACGCGTGCGCGCGCGCGCGCGCACACACACACACACACATGCATATACACGCGTGCACATACACGCACAGACACCTCCACTCCCAGTGTCTGACCTTATCATTTTGATTCATCTTTGTCAGTTCTTTCTTTCCTTTTTCCTTCATCTGTCAATTCTAGGACCACAGCTCTACTGTTTGGGGTGTTCATTTCATAAACTGTTTCACTGTCTGGCAGGGCAGCTCCACACCGTAGCCTTCAGATTGCTTAATTTAAAAAATGTTCTTTGTGGGGAGGGTGTAGAGCACGTGCTTAGCGTGCAGTTGGTCCTGGGTTCAGTTCCCAGTACCTCCGTTAACGAAAATAGATAAAATAATAAACCTAATGACCTCCCTCCCCCACAGGAAACAAACAAAAATACTCTGGTGATTGTCATGTTTTCAAATGAATTCATAGCATTTTGGAAGTTCTAGAAATAATTCCGTTCAGATTTTCTTTGGCTTTGCGTTCAAATCAGAAGTGAACTTATTAGTAAGACTTAAGCTTTTCAGTGAGAATTTTGAGTCTTCTCCAGGAATATAATGCATCTTTCCATTTATTTAGTTCTCCTTTTACACCCCTCAGTGAAGTGTTTTAGTTTTCGCCGTGTAACTAGTACGTGCACATCTGTTCTTGTTCATTATTGACTTTTAGAGCTACGGGCTTTCCTTGTTTACAACTTTGATTGCGCCCCCTAAAGTGTAGGTTTGTGGGGTTTGTATTTGCATTTTCAAAATGTTCTGGCTGAAGTTTGATTTCCTCTTTTACCCAGTGAGTGACTATTTTTTTCTGTCTTTTGTTTTGCTTTGCTTTTCTTATCCTTTGTTACTAATTTCTTGCTTAATTTTCTCATCACCTGAGACTAAGGAGAATTATTTTTTAAGTTCTCTGCTTTCTGGAAGGTCTCATTCATGTGGAGTCAGGAGTGGGAGGGAAGATTTGTTCTTATTCCCTAGATAAGTTTTATTGTTTTCAAGGACTGAAATTTTTCCATTCCATTCAGTAGTGTTTCTTCTTGTTAGCTCAGTATTTACTGGAAGTTGCTGTGAATTTGTCTGTAGATTTTGGTGAGAATCTGTCCAGATCTTTTCTTCTGGACAAGTGTGGGAGAAGGAAGTTTGATGTTTTTGTTTCGGCTGAATTGGAACACAGTTGTCTGTTGGGGAAATGGCTACCAAAGAATGGAATCATTAGTGCTGCAGAAAAGTGCTGTGTTTTCTTTAAAGCTTGCTTTCTGCACAGGGAACTATATTCAATATCTTGTAGTGACCTATAATGAGAAGAAATATATGTATGTATATGGACGACTGAAACATTATGCTGTACTTCAGAAATTGACACAACATTGTAAACTGATGATATTTAAAAAAAAAAAAAAAGCTTGCTTTCTGTGTTTATGAAGGCAGTTTGCAGTTTCCACCTCACATAACTGGCACACCTGCCCCTGGTAGGTGCCCTCTTGTGCCAGCCTGCCTGCTTTTTCCTTCCAAGCTGTCTCCAAGTGATGGCAGGAGGGGCTGTTCAGCTGTGATGTGGTCACTGCCGATCAAGGCCCGTGAGTCCCTGGCCAAGATTCTCCCTGAGGCTCCTGTCACCTCCAGCCCCCACTGTGCCGAGCGTGGGTGCATCTTGGCATTCTGCTGTATACCTGACCGAGGCGAGCTTTATCTTGTAATGAATTGAGTCACAGCCTCCCCTGGACTCTTCTTTCTCTCCTATTTTACAGAATTTCTAATTTAAAATTGGGTGTAGAGTTCATTTTTCTCACGCAGGTGCAGATCATTCCCCTTTTAATGCTGCGTTGGTCATTTCTAGGTGGGTATCGGTGAGGGCGGGGAGTTTGATGCCCCCCATGTTCCACCACTTTCCCCCTGGCCATGCAGCCACCCATCCCTGCCAACAGGTGACCAGTCCCCTCGGCCTGACCCAAATGGAAGATGACATTTTGATCAGATCACCTCCTCATGGTTAGTACAATTGTCTTTAGCATCTGTCTTTAACGGAGTGTGATCTTGTGTGTGGCAGGGGTGATGTTTTGAGGCTTTTACCTCCGTTCCCAATTTCAGACCTATCCCTTCACAAGATACCGCACACAGTCAGCGGCCGCCTTGGCTCTGTTCTCTGCGTGATGACCAAGGGAGAGGATGAGTGACGGATGGAGGCCGTACGGAAGCGTTGCTCACGGAGGGGCAGGGAGGTGCGGTGGTGGTGATTCCTTAGCTCCTAGGTCAGGGGAGGGTGAGATGGTCAGAAGGTCTTTGAGTATGTAGAGGAGTACTGTCTGATGGGAACCCAGTACCACCTCTGTTCAGTAAAAGCTCTGCCTCCGGTCTCCCCTGTGCATGTTGTTAGGCCACCTTGCTTTTGCATGGGTAACAGAGAACTGGAAACATTTCCGGCATTTTAAAGTGACTAACCTTGGCTTATTTGTGAAGATGGGCACTTCATTAATTTTAGGGTGTTTTTCTCCTTTTTCTGCCCCTTCTGACTGTAGGAGCCTAACTATTGAGAAAGAGATAAAAGAAATATAAATAAAATGTGAATTTAGTCTCTACTATTACCTGCTTTCCCCCTTTTTTGGGGGAGTGGGATATACCAAGGTACATGGAAATTGACTCTTCGGATGGGAATGTAAAAAGTTCTGTTATGGACTCTCTCATCAGTATTTACCTTTAGAAATAACCTTGTATTTCAGGACTACATGTCTAAAGTTGTATATTATAAGTTATACATTGTATAAACTATATCTTGTATATATTAATTTATATATTGTATTAAGGTCTTTCCTTATAGGATTTAAATTGGATAGATCAAGACAAAAATTTCTGTTGTATCCTTAATAATGCATGAATTAGAACTATATCTTTATGTAGTGGTTTCGACCAGTTATTTTTGGTAGTAAAACTTATTTAGCAGACTTCTTTTCTTTTCTTTTTTCTTTTTTCTTTTTCCTTTGGTAGGGGGAAGTAATTAGGTTTACTTATATTTATTTATTCTTAGAGAAAATACTGGGGATTGAACCCAGGACCTTAGCATATGCTCCACCACTTGAGCTATGCCCTCCCCACCCCAGCAGATTTATTATTGATTCTTTCTTTTAAAATAAAGACAGTAGCTATTCTCAAATTTTTAAAGAAGTTTAATCCTACAGCAAAATTTTCTTACGCTATGACTTACTTGAATTACTGCTCAAAAGTCATTGTTAAATTCCTTTTCTTGGGTTAAGTGTAAGACAGACCACTTCTAATTACTGCAGGTTAATCTGTGGCTAATATCTTATTTTCAGGGAAAAAATGATAAGGCTTTGATTTCCCAATTTACTAAATAAATTCTTGATCAATTATTTGAAGAACCTTCTGTGATAAAAATCTAATAGACATTATTTTCCATGAATTTTGGTATTTTGGTGCCATCTTGTGGCGGGACCTGGTAGTAGCCGCAGCACTCACACATTCTTAATCAGTGTCCTGGATGAGATAAGAGAGACTGGAAATACTTTCCAAAATGCAAATCACGTCCTACTGTAAGTCTACATTTCAAGTGTTGAGAATGACTTGTTATGTGGTGTATGGGCAGACAAAAGTAATAAGGAGTTTAATGTATGATTCTCGGGTTCTAAAGTTCTGTGTCATGATATTTGCCCTCAGTTGCTGCTCTTCGAGCGCTCTTGGATGAGCAGGTGGAAGTCTTCCGTTCTGCACGAAGGGGAAGGGAACATCAGGAGTGTGAAGTGGAGAGGCCATCTGATCGCCTGGGCCAATAATATGGTAAAACCGCGCCTCCGTCTCCCTGGTGCTGGGTCAGAGCCGGGAGGGCGGGCGACCCGAGAGGGCCGTGACCCAGGGAGGAGCTGCCACCCCTGCCGCCGCCGTTTCTGAAGGATACACGTGGCGGTGGAGATCATACCCGGAAGGGGAGAGAAATGAGATTGCTTTGGGCTTTCATTAGAGAGTAATTGCCAACATACTCTGGACTCGATTTTAGAGTAAGAAACCCAAGGCATGGAGAACAGCCCAGAAAATGAAAAGGCATCTTAATAATTGAAAGGCTGCATGGGGAACGTGGTCTTGAAAATACCATTTTCCTGTTAGCCAAGGGCAAGTGCCAGCTGATAAGAAACAAGGGCAGGATATTGCTGCCTTTTCTTTTACTCCCAGGCCTTTCAAAAAGTGGATCCTCATTTTTGGTGCTTCACTTATTTCAAGTTTACTAAGTCTGAGTCACGGCCAAGTTGAAAGTTTAAAAATTTCCATTTGGACGTCTGGCCCCTCTTTTGGAATTTGGAGGTTCCAAATTCTGAACTGAATTTAGCAAATCAGTTCTCTTCAGTTTTAAAGGCTAGAAACTCGCAGAATCTACTGTGCTAGTCAGGACTTTTCTTACTTCTCCTGGGTCGCAGTCAAGGTAAAGACGTGTGGCCTCTTGCTTTATTTTCATTTCGCTGCCGGCTTGATGTTTCCATCTGAGTACTTTAAAATGTCAGGTGGAGTTGTTTTTTTTTTTTTCCATAGTGACTTTTTGGATTCAAAGCTTTTCTGAACACCAAACCCCACAGTTGTGGTGGAACAACACGATTAGAAACGTCACTTGTCTGTCATTTTGGAAATGCAGCTGTTGATATCTGTACATATCACACGTGTGTTGGACTAGAGTCGCCCGCGCCATCCACTCGTAAAGTCTTGTTTGCCTGGAAAGAAGGATGGAGGTTTTCTTTTGTTTTGGGTTTTCCCAGGTTCGTGTGGAGGAGGAATGTTCCCGTTGCGCGGCTCCCAGCAGCACAGCTCCCCGCAGTGCTCAGTAAATACTGTCAGTGCTTTGCAGTGCTGGTATCATTGGCGGAAAGACTGGTGGTCGTTAATAACTTCTCTTTTACTGTCCTCCTCCCGAGTAGAGGTTGCTGAATGCTGTCTTCTTTTCCAGGGTGTGAAGATTTTTGACATCACCTCCAAACAGAGAATCACCAACGTGCCCCGGGATGATATAAGTCTGCGCCCCGATATGTACCCCTGCAGCCTCTGCTGGAAGGACAGCGTGACCCTGATTATCGGCTGGGGGACGTCTGTCAAGGTGGCTTTGCTCGTCTTTTTCATAAGTCCATGCGGTTGTAGATCTACTGAAGGTGGTCCAGAGGAACATGAGTTCTCGAATGGTTTCTCGGAGCCAGAATATTTTCGCCTGCGTATTATCGTCCTGTGATAATCATTTAATATTCAAATTCTTTCATGGGTGTAACTTTTAAGATCTGCCCTTTTCCATGCCATGCAGATCACATCGTGAACTTTGTTGTGTCCAGAATGGTGCTGCCTTTTCTGTCTTTTCTTTCCCCCATAACCTGGTTGGCCTTAGCAATTTATAGGGCATGTGGTTAGTGTTGTGGTTCACCTGCGTCCCTTGCTTTCTTGTTCTGTCCACTTCCCTTAGCTTTGATCCCGAACTTCTTCATTAGACCTAATGGTAGAGAAAGAAGGTTGACACTAAGTCATCCTGCCTGCTTGCTAATTGTTTTGCAGAGTAGAGGACCAGACTTACTATTGATGATAAGATTTAGGGCTGTTGAATCGTGCATAATTATCTGCCTTTTATGTGCCTGGGTAAATGAAATGTAGCTGTTCTGCAAAAGGGGGCCCAAAGTTCATTCACCTTTATCTCATGCCTACTAGTGCCTGTCTGCATGAGATAATTCAGAGCCAAAAGTTGTTTGTGTCCCTTTAAAAAAATATATAGCTTCATGTAAACAAAGTCAGCTAAAACTTAGCTGAGCTAAAAACAGTGTGAGAAACTATCCGAGCAGTAGTCTCACGGAAGAGCTCAGGCTTTGGAGTCAGACAGACCTGGGATCCATTCCAGCGTATCCACTTACTGCCTGTGGGACCCACTCTGAGCCTTACTCGCCTCATCTGCAAAATGGGGACACTAATTGTGTCATCACACGTCTTGGGGGGATTCAATGAAAAGCATAGCATAGAATCTGACATATTGTGCTCAATAGCCATCAGCTGCCATTGTGCTGTAAAATTCTAGAAAAGTCATGAGCGAGATGTGGCCATTTAAAATTCTTCTAGGGAGAAGAAAGCATTAAAAAGGACTAATGCAGTGATTGTTATGACCAAGATAAGCATTGTTAGTTTGAGGCCAGGTCCTCCGGGCCTGCACGTTGACATGATTCAGGCTCTTTCTTCACTGAACGTGTGGTAAGTGTTTTCCTGGGTTAAGTGAACACAACATGATTCACGCTTAGGGTGTCAAGAAGGAGGCCGTGCCCCATAGTCTAGGATTTAAAAAACAAAAAAAGATCCCCCGTCTCTGTATCCCATGTGTGTAGTTACTGATCCCATAAACTTATTATTTTCTTGATATTTTAAAAATTTCTTAAATGGACCAAGTGGCTTTTTTCTTTGTCTTAAACTTGTGATTTTCTTTTTTTTTTTTTTTTGGTGAAAGACAAAGGAAATTAGCCTGTAGGGACCATGTAAGAAGTTTGCAGATTGCTACCGGAAATGCTACCATTAGGCTGCATAATGGTCCCCAAAGATAGCAGGTCTTAATTCCCGCAACCTTAGGTGTCTCTCTGTGTGGCAAAAGAGTAGGGCAAAAGATGTGACTAATCGAGCACCTTGAGATGGGGAGATGAGCCTGCATGCTCTGAGTGGGCACTAAACGCAGTGTCCTTAGAAGAGGGAGCTACGGAGGAGGAGGAGGCAGTGTGACCACGGACACGGGCACTGGGGCGATGCCACCAAGGATGCCGGCAGCCGGCAGAAGCTAGAGGAGGTAAGAAGCAGTTCTTCCCTAGAGCCTCTGGAGGGAGCGCGGCCCTGCCGATGCCCTGATCTTGGCCCAGGGAAGCTGGTTTCAGACATCTGGCCTCCAGAACTCAGAATGGATGTCTGTTGCTCTAAACCACCAAGTTTGGGGTAATCTGTTAGCGGCCATGGGAAACGAATGCGCTTCTGCTGTGCCCAAATCACGGTCCAACTCACGTATAATTTTTCACGCCAGATGTTAATTATGTTGGGAATTCCTTTTGTTCAGACTCAGTTGGTAGCACGTTGAGCACTTCTCAGTTCAGAATGTTACAGTGTTCCGCTGAGGGAAGAGGAGAGAGGGCACAGAGAGCGGGTTCCTGGGGAGGAACGACCACAACAGCGTAGTGAGGTGTGATGAGAGCTGGCCATTCCACCTGCTCGTCCGTGCCACCCGGGTTCCTTTGGCGTGCCAGGCAAGGTTCTGTTGTTGCAGGTACATAATTAAACCAATGGACGGCTTCCCTCTCTGGGCAGATTTGCATTCTAGTGAAGGAAGACGGACAAGCAAGTAAATATGCCATGGTGGTGGTGGTAAATACCAAGGAGGGCAGTAAAACAGGGAAAGGGGGTCTGGGCAGGTGCCGTTTAATATAGGGCATTCCAGGGAAGGCATCTCTCGTAACTAACGTCATCTGGCCAGAGATCTGGAGGGCGGACACCATGCAGCTCTGGGGGAGGAGGGTGTCAGCACAGGGAGCAGCCAGCAAAAATTCTTGAAGCAGGAGTGTGATGGGTGAGTCTTTGTGGAGCATAAAGGGAGCCAGTACTGCCAGAGCAGGCGAAGCAGGTGTGAAGGAGAGGGCTGGACGAGGAGGAGGGGGATGGAGGGACGTAGCGAGGGGTGTCGTGGTGGAGCAGGTCTTGTAGGGGCTCACAGGGCTTTGTGAAATCGTTGGCTTTGATTCGGGTGAGATGGGAAGCCCGCAGAGGGTTTCGAGCAGCGGAGTTAGTCAAATGACCTAACCTGGATTTTGAAAGGATCACTCTGGCTGCTATGTGGAGCTCAGCAGCTGAGGGGCAGGAAACAGGGGAGACTGGTCAGCAGGCTGCTGCAGTAACGTCGGGTAAACAGATCACAGCGTCTTGGCTCAGCCCGGTGCAGCTGGTGAGGACTGGCTGGGTTCTGCATTTATTTTGCCAGTTGACCCCTCGGTACTTGCTGATGATGGGATGTGGGATGTAAGAAAAAGATGCCCGGGGCAGCTTTGTTTTCACCTGAGCCACTGAAAAACTGAGCTGCCTTCTGCTGAAAAGGGAAAGGCTGCTGATGGAGATGGTCCGAGGAGAAAGGGCAGAGGTGGTTTGGTATGTGTGCACTTGAGCTCCTGTTAGACACGGAGGGGAGGGGCTGGGGAGACAGTTGGACGAAGCACACGAGAGTTCACAGATGAGAACGAACCTGTCGATGTGAAGGATCCTGAAATCATCCATCTGCTCTCACGCAGCACGTGAGCGGAGGGTGGTCCTTTACCCCATCCAGCGGCAGGGGCTCCCAGCTGTCTGTGAGGCAGGTCCTGGGATGAGCGCTCAGACCACAGCGCTGAGCGGGGTACAACAGGCCATGACCCGGCTGCCAGGAGTGTCACTTGTCCTTGTCTTGAGAGAGGCTGTGGCATGGCCAGAGACACCGTCAGGCCTCCAGCTTTGTGGCCCTGGGCAGCCCTCAGAGCCTCTAGATCAGGGTGAATGGCATCACCTTTCAGGGCTGTCGGAGGATTAGAAGAGGCCTGGGTCGTCCTCAAGTTCTGTCACCATCTCTCAGATCTCTGCACTTCTCTCCAGCCCCCTGTCAGGTCCCCCTGGCTCTAGTTTTGCCCCCACCTTAATTCTGTGCAGCCAGGATGCTCTTTCCAGAGTGCAGAGCAGATGATGTCAGTCCCCTCTTTAAACCCCTCCAGGGATCCTCATTGCTCATAGGGTGACATCCTCCTTCTTGACCTGGCTTCCAAGCTTCTGCATGATCCCCCCCACCACCGCCCTGTGTCCCTCTCCATCTGCAACTCTGCCCCCTCCTTCCCCCACACACTCTGCTTCTGTCTGAGTACCTTGCAGTTGAGAGCCCCATATGGTCCAGTGGCCCTTTTGCACCTGTCTTGTATCTCCTACTTTAACTTACACGACACTTCTTCCAGGAAGCCTTCATCCCTGCTGCAGATGCCCCTGCTGTATACTTCTGCACTTCCCCATCGCACTTGAGGAGGATGCCTTGTAAATTGTGTCTCCCCAACTGGCCCAAAATCTTCCTAAGCACAGAGCTGTATTCTGATTTACAAAGCCCTTAACTCAAGACTGGTGCCCAGTAGTTGCTCAAAAGTGCTAAGTAATATTGCTATTTTTTTTATTGTTATTCTCCTTCAAACCCTTTGAAAGCCTGCCCTTTGTGTGCCTTGATCAGCAAGATTGAAAATATTCAGAAAAAAAAAATTCCAGGAAGTTCCAAAAAGCAAAACTTGAATTTGCTGCACACTGGCAACTATTTACACAGCACCTCCACTCTATGCGGTGTTATAACTAGTCTAGAGATGACTGGAAGTGCACTGGAGGATGTGCGGGGGTTATATGCAAATACAGTGGCATTTTATATGAGGGACTTGAGCGTCCGTGGATTTGGGTGTCCGTGAGGGTTCTGGAACCAGTCCCCCGGACACCGGGGGTGACGGTGCTGTCATGTAGTCACTGCATTTCTGGACAGCAGTTTGGACATGTGTATAAAACAGGCAAAACCAAACCTTGTGAAAATGTGCATCCCCATTGGTCTGCCACTCCTCCTTCAGGAATTCATGCCAAGGAAACTGAAGTCCAAAAGTCTTATACACAAGTGTGCTGTTCCCACTATTGCTTGTATTAGAGATAGAAGCAAAAAATCTAATGTCCAAAAGAGGATTTAGTAAATAAGTTTTAGTACATTCATGTAATGAAATACTGTAAGGACTTTAAAGAATTATATAAGAATATTTAGGTAATGTATTATATTATCTGTAGTATTATTAGGTTAATAAAAATAGCTTCTCCCCCCCAAAAAGGATTGTTAGTAATGTTCACTTTGTTTTGGGAAAACCAATATTACTTGTTTTTTTCCTTTGGATTTGTCAGTATTTTAGAATTTTTCATATTTTAACTATACTTAGGGTTGCAGTTGTGAAATAACACATTCAGTACGATCTGCAAGCAAGATGGAAAAAAAAAAAAAAACTTGATCCCTGGTGAAAATTGTATAGGATCAGAACTTAACTTTGAGGTTCAGTCTTTCCTGGATGGCTGAGCATTTGTGAATTTCTTCTTATTTCTCAATACAAAATAGACTATGCTTACTTTAGACAGTACAGCAGAGGGCGAGGAGATAGCTCAGTGGTAGAGTGCCTGCTTAGCATACACAAGGTCCTGGGTTCAATCCCCAGTGCCTCCACTTAAAAGATAAGTTAAAAAAAAAAAAAAAGAAAAGAAAGTACAGAAGAGAAAGTAGAAAGTATTCATAGTCATTGCCCTACAACAACCATTGCTAACACACGCGTGTTGTATGAGTGATAAATACATGTATGTGTATATATTTATCTGTGTGTGTATAATGTGATAAATTACATATAATTTGTTGTGTACATATAATTTAAAACAGGGCTGGCAAACTTTTTCTGTAAAGGGCTGGCAGTAAATATTTTAAACTTTGCATGCTATGTGCCATTTCTGCTGAATCTATCTATCTGTCTATCTTTCTTTCTTTCAATTTCTGTTTTTGTTTTTCCCTCCCTCCCTTCCTTCCTTTCTTCCTTTTCATCCCTTCAAGCCCTTAAATATACAAAAAGTATTTTTAGCTTACAGGCCGTAAAAACACAGACCAGGAGCTGGACTGTAGTTTGCCAACCTTGATTTAAATTGTATAATATATTGATTTTAATATACTCGAGAGAAGAGGAGCATGTGCCACTTTTGCAAAGTATTATTTAGCAGCCGTGAAATAATCAATAATGTATCTTCAGAAAGAAAAGACCTAATGTGAATGTTGCCCAGATTAGCTGCCGGGCATCTGGCTTTGTGCTTCCACTGGAGCTTTATTTGGATAATGGGGAAGTAGTCTTCAAGTCGAGTTGCAGCGAATGGTTCATTGGAAAGATGTTAAAGCCAAATTATAGTTTCCTTTCTTTCTTTGCCTTCGAGTAAGACTTTATTGAGGAATCATGTCAGAGGATATAAGCGTGGCTGCTGTATGTCATTGAAATTAATTTCTATCGTTGAAGTCATAGGGTAGAATCTGTGCCCTCTGCCTTCAGTGCTATGCGGCGAATTTAACAAAAGTATCAGACAGTGGATGAAATGTCCTGAAGAGTTTTCCATCAAATGAGTGAAATAACCCTTGGATTTCTTTTCTAGATTTGCTCGGTGAAGGAACGGCACGCCAGTGAGATGAGGGACTTGCCAAGTCGATACGTTGAAATAGGTAAGCCTTCTGTGGTGTCAGCCTACAGAGGGAATGCACGTCGCTGAGGGGCAACCTGATGCCATGGCTCATCACTTGGTACCTTGATGAACTAGATCGAGAAGCTTTTGCTTTCAATTCTGAAACTTTGCTGTGGAGGTTCTTTTTTTCAAACGATATTTCTACTTTTTAGACAATTAGACAATAATTTTGAAGTTGGCTTGGAAGTCATATAACCTTGGCTTTGGGTTCTGGTTCTGTTATTTACCACCTGGACTTTGGACAGGTTTCCGCACGCCTCAGTATCCTCACCTGTAAAATGCAGAAAAGAATATCTGCCCCACAGGTGTTCATGAGGATTCCTAGGGTTCACGTGCAGAGCGCGGTACTCACGCCTGGTCCTGTCAACCTGTGCCTTCCAAATATTTATTTCCCTCATCACTGGTCTGGTCCAGGCTGCCGTAATCTTTCTGCAGCTGCTCCCTAATTGGTTGATCTCTTTCCACTGTGAATTACTGTAGAGTCTCCCCACTGCAGACAGGATACAAGGCAGATCGAATCACCACCCTTCAGTCCTGTCCCACTGGTCTCAGGATAGAAATGTGTCTCCGTAACGTGACCACAGGGATCTGCGTTGGCGCTCACCTGCCTTTCCAGCTTCAGCTGATGACAAGCTTCTCTTCAGTCTCTCAGCTCCTGCCACACTGGCCTCCTCCATGTGGCATGCTTTCTCTCTCTCTAGAATGTTCTTCGTGCCTCTCTTCACTTCCTCGACCACTGAGCATCTTTAATCATGCCTCAGCTCGTGTTGCTTTCCTGGGAAGGCCCACTGGCCTCCCTGAGCTTGTCGGATCGTCCCATGTTAGGCCTGCAGAATACCCGCCTTTCTAGCCCTGGCCGAGGCATGCATGCCTCCTCTTCCTAACTCTTGTTTCAGTTGTAGTGATCGTGTGATTCTTCAGTGCGTTTCTGTCTTTTCCACCAGACTATACCTCCTTGAGAGCACACACTGGATCTGTCCTTTTGTTTTGTCTTTTGGTTTTTTAAAAACATTTTTCATTGAAGTATAGTTGATTTACAATATTGTGTTAGTTCTGGGTGTATAGCAAAGTGATTCAGTTAGATATTTTTTCTTTTTTTTTAATTTTTTTCCATTATACATTACTACAAAATATTGAATGTAGCTCCGTGTGCTTGTTTATCTATTTTATATACAGTCATGTGTCTGTTAATCCCATTCTCCTAATTTATTCCTCTCCCTCCTTCTCCTTTGGTAATCATAGTTTGTTTTCTACGTCTGTGAGTCTGTTTCTGTTTTGTAAATAAGTTCACTTGTGCTGTTTTTTAGATTCCACATATGAGTGATATCATGTAATATTCGTCTTTCTCTGTCTGGCTTACCTCACTTAGTATGATGATCTCCAGGTCCATCCATGCTGCTGCAAATGGCTTTATTTCATTCTTTTTTATGGCTGAGTAGTATTCCATTGTGTCTTCTTTATCCAGTCATCAGTTGATGGACACCTAGGTTGCTTCCATGTCTTGGCTACTGTAAATAGTGCTGCTATGAATATTGGGGTACATGTTATCTTTTTGAATTAGCGTTTTCATGTTTTCCATATACATGCCCAGGAGTGGGATTTCTGGATCATATGGTAACTGTATTTTCGTTTTTTTAAGGAACCTCTGTGTTCTCCATAATGGCTGCACCAAACTACATTCCCACCAACAGTGTTGCAGGGTTCCCCCTTTTCTCCAGAATGTATTATTTGTAGGCTTTCTGATGATGGCCATTCTGACCAACGTGAGGTGATACCTCATTGTAGTTTTGATTTACATCTCTCTAATAATTAGTGACATTGAGCATCTTTTCATGTGCCTGTTGGCCATCTGGATGTCTTCTTTAGAGAAATGTATATATAGGTCTTCTGTCCATTTTTTGATTGGGTTGTTTGCTTTTTTTGATACTGATTTGTGTGAGCTGTTTGTATATTTTGGAAATTAAGCCCTTGTCGGTCACGTCATATGCAGATGTTTTCTCCCAGTCTGTGGGTTGTCCCTTCATTGTTTATGGGTTGCTGTGCAAAAGGTTGTAAGTTTGATTAGGTCCCATTTATTTATTTTTGCTTTTATTTCTTTTGTCTTGGGAGACTGATCTAAGAAAATACTGCTGCAGTTTATGTCAGAAAAAGTTTTGCCTATGTTCTCATCTATGATTTTTATGGTGTCCTGTCTTTTGTTTAAGTCTAAGCATTTTGAGTTTACTTTCGTGTATGGAGTAAGGGAGTGTTCTAACTTCATCAGTTTACATGCAGCTGTCCAGCTTTTCCAAAACCAGTTGCCAAAGAGACTGTCTTTTCTCCCTTGTATGCTTTTGCCTCTTTTGTCAAAGGTTAATTGACTGTAGATGTGTGGGTTTATTTCTGAGCTCTATTTTGTTCCATTGATCCATATGTCTGTTTTTGTGTCAGTACCATACTGGTTTGATTACCGTAGCTCTGCAGTATTGTCTGAAGTCTGGGAGGGTTATTTCTCCAACTTTGTTCTTTTCCCATGGAATTTCTTTGGCATCAGGGTTTTTTTTTTTTGTGACACTGGGTCTGTTTTTGCTCCGTGTTTTTATCTCAAGGATCTGGCACAATACCTAGCACAGAGTAGGTGCTAAATAATATTGTGTTGAATGAATCAGTGACTCAGGGAAACAACTGTTCAGGAAAAGTTTGCCAAGAATGTTTTGCCACTATTTTCTAACTTAGTTTTATGACCTGGTGCAAAAGCTGTTCAGACAGAAAGGATAAAAAATTGACTGACCTTTGTCAATTAAACAGACATAGTAAAAGCTCTTTTTGTATTATTTAGAACGGAGCAACAGGAGACAGTGTTTTGTGGCAAAATAAACTCTGCTATATTATAAATCAGCTGACAAGTTTATTTACCCATCTGGATGGCAGATAGGGAATATAAATTTGATAGCTTGTTATAACAAGGTGAAGCTGAGATAAATCATTTGCACATGACTGTATTTCTATAAACAGAAAGAATTACCCACCAGGCTAATATGGTTATAATGTTGAAATCTGAGTTATTTTATACTTGAAGTGAGAAGTTGGTGGTAGGATTTTAATAATTTTTTTTTTTTGCCTTAGAAGGATAAATAAATACATACATTAATAGTTCAGATTGCATGGACTATGGGCAAAACTGGTCTATGCAGGATATAATGGTACTGAGAAAACTGAGGAACAAGATATTAAGACTGAGAACTGGGAGATAAAGATGAGAATTTGAGTATCTCTCTTTTCTTTTCTGCCTCTCCCTTGCCTACCAGAAAAAAAACAAAACCAAACCGTGAATATCTCTTCAGGTTTTTTCTAGTAGGCCATAAAAAAGAATAAAATCATGCCATTTGTAGCAACATGGTTGGCCCTGGAGATTGCCATACTAAGTGAAGGAGGTCAGAGAGAGAAGGAAAAATACCATGTGATATCACTTATATATGGAATCTAAAAAAATGACACAAATGAACTTATTTATAAAACAGAAACAGACTCACAGACATAGAGAACAAACTTATGGTTACCAAGGGGGAAAGGAGGTAGGGAGGGATAATTTGAGATTTGCAGATACCAACTACTATATATATAAAATAGATAAACAGCCAGGTCCTACTGTACAGCACAGGGAACTACATTCAATACCTTGTAACAGCCTATAATGAAAAAGTATGAAAAGGAATATGTGTTTATATGTATAACTGAGTCACTGTGCTGTACACCAGAAAAGCACACAACATTGTAAATCAGCTACACTTCAATCAAAAAAACAAAAAAAAAAAAAACCAAAAAAAAACCAAACCTGACATCTCAATGCGTTGTGTCCTGAGAAATAAGTATTAGAATATTTTAAATACAGATGAGTTAAAAGAAAAAAGCAAAACTCTGGGAATTTTCGGAAGTAAAAATTACCAGAAAGGCACAAAAATGTAGCAGTTGTCATCTTCTTAGCTGGTGGTTATTGCTCCTGTACCAGGCGCGGGGCATTGCGCTATGTACATTACCTGGTTTATTTCGCTTTACTGTCACCTTTGAAGGGCAAGGAATATTTTCTTATTCTATTGATGAAGAGAATTGAGTCTTAGGGAGGGAAGTAGCTTGCCCAAGGTCTTAGTGGCGTGGCATTAAATTGGATAGACTCTTAATTCCGCGGAACCACCAGATTTCGCCTTCAAGGAGATCAGGCTGTTTGCCAAATTCCTGTCTGATGTCGATAAGGTTGCATCACCTTCCTGAGCCAGACTTTTCTCACCTGTAAAATGGAGACGATGATGCCTGCCTTTCTGGGTGGTGGTGAGAATTAGACTCAATGTCAGTAAGGGCTGTAACGCAGGTGCTCACTGGTGGCTCTTGTAACCGCGCCAACTTCCATCCCAGCTCCGTGACTGCTCGTAACTGGCCCAGTCGTGGCTTTGGAGCCCTGGGATCACATTATTAAAGTGTAGTTCATCTGTACTACAATTTACTTGAAATAGATCGCGTGTGGGTACTAACATATCACATTACGGACATTTTACTACTGTGGTTAGTGGTTAAGTACCATTTCTCCCCCTCTTGAGAGCAAACCTTTACAAATACAAACCATTTCCACAGCAGGAGGCAAAGTGGTTTAGAAAAGAGTCCTTGACTAGGATAAAGGAAAAGAGAAATATTAGAAGGTGAGCCATTGTTCTTTAGTAAATGAGGTGAAAATGGCACTGAGATGAAAGAAATGTCTGTGACTCTACATTTCTTAGAAGCCACATGTTTATAACTCTTTCTTTTAACTCAGAATCTCAAACAATGCAAAAGTTATTCCTCTTAATAGGACACTAATTTATTCTTGAAAATAAAAGCTAATCAGGGCAATAAAGATGAAGCTTACTGTCGATCTCTAACCCATGATGACATAAGGTCGCAGAAGGCTCTGGGGATGTCATTTCTTCCAGATTACAGTGTTAAAAGTAGGCTGTGGTGCGTGCCTGCTGTATTTATTTTAACCTAACTTGGGCTTCTTGTTCTCACAGGACTCCCTAACCCTCTGGCACTTTATGCCAAAGTCTTCCATGGTCTTGACGGAATGGTAGTTGGGAGCTGATAATGAAGCCGATATTTGTGTGTCATTTTGGGGGGCACCTACTGCTGGGGGTGGATAACTTACATGCAAGGAATTAATGATTGACTTCCTAGTTTGGATTTCCCATGGAAGTTTGTTTTAAAATAAGAAGAATCAAAAGGAAAGGTATACGGGAATCTGTGTCAAATGGCAGAGGAGCCAGGAAAAAAGAGCAGGAGGAGGGGAAAAAAAAGGGACATCTTTTCCACTTTAATTAAGCAGCGTCCATATCTTCAGTGGATGCTGTGCTGTGGCTCCTAGAATTGAGCACACTGTGCTGTTTTCAGCCACTTGATTGGGGAAAACAGTGACCTAGAAATTGATGACCTGTTTACATGGTGAAGGGGAGCTGTGAAATCAATGCCTTTCTTGAATCTAAGTGTCTTTCTCTCCACCCACCTGTTAGCATTCTGACCCAGACACGCAGGTTCTAGCAGTGGGACAGTTCTCTTGTGCATGTGAGTGACGGAGTTCATCTCAGTGTCTGAGTCTCAGCAGGAATCAGAACTGCTCTGATAGCATTCAAGGTGTTTTTGGTTTTAGTTTTTTTTTTTTTTTTTTTTTTTGCTTTGCTATGTATGGTTTTCAGTCTGATTCTCTATAATCTATTAATTCTTCTGTTCTGCATTGAATTTTTTCCCCAACATTTTATTATGAAAATTATTCATAATACTGTGTGTGTACTCATATTACTGTGAATACCTGTTTACTCATCTCCTTGATTCTGCAATTCAGATTTTATTATACTTGTTTTATTACACGTCTCTTCCTCTGTACTTGTTTTTATTACACGTCTGTTCCTCCTCCTCCTCTTTCCCACTCAGTGCTGGAAACTCAAATGTTTGTTGGAAGTGGAGTTAATAAATTTTCTGCACAATAAGTAGTGAGAAATCTGAAGCACCCGAAGTAATAAATATATTTTGTTCATTTTGTAACAACCACCACCAGGCATGTGCTAAATACATTCCAACCAGAATTTCATTTAATCTTCACAGTGATCCCAGTAGGTCGGGGCTGTTCTCCCGTTTTATAGGTGAAGAAGCTGAGGTTCAGAGGGGTCAAGTCACCTGCGCAGGACGATGGCATTCAAAAGCAAAGAAGGGAGCATTTGAACTCAGAGGAGCCTGGTTTCAGAGCTGTTGCTCCTAACACCATGTGTTCTTCCCTTGCGTTCCCTCTGCCTAACCCCTGGCCCTCATGCGCCGCCAAAAAAAACATGAGAAGAAAAGCAGCTGAGCTTGCAGATAAAAACCATGGGGGTAGAAATTCTCTAGACCCTGAAGACTTTTAAACATGCCGTGGATGATGTCTGCTTACCTGTTCTTTAGACAGCCAGATGAAATAGAAATGCATTCGAGTTTGGTTTCAATTTTGGCTCCGTGAAATATCTCATTGAGGAAAGTAGCGGTTTGACGTCCGCGTTTTATTCCGGGGTTGACGGCCCTTCACTGTTCGCTGTCCACACGGTTAGGAATCTCTAGAACCCAGTTGCCTTGGATAGCTATCAGAATTGTTTCTAAGGAGAGGAAATCAAACTCGGACTGTGATGTGATTCATCCAGCCCTTTGAAAAAGAAGAAAAGGTCTTTGTGCTATTTTTCAGTCTTTGAGCTAAGTTTAGTTGATGTATCAAGGTAGTTTTGAGGGTTGTTTGGGGAGGGTGGGTTAGGTCTCTGAAATTATTTGTTTTGTTTTTCAATTTTATTGTGTTAACGAATGCTGAACATGAGATCTACCCTCTTAACGAATTTTTAAGTGTGTGATACACTGTTACTGATGATACGTGTAATGTCGTAGGACACATCTCGGGCACTTAACTCAACTTGTTTAACTGAAACTTCATGCCCACAGCAACACCCCATTTCCCCTCCTCCCAGCTCTTACAACCACCATTCTGCTCTTTGATTCTATGGGTTTGACTATTTTAGCTTTCTCACATAAGTGGAATCACACAGTATTTGTCTTTCTGTGACTGGCTTATTTCACTGAGCGTAGCATCCTCAGGGTTCATGCATATTGTTGCATACTGCAGAATTTTTTGTGTGTGCGGCTTAATAGCGTTGCATTTTATGCATACACCACACTGTCTTTACCCATCACTCTGCTGATGGGCATTTAGGTTGTTTCTGTCTCCTGGCTGTTGTGAAGAATGCTACAGTGAATGTGAGAGTGCTGAAGTCTCTTCAAGATCCTGATTTCAATTCTTTGGGCTAAATTACCCAGAAGGGAGTTTCTGCATCATATAGTGGTTCTATTTTAAATTTTTTGAGAAAACTCCATATCGTTTCCCTTAGCAGCTGCACATTTTGCATTCCGGCAAATGGTGCGCAAGGGTTCCAACTTCTTCACATCTTCACCAACACTTACCATCTTGTCTTTTAAAAAAAAATAGCCTGTTTACAACTTAAAGTATAACTGATTTGAACCTTTTGACCCAGAGGTCCATAACCATTACCTTTTCTGTCACGTAAGCAGCAGTGTGTGTGCTGTAAGCTTCTCATTCAGTCTCTCTTCATCCGTGCTGCTTCGTGAGGGCTGGAGTTTAGTATATGAGAGAATCACATCTACTTAGCTTTGTCATTGCTCACAGTTCTGTGCTGACTGTTGATTAGCAAACATGGAATTAAATTACAGGTTAAACTTGTTTTAAATGGCTTTGACTTACGTGTAATATTGGCTCCCGATTTGAATGTTTTTATTATTTTATTATATATTTACTATTGTAACCATTCTTTTCTATTTCATGCGTGTGTATTACGTCTTCTCCTTAGCTTGCTGACATAAGGCATCGTAAAGTCACATGCTTTAATGCATCTGCTCCATAGCAGTTTTGAAGATGTTGAAATGTGATTTCCAAATATATTTTCCTAGGTAAGTGGTCATGCTGACAAAGTGTCCAGACTTCTCAAAAAGGCTGTGGACGTTATACCCAGTTGGTTATGAAATACTAACACGTCATGATTCAGGGGTCAGATTCTCTTGAGAATACGCACTGTCGTAAAGGGACCTCGATGCTTTTCCATACATGAATATAAGACAATGGAAGATACTTGTTCTTATTTATAAATTGTGTAACAAGCTTTTTTTTTATAAAAGAATCATAGAAACTAAAATCTGTAGGATATCACTTTATTTAGCTGCAGTGACGATACCAAATCCTTGTGGGTCACATTTAGCTAATGGGCATTTTACAACCAGCAAAGGGAAAACAAGGGCCCCAAATTAAAAAGCAGCACAATTTCTGTGTACTGAAGTGTTCTCACCTTGTCATAGCACCGCGGGAAATGCAAGAGAAGAGCCAGGCCCCCGGGCCTTGCATGCAGCGGAGCTGCCGGAGAGTTGTCAAGCCCTTCACTTGCCATCTTGCTAGTAATGTAGTGCACTTTTACCCTGAGCCCCTCTGTGTTCTGATTTATGTTTTCTAACGTGGCTTCTATCTGGGAAAAGTCAAACTTCAAATTCCTACTCTTGCCGCCTTCTACATTAGTGACCTTAGTCAAGTTACTTTATATCACTGAGCCTTTAAAATAAGTGTAAGTTGAAAAAAGATCATGTATGTAAAATATTTATTAGCACACTGCTTGTCAGCATAGTAATGCTCATTAAAGGGGACCTATTGTTAATATTGCTATTATATTTTGTTACTCAGTGAAAGAGAAAAACAATGGTTTCTTTTAACCATCAGTAGACTAAAACATTGTGTTCCATAAAACCAATTGAAAGAGAATTGGGGGAAAGATATAAATAAGGATTTACTAAATTATTCTGAAGAAGTTAATACATTTCATCATATATTTCATAGGTACAAGTAATAATCAAGATTATTGATTTAAATTTCATCGTATAGGACTGAATATAATGGTATTAAGCAGGATAATCTAGTTTTGAATTATTTGGAGATGGTCTTTTTATCCAGGCCCAAATAAAATCTTTACAATCTATGCTACATTCTTTTTTTTAATCTTTTTTAAAAATGAAGTTTGTCTTTTTGTGAAAGAATTTTGGATGTTTAAGGAAACATCTGTCATGTGTAACCACCGTCCTGCCCTTAACAGGCATATAGTCATGGTTGTCCCCACTGTTTCCACCCTACCCCCACCCCCAGGAGTAAATTTTTCCTACTTTGTGCTGTTTCTTGCTTTGTACCCGTTTCCGTTCTTGCATAGCTTGTGGTATTTTACTTATTTCTTTAGCATCTAGACTCACAATCTCTCTTAAGTCAGAGGTGGACTCTTCGTCATCCCGATGCTTCTAGAAGAATGTCTTGTGCCTAATTGGTGCTCAGTCATTCTTTACTGGATTCAGTTGTTGATAACCCTCAGGGATGTAAGTCCCAGGGTCCAAGAAAGCTCTCTCTCGTTCGTTTTTATTTCAGTCACATGAGTCATTGAGAAACTGATAGTGTGTATGCTTTTGACAGCCCAACAGTATTTATGTATTTGTGATGGTGATCTTGTCCCTGGATTATATCAGGTTGGTGGATGGCCCTGATGCGTTACCTTTTTGTGCTTGGAGGATCCTGGGAAGATGGTGGTAGCCACTGTGTAATGGTTCCACCCTCCCGAGTCCTCTCATCGAAATGGAACAGCCCGATCACACAACCGAAAGCCCAGAGACAACATTTACAACAAAACCAGTGACACAGGAGTCCTAAGAGCCTCAAGGTACTAGCAAATGGCAGAAGCCACCAACGGCCACAGGCCCCGCTGTGGTTCCAGCATCTGAGAGAAAGCACAGGGGCCATCTGGTGCCCTGGAGACCAGAACTCCAGAACAGCCAGCGGGTGTTTCTGGAAGAGGCCACAGGCCGCTCTGAGAGGGGCGGGTGCAGGGCTGCGGTTAGCGTGAGGGGCTCGGCAGCGCTGCCGTCCCCGTGAACTCACACAGGGCCGGGCTCATGCGGGAGAGTGAGTCCTGGGCAGGATGGGCTTGATAGAAACAAAAGAAAGAGAAGGCCCAGGTGAAAGCGGGGAGGAGACAGGGCCAGGAGGTCTCAGGAAGCAAGGGACCAGATTGTTCTAACACCAAGTGAAAACTACAGATGCGGGCATCCTGCAAGGTTGGAAGAGTGATTATCCCAGTTCCTACCTCCTCCTGAGAGATCGGTGACTGATTGCACCGAAAAACAAGCACAGAAGAGTACCAAGGTCAAATCCCAGACTAAGGTTTAAGAAAACGCAATGAAAGCCCACCAGAAAGAAATGCCCACCGAACAGATCACAGCTGTAATTTACAGCCGTTTCAGAACAAGCTTACAAGACATTTTAAAGGAGGGATGGGAGGCTTGGAAGAGCAAGAAAAATCAGGATTGAAAAATCTCAAATGAGGCGGCAGAACTCAGGAAATATTGATAGATGAAAGATGACTTCAGAAATGAAGGTTAGGCTGGAAGGGACGCAGGAGCAGACAGACACAAAGATAAGGCTGTAAGAGAAACAGAAGAGGAGCACTGTGTGAAGGACAAATAAATAAGGGGGAAAAAATGTATGATTCAGTACTGAAGACAGGCAAAGGTGATTCCGCCGACAAGTAGGAGTCCCGGAAAACAAAACAAGACAAAACGAGGGAATGGAATCAATACCAAAAACAGTAATTCAAGAAAAATTTCCTGAAAGTACAGAGAAACAAAACTAGAGACTGTAAGTTAGAAGTGTACAGTGTGTATCTGAAAATGATCACCCAAGAACGTCATCAAAACGTATTTGAGTGAAATTACTCGACGTTAAAGATGGGGGGAAAAAATTGGAGGGCGTCTAGACCGACCCCCACCCCGTCCAGTGCAGTAACCACTTTGCCACTGGTAAGCACTGAGTGACACGTGGCAGGTGTGTGTCGGGGCTGAGAGGGGCTGCATGTGGGATTCCAGAGACTTACTATGAAAATTTAAAATAGAGTATCTTATTAATAACTTTTTATGTTGTTACATGTTGAAATGATCACATTTTGGATATGTTGCATTGCATAAAATTTTAAAATTTCACCTCTTTTTACTCTTTAATGTGGCTACTAGAAAATTTGAAACTACACACGTTAAGCTGTGTGTTTGACTTGCAGTAATATTCTGTTGGACACGCTAATCAGAAACTCAAGCCTCCCTTTTGGATCAGGGCTGTGTACTGAATTGCCCTTTCTGGATCCAAAGGACCTCTCTGAGTAGAATTTGGATGTGAATAGTCCTACTGAAACTTGCTTCCGCTTTCTCACTTGCTTAGAATCTTTCTCTGCTTAGAATCTCGCTTTTTTCCTTGAATTATTTTGTTTAGCACGTCTAGGAATGCTTTATCCTCTCCATCAGGATGAAGACTGGGCTGCAGCTGTGACGTGCAGCCTTGCTAACCTTGTTGTAACCTAAGGGATCCCAGGGCCTTTGACTCACTTTCCAGAACCCTTTGATCTGATGTGTAGCTACTGTCTTTAGTGACTCCATCTAGAAATTCTGCATTTTTCTCTCCTTTGTTCCTCGCCTCTAGCTTTCACTTTCTGTTTCGTTTTAGTGCTCTCCAACAGAATTTGTTTTTATTTTCTTTTTGATTTAGCTTTTCCAGATAATGGGAAGGTGAGCTTCTCTGATATGAGATGTATATATAAACTGCCTATATTCAACTGGTTTCCCTTTAGACAAAATTTTTTTTCATTAAAATTATTAAAAATGTTTGTTATGTGGAAAAAATTAGAATTTCAGGGAAAATAAATCAACTGCAACTTCAACTGGTTCACTGAAATTTTGAAATAGAAAGGCAATAATTATTTGAAGATACAGAGTCAGCTCATAAACTTTTACATAATTTGCGTATGTTCTTCAGAAGGATAAATATTACCATTCAGCATTTCTTACTTTAAATCTTTTCATTATTATCTGTTCATAAGAATATTCCTTAATACTTTTCATGGGCATTCTGACACCAGTCTCCAACCAGCCCTTCATGGATTCAGCATTGGAAGAAATAAACGGCATCATAGATTTTAAAACAATCTTGTTGCATTAGAAAGTAGTAATGGAAAAACAGCTGCACCGTTCATTCTGAAATGCCTTTTGAAGTACCATCAGTTACAATGTGTCAATTTCTGGTGTACAGCACAATGTCCCAGTCATGCATATACATACATACATATATTCATTTTCATATTCTTTTTCATTAAAGGTTATTACAAGATATTGAATACAGTTCCCTGTGCTATACAGAAGAAACTTGGGGTTTAAAATCTAATTTTATATGTAGTGGCTGATATTTACAAATCTCAAACTCCCAAATTTATTCCTTTCCACCCCCTTTCCCTCAGTAACCGTAAGATTGTTTACTATGTCTGCAAGTCTGTTTCTGTTTTGTAGGTGAGTTCATAGTGTCCTCTTTTTTTCTTTCTTTTTTTTTTTTTTTTTTTTAGATTCCACATGTGAGTATTATCATATGGTATTTTTCTTCCTCTTTCTGTCTTCTCTTAGAATGACGATCTCTAGTTCCATCCATGTTGCTGCAAATGGCATTAGTCTGTTCTTTCTTATGGCTGATTAGTAAAATGCCTTTTTTAAATGCAGAATAACTGTAGACATTTCCCTAAACTAGGAACTCACATTAGGGAGTGAGTCCTTTCTTCACCTGACATCATTTCTGATAGGTATTAATGGAGATGAATTTCTAAATGGTAGAATATTCAGAGGTAAGAGAAACAGTCATTATTTCAGAACTCTTAATCTGTGACTCATACTGGGTATGACTACAATTGCAATTCTGTTTCCTGTAAGAAGATTTCTGTTGATATTAAGTCATTTCAATAAAATGAAAAGAATTATTTAATTGCAACTTTATCTGAATGTTGATACCTTGCTTAACTGTGCCTCTGAAAGTCTTGACAGGGCTATTTTTATATATCACATCTTTTCTTCATAAAAAGCTTTTTTTGTTGTTTGTAGCTTAATCACTTCATGTAATTTCTACCTAAATTATTACTAATTTTCAGTTAGGAAAGTGCTAGGATTTAATACTTAACCAAAAAGCATCTATTACAGGATGTGGAATTGAGGAGAAAATAGATACATACTTCTGCACATCTTTGTTTTCTTTAACACGTTAGGTTTTCTATCACGTTACTAATTAAAGAATGGAAATTTTTCTGTTGTTAATGCAAGCTGTTGAGGACAGAAATTGGGGTGTAGAGGAGGAAAGATTTGCGAAGAATTATTTTCTAGCTTCTCTGTTCTGTATCGCTCATTCATGTAAACCAAGGCTTTGATGTGTATTTGGTTACCTTTAGGGGGTGACTGTCTGACGCTCCTTGTCAGTGAGCCTAGGCAGCTCACTGGCATCCCAAACGGGGAAAGCACGTCCTTCCCCCACTGCTTTTTGCGCGATGCTCTCCCTTGGGTGCCTGTTGTGGACAAACACACCAAAGCCTCATGTGAATCCCGTGAAACAGACCCTGGCTTCCCTGACTGATTGTTCTTCATTCACGTTGCTGGTAAGGGAACTGTACGTGTAGCATTTCAATGATGGAATGTGATTTAGTAAAACAGAACTCAAGTCCATCTCTACCAGAGTTTAAGCAATCCCAGGAGTGATGGATGAGTGGATACGCAAAGTGTGGTCCATTCATACAATGGAATATTGTTCATCCTTAAAAGGAAAGAAATTCTGTAATACACTAAACATGTGTGAGCCTTGAGGATATTATGTTCAGTGACATAAACGAATCACAAAAGACAAATATGGTGTGATTCTACCTACATGAGGTATTTAGTCAAAAATCTTAAAGTTGAAGTGGAGTGGTGATAGGGGCTGGGGGGAGGGAGTATGAGGAGAATTTTTAATATTTTTAGTAAGTTTAATAAATTTTTAATTTTAATTTTAATAAATTTAATAAATTTTTCAGTTTTACAAGATGAAAAGAGAATGGGTTTGGGTTGTGATGGTTGCACAACAATGTGAATGTATTTAATACCACTTAAAAATGGTTAGGATGATAAATTCTTTGTATGTGTATCTTACTACAATTAAAAAATGGTTTTTAGAAGTATATTAAAAGGCACAATAAAACTGTATATATCCATTTTTTTTTTTTTTTGAAAGTGCTCATTTCTGAGCATGTGGTTGTGGTGGAAATAGTTCTCTACTCATGTGATTCCTGTGAACATATATCATGTCACCAGTTTACCGAAACTGTTCTTCAGTGCTTGAGTGAGGAGTTCAGGCTGAGCAGAGGTTCAGGAGAAAGTGTCAGTGTCGCTTTCTGAACTTCCATCCTGTGGTCCTGCCCAGAGCACCTTGGCCACCTGTGCCATCCAACCAGGGGCAAGGCTTAAGAAATACTACCCTTTTTAACATTTAGGTTATTGCCTGTTTAGCATCCTTTTGATTATCCTCAGTGTCATCTTGGTGTGAAAAGTAAGTTTTAAAAACAGTTGTATAAAGAGCAGCCGTTAAAGATAGGCAGAGTTAGGTAACACTAAGTGATCTGCAAGGAGAAGGAGAGGAGGAGGAATTAAAATTCATTCCCCCCTCATTTCATCCATGTTAGGGGTTTTCTTTCTACTCTGATTCCTTTATTTTGTAGATGGGAAAAGTTATACCCAGAGAAATCGAAATGAATGGTTCAATGTTCAGTTTAATTGCAGTTATAACCCAGATTTCCTGACTCCACATTCAGCATTGTTTGTAATGTGCTATACTGACTTCCCCTGGTTTGGAAAAGATGGTCATTGTATGGTAAAAGTTAACTAAACCTTAAGCTGATACCACAGAACGGTGGAGAAGAACTGAATCAAGAAACTCTTAGAAAATGTGGTGGGTCCAAATGAGAGTTTACTCCCAAATGAATCTGTAAGTGCCATGTATGATTGCTGGAAGAGTCTTTTCCCGGCACCACTACTGTATCAGTTAGCTTTGCTGCATAACAAACCACCCCAAAACTTAGCTGCTTAAAACAACAGTCACTTATTTAAAATATTTTACAACAGCTAATCATCAGAATTATACTATAGCAATGTTTTTTCTTCTACCATTGAGCCTTCTATAAGATCTTTGCGGTCCATTGTAATTAAATGTATATATGTCTTAAGTGATGCAATAGTTCTTCTAAGCTTTAATGACTATCTTTAATAAGGAAAGAGAAGTTTCTTATTTACTTTGACCTGCATTTCACTTAAGAAATAACAGTGTTTCGTCATAATGTAATCTGTACTTACACACTTTTTTTTTTACTTTAGATAAAATATTAAAATACTTAGATAAAATGTCTTTGGAGAAAATGTTTATTAAATGTTACAACAAAAGGAATAATAATAGTTTCATAATTACAAATAGCATTCTTTGCGACCATCATACCACCATAATGTCCTAATTGTGAAAAACTTTGTTTATTTAAAATATTTAATTTTTAAAAATGTAAAATTATTATCATTACTAATGAGTATTTGCGTTGGGCTTTTTGGATTTCGGAGTGTCTTCGTGGGATTTAACAATGTCATTTTTAAACTAGGTCGTATCACTCCTGACCATTCATGCTACTGCTATTGTCAAGTTTGCTTTTTGTTCGTAATAGAAAATGTTAAAATATTTTATTTATTATTGTGTTATTTTATTTTGGTGGTGGGAAGGTAATTAGGTTTGTTTATTTTTAGAGGAGGGACTGGGGATTGAACACAGGACCTCACGCATGCTGAGCCTGTGCTCTCCCACTTGAGCTCTACCCTATGCCCTGTAATAGAAATTTTCCAGTGTAAGTTCCCAGATACTCTTTTCCAGCACTGATTGTTGTCAAGAACGTATGTTTATCTTTGTGTTAGATTTCTAAAATGAGTCTGCCCAGCATACGCAGTCAGTGTGTCCTGTGTGTGCTGCTTTCTGCTGCTCTTAATGGTGAATCTTCTGTCCCTTTTGTTTGCAGCGTCTCAGTTTGAAACTGAATTCCACGTCAGCGGACTGGCACCTCTCTGCGATCAGCTCGTTGTGCTTTCCTACGTAAAGGAGGTTTCAGAGAAAACGGTAATTTTTCCCACCGCACATACAGTGGGAGGTGTGGATTCATTTGTAGCCTTTTACCCAGGTCAGGTTGCCCATGAAAAGACTCAGCTACAGTCTGAGCAGAACTTCCTGATCTATAAAACAAGGTCGGCAGAGATTGCTTTGCAGCCCTGACATACTTATCTTTCAGAAGCTCCACTCATTGGCTGCTTTTGTACCTTCCACTGAGCAAAGGGGAGTCTTTTTTTCCCCCTCTTTTTGTTTCCATCTCTCTTGGTATTTCAGTCAAAAGAAATGAAGGATTCCTCTTGCTGAAAGGCGAAGAAACCGAGCTGACTCTGTGCATTAGCAGAAATGACAGCAGTGGAGTTGATCTGCTGTCACAGCAGGGGTCCCTGTGGTCAGAGTGAATTACAGAGGGCAGCCCATTATTTCCTGTGGTCCAGACATACCTGTTTACTTCCCAGCTGCTCAGTGATTCTGTGTAGCCTGATTCTTGCTTTGAAAGAGATCGTTGCTAAGTCTCACTTACCCACGCAGATGATGGTATGAAACGTGTGGCTCATAGGAAGCAGGGGAGAATTGGAATTTCATTATGCGTGACTGTGGAATGAAGCCTGTTTTACGGGCCGGTGCGGGGGGCCTGCATACTCAGTCTTCCTTGGAAGCCTCGGTCAGCCCCACTCCCAGCTTATCTTTACTGTCGGAGTCCAGGGGTCCTGCCAGGAAAGGGTTTGGGGTGGCTTCAAGGCGTAAACAAGGAGAGCTTTTTGTAAAGGATTTTCTTTGGGATGCTGTGTACAAAAGAAATGCAATTGATCGTCTTACCCTTTATAGTAAGTAGCTTCTCCTTGTCTGTATCCTCTCCTTCTTTTACCCCCTTCTTTTCAAGTGGCAAGGAATAAAATGGGGAGAAAAAGCCAGGGAGTCCCAGTTTTGAGGAGGTAGCTGCTCTCCAGCATTGCTCTGAGCGAGCACTTGCATCAGGAAGCCATCGCTATAGTAACCTGGAGCTCTGGGTGCCCATGTTGCTAGGCAATGGGATGCTGTAGACATAAGTGAACACTCCAACCTGCTAAAATCAATAGGGCTGGCTTCTAGCCCTGTTGCAGGACATCAGTTTATTATTATTTTATTTATTTTTTTTGAAAATAAAGGCAAGCAGTGGCTCCCGAGGGAGTAAATACAATGCTTTTTGATGAGGAATGTGGAGGGGATTGAGAATGTGATTGAAAGACGGAAGGAAAGAAGCAGCGAAATGAAAAAGGGAACGCCTAATAAGCAATTGACCAGCAAGAGAATGAATGAAAGGAAACCTTTGTTAATAAAAGAGAGTATTGCAAAGGAGCGCACACCAAGAAAGGCCAACCTTATAGGGCAAATCAGAAAATGGAATTTTTTCCGAGGAAGACGTGAGAGTCTTGAAGGTGACTTAAAAGTGCATGTGTCGGGGGAGAGGGTACATAGCTCAGTGGTACAGAGCATGCTTAGCTTGCACGAGGTCCTGGGTTCAATCCCCAGTACCTCCATTAAAATAAAAAAAAATTAGAAGAAGGCTATCAGAATGTCTGAAAAAATGCATGTGCCAGCGTATGTAACTATTCATTTTCTGTAACACTATAAAGTACAGCTGAAATCCTTAAATACAGAATGAACTGGTAAAACTAAGACAGAAGGAATAAAGAAGCAAGCTTGGGGTCAGCCATGTCCCCCTTCTTTCTTTTTTTTTTTTTTTTTTGTATCAAAAAGACAGTTTACATAAACAAAATTCATTTTTTATCAGTCATAATGTTATCCCCCGGCACATGGCCCCCATTATCCCTTTTCCGTACGTGCACGTTTCCTCACGGTTGCAGCCACAGTTACAAGCTCTCCTGCGTTGCCGTGTTTTTAGGCGCATCTTCCATTCTCTCTCCCTCTGCCTGTACAGCCGCCCATCCTCGCATAGAGTGGTTGTGAGCTACTTCATCTGGTTGATAGAACCGAACTGATGAGCCCGTTCCCCTAACGTTTTGTTTTCCCTTCGTTCGTCACTAAAGCGTGTGTGTTACGAGCTGCACTGAGGGTTGAGGAGCAGAGACCAACAGGACCAAATTCCTGCTCCTGGGAGGTTCACACAGAGGCAGGGCTGTCTGCCCAGCGAGCAAAAGTCGTAAATACTGAGCCGACTCACACTGCTGGTGGAGCTCTTACACATATGAGGGAGCTCGTTATATTGGTCTGGCGAGGTGGTTTTCTTTTAACGTTATTTGGTTCAATTTTTTTTTCTATTTTGCTATTCTAATTTTGCTAATTTTTGTCATTGTTACAGCAGTCGATTTTTTAAATGTTCAAATCTTCCAGTTTTTTTTTTTTTCCTCTCTTTATTATCATTGTTTTCAGATTGAGACAGTTCTCATTTCTCCATAGTTGCTCTTTTGGAATGTTTTCAATTTATGAGATGCAAAGCTAACGTAACTGTCTCTCCTTTAACCTAACAAAATCGATCAAAGGAATCTTTGAAGCCTACTGTTCTGCTGAGGGACTTTGGAGAGTAGGGGACAGTTCTGGACGTCTTTCTTTCTGTTCCTTTCATCTGTGTTTTCTGCACCAGTGTTACGCTGCTTTAGGTTTGTTGCTTTGGAAAAGGGTCGAGTGTATGTTTCATGTGCTCAAGAAACATGAGCTCTAAGCTAAAACAAATTTTATTTCCAATCCATAGTCCCACTTTTCCCACAAACTCCTGGCTCACCGTTTACTTACGTAACTTTGACCTTCGTAAACTCCCTGATCTTTAATTCCCTTCATCTGCAAAATTGGGAACAACAATACTTACTGAGGGGTGGTTTAAGGACTCAGAATGATGTGTGTACAATCACCTGCTAGGTTGGTGGAACTGTCCTAGGCCCTCAGCAAAGCATCTTGTCTTGATCTAGAAATGCATTGTCCAGAGCTGTATTCACTAACCATGTGTGACTGTCTAAATTTACATTAATGAAAATCAAATAAAATTTAAAATTCAGTTTCTCAGTCAAACAGTAGTCACGTCTCAGGTGTTCGGTAGCCACCTGTGACTCACGTCTGTCACGCTGGGCAGTGCAGACAGAGACCATCCCCATCGTCTCTGGCTGTTCGGCGTTACCAGTGGAATTACTAGTAGCGGCAGTGGTCTGGGGAACGGAGCAGGCTGTGATGTAATTCTGACTCCCACACTTGTAGGAAGATGTAGCAGAGGTGTCTAGGGATGTAGCAGCCGCTCCTTGGAGCTGAAAGGGCTACGGTGACGCGCTGCTGGCCTGGCGCAGAGGCGCCTGCCCAGGGCGTCTCTCTTACATACGTGTGATTGACTTTTTTTTTTTTTTTTTTTAATCTATTTTTTTTATTTTCTTCCTGATCTTTATTATGTCTGTCCTGCCAACTTTAGGTTTTGTCTGTTCTTTTTCTAATTCTTTTAGGTTGTATGTTAGGTTGTCTATTTGAGATTGTTCTTGTTTTTTGAGGAAGGTCTGTATTGCTGTGGATTTCCCTCTTAGACTGCTTCTGCTGGACCTCGTAGATTTTGTGTGATTTTGTGTTTTCATTGTCATTTGTCTCAAGATATTTTTTTAATTTCTTCTTTGATTTCATCATTGACCCACTGGGGGTTTTTATAGCATGTTTAGTCTCCTTGCTTTTGTGTTTTCTTCATTTTTCTTTCTGTGGTTGATTTCTAGTTTCATACCATTGTGGTCAGAAAAGATGCTTGCAATAGTTTCTATCCTTTTAAATTTGTTGAGGCTTATTTTGTGTTCAAGTATGTGGTCTATCCTAGAGAATGTTCCACAGGCACTTGAAAAGAATGTAAATTCTGGGTTTTTTGGAAGTAATGTCCTGAAAATATCAGTGAAGTCTAACTGTTCTGTTGTGTTATTTAGTATCTCATTGCCTTACTGATTTTCTGTCTGTAAAAGGGAACCCTCCTACACTGTTGGTGGGAATATAGTTTGGTGCAGCCATTATGAAAAATAGTATGGAGATTCCTTAAAAAACTAAAATTAGACTTACCATATGATCCAGCATTCCCACTCCTGAGCATATATCCAGAGGAAACTCTAATTCAAAAAGATACGTGCACTCCAATGTTCATAACAGCACTGCTTTACAAAAGCCAAGACAAGGAAACAGCCTAAATGTCCATCAACAGATGACTGGATACACATAAATACATAGACACACACATAGACACAATGCAATACTACTTAGTCATAGCAAAGAATAAAATAATGCCATTTGCAGCAACATGGTTGGACCTGGAAATTGTCATACTAAAGTGAAATAAGCCAGAAAGAGAAAGAAGAATACCATATGATATCACTTACATGTGGAATCTTAAGTTCATCTGTGTCTTTTTTTTTTTTTTTTTTAATTTACAAAATAGAAACAGACTCACAGACATAGAAAACAAACTTATGGTTACTGGTGGGGAAAAGGGGGATCGAGGGATAAGTTGGGAGTTTGGGATTTGCAGATACTAACTACTGTATACAAAATAGATAAGCAACAAGGTCCTACTGTACAGCATAGGGAAATATATTCAATACCTTATAATGACCTTTAATGAAAAAGAATATGAAAAGGTATGTATATTTTATATATATATAATATATATATGTGTGTATGAATTACTATGCTGTACATCAGAAATTCACATTGTAAACCAACTATACTTCAATTAAAAACAAAAAAAGGTCAAAATAAACCACTGCTGTGAAGCCATCCACGACAGGTGGTTAGAAGGATTTACAAACTTACAAAACCAAAGCGTTTAATCATGGCTAACTAGAATTAATTTGTATCATTTATAGAAATGTAATTAAAACAAGCCTTTTCCCTCTCTTTCCCCAACCAGGAAAGAGAATACTGCGCCAGGCCCAGACTGGATATTATCCAGCCACTTCCCGAGACGTGTGAAGAGATCTCTTCTGATGCTCTGACAGTGAGAGGCTTTCAGGAGAATGAATGCAGAGATTATCACTTAGGTGAGAGTGATCAGGGACCTGACTTGCATTATTTCTTACGTTTCCTCCCCTCCGCTCAAGCAGCACAACCAGGAGCGTAAACTGAGTTGCTGAAAGGCTCTTCGAGACTCTCTGGGCAAGCCTGATATGTTGAAAATGACGAGGGCATCAAGGCCCAGAGACGCCACAGAACTTGCTTGGGTTCCCACAGCTGGAGGGAGGGGTGGAGATGGGGCCAGGACCGAGGTGAGGGGGCTGTGTGGTCTACTGTCCTAACTGTTTAATGTGACCCCTGACTTACGCTGATGTCAGGCAGCCTGATTCTGTGGTCACCACATCACTCCCAACTTGATGTCCCTAGAAAGTGTACTCTGGGATGACAGAAACGTGGGCTTCCTGTTTGTGACCAGATACTCAGAGCTTGGAAAAGTGCTTGGTACATAACTAGTTCACTAAGTATTTGTTGAGTAGATGAATGAATAGTTAGTCATCACTCAGAAAAAAAGGGGAGAACCATTGCTATATAGACATACCAGGGGCATCTGTGTTTGGGTGTCATCATACCCTTGAAAAATATATTGATGAAAATAAAACAGAATTTCCTTTCTGCTTTAAAAACAATTGACATGTTTCGAGAATATTTTCCGTTCTCATTTTGTCAAAAGAAGTGAAGAAATATTCTACATCTGTTTGAGCAGTTTTATATGAAGTCCTTTATCAGCTGAGAAATGTGAGTGGGTATTCTGGACTTACCAAAAAGCAAATGTGATTCACCAGTGAAAGCAGCCAGTCGGGGTGTTTTGCTCAGAGCAAACTCTGCTACACCCTTGGAAACCCTTCAGAACAGGGCTTATAATTGAATTCTGCAGGAAGCCCTTACGATCAGCATTGTGTACAACATGCTGAGATGACAGATGATGTCCCCAGGGCTTGGGGCGTCTGTCATTTATGCTTTAGATGGCCTTGACCTTGATGAGGAGGAAACATTTATCGCCGACTGTGGGGTGTAATTGTTCTGTAAAAATAGAACAGCACTGTAAATGGCCATAGATAAAGTTTATATACAGTAGATGAATTATATGCAGTAGACACGGAGAATTTGTGCACGATCTTTCAGCTGAGGTCAGAATGTTAATGTATGAAACACAGAATGTTTAAGCCTACCTGATTTTTTTTTTAAGTTTTTTGGTGTTTTTCTCCCTTTTTTCCTTCTCATCTTCTCTGTCTCCCTTTCTCTTTCCCTTCCTTTTCTCTTTCAAATAATTTTACATGCAAATGTTTTTTTAAGCGCTGGACTATAGCCTGTCATTCTCTACCCTGTCTCTCTCTCCTCCCTCCAGACACAGGCAAACACACTTGTTCTAAAGGGAGGAGAGTCTTCTGTTCCCTCTTAAGTTGAGCATCCTAACCAGGTCCCCCAAAACCACTGCTGAGCTTTTTACTGTTGAGTCACAAGTTGCTCTCTCCTCCCTCGTCTCTAGAGTACTCAGAAGGGGAGTCACTCTTCTACATCGTGAGCCCAAGAGATGTCGTCGTAGCCAAGGAGCGGGACCAAGACGACCACATCGACTGGCTCCTTGAAAAGAAGAAATACGAAGTAGTTTTGCTCGTACTTTCTTTAAAGTATTGACATGTCCATAACATAGAGAAGATAAAAAGGGTTTTGTAATAAATCTTTCTTGTAGGTAAATTAGAATGTTCTAAGCTAATAGTATGTAGGAGGCTAACAACTTTCCAACACTCTTTGCAGAAATTAGGGGGGAAAGGATTCCAAGGAGTTTGTTTGACTTTACTGTTCAACGGAAGAGGAGTTGTTGATGGAGGAAGGAGGTGGGTTAGGTCCAGACAATAGCCATGTTTATTCGGTGGTTCTTCAAGGAAAATAAAATAGAGTTAATATTTCAGAATCATCTCTTTGGATATTTTAGTGAAATCATTTATTTGTGCTTATTTCACGTGTAAAAGTAAAGCTGTCACTTTATACTCGTTCAGGATGGTTTGAACTACCTGCTCTGGTAGAATGATATCGATTTCGTTAAGTCTTGGTTCAGACGAATTTGAGTAGATAATGTCCCATCATGGCTTTTTTTAAAAAAGCAGAGCATTGCTTAACTTCAACAGCTACAAAGTCATTATTGTGTTGGTTTAGTTAGAGAAACTATCTGGCTAGTCTTAAATGCTAATCAGCCCAAAACAAACAAACAAAAAATAGTCCATTTATGTGGTGCTTTAAGTGTAAACACCAGGCATTGATACCAAGTTCATACCCCAGTTATTATTATTGCTTTAGGTCCAGTAGCTTCTGAAAGAAATAATTTTGTGTTTCAAACATTTGTGTTAGAGTAATAACTGTAAACTTACCAAAATAAAAAGAAAATTAGAGCTTTTTAAAATCTTACTGTAGATACACCTAAATGTATACATGTAGTTTACTTTTTATGTTTGATCAAGGCAAAGCACCCCTTTGTTAATATATACCATACAGATTTAGAATGGCAGATGGATTTTTGTTTGTTTGTTTGTTTGAACCGAGGAGATTTTGTTCTATTTTGATTTGTGTCTGAAATGCGATTCCAATATCCTAATGTGGAAATGAATTCAAATGGAAATAAGAGAAGTCTTCATTTTGGTTGACTGCTTTTGTTTGAGTTTGAATTCAGTGAGGTTCACTCAACCATAACATTAAAAATTCCTGTGCTTGAAGTAAAAGCCATGGGAAAATGGGGTTTTATTTATGTAAGCTCAGAACTTTCAAACATAATAAATACAGTGTTTATAACCTCAGTATCTTTCTCTCCCACTCCCTCTCATTTTCCCTCCCTCCTCTTCTGTTACTTTTATGATGCTTATACATAAATACAGGAAGCTCTGATGGCAGCTGAAATTAGCCAGAAGAACATTAAAAGACATAAGATTCTGGTAAGTGTGTAATTTTATTATTTGAAACATAACTTTACCTTTCAATAAGTTATCGTGAGACTGAAAGGAATTTGAAAAGAACAGATTCTTCCTACTTTCGGAGAATTTATTTCAAACTAATTCTCTAACCTGTGAGGTCAAAATATTTCATTGTCTTGAATCAGTTTCTGCTTGTAAATTGGAAATTTCGGTAATTTGGAAACTGGATTTGTGAAGGACACTTTCAGTACAAAGTTTTCCAGTTACGTTTCTTTAAATCATGGGTAGAATCACATTATCCTGAAACTTATCAAAAGAGTGGTTTCATAAAACTAGATTGCTTCCGTGAATCCGTAATAACGACCCAGCTGACTCTGTTACGGATGCTAATCTAGGACATCGAATACATTTCTATTACATTTTGGACTCTGGAAAAATTTAGTGAGTGGAAGCCCATTTCTTTGCTAACTGTAACAGTGAATGTGCAGATGGACAGCAGAAAAGAAACTTTATCCTCTGAGCATGAAGGGTCCTTAGAGATCATTTAGCCCAGGACCCTGGTTTACAGATGAAAAATGGAAGCCTAGTCCGTTACGGCTGTTCAGGTTTCAGCACAAATCCCTTCTGCCTACACTTTCCCCACCTAGGTAGACCTTTCTTTAAAATTCCTCAGAAAAGCCTCATTCCCAAAGAGTATGTAAGTGAAATCACCCAGGAACTGAAAGGAAGAGAAAGAGAGAGAGAACTAGAGCATCTTGTGGGTTTTTTTTTAATTATTCATTCAAAATTGCAGAGAATAAGGAAGGATTCTCTAGAAACGGAGTACAAGGCATTCCAACCAGTAGAAAAGTATGGTTGAAGCAAGCAGGTCGGGAGTAACGAGAGGCTGAGCCAGTCAGTTGTGCGTTGGGTTTGGTGATAGGAAACTGATGAGTGCATTTTCCGTATATGTTTTATTTATTCTTAACATGCTTGATGGAGTCAAAGTGAATAGGGGATGATGAGGTCAAGTTGAATATAGACTGTTAGGCTAGCTGTGATGTGGAAAGGAGGAAGACTGTGGCCGGGGACCGTGACATCGTGGGAGGACTGTGGGTTATGGTGGGTGTTTTGTGTAAGAGAGAGACTTAACGTGCTCATGCTAAGAGAAAAGAGATAAAGTCAGGTGGAGGTTAATGGAGCACAGAGAAAGAGGATGCATGGGCAAGTAAGCTCCACAGTGGGGAGGGGCATGGACCTGGGGAGAAGGGTCGGAGAAACTGACTTCTGCACACAAAGCATCACTTCTCTGAACCTGGACAGAAAGACTCACCATAGATCCTGTGCTATGCGATCTGTTTTCAGAGAAATAAAGTTAAGCACCGTTTCTTCACTCCATAGCTCCAGTAGATTTGAAATATGATTTCCTACAGAATAGTTTCTTTCTTAGCGTAAAGAAGCCTGATAAGCTAAGAACGATGAGTATTTCCCTTGGGGGAGGGTGTAGCTCAGTGGTAGAGCACGTGCTTAGCATGCACGAGGTCCAGGGTTCAATCCCCAGCACCTCCATTTAAAAAAAAGAAAATTAAAAAAAAAATTCTTTTAGAAAGAGTATTTCCCTTTACTCTTGAAATGGGCACATCCTATGTGTTAATTATGCCTAGACTTTTTTCTCCTAGGACAAGGCAGGCAGAGAGAGAAATGGGTTCCTACATGTCTGCCATCCAGGAAGAAGTTCCACAGAAATTTCTTTGCGCATAAAGTAGAACTTGAAGTCCAAGTTTTGTTCTGTACACTGAGTTTAAGCTTCTCATGAAAACGCTTTCAAGTGAAATCACCTTTCATAAGAGCCAGGATCAAGCAGGAGGTCCCATGTCTCTGGTGACACAGACCGCCTTGAATCCTTTCAGAACCAAAGTAGGATAAGTGGATGGACACGGATACCGTGAAGCCACTCACTTCACTGCTTCGAGCCCCAGTTTCCTCACCTATAAACCCATGGGTTTGAACGACCTGTTTTTCAGAGCTCATTTTCACTTGAACGTTAGCTTTAATTTTTTAATATGTCCCTTTAATGTGATGTGCTGTCATTTCATTTTCCTTAACAGCCCACATTTTTTAGAGGAAAGCACAAGGTCCAATTTTATATCCGGTGACAACGTGAAATCGTTGGCTCATGCTTCCAGTAGCGGAGATTTCTTTTGTAGATGTTCTAGAAGAGGGCAGGTTAGGAGCCTTTCAAGTAGTAACTTTTTTGAAAATTGTGAACTCTGAAATGTGTGAAAATATAAGTACATTTAGAGATGCTCAAGAAAGACATGAGCATAATTACATAAAGCTAATAACTAAGGTGGATAAGCAGCTTTCAGGCAGCAGGGTTAATAAGACCCTCATGCTTGGCTCAGCAATTGAGACTCGGCTTTCCATTCATTCCAGTTAATTATGAAATACCATCATTTAATTTTCCCTAGGACATTGGCTTGGCGTATGTAAACCACCTGGTGGAGAAAGGAGAGTATGACGTAGCGGCACGGTAATCAAGACGTTTTCACAATCATTTGTTATTAGAATTAAGCCGTGTTAACAATAAAGATAGATCAGTCTCTGCAGCTGATGGACTTTTTTGTTACATCTTTCTAACAGTGTTTTTTTAATATTAATGGTTTTAACCACAGAACAGATTGATATGTTATTTACCCACCTACTGTGTCATTTTCATCAAATGCAAAATGTTTTTCTCATTATTTAATGAAAAAAGTGTCAAAAACACTGCGATCTTCCCCTTTTAATGAGCTAACAAATTAGCCTGCCAGTTTCAAGGGTGCTGGCAGAAGACGCGACACTCTGGGTCAGAGACACAGGACTGTCTGCGGCGGCGGCACTTGTGGCCCGGGTGCCAGCACTCCCCGCGCCTGATCCCACAGACCCGCTTCTCACAGCATGATGCGGGGAGCGCGGGGCGGCCCTGCACAGGCCGTGGGTTGTGTTACAGGAGAGGGGCCCTGAGCTTAGGGCGTCTGATTCTTTTATAATGGGACGTATGGCCGCCTGCCCTTGACTCTAGAGGAAGACGTTCTTTTTATTTTACTGGGCGGTAAACAAACCTGCCCTTTGCTCTGGAGGGAGACACCATCTGTGTCCTCTGCCCTCCGGAGCTGTTCACTCGACATCCTCGAAAGGCTAGTCCAGAATAAAGGCAGCCAGTGGATCTGCTCACAATTCGAGAAGAACTGTCTCCCAGCAAGAGAGTGGCAGTTAAGTGATCAGACCCCAGGCTCATGGCTTGCAGGGGTGTGTGGTGGACAGGAAACATAAACGGTGCACAGTGGTCGTGTGGGTCTGTGAGTGGCTCCCCCTCGAGCTGTGCAGCGTGGTCGGCAGGACCACATGGCAGCCCGGGAAGCTAGTCTTCATCTGCTTTTTATCTCTTGTTTTAGGGAAATGTGTTTCTTTGATGTGTAAATCAAGTAAGGTTGTATTCACACACAAATATTTCTCCAGATTATAGACTCTGGTAGGATTCTAATTTTCCGAAATCTGATTTTGTACTCTGTTATCTAAAACTGTTCAGGAAGTGGTTTAAATTGGCACTTTGGGGTATGATGACATTTCCTCAAGGCATTTCCCCTAGACTAGCAGTGCTCATCTGGCTAAGCAGGAAACTCAGAACAGGAAAATCATTGTGGACACCTCCTAACTGAGGTCTTCTCAAACGGATTCATCTTTATAAGTATTGTGTATTAATTTTCATGATTTCCATCAACTTTATATATGCAATTAAGGGAGTACTAGTAAATACCTTTAATGTTCATTGGCACTTGAGATGGAAATTTGTCAAAATTCTGGGAGAAGAGATTTATCTAAACCACTAGGGGAAATGTCTGCTTATTCTGTCTCTGTTTATTTTCTTTATTTATACTTTGTTTCTCCCTGGGATGTTTTTACTTCCAGCAAATGCCAGAAAATTCTTGGGAAAAATGCAGCGCTCTGGGAATACGAAGTTTATAAATTTAAAGAAATTGGACAGCTTAAGGTGAGCATAACTTTATTTTTAAGTCTTAAATTTTTATATGTAGTATATTAATATTGAAATGGAAATAAAATTAAGACAGTAGTAATCAGTTCTTTACTGGGATGCGAGTACTGTCCCAGCTGGAAAGAAAAATCGAACTTTTAGAAATTAGTTACAAAATAGAAATCTGGCTTGTATTTTATGTGTATAAAATATATGCATATATATTGCATGTATGATGTGCTGACTTTCTTATCTGCCCCCAGTTCTCTCTGTGATCAGATGAAGTTTTCATGTTCTTTTTAATGAATATAGAACAAAGATATAGTCTCATCCAGTAGATTATAAAGCACAAGGCTTTTTTCCAGATGTACTGGCAAATTCATGCATTTTCAAATATTTTACTTGCCAGAACACAGATGGAAAATTTTGACCAGGTCGCTCCAACAAATACTTTTGGTATTTCATTTTTTTTCCATCTTTCAACTTAGTGTACAATATCGACTAATCAGTAAGGTACTCCTATGTCTGCAGGTCTGTTTAAAATATTTTTTTTTGTAATCTTTTCAGTATTTGTGAGCCTTGTCAGTCCTGTCCTGGAGTTATGAACATGTTTGTAAAAATCCCAGTTACTCAGCTGGCCCGCCCTATGACTCCATTTGTGCTTGCTCCAAAAATGTTTCTCCCCCGGGAGACCCTCGGGGACACTTCCCTCCATGTTTACTGGGCTGACCTTGGACAATCTTACCCAGCCCTATGGCCATGTTTACCGCGATGGCTCTAGAACCCAGACCTCTATGTTGAATTCCTTATCTGTGTTGGAAGTGTGGGATGGCCATTTTCCCTTGTGTATGCTACTGATAATGATTACTCAAATCACCGTGGATCCATTTCCTTCCCAAGTTTGGTCCCGCCCCTCTGAGTCTATGTGTATGACTTCATAATCATACCCATTCCTTCCCTGCTTAATAGCTCAAAGCCACTGTCTTGATGAGATCATCGAACTCACCTCTTTACACTGTTTTATCTCCAGTGCTTTTTAGTTTTACTTTGGCAGTACCAACTGAGCCTCTCCTCCCCGCCAGGACCGCTGCCTCAGGTCCCGCCTGAGCTAGTGCACGGGCCTCCTGGTAGATCTGTGTTCAACCCTAACCCAGAGTTAGCTGTTTGAAAAATAAATATGCTCCTCTCATTTCCCTCCCACTCAGAGTATAAGATCCGAGTTCCTTTCATGACCCCACCTCAGCTTCCTCTCCAGCCTTATCTCCCTTCTGTGGCCCCGTCCCTCATCTTGGAGCCACTCTGACCTCCCTGCATGCAGAGTGAACATCCATGGCTCTGTGCCCTCGCTCCTGCTGTTCCCTCTGCCGGGGTGCCCTTCCCGTTCTCTCTTTGCCTGATAGACCAACCCCTGGCGTCTGTCATTTCTGCTTCAGTCCCCAGGATCCACCTCTCCTCGCCACAGCATCTCGTTAACCCTTCTGTGTGACACTGTTTAGAAATCTGCGTGTCTTCCCTCTGAGGCTGTGAGCCCCTGGGGGTAGTGCCTTGAGCTCTGGGTCCCCAGGACAGAGGGTGGTGATTGGTGACTCAGAGTCATTACAGTGTTGGAAACTCGACACTTAACACAGCACTGAAATAGCTGTGTTAATACACAAGCTGCATTTCCCCTCCACTTCAGACAATGGCTATGAGTTTTTAAAGGTTGACATGTTCCATTTTAAGGGGGAAAAAGAGATGCATAGATGACCTATAACTCCTTGATCACTTAAGTTGACTTTTATCGTCTGTAACATTCTCCCTCCTATTACTTAGATTTTCATTCATTCATCAAGGAAGACCAGAGAAAGTTTAACTTAACCAAGGCAATTTTTTATTCATTCATTCATACAATGTAGACACCTCATATAACTTTTTAGAATACATTGTAATATGTTACAAGAAACTAGTTTATTTGAATCTTTTCTCTTGATTATTAATTTTCCAAAGTACTTTGTTGCCTTAAATTTTTAAAGTAAATGTATACTTTTATCTTTTCTGAGTGTTTGGAGTAGAGTTTTGTTTTGCTACTTTTTCCCCCCCGTTTGTTTATCTTTGCTTTCACTTCTGTTGCCTTGGGAAACTGCCTTAGGAGAACATTGCTACGATTTATATGAGACGGCTTTGCCTATGTTTTCTTCTAGGAGGTTAATGGTGTCTTAAGTTTAAGTCTTTAAGCCATTTTGAGTTTATTTTTGTGTATGGTCTGAGGGAGTGTTCTAACTTCATTAATTTACATGCAGCTGTCCAGCTTTCCCAACACCACTTGCCAAAGAGGCTGTCTTCTCTCCATTGTATATTCTTGTCTCCTTTGTCAAAGATTAATTGACCATAGGTGTGTGGCTTTATTTCTGGGCTCTCTTCTGTTCCATTGATCCATATGTCTGTTTTTATGCCAATACCATGCTGTTTTGATTACTGTAGCTTTGTAGTGTTGTCTGAAGTCTGGGAGGTTTATTCCTCCAGCCTCTTTCTTTTTCTTCAGTATGGCTTTGGCAATTCTGGGTCTTCTGTGAGTCCATGTAAATTTTAGGATTATTTGTTCTAGTTCTGTGAAAACTCTCCTGGGTAATTTGACAGAGATCCCATTAAATCTGTAGATTGCTTTGGGTAGTGTGGCCATTTTAACTGTTTTGCTACTTCGCAAAGAAATTTGTTTTGTTTCCTTTTCCTACTTTAGGCTATCAGTCCTTATTTGCCAAGAGGGGATCCAGTTCTGAAACCACTCATCTATGAAATGATCTTACACGAATTTTTGGAAAGCGATTATGAGGTATGACGTTCTAGCATCATCCTATTTACTTGTTCCCAGTGGGAAAATGTTAAGAAATCTAGAAGTCATACAGTGGAGCAACTGGTTTCAAGGAAACAGCTTCACAGTTTGTACGCAGTAGGGGAAACTGGGGTAGATGCACTCTGATGTCAGCTAATGGTTATGTAGACATTATTAGTGAATATGTCTAATCAATGTACGTTTTGACGGACTCCTTAAAGCTGCCTCCTTGATAGAGCTGAAGGAAAAGGACCAGCTGCCATTTGGGGAATTTCGTAAATAGAATTGCAGCAGCCATTGATGGTTGTTACCCCGAAAGAATTCAGAACTTCCTAAAGCATGGGTCTCAGAACTAAGTTCACCAAAGGAGGATTAAAGAGAAATTAGGAGGCAGGAGTGGGGACGGGGATTGGAAGTGATCTGTTTGTTTATTGATTAAGGAGGAAGGTGGTACCTGAATTGCTCATCTGCCCTACAGTGTGTTTTGTTTTGTTTTTTAACATGCGTGCTCTAGTGTTATCCTCTCAACAGCACTATGAATAGTAGTACCCAATTTTACAGAGGAACTGACGGTTAAAGAAATTGAATAACTTGCCCAAGGCCATCCATTTAAAAAATAGTTCTGCGTAGATTTTAAATTTGGTGTTTATATGCACCCTAAATGGATTATAATTTTTAACATTATTCAGAAAATGTTCAGTGCCTCCTAGGCTCTAGGAGTATGCCAGGCACTCGGCACGCCAGCGTGGACAAAGTGATGCTCATTCAGCGACAGCTCTTCGTCTCAGTCACCCCCGGGCACGCAAACCAGCGGTTCTCAACAGGGGCGGATTCTGGCCCCACCCCGGGGGCCTCTGACAGTATCTGGGGGCACTTTTGATTGTTACAACTGAGGAATTGGCACTCCTGGCACTTAGTAGGTAGACGCCAGCAGGGATACTGCTGGACATCCTACAGGGCACAGGGCAGCCCCAATGCCGAAGAATTTTCTGTCCTCAAATGTCAACACTACTGAGGTTGAGAACCCCTAATATAAAAAGATAAGTTAGTGGGAGGGTATAGCTCGGTGGTAGAGAGCGTGCTTAGGGTGCGTAAGATCCTGGGTTCAATCCCTGGTACCTCCATTAAAAAAAATAAGTAAATAAATAAACCTAATTACCCCATACACACACACACACACGAAAGACAGAAAAAAGATGTTATTACATAATATGCTGGGAGCTCTAATAAAGCTGTCAAATGAAGTGTGGTAAAGACTCAGCCTCCTCCCACTTCTGACCAGAGGAAAAAATGAGATTTCCTGCAGGCAGGTTCTGGACGAGGGTGGGAAGCTGTTTTCCAGAGCCGTAACCGGTGCTGGAAAGATCCATAAACCAGGAGACTTCGGGCCGCGGGCTGCTGTTCTCCAGTTTCTGCCCAGCCTTCACAGCCTTTCATAAAAGGGGCAATGTCTTCAGCTCCTTATAAAGTTCAGGGGCCCAACCCAGTGATACGTTTTCATTTTTGGTGCCTCCTTTGTCTGTTGCAAGGTGTCGCTGCCTCTGTATATTCTGATGTTATGTTTTAAAAATAAGGAAGACTTTATTTTCAACTTTCCTCTTGCCCGTAAGAATGTGGGGTGGCTTGCAGAAAGTATAATATATATTAATTAATTATATGTTAATTATAAATATTTTTTAAAGAAACAGAAGGAGGCGATCAGACTAAAGAGGGAATGAGAAAAGGAACTCCTTATGTTTGGGGTGCCTACTTTTTAATACCGATAATTGATTCAAGTTAAGGAGGGGTAATAACGCAAATACTGCATTTTAACGCTGAGACTATTTTTAGAGCTTAAGATCTCAAGGGACCTTTCAGATAGTGAATGTTTACCCTGATAACTCCAGGGTTTGGTCAGTTACTGTCAGCCGTTCTGGATCCGTCAGCCTCAAGCATCCTGATGCACACGTGACCTGCGCAGTTCCTTTACCGTTAAAGAGTCTGTTCTTCTCGCAGGGAGGAATTAAGTGCTTCAGCATGAATTAAACTGGAACAAAATATTTCTTTAATAATCGTGTATACTAATGGAGGCAACATTTCCTCATCGTCCTCTCTTTTTAGCCCATGTTCTAATATAATCTAGTCTTCTCTGCCAGCCTGGGCCTGTTCATTTCCAGGGCTGTACAGACGAGTTTATGGTAATAGTTTCTGTCATTTAATGCTGGGTACCAACTGATGTCATCTGGAAGCATGGTTCCGATTCATTTCCCATCCTGTTCAATTCAGTGTATCTTCATTTAGAACCTGCCATGGTCTGGAACTGGGCTGAGAACTCAGTTGGGTCCAAGAGAAATCAAAACACAGCCCTAGGCTTACACGCGTTTAAGAATGACTGGGGAGACCATATTAATAAGTTTTAAGCAACTAGAAAATAACTTAAGACAGGAAGAGCTATGTGTTATAAGAGATCTAGTGAGAGGCAGTTATTGGCCATAGTTATTGGAAAAGGTTTCTTGAGTGAATAGACTCGTGATGGACTTCTGTTTCCTTCCAGTATGTTCTGAGTACACGGAGCGGCTATCATAAATAATCCATCTTTGTACATCTTCCCAAAAGAAAGAGATTTATGAGTGTTCTGTGAAAAATGATGGGGAGAGTATGGCCTTTATTTAGAAATACCTAAGCTTAGTTATTCTTGTCCTCTTTTTAACATAATGTAATTTAACCGTGGGGGAAGAAAAGCGATTTTGTTATTTTTATGATTCTGTTACGATTCTTCCACATGATTCAACTCCTACTTTTTCAAGAAACTGTTTTCAGTCTTGTTTCATTAAAGTTATCCAGCTAATTCATATCTGGAAGGCTTTTTGCCTGAGACTGAAAGAAATAAGCATGACTTAAATTTAGAGTTTGTAGATGTTTTTCCTGAATGTTTGAAGGTGTCTGCCTGATCAGTACTATTAAAAAGGTTATAAATAATTTGTTTTTGTCATAAGCTCTTATAAATAATTCATATTTTAGCTTCTGTCATTCTCTGTCATGTTTAACTTTGAATTAAATTGTCACATAATTGATCAGAAAGCAGTGTTCTAAAGCAACACGTTTGATCACATATAAAATAGATGAAAATTTTGTGCCACTAAATAGCACTAAAGGTCAGGAGAAAAGTAGAAATTGTATTTCTCAGGAATTTTCTCTTCTTCCTAAAAAGACATGAAGTCACAGTATTTCCTGGGAGGTACTGATGTTTCATGACTCATTTGTAAGGGGTTTCTACCGAAATGGATATCATTTGCCTTTTAATATATAACAGCAGAATTACTTTTCCTATTTTTTTTAAGGCGGGGTCAGGCAATTAGTATTTTTGGAGGGGATACTGGGGATTGAACCCAGGACCTTGTGCACGCTAAGCATGCGCTCTACCACTTGAGCTATACCCTTCCCCTAACAGCAGAGTTACTGCAAAGAGTTAAGCTTTGCTTCATAATATTAATGGCAAATGTATAAGCATGTTAAAAGTGGGATGGTTTCTGTGGCATTTCACTTACTGGTTCATATTTTTTTTTTTTAAGGCTTCATAAACTCCAAATCCAAAAACTACTTTTTTAAAAATTTTTTTTGGTTGGGGGAGGTAATTAGGTTTGTTTATCATTTATTTATTTAGAGGTGGCACTGGGGATTGAACCCAGGACCTCAAGCATGCTAAGCATGTGCTCTACACCCTCCCCTCATCCTACTGGTTACTCTTTAAACTATTACTTACTCTGATGGGCAATGAGGGGTGCTGTAACTTTGCCCACTTGATCATGACAGTCCCCTGATAACTGTGTCCTCTAATTAATAATAAAGGCCCCGTGGGTGATTTCATCAGTATTTTTGAAATTGAAGTATAGTTGATTTACAATGTTGTGTTTGTTTCAGGTGTACAGCATAGTGATTCAGATATATATATATATACACACACACACATACATAAAAGAATATGTGTGTGTGTATATATACACACACATATATATACACACCTTTTTCATTATAGGTTTTTACGACCTATTGAATATAGTTCCCTGTGCTATACATTAGGACCTCGTTGTTTATCTATTTTATATCTAGTAGTGTGTATCTGTTAATTGCAAACTCCCAGTTTATCCCTCCCTCCAAACCCCTTTGGTAACCATAAGTTTGTTTGCTATGTCTGTGAGATTGTTTCTGTTTTGTAAGTAAGTTCATTTGTGTCATTTTTTTAGATTCCACATATGAGTGATATCATATGATGTTTGTCTTTCTCTGACTTACTTGATTTAGCATGATAATCTGTAGGTCCATCCATGTTGCTGCAAATGGCCTTATTTCATTCCTTTTTATGGCTGAGTAGTACTCCAGTGTGTGTGTGTGTGTGTGTGTACACGTGTACATACACCACACTTCTTTATCCATTCATTCATTTGTTGATGGACATTTAGGTTGTTTCCATGTCTTGGCTATTGTAAATAGTGCTGCTGTGAACATTGGGGCGCATGTATCTTTTTGAATTGGAGTTTTCTCCAGACATATGCCCAGGAGTGAGATTGCTGGGTCATATGGTAACTCCATTTTCAGTTTTCTGAGGTGTCTCCACACTGTTTTCCAAAGTGGCAGCTCATCAGTATTTTCTAAGCACATTTATTTCAAGGGTGCACAAAGCCAGTTAAGCAGAGAAAAGCCTAACGTGAAATGTGATAAATGTTTGTTTCAGTTTACACTGGAGTCATCATGTTCTTATCGCACAATATGACCGGTCATTTTGTCTTATTTTGTGTTAGAAGTTGGCAGTACTGCAAGGCTGTTGCCTGAATCAGAAAAAGGGGGGAAAGGAGCCAAGGTTTCTTCTTTCCCTGAACAGTATTATTCCTGGTCTCAAGGCTACTGAGAGCTGCCAGTGTTGGAGTGGAAATCTTTTCAAGACTTTTTTTAATCTTATAAATTTCAGAGTCTTAAGAAAACAGAAACATCATCCAAAGTATCATTTTGATTCAGAGAACATTTTAATGCTCTGATTCAGTCATTATATAAAATATATCATCTTTACTTATTGAAGCCTCTCCCCAAATCTCTCCAGTCAAATTGCAGCCATGCTCATATGAAGGAAGGCTGCAGTTTGGAGAATGTGCGTTGTGTTTGCGTGTTGTTCTGGTCTTTTGCCATCACCCTTTGTAGGGGTTACTTCAGTACAAACTGGGTAGGAACTGAATGGAAACTATATTCCTGATTCTTTGGTGATTTTTCTTCTTACCAAATCCTGGTACTTTACAGAAGCAAATTCTACCACACTGTTTTCATTTCTAAATACCATTTAAACCGATTCATAGTAGTTCATTAAAGCATTAGTTGAGTTATTTAATATTGGTAATACGATCTTTTTCAAAAATGTGAAAAATATTTACTTCAAATATTTGCTATCTTTTGGAAACATCTAAGTTTTTTAGCTGAAAGTTGTCAAGGATCAGTAAGGAAACTGCTTTGAGTTACAGGGGCTAAAGTTACAAGTACTCTGAGTTACAAGAGCTAAAGTTAGGATTCAGGAGGGCAGAGGCTGCCCAGGACACTGGCCAAGAATCAGCCATGGAGGAAAAGAGGATCCAGTCAGGGGATCTGGAGTTTTCTATCGGAACCACAAAATCTGAGATCCTTAGATAGCCAGGGTTAGGAGCAGGGGATAAGACTTGAACCAAAGTCCCAAATGCCCAAAGAAAAGTAGATTTAGAAGCAGGAATGGAAGAAGAACAGAGATGATAACTTGTTGAAGGCGGGATGCAGGGCGATTCCGCCGTGGGAGCAAAGCCGCCACGTGCGTATTGCTGGCAGCGCGGTGACGACTTCACGACCAGTGCACGTGGCAGCCCAGACCTCAAGGGCACAGATGGTGGTGGGGAGGGCAGCTGACTTGGACAGTATCTGTGAGATGTTAAAGACGACCTCAAATGTTAGAGTCAGTCCAGGATGAGGAAAGAGCGAATCAGACCTGAACTTTGTGCAGTGGCCCTTTACGGAAGGACCAGGGGGGCTTGCTTCCTTGTGCATTTCACCCAGTAGGTGGAGCGGTGGTGGCCCCGCCTGCTCCCCAGGAGTGGCGAGTGGAGATGTGCAGTCATTCTCTGCCTCCCCTCGCCATCCCCAGGCCCGCAGTCTGAAAATTGACAATATGTTCATGGACCAGTGTTTTAATCGTAAAATGGTTTTGTCTGTTTTCCACAAATACTTTGAGGCACTGTTGGAACTCTCTGGATTATTTTCCTGTTTAAAGAGTGTTCTTCATCCGTTTTCCCTGCCTGGGTTAGGGCTTTGCCACGTTGATCCGGGAATGGCCCGGAGATCTGTACAACAATTCGGTGATGGTTCAAGCAGTCCGAGATCATCTGAAGAAAGACAGTCAGAACAGGACCTTACTTAAAACCCTGGCAGAACTGTGAGTATCCTGTTAGCGCTGCTTTTTCCAAATCAATCTACATGAAAAGTTGTTCGTATTTAAAATCTGGCAAACTGAATGGGAAGGACAAAGTTTATATACCATTTTCCCACATTCACTCTTAGTAAAAACCTTTCATAAACCTTGAGTGGACAGCCGGCAGGGAAGGGAAGGAAAAAGTATGAAACGGTACAGTGGTAATGTGATCCCAGAGGAGAGGAACCCTTGTCAGCAGCCCTGGGTAGAGGCAGTGGCCTGGTGGAGGAAGGGGACTGGGTCTTAGATCCTCGCCCAGATCAGTTTCCCAGTGAGGCCCTGGGTGCCGTCATCCTTGGATCTGCAAGCCGGTAAATTTCTCAAACCTTAGACTCCTCATCCATGAGATCCCAGGTGATAACACAGTTATTCATGGGATGGATTTCATAATTCCAAAACGATTATGAAACTTCATAATCAAAAACGACGTGCCATGCCTGAGACCGAGTCAGGGCTCAGAAAATGGAAGCTTGGTTGATGCTTTTCTTACTTATTGGGCACTGTCGGGGTCCCGGGCTTTGTGCTACATGCCTGTGGTGCAGGGGCGGGTAAGGCACACGCAGGCCCTCTAGGGGCTTTGGTTTAGTGGAACAAGCACACTGCGTGCGGGAAATCTCAGCAAGACCGTCTCGCCTCGGCCCCTCCTTGCACCACCCCCAACCTCAGGCAACCCGCTCCATCAGCTTCTTAACATCTTTCGTCCGACACCAGAATGGCCTGGAATTCAGGGCTGTTTAAGGCTTTCCACAAAAGGAGTCATGTTTGTGGAGCACTGATCTCTTCTGGAAACAGTGTTCTGGTTTCCCTTGGACTCTGTAGGACTGACACTGTACTAATAATAGTTCTGTAGGGCTAATAATGGACTCACAGTGCAATTTAGGTTCAGTTGGCTTTTAGGAAGCCGGCTTAGGGAATTAAGCAATGTGAAAAACGCTGTTTCAACAGAAAAGCACATTTTCATTTTATATAACCTCCTTAGGAATAAGCTTTTGGAATGTCACCCATTTGTCAGCTGAACCCTGCTTGTAAGAATTTTTACTGATTTTTTTTTTTTTAATTACCAGAATAAGAATGTCTTTCATTCTGGGTCATGCTTGTAAGAATTTTTACTGATTTTTTTTTTAATTACCAGAATAAGAATGTCTTTCATTCTGTGTCATTCTTTATGTGATATACAAATTCCTATAAAAATTTTTTTGAGAATTTCTATAAAGGAAAATTTTTATTAGTTGGGTATTAAAAATTTTCTAAAACTTTGGTGAGATGGGAAGCAAGGTTCTGAGAAAGAAATACTTACTGGTCGCGTTATAGTTAAATCTGAAAGAATAGTTTTCTTAAATAAAGTGAACTTTTCTCTCCAGGCAAGTTTTTCAGTTTTCATTAAGGTAAAACATGATCTGTACATGTGTATAGTGTGTGTTTAATCAGAAGCATGGGTGAACGTTAATGTGAAAGTTTTTGTCTTACCAGGTACACCTATGACAAAAACTATGGCAACGCTCTGGAAATATACTTGACGTTAAGACATAAGGATGTTTTCCAGTTGATCCACAAGCATAATCTTTTCAGTTCTATCAAGGATAAAATTGTCTTATTAATGGATTTTGATTCTGAGGTAATGTGTTTCTTAATTGAATGCTGATCAATTATGTGTGCTATTCCAAATTTTTGATGAGACATTTATCCATGTGCTGGAGGCGTTAATCAGTCATGTGACTTGGCTGATGATGTTCAGAACACCCTGACCCCCACTAGATGTTACGTTAGTAGCTGGCACTCAGGAATCCTTTACTTACGCAGTTATTCTGTAAAAGCAATCATAATTTGATGTGGAACTTTTTAAGCTGTGTGTGTGTGAAGTAGTTTTTTAGTAAAACAATTCATATGATTCACAGAAACAAAGAATCCAGCCATATGCTTTAGCTCATCAACCCTGTTAACTGTATGTCTCAGATTTAAAATTTTAAGTAAACTCTTTTGATCCATTTGTTGCCTTCTTTTCCCTTGGCATTCACAGCTCTAGCATGTGGAGTTTCCATTGATCTCAGGTGATGCTCAGGTCCAGGACAGTTTACTTCAGGTCCAGGTTATCTTATTACAGGACAGATTTGAATAGCGGACTGCTTGTCTGATGAGGGCACCCAACCTCCACAGCTCACAGTGGCTCTTGTAAAGGGATACAAACTGTGTGTGTGTCTCAAAAAAGAAAGCTAATGCCAAGTGCTCATGATGGAGGGGGATGCATAAAAACAGTTCTTATTCCAAAAACTGAAAGTTTAGGTTAAGAGTAACACCCTTAAGGCTCCAAAAGAGTTACCTGGATTTTTTAAAATTTGTATTTTTACTATATTTGGGGGTATTATGTGCTATGTTATATATCTACTATGTGCTATATATTAGACTTCATGCACTTAAACTTAATGTAAATAGGAGCTATATCTACCTCTTTTTTCTGAAAGATGCTTTTAGCCTACTTTTCACACTGGAAGAATCAAATCCTTAGGGACCACAGATCTAAAAAGAATTAGTGCGGTTCTGAGGAAGTTCAGGTACAGGACAGAAAATGATTACGAGGATAAGAAGTTTATGTAAAAATTAATTACATTTCTCCATATGTAGTCTCCCCTTACATCTGTTCCACCCCCACCACGTGTCTCACGAGCCTAGTTCTGCATATGGAGCCACAGATAGAAGATGAATGAGCTCAAAGTAACCGCTATTCAAGAGCATGAACCAAAGTTAAGGAATCATAGTACTTCATAATTAGGAAATAATTGAAGGATAATCTCTTTCAACATCCTAATACTTCAGAGAGAAAAAAGCAGACAGGGAGGCAGTGGCAGAGCAGAGTTGAGACCAAGACTCAGGGGTGTGAAGGAGCCTCAGTGTTGTGGGCTCTCTTCCCCCCCACCTCTCGTCACAAACGCCATCCGGTTATGTTAGAGGTGGCGAAAGTGAATTCTAAAAATCCAGAAACTGTATCATTATGAAACTTCAAATATCTTTTTTTTTTTCCTTTTGTTTGTCCTCTGCTCCACGTAAGACCAGCTCCTTATATCTGTGGACTCTGAATCTGTAGGGGACACACTGAATATTCGGGTGGCCAGAAGCACCGCTCATTTTTGTGGTGCTGTGCACGGTACGCTCCCCGGAACTACTGAGAGTCACACGAGAACTTACAAAGACACCTGGGACATCGGGGAGCCTAGAATATATGCAGTCAAGGTGTTTTGTATTAGTGAGTGGTAGCAAGGCGTCCTTTTAAGTCATATGCAAAAGCACGTAGACCTCAGATTGAAGCCCATTTTCAAACACATTTAGAAACATCTCACCTAAGGACCACTGTAAAGCTATGAACCTCCTTAGGTGCATAAAAAAAGGCCTCTACCTTTAATGGTAATACCATATACATTTGTTTTTTTCTGTTCTCTTTTTCTTTGGCAAATTTCAGTGACTGTGGTTTTTTTTTTTTTTTTTTTCTCATATTACAGAAAGCTGTTGACATGCTTCTGGACAATGAGGATAAAATTTCAGTGAGTGTCTCTTGTTTTTTATGTGGGTTAAAACAGATGAGTGTCTGGGACCACTATCGCTGTAAAGAAGAGAGATGTTTATCAGATAATTTTGCAGCTGTGTTTGTGTCCATGTAACGCAACATTCAAGTTTCTTTTTTTCTGTAGATTAAAAAGGTTGTGGAAGAATTAGAAGACAGACCAGAGTTGCAGCACGTGGTAAGCATGACAGGCTTCTTTTGCCTTTTTTTTTTTTTTTAACATTTTTTTTTTTACTGAGTTGTAGTCATTTTACAATGCTGTGTCAAATTCCAGTGTAGAGCACAATTTTTCAGTTACGTATGAACATACATATATTCATTGTTACTTTTTTTTTTTGCTGTGAGCTACCACAATTTTGCCTTTTGATTAGTGAGGCAAATCACCTTCCAGTGCTGGTGTGAGAATACTGGAGTGAACATTTCAGGTTAATATTCAGATTGGAGGTTTGACCACAAATAATATTCTCAAATTATTATAATGCAGTTTATGCTCTGAATCCAACCTAGGGATTAATAACAGATCAGGCACTTTGACCCACAATTGAATTGTGACTTTTTTTTAAAAAAAGTTATTCATTTTTGTGTTTTCAAACTGTGCTTGGGAGTAAGTACCTTCCATCAACTGAAAAAAAAAAATGCAGAACCTAAAAGTTGCAAATTATGTTTTATTCAAGGACATTACTTAGGACGGTAGCCTGGGAAGGCAGCCTCTCAGAGAGCTCTGAGGGGCTGTTTAAAGAGGTAAAGGAGCAGCCAGGATACACAGGAGTTTTTGCTGGGAAAAAAACAAAACAAAACAAAACCATGTAGTCAAACATCCAAAGATTACTGTTAATCAAAAAAAAAAAAAAACCACACACACAAAAAATAAACAAACCAACCCCCAGACACATCTCAGGTTAATGATTTTGGCACCTTCCTGTGTATGGGAAGATTTGAGAGTCTGGGTGCACTGAAATTATTCCTTTGATGTGCATCTTAACTGTCTAGGGCTTGTATCCCGTTTTTCTCCATCCTGAATTCCCCATCAGGGGGACGCCTGCAGTGGCTGAAGGCTTGATGGCAGGAAATGTTCATCGTTAACCAGAACGGCTGGCAATATTTTTTGTCTGCACGTCTGTAGCTACCATCCAGTAGAGTTCTGGCATAAATTACAGGCGAGCCGGTGCCCTGACCTGGGTGCTGCACATACCAGGTACTCCTGCCAAGGAAACGCCACGCAGCTGTTCCGTGTCCAGGACCACACTGATCACAGAGCAGACCCTCGGTCTGTCTGTCCTCCACCCGGACGCTCGCTGTGCCCACTCCTTCCGTATGGTCCTGTGGTGGTCTCACAGGCCCCTTAGTCTAGGTTTCCTTTGCCGGGAGGGCGGCTGCTTTGACTTTGCATTTTGTCATCGTGGGAGGAAAGCAGATGGTGTTTTCTATGTCCTTTCAAAATTACACAAAAGTCTTCAGTGAAAAGATGGGATATTGCGGTAGGGCTCTGGGCATCAGACTCAGGGAGCACTCTGGTGTCTCTGTCCACCCCTCTGCACCCCAGGAGGAGGCCCAGGGAACAGAGTATTTTATTCAAGTCAGTTTTGTCGCCAAGATAGGAGTATGAAGGTATTTTAGGGTTTTTTTTTTTTTGGATTTTGGGGGATTTTTTTTGGCTCAGAGGTTGTACAGATGCTTTTGCTGTATTGTTGATGATTGGAAGTCTCTAGATCACCTGCTTATCCAAGCAGGGTACCTCTGCGCTGGCCGCCTTGGGATTTGTTTATAAAGCAGTGATTTCTGGCCTCCTTGAGCCACGAGACCGGATTACAGGCGGGAGGCGTCCAGTGACCCTGTAATTGGGGCAGCGGTGGCGGGACTCACACTAAAGCGGCTCATCTCCCCCGTCAGGCAAGGTAACGTCTCCATAAATCTGCCCCCGCAGAAGTGACAGGGCCTCCGCCTCTGGGAAAGCGTGGTGTGTGTCCAGCTCACACACTGAGCCCCGCGCCAGTGGACTGGCCGGGGCCCTCGTCAGCCTGGTGTGGACTTCTGTCTGTCTGTCTGTCTGCTCTCCCCTCTTCTTACCTGAGGGAGAGGGGAACAGCTAACCCAACCCAAGGAGTGGTTTCCCAATGTGCTGGTGTCCCGGTTAGGCTTATTTAGCGACCACATACAGTCCCGCATGTCCGTCTTCAGTGAACTCATTCCCAGTCCAGCTTCGGGGGCCGGCCAATGCTCTGTGCTCCTGAAGACCCAGGCCACTCAAGGTGCGAAGGCACCGTGTGTAAGTCTTTCTGCCTCAGTTGGGTTACCGGGTGTTTGTTTCCATCTAACAGCAACAAAGCATCCAACATCGACTTGTGACTTCTGCGTCATCTGCAGACTTCACCTTGCCCCTAAGTAGAAAGGGAATTACTGGCTTCCTTTGAGGTCCAGTAACTTTTTCAGAAGGTTAGAAAAAGGAATCGATTTTGAAAATGGGTTCTGAACACCCGTACTCTTCTTGATTTTTACTTTTTGTTTTTGTTTTCATTGTTGCCACTACAGGCAGCATTTCATTGCAAACACAGATCTCAGTAAGACTTAGCAGAGAGGAGATGCAGAATGTATGAGAATTAATTTAGCCCTTGCTGCTTGAGTTTTTAAGAACATATTCTTGCCCCATGATTCTGCCTCCTTTATATAAATAGGAAGGATGAGAATTTTCTCATCTAGAAACACGATTCATCAAGCATTTCATTCTCTGAGGTGAAGCAGATGATGGTGATACTAACAACTCCCATCAGTAACATTTTTGCACTTCTTAGTATGTGCCAGGTGTGGTTCTGAGGGGTCTACAGGTGCTAACTCACTCATTCCTCACAACCACCCCATGAGATTTCTGCAGATAAAGAAACTCAGTCACAGAGAGGTTAGTGATCTGCCCCAGGTCACGTGGTCGGCAAGTGACGGAGCCAGCTCACTCGGGCCATTTTAGAGAGGACATTCTCCTTTCTACTTGCCCTTTACCTAGAGACTTTTTCCCTCAACCTCTTCATGGAAGCTGTTTCGAACTGAAAATAGCAATGTTAAACAGGCACTGCTTTTCTTACTTCAATATTCATGGTTTATTCCTTTGTTCTTTTCAGTATCTGCATAAGCTGTTCAAAAGAGACCATCACAAGGGGCAGGCCTACCATGAAAAGCAGATCAGCCTCTACGCGGAATACGATCGACCAAACCTGCTTCCATTTCTCCGAGACAGCATCCATTGCCCCCTTGAGAAGGTAAGTCACAGACGCCCTGGCCACACACTGCAGGTGACCGAGCTGTCCTTGTTGGTGAGCTCTTGGTTTCCCTCTTCCTGTCTCTGCTCATCCATCGTGTAACCAGTCAGCTTCTTAATCCACACCCAAGAAGTCTCTACTTCAGAAGAGTTTATGGATTGTTTAGGCTGATAGATGCTTAGGAGATATTTTGGTGTTTGTTTTTATTTTAAATGGAAAGTGTTTAAAGTTTCAAGGCATTCAGAGCATGTTGACTCACTATCATTGACAGTTTCACTTCTGCCAGAATACAGCTCTGTCATCATTTCTGGTCACCTGCCTTTGCTGGGACTAGGTAATCATTGAGAGACGGGGTCATCTCAAATGGCAGGTGCTTGGAATCTTCAAGAATGCAGGTCAGACTTATGCTGAATTGATTGATATCCCTCAGTCTTCTCGAAGACCAGAGTTCAGGCTTTAAAATCACAACTCTTAAATTCCAAAATTAAACGCAAGTTTTTATGAAATTGTTCATTCTAAAAGAGAGACAGGGTTGGTAAGAATTTATAACACCTACCACAATTTGAAAAGACGATAGTCTTTAAAAAAGACAGCAGTCTCCCGGAAGTGTTTCTTGTGCTTTATCAGATGTGCTGTGCTTTCATGAAAGTTCCTTATTTTTATTTAATCTCTACAAACGTGCAGGGAGGTGGATAAAGTCATTTTATACGTGACAAGCTGAGTCTGTAGGAGTGGAAAGAAACAACCCAAAGTATAGAGCTAATAAATAAGTCAAAGGGCTAAGACTTGGGACCCCGGGTCTCTTAATTTCCGGTCTCATATTCTTTCCACGATGGTGAGGAATCATTTTTCAGGTTTACAAAGTTAATTAAAATAATAATAATAATGATGATAATAACAGATATTCCTTAGTACTGCAAGAACTGTGCATCAGTCTTTAAACTGTCCGTCCTTCCATAATTCCCAGCTGTGGTCATTGGGCACTAGTTTTCATTCGCAGATCTTATTTGCTTATGCCTAGAATAGTTAAGAATAGCAGCTTTATAACTCCAGCAAGTTAAGACCTGAATTTATGACCTGTCTCATATCAAATGGCATTCACAAGGTGGCAGTGTTTATGAATTTGGAGGAATAAAACCAGGAGATGCAAAGTTTATAGATTTTTTTTTCATTGAAAAAATTTAACAAGACTGGATCGAGGATTACAGAGTCAAGGCTAGGTGGAAATTGTTACATAATTTATAGTTGATCAGGTTTCTGTTACTTCCCTCCAAATTTCTAACTCTGTTCCTTACGTTTACATTAAATCAGGGAAAGGAAACTTAAAATATTATTTTTGCATCATTTTCCACTCAACTCCTGTTATTATTCTGTCTTGTCACTTCAATGTTTTCTACTATAATTTTCTGCTTGTGCACACATGTGTGTCTCTATATGCCTTTAAAAATCTTAATTTCCCTACTCTTTCCACTAGAGGGAGCACTGTGGCCCAGGAACAGTCGAGAATCTAAAATAAGAAAACAGGCTTTTGTGCTTTTGTCAATCATAGAAAAATCCTATGTACCAGAAATACTTTCTTCTTACATTTTACTCAAAATTTCCAGAGACTTCTAGAGTCTAGGGTCTTCCTCGACTTTCTCTTATATGAGCAAAGGATAATTTAAGATACTGTTAGAAACAACTCATAAAATGTTTAAAAATCTGTGAAATTCAAAGACTCAGGTGCTCTTTGCGCTTGGTGTTCCACACCTGCTCGCCTTCCAGACCACTCTTGACTGCAGACTTTTCTTCCCACATGAATCGTCATTTTCAATAGCATCCTAAACAGCTCCCAGCAACGTTATACCGTAGAATGTGGTGCAGTGGTGGAAATGGGCTACCAGCTTCTCTAACGAAGTAGCCACTAACCACGCGTGGCAACTGAGCATCTGACATATGGATGGTGAGGAACTGAAGTTTCCATTTAATTTACATGCAAATAGCCACATACAGCAAGTGGCTACGGTCTTGCACAGCTCACGTGAGCCTTCAGACTACAAACCCTCTTTGTGGTTTGAGACACGCATGTTTTCAAGCATCCTCGTGTGCTCAGGAAAAGGATGGCTCTGTTTGAAACTTCTAAGTGGGACTTTAAAGGGTAAGTTTGCAGGCAGTTTTGTGCCTGGAAATTTAATAACAAGCCACTGTAAGCATTACACTCATCTCTGTGCACATTGTCTTTCTCTAAACGTTCTACCTGGCCAGTTGTGTTACCGTTTGCTGTTTGTCCTGAATGATGTGGTCTTCCCAGACCATAAACTGTTTCGCCCATCTGTGTCTCCAGCAGTGAGCACACATCTAAGCCCTCAGCTGGTTTCCCAATCATTTTCCTCTTGGAATAGTCCCAGGTCCTCTGACTTCAGATACTTTGCTTTTCCCGTTACTGCTAAACTTCTCACATGTACATCCTGTCTCTGCTCTAGTGTCATTCTGGGAGAGTTCAGAGTTGGTAAGAAAGTTCCATTCTTTATGATGGTGATTTACAGGTGTGACCATATAGAGATTGGGAAACCATCTTTTAGATCAGAATGAGTGAGAATTTCCCAAGTATTAGTTAGAATTAGGTTTGGTATGAGTGATTTTAAAAAAAGAAAATCCCCGACTAGTAGTGGCTTAAACAGAGGAGCAGTTCAGTTCTGTCACACACAAGTCACACTGGAGGGGCCCTGCTAGTGGCGGCAGGCCATGGGATCAGGGACCTGGGCTCTGTTCTCTTGTTCCCCCACCTCGTATGACCTCAACCTCATGATGTAGGAGTATCGTGTGTTTCCAGGAGCGGTCTGGATGAAAGAATTAAAAGTAAGAAAGCAAGGGGTTCATGTGCACTGCTTCTTCAAGGACATTCCCAGAAGCTTCCGCCCCACCCTTCTGTGTCATCTCCCTGGTGGACTGTACTCACGTGGTTCTCATACCACGGGGGTGGCCTGGAGGTTTTAATTCTAGGCAGTCACACCCCCACCTAAAATCTTATTATTATAGAAGAAATGGGTAAAGGACACTGGGAGACAACCAGCTATTTCTGCCAGGTAATTTTTAAAGGAATCGTGTGAATAATCGAATTAGCAGTTTCTTCCTCATTGCAACCAGGTCATCTCATTGAAATGACTGTGCACTTTGAAACATTATCTTAGCTTCACTGCAATTCTAAAGTAAGGTGCATTGTAATTTTTGCCCTTTATGTTTAGTTTGGGTTTTTCCCCTTTCCCTTGATCTCTGTAGTCTTTGGGTTTTTTTCTTCTTCCCTTTTAGCTGTTAATCTCCAACCAGAGACACAGATTTAAAGTTATATTCTGCACAAATACTTAAAATCAAAATCAAAAATGTCAAAACTAGTTCCAACTGTTATTTCCCAAGACAGATCATGGTGCTGAGAGAGCCAGTGAACTTGGACTGTTCTTTTCATCTCCTTGGTTCTTGTTTCTAAAATATTTTTGATTGGTTGTTTTTAAATGACTCTGCTAACTATGTGACTCAGGAATCTTCCTCCGAAACCTTTTCTGGCTGCTCATCTATTTAAAAAACATTGATTGCACACTTACTGTGAGCCAGGCAGAAGCCCGGGGCTGAGAGCACACGTGGCCCCAGCCAACAGAAACCACGACAGTTAGGGGGGCAGTTCGTTGCACCTGTGAAGGGTGCCGGGTGCAACAAGACTAAGAACCTGGGATCTGACCCGAGTGGGGTCCAGTGAGTGCTTGCCGAAGGACCTGCCGGAGTGGGGAGCGGGGGCAGCATTCCAGGCCGAGGGACCACAGCAGAGGGATGGGCAGGGCATGGATCGAGCTGCACCGAAAGGCGGGGCCAGATGGCAGAAGCCACAGGTAAGATTCTGGGCTTCAGGTCAGAGGAACGTGGTGCAGGAAGGTCACGTGGCGGGGTGTGAGATGAGGTTTCCTGGTGAACCCTTACTCACCATACCACACCCAATTTGGGTGCCACCCCTTCTACGAAACTTTTTACAAGAGGCCACATTAGAGCCCACGTCCCCATCCGTGCACATGACCCTCCATTTACGCTCCCCTGGCCATGGGATTCTCTGCTGTCGCGTCACGGTGACCCTCCCTGGACGTTGCGCCCTTAGGGGGAGCGCATGCTTCTGCTCCTGAGCCTCCTCCTCCCCCTCCTCCCCGTGGTCCTCCTCTTACACGGGCGGCAGCAGTGTTTTTGTTACTCTCTTTGCATCTCCATCCAGCCCAGCCCTCTGGGTGCAGTCAGGGTGCGCCATTTCATCCAGGGTTACTGAATTCTGTATACACAGAATGTCTTTTCTCTTACACTTAAGGAGATGCTGTCATCTGTGTGGTCCCTCATGTCTTGATCTCCCCCTTTTTCTTCTTGATTGTCAGATTTTTTTTCTCTTTTACTTTTTTTATGTAGCTCCCTGTGCTATACAGTAAGTCCTTGTTGTTTATCTATTTTATATATAGTAGTTTGTATCTGCTAATCTGAAATTCCTAATTTATCCCTCCCCCTCCCCTTCGGTAGCCGTAAGTTGGTTTCTTATGTCTGTGAGTCTGTTTTGTAAATAAGTTCACTGATACTATTTTTTAGATTCCACATGTAAGTGATATCATACAGTATCTGTCTTTCTCTGTACAGACTTACTTCACTTAGCATAATTCCCTCCAAGTCCATCCATGTTGCTGCAAATGACAAAAATCTATTCTTTTATGGTTGAGTGGTATTCCTGTGCGTACCCCATCTTTTTTATCCAGTCATCTGTTGATAGAAACTTAGGTTGCTTCCATGTCTTGCTGTTGTAAATGGTGCTGCAGTGAACGCTGGGGTACACATAGCTTTTCGATTTTCCTCTTTTGACAGATCCTTGAGCAGAGTTCTCTCAGACCCTGTGAGCCAGCAATAGAAATATTCCCAGTGTGTGTTTGTTTATGTAACAGAGGTCTACTGAGCTATGGGACGCCCCATACTGGGACCGTGCAGCAGTGAACAGTAGTCTTTTCCTGGAGCTTACAATCCATTGGAGGGAAAAGGGGCTTAAACCAGTGGCTGTGAATTAGGTGGGGGCAGTGACATGAAGAAATGTCACGTAGAATAAAGAAAAAAGGCCTCTCAGCATCTTGCTTTTCTGCCTTTGCTCGTGGAATGTTCTGAGTTAGCAGTTCAGCTGTGTAGGGTCCAGCACCTCACCTCTCTGAGAGGTGGATGAGGATGGATACTGGCACAACCCGAGGTTTGCTTTGTTTTGTTTTTAAAGGGAGGCAATGGAAAAATTCTTTCAAGCATGTATCTTTAAAAGTGACTCTATTAATAATTTGTTCTTGTCTGGTAACCCTTAGTAACATGTTTACCCTGTGTTACTTGAAGGCTCTTGAGATCTGTCAACAGAGAAACTTTGTGGAAGAGACAGTTTATCTTCTGAGTAAGTAGCTTTTTATTCATTTTGGTTCCCCAGAGACTAAGAAATGGGGTGGCAATGTGATGTAAATTGTCTAAGACTGGACGCAGGCTGTGGACCAAAGTAACACAGAGGTGACAGCCTCTTTTGTATAAGAATTCAATATATGGAAGAGGAGACTTCACAGCTCAGTAGAGAAGGAAGCATTATTTAATAAATGCTGTTGAGGTAACATACTAGTATTTTGTAATAAACAACACTAACAGTCACACCTTACAACATAATCAAAACAAATTATAGATGAGTTGGGAAGTTCATTCTTTTTTTTTAAATTATCATCAGAAGGAAGGTAGACTCTGATAGACCTGGATTCGGATTCCATTCCACTTAGTAGCTGTATGATCTTGGCAAATTACCAGCATTTCTATGTCCTCTTTTATAAAACAGAAACATTAGTAGAACATAACGTACCTCCTAGGAGTGTTACGTGTTCATGTGAATTACATCACTTAGGCATCGCTTCTCGTGAGTACTGGGCACAAAGTAAACACCCGGTAAGTAGGAGAAACTTATTTTACCAAGACATGGGCATCATATAAGGAAATACACTTTTGTCGTAGCTGTCCGGCTGTGTGAACAAATGAAGAGAGATGTTATTTCTCTAAAAGTGTTTTATTTAAGTATCCTAAATACAGGATTTTTCACACTTTGCTAGGCCGCATGGGGAATAGCCGAAGTGCCCTGAAGATGATCATGGAGGAATTACACGATGTTGACAAAGCCATTGAATTTGCCAAGGAGCAGGACGATGGGGAGCTCTGGGAAGACCTGATTTTATATTCCATCGACAAACCACGTAAGCAGGAAAGCCATCTGCGATTGTAACCCTTTGTCTCTCAATTTAGCCGGTTGTGTCTAGAGTAAGAATTATCTCAAGTGCATCGGGTTAAAAATACGGTGAAGTATCTATAATGAAAGTAGGCCAGGTGCACAGCAGCGATGTCCAGCCCTTCTCCTGTGCCGGGAGGCCGGCCCCTCAGCACGTCACCTTACCCGGAGGTGACAGAGAGCACGTGATTGGCGTGAGCCTATTACTTGTGCTCTGAGGAGTGTATTTTTTACCTACTGCACCCAAATGGAATCAGCGTGAACTGGCTTAGTGCTGATTTTGGTTTGTTTGTACACAGGGGACAGTTATTTTCAAAGTGTATACAGTGTAGCTCTCACCAGGCCTCCGTACAGAACTCCTTACCCGGCACTGGACACTGGCCATTGGCCATGTTTGGAGGTTTGCTCCCATCGTGTTCAGTGTCTTTCCTGCCCTGTTCTATCAGTGCAGCACCAGGACTGTGTATTTGCTGCCTCCTCTTGGCCATCTGCCTTGGGGCTCCCATTTTGGAAGGAAAAGCAGTCACCTAAGAGTAACGCACGTCCTTCCTGAAGACAGATGTAGGAATGACTCAGAAACTAGCAGTCATGGTTTCAGATCTTTCCCTTCCCTTTTTGGGAAGGCTTATCTCTGCCAGGATTTTCAAGTTCTAGAAACTGCTGGTATGACTGTTTTCTTTTTTAGTAAGAGATACAAGAGGATAATGTTATTCAAGTCAATTTCAGATTAAGGTACTTACATACACGCGCGTGTATCTTTAAAAATCTGGGTCAGCATGACAGTTTCATTTAAGGCTCTAAAAGGAGACAAAGTGGGGATAATGAAACATATTGTGAACCTGGGCCTGGCCTGGGTTTGTGTTTGAGTTCGAAAACTGCTAGCTGTGACCCTGGATGAATTAGTTAACCACCCCCACTTTCCTTTCCTTTCCTTTCCTGTAAAATGGGAACAAGGAGCACTCCTACCTTGCAGAATACTGGAGAAAAGTATGTGACAGCTGAGCTGGTCAGTGCTCAGTAAAATAGTGGTTGCACCTTTGACATCAGACTGGATTCTGAAACAATCATTTGTTTTCCGACTGTTTCTTCTTTAGCTTCTCTGTTGAGGAAAGTAAAGGAAGATTTCCTCTTGGGAGGATTTAGGCATTCAGATGGTTTTAACACTTCCTTAAAGGAAGTAACTTTTTTCTTTGAGTTACTTTTGGCTGGAGGTTGCATCACCTGCACTGCTTATGTGCTGTTTTACGTGCTGTCTTGCAGCGTTTATCACTGGCTTGCTCAACAACATTGGCACGCATGTTGACCCCATTCTCCTGATTCACCGCATTAAGGAAGGAATGGAGATTCCCAATTTGAGAGACTCCTTGGTTAAAATTCTGCAAGACTACAACTTACAAGTAAGTCTCCTTTCTTGGACAACTGAGCCTACTGAGTGAGCTGACTGACATGTTTATCCAGGGCAGGGTTTATTTTAGATACCAATTCGATAGTCACATTTTACTTAGGCCCTTTTAAGGAAGCCATCATGTTTTTAACCCTCCCCAGATTTCCTCTTCTTGACGAGCAGTCATTCTTACTGTGGTAAGTGTAGCATGTTCTCGGGGAGGTACATGACTAATTACAGGGGCTGTTAGCTCAGGCCACCCAAGCCATTTTTAAGTAGCATGAGTATTGTGTCCATTTGGAGGAATTAAAATGTTTCTCAAATAATTCAGTAATTTTCTTGAAGCCACTCAATAACCTACAGGCTGAAAGATGCTACTGTCCAGGATTTTATTTCAGCTTGTGTCTGTTTTCTAGAGTATTACAACTTCCTATACACAGTAATTCCCAGTAATTTGTGACAGGAGCAATGGAACTCATTTTTTAAAAATATATTTTTATTGAGGTATAGTCAATTTATAATGTGTCAATTTCTGGTGGACAGTACAAGATATTGAATATAGTTCCCTGTGCTATACAGTATAAACTTGTTTATATATTAGTATCTGCAAATCTCGAGCTTCCAATATATCCCTTCCTAACCCCCCCTTCCCCTTTGGTAACCATAGGGTTGTTTCCTATGTCTGAGTCTATTTCGTAAATAAGTTCATTTGTTCTTTTAAAGATCCTTCATATAAGTGATATCATATGGTATTTTTCTTTCTGGCTTACTGCAGTTCAAATGACATTCTCCAGGTTCATCCATGTGGCTGCAAATGGCATTATTTCTTATGGCTAAGTAATACCCCCACTGTATAAATATACCACAACTTCTTTATCCAGTCCCCTGTCGATGGACATTTAAGTGGTTTCTATGTCTTGGCTACTGTAATAGTGCTGCTATGAACACTGGGGTGCAGGTGTCTTTTTGAATTAAGGTTCCCTCTCGATATATGCCCAGGAGTGGGAGTGCTGGAACATACGCTAAGTCTATTTTTCAGTCTTTTAAGGAGTCGCACTATGGTCTTCCATAACGCCTGCACCAGACTGCATTCCCACCAGCAGTGCAGGGGGGTCCCTTTTCTGCACAGCGTCTCCAGCATTTAGTGTCTGTGGACTTTTGAATGACGGCCATTCTGACTGGTGTGAGGTGATACCTCATTGTAGTTCTGCTTTGCATTTCTCTGATAATTAGCAATACTGAGCGTTGTTTCACGTGTCTATTGGCCATTTGTATGTCTTCATTGGAGAATTGCTTGTTTAGGTTTTCTGCCCATATTTGGATTGGGTTGTTTTCTTCTTGTGTGAGCTGTTTATATATTCTGGAAATTATGCCTTTGTCAGTTGCATCACTTGCAAATATTTCCTCCCATTCCATAGGTTGTCATCTTGTTTTGCTTGTGGTTTCCTTTGCTGTGCAAAAGCTCCTAAGTTTAATTAGGTCCCATTTGTTTATTTTTTCTCTTATTTCTGTTGCCTGGGTAGACTGTCCTAGAAGAACATTGCTGAGATTTATGTCGGAGAACGTTCTGCCTGTGTTTTCTTCTAAGAGGTTTACAGTGCCTTGTCTTATTCCAGATTTTAGGGGGGACGTCATTATTTTCATGTAAATAATGAATATGTAAATCACAAAGCATCCTGATCTTTTCCTTAAAAAGCCTCTAACAATGACGGTATTTCAGAATGCTGGTAGCTTTCATAGAACTGGAAACTATTTAAAGCGCCTTTCTTTAAATATTCAGATGGTTCCTTCTTGATCTTTTTTGATCTTTTGAAAATGAGTTTTTGTGGATAAAACTGCTTTCATGGGAACAGAGATTGTGCAGGTAGAGCTGAAAGACAAGGTTGTGGGGAGGGGCACGTGATGAGGGTTTGTGGGCTCGTCACCCCGTCACCCCCTGAAGGGCGCAGGGTAGCGGCTGCCTGCTGAACCCGGGGTGGCAGCCTCAGATTGCAGAAGATAGTATCAAGAAGGGAAGGAGAGTCATAAAGGGTTGACAGAGCTCGAGGGCCAAGAGCTGGTGGCCAGGGAGTGGGCCATCGTTATGTTAAATCTCTAAAGGAGCTACTGTCAACACATTCAGAAAGTGGGGTGAAGGCAGAGGGCACTGAGGCGTGCAGGGGAAGGCGGCCGTGAGCCTGGCTCCAGCATCCTCCTTGAACTGGGCAGTCAGCTTCGCAGGCGACTGCGGTGTCCCTGGGTGACACAGCATGAAAGAAGAGGTTTTCCTGAAGGTGGGAGGGAAGAAAACAAGAGCCTTCACGCAGGAGGCTTGCGGAGGAGAAACGGGAATCTGGTTCAGACAAGCAGGCGGAAGATCTGCTCTGCCCAGTGGTGCCAGACAAACAGGTGCACCAGGGGGAGGCTACTGAAGGGGGGATGGGAAAGGCAAGGAAGGAAGGGGAAGTGCGGGAGTGGGTTAATGGCCAAGGAGAGGTGACAGGAGGGGCCTGCATTTTGTGCGGCGCCCACAGGATGTGGGAAAGTGGTCCAGGCAGACATGAGTCACTTACTTCTGCAGCCTGAATTGGGCTTTCGGGAAAGTGGTTTCGGTGTCAGACATTGTAAAGCTCTGGGTGTGAGGTTGGGTCTGCCAGGGACGTGCTCCACGTTGCAAATTCCAATTCGTTGAGAAGTCAAAGTGTCTCTGAACAACTCTACCCCAGGGCAGGTGACGAAATAACTACCCCTTCTCTCCTCCCGCTGTTGTGCGTGCAGCGTAGCCTCTAGGTTGAAAAATGTGCCTTACTTTTTTCTCAGCCTCTGCAGTGCCTATAAAGACACCTAATAGCTCCCTCTTCCTAGGCTCTTTCCAGAGAACCAAGCTCTGGGGCACCACTGGGTCTTACTGCTCATTCATTTTTTATGAATATATTTGCATAGTTCTGAGTCAGCCAGGAGTAAAAATAATTATTTGGTGCCAAGTGAATTCAACATAAAATATAATTAAGAGGATAAAATATTGATTTAGCAGCTGTTTAGTGGGTAACTTTTAAGATGTACTGACTCAGTACAAGAGTGGTGGTGTGTTCAGGAGGCTAGGAGTTATTTAGCCAGTGGGTCCGAGGAGTGGCGGCTGCCTGTAAATCCCGGACCCCGTCGCGGCCTGTGGGAACAGCTGGATCTGGAGTCTCCTTGGTGGCGGATGCAGAGAGAAAATGCTGCACTGGGGCAGGTTCAAAGAATTCCAGGAGGTACTTCCTCCTTACATATGAAGAAAGCTTGGAACTATTTTCCTTGAAAAAGGCTACTTTTTTTCATTAGTGATCATTTATATTCTTTCTCTAGGCAACCTACTAGGGATCACTGTAAAATAACCACTCTATTTATAGAGATTTATAGAGGAGCTTGAAGTTTACAGAAAGGCTCCACCCTTTTAAGAAAAACCTGTTTAGTCTTTTGTTCCTTTCATAAAACTAGTTGATTTTCATATGTTTTAAGGGGATAAAAAATGTTCAACACTGTTAGCCCCCAAAATTTAGAGAAAATTTTGCAGGTTCATGAATTTGCAAGAATCTGGAGCTTACTGTGCATGGGGGCAGGGGGAATGACCCTGAGGGACATTAAAAAACCATTCAGTAAACAAAGGGATCTGTAGTCAAATGTTAGAGAAAGGTTATCACAGGGCTTCTCAGCACCTTATTTTGCCAATTTGCACTGGGAAACTAAGGGCAGATTTACAGGAGCGGACACAGCATTTTAAAACTTACTTGGCCGTGGAAAATGCTTTGAGAGATGACTCGTTAGTGAATTGCTAATTGCAAAGAGAGAAGGCGGAGAGAGAGCTGTGGGGGAAAGAAACTTAAAATGAGCATCTCTTCTGCTTTTAAAGTTTCATGCAGCAACTTTTCTCAATTGAAGTATAGCATTTGGCATGTTACACGTCTATGACACCATTATCTGTTAAAATTTTTCAAATTTAACTTATTTTCGTATGTTTTTATACCTTGTTACGTTGTTAGTGTAATGTAACAAAACTCAAAAGCTTTATAAGTAAGAAAAAAGCAGCCCATGTCATACTTCAGTTTCTAGGTATGATTTCAAGGACAAATAGCATTTGTTTTGATATAAATTATATTTCCATCTTTACATTACACTGACCAGTTTCCAAATTATTTTTATGCTGTTTATATTTGTAAAACATTGGTTATTTATAAGTTTAGCATTTGTATACACTTCTATTGCTTTTTTTTTCCTCTTAAGAATTTTAGCATTTTTGACAGTCTTATTTGACAGTCATTTTCATCTTCACAACTGTCCTTAAGGAACTGTCATCTCCATCTTACATAGAAGAAGACAGCGTCTCAAGAAGTTTTAATGACTTGCCTGTCTGGGAAGGTGATGAACTGGGTTTGAATCTGGATCCTCTGGCTCTGTCTTGTATGTTTTTCACTGGTTGTCCCCTTGGTCTCTGGAGGTGCATTCATTGTACTGGCAGGTTACAACAGAAGAATAGAGAGGAGTGGCCTGGAAGATGAACAGGTGGGCCTGTTTAAAGAGCTGTGGACATCATGTTTGCAGACCTAGATTCTAGTCCTAGCTTTGCCATTAACAAGCCTGTTGATCATAGGGAGGACACAAACTTTCTGGATCTCAATTTCCCATTAGATTAAATCAGCATTTGTTCAGCCTGACTGTGCACCGAAATTATCTGAGTTCTTTTTGAAGTTACCTAGTTTCAGGGACCACCCCAGATCTGCTGGAGAGGATGAGGGGCTATGTCCTTAAACTACCGTGGTGTTTCTTATACACTCTGCGTGGTACTGACATTTAGGAACCTCGAGATTAGATGATGTCTAAAGAATCTTCCTTCTCGTAAGTTCTCAGTAGAGTCCTTTCATAAATAACACCTTTTTATAGTGAATGCAGCTGCTTAGTGTTAATTTAGTATTTCTGTATAAATCGCTCATAATACTTAGTTTGGCATCTGTTTATAAAGTAGCTTAGATTTTTAGGTATAACTTTTTTAATGCAATACGTTTGTTTATAAACACATATATTTAAATATTTGGGTGCTTACTGTGTCAGATGCTGCGCTGGGTACTTACAGGGCCTCCCCATACTGTCCCAGAGGGCAGGAGCTGAGGAGGATGCAGCCGTGTGCTCGAGCAGCTCACCATCTGAATTACTGTTTCTAGAAGCAAAGAGTTTTAACATCTCCATCTTGTTAAACTTCACACGTGTACACACACAGGTAAACCGACCCCAGACATCTCTGTGTCTCTCAAAGTTCTTTTCCCATATTTACATTTGCTACCATCCCCATATTCCTTCCTCATCTCCCTCCACTCTGAAGTCCAGAGACAAATGAGAGGAAATAGGGACTTCTTTTTCACCTGCCCTTTTTTCGGCCCACGTGGATTTCTTTTTGACCCACAGTATATAAGCGCTTCATTTCCGCTGAAAGATACGTTTAAGATAAAACCTATTTTCCTCCTTTTACATTATGTCAGTTTGGCCTCGTCACAGCTGTTAGGCGACACAGGTGGTCTGTGACAAGCAGCTGTTGCCCCTTTGGTCAGGGCCACGCACGCGGCCTCGTGCTGCTGTGAATGTAGTATGATGGTGCCGGTAACAGTGTGCTGGAGTGCCAACACCGGCCTTAGGGCCGTAATGTTCGCAACAAAAAGCAAAGCCTTTTCAGGTAAAATTCAAATCCCACAACATGCTGAATTAAATGATGAATTAGAAATTAGGTAAAACGGCTTCCCAGGCTAACCCTGGTATCACACTGGGGGGCTGGTAAAACCAGGTAGCTGCACTATTTGCAGCGCTAATGATACGCGCTGTGGTAGGAACAAGGCCATGTCAGCAAAACTCCAACATTCAAAGACTCTTTTTAAAGTGAAGTAGAGTTGGTTTACAATGCTGCAGGTGCTAACTGCTGTGTATAAAATAAACAAGGGCCTACTGTAGAGCACAGCGAACTATATTCAGTACCTTGTAATCTATAATGGAAAAGAATGAAAAGGACTACATGTGTAGATAACTGCGTCACCACGCTGCACACCAGAAAGCAACACCACACTGTTAACCGACTATACTTCCATCAAAGACTCGTTTAAAATAAAGATTTCAGGGACTTGGCAGTTCTGTATGGCGTTTTTTCCCACAGCAGCTGTTTCTAACGAACCATGATAACTTTGCTGATGTGCAGTCCTTTTACTGCTTTGTAACGTATCTGTATCTGTGAGTTTGGTGCTTTGCTTCTGGTTGAGATTATTATCAGTAATGATGAACTGCAGAGAAATTGGAAGGAAAAATAGGGAGAATCTAGAGTCTTGTGTTAATTTTCAACAGCTATCTTATAAATACATTCTTATTTAAATTTATAATAGAACAAAGTGTGCTTGTAAGTGGTTCTGGAAGCTAGAACTGATTGTCTTGAAAATGATGACAAGAAAAGAATAAAGGTGATGTTAATGAAAAACAGTTTAGAAACACAGACCTAAGGAGGGAAACAACGTAATATCAAGAAAATGAGAGTGGTTGAGAAATTTGAATAATCGTGGAAAAATAAGGGAACATCCCATTAGGAAAATTCATCTCTGCAAGGTAGCATTGTACTTGCTAGGTGTATCTATAAATACCTCGTAAGATGAAAACTAATACCATCATGAAGTTGAAGAAAGAAAAGACCAGACACTGGTTTACTCACCTCGGTGATAGAGATCACAGAGCAAAGATGAACATGGTTCTGCCTTACCAAGTGGAGACGTTTCATAGAGGTCGAGACAGAGATGTTTCAAGCTGATTTTAGTTTCTGGAACTGCTATCAGAGGCTGTCCAATACAAATGGTCAATTCGGTGGATACAGTCAGCAGATTAAACACAGCTAACAGGGAGAATTAAAGAACCAGAAGACAGAGCTGATGAAGTCGTTCAGCACGAAGCACAGACTACTTAAGAGACAGAAAATATAAAAGAGTAGTTAACAGAGACATGGAGGTTAGAATAAAAGTGTCTCGAAGAATCAAAAAACTAACAATAAATTAGGAAAATCTCTCACAAAGTCAATCAAGTAAATATTAGGAGCTAACAAGGGGGAATGCAGACAAGATCTAAAAACTAAGTGAATGCTAGTTTTCTGTCACTGTATGTGAGAACTCAAGCAATTCATGTTTTCCTGGAAAACTGTTTACCAAATTTATTCAAGAGCTAGTAGAATAGACCTGTAAGCACTATTCCACAACTTTTAGAGAAAAGTTTTATCAAAACTTAAAAAAACAGGCAACCCCTGTTTTGTATAAACTTTTCCAGAGAATAGAATGGAAAAGCTCCTCAATTTCTCATGGGATGCTGGTCTAACCTTGCCAGATCGCGGGAGGGCAATATGCAACAATTATAACTCCCCCCCCCCTTTTTTTTAAACACAAATGCAAAAATTCTACATCAATCATTAGCAACTTGAATCTGACCAATTATATTCAGAGGCTCACATCATAAATGTTATCAGTTCTCTCCAAAGTGGCCACCATCCATATATTCAATAAAATTCTAATCAAAGTCCCAAAAGAATTTTTCATCATCCTGAATTTTATATCAAAAGTAAAAGGCTAAGATTATCAAAGGAGAATAAAGAGGATAGACTTACCAGGTATCAAAGCTTAATATGTGAGAATGTACAATAGTATAACCACTTTGGAAAATTGACAGTTACTTAAAAAATTAAACATACACCTACTCCATAACCCAGCAATTTTACTCAGGTATTTACCCAAAAGATGAAGAGTGGGTCCACAAAGGGATCTGTGCAGGCAGACCTCAGTGATACTGTGTTCGTGGCACCGAAATAAACCAAGTACCTCAATAAAACTAACACGAAGTTTTTGGTTTCCCAGCACATAAAACAGTTATGTAAGTCTGCAGTATCATTATGTCTAGAAAAAGTACACACCTTAATTTTTAAATACTTAATTGCTAAAAAAAAAATTGCTCTGTGTCATCTGACAACGAAGGGTTGCCACAAACCTTCAGTTTGTAAAAAAAAAAAGAAAAGTAATATCTACAAAGTGCAGTAAAGCAAAGCACTATAAAATGAGGTCTGCCTGTACAAGAGTGTCCTCTGTGGCCTTATCTTTAATAGCCCTACAGTGGAAACAGCCTAAATGTCCATCAACAGGAGAATGTACCTCTGACAGTTGCCTCTTGGTCACAAAGCAGACGCTGCATCTCCAGGCCTCCCATCCACACTGCAGGCAGAAGATGGCGGAAGCAGGACTTTTTCCTAATGAGGCTTTGTTTCTTCATTTGGGAAGGGATGCCTTCTCAGGCTCCATGCTGACCTCACTGACCACATCTATGTTCCAGGAGTGCAAGCCCACTGTGTATTTTAGTTGGACACACACTAAACAAAGTCAGAGCTGTGTCTGTAGAGGAGGAGGAGAAAAGGTGCAAGAATGTGTCAGCTGTATCTGTAGTACTGTATTTTCCAAAATAAACAGACCTGAAGCACATGGCAAAACAGTAAGGTATGTCCAATCTAGGTAGTAAAGACTTGAGTATGTTATTTTATTCTGCATGGTTGGAGCATTTCATGTTTTTACAAGAAAAACAGCACAAGGTACTCAGGATGTGAGTCGCAGTGATTCTGGTCCTTGAAGAAGAGAGTGCATGTGCCCTGGAATGTGTGAATAACATCAAGTTTGCGAGAAAAGAAAGGAGACAGGTGGAAGGTGAGAGTCCACAGCTGGAAAGACAGGCTGGGCAAGATGACCTTGGAAGATGGAAGACGTCGGAAATCACGTGTGAAAGTCAGAAAGCATCAGAGGAAACCTCTCTTACCCAACTGCTATTGGGTCTGACTTCCAGGCGTCAAGTGTTTTAGTCAAGGCATTAGTGGGAAATACCAAATGCACTCAGTCATCCCTCTATCTGGGGGGGAATGGATACCCTCCCACGGATACCCAAATCCAAGGATGCGCAATCCCTTATGTAAAACAGCGCAGTGTTCGCATATAACCTATGCACATCCTCCTGGATACCTTAAATCATCTCTAGGTTACGTACAATACCCAATACAATGTAACTGCTGTGTAAACAGTTGCCCGCATGCGGGGCAAATTCAACTTTTGCTGCTTTGAACTTTCTGAAATTTCCCCCACCAATATTTTGGATCTGTAGTTGGTCGAATCCATGGATGCAGAACTCACAGAAATGGAGGGACAACTATATGAACTGCTGAGGGTGAAACTGGTGTCCAGAACAGCACATTTCTGATGAGTCACTGATGTAGCTGCTCCTGGGAACCCACAGTCAGCTACCCGATGCCTCACCGTGTGTCTGGTGCCGAACACAGCACCTACCTAACGCTGCGTTGTCCTGGTACAGCCCTCCGATCACCACCTCCGAGGGCCTCCGGACTGCCGCACATTTTACAGGATAAGTGACTCCTGCGCAGGTGATCGCCTCCTGCCCAGCATCCTGTAAATGAAAGTTAGAACGCTTTCATATTTTTCTGATTTGGAGCCTTGCGCTGTGTTCAGATAAAGTAGGGAGTAACATGCTAAGCTGTTCTTGTTGCCTCTGCACTCATGTTTTCCTAGAAGGTACTTTCTGGGGGCAGACAGGTCGTACCTCTTTAGAAAAGTTTAAGCCTGGTGAAGAAACGGTTCCTTCTTAGTTTGCTTTTTTTTTTTTTTTTCCTGTTTTCTTTTTTAAATTTGCAGACTCTGTGGCTTCTGCCTGGAATGCCAGGTCCACAGGTCTCCTGGATTAATCACACAGTGGGCCTTGAACACCCACTGAGGGCCAGAGCCAGCTCTTTTTGAAACTTTTTGCTGATTGACACTATTTAAGTTTCTATTTTAGTATTAGTGGCTGAGCAGCTTTACACGTTTGCTTACAAATTTTCTTACCAACATCAGTATTTCTTAGAGATCTTTCTTACTATATTTGTTTTCTCTTCCTGTATGCTTTCATGATGTCTGTTAAAGTTTTAATATCTTCTTAAGATGAATCAGAAAATTTCAATTTCTAGCAGCATTTTAATAAAACTTCACTGTTTCTCAATTAATGTGGAAACAGTAAAATCATGTAATTTCCTGATCATCAATAATACAAATGGTGGGTACAGAATTTTATTCTGGCTATCAGTTCTGTTTTCTTGGCTATTTGCCTTCATATACCTAGTGGGGGAAGCCCTCTGGCTGCCCTCACCCAGCGCCCAGGTTCGTGGGGATTTGAAAGGAGCGTTTGTTGTTACAAACGTCAGGGATGGAGGACCCACTTCCCTCCCCTGGGGGCATGAATTGACACCATGTGAAAGCAGAATGTCCACGTAGGTTTTAGAGTTGTGACTTTGGTGTGAAGAAAGGTGGGATGTGGCATCGCCGGTAGCATTTGCTGTGTCCTGCCGAGTGGCAGTGAGGCTGCAGTGTCCTCATTGTGTGAGTGTCACGGCAGCTCCACGAGCTGCACGTGCAGTGAGACACACTGGACCAGGAGCGGAAGCTGTGGGTCCTTCCTGCCTTGAGCGTCTCCCTCTTTGTAGAGCAGCAACGCGTTCTAGTGAAAAAGGTGTGTCTGGCACACCTCACATAGCCTTTCCCAGTTTCCAATAAAATACCAAACAAAAACAGAAAAGGGTGGACACGCACACTGTGGCCAGAGGAATGGGTGTGAAAGGTAAAGGGGGCTGCCGCTCCCTGCTGTGCCCCACCTGAGAACAGGCAGGCAGCCTCTGTCTCCGTCACGCTCTCAGCTAGGAGACATCAAGTGGTTCTAACCTGCAACGGGCCGTCGTCCCAACGAGGCGCGTCCGTTCTCCTCAGGTGACCCCTACTTGCTGAGGTGTCGCTCCCTCTAGTGATCCTCCAGGCGGGGGGTGGGGGGGCGGATCAGTCAGCCTGCACAGTAACAGAGAGAATGTGGAAAGGAGCAAAGTAGAGTTCTAGGATAAAGACTAAGATGGATCTTGCGAGAGAATATTTAATATCTGCTCATTTTTCAGTCATCGGTCCCTTAAGAGTCACCAAATGTGAGGGTTCATGTAGTCAGTCCACACTTTACACACCACATTCATGGCACTCTGCTACATGGTCTGGATCAGATCGCAAGAAAAGGAAGACAGACCACACCCTGGAGGGGGTTTAGGACAGAGACAACGTCTGTTTAGCTTATCAGTCTGTGCCCTGTGCTTTGTACACGACAGGGACCCAGGATATATTTGTGCGGTAAATCCATGGACTTACGGAGCAATTGGGTGATCTCAGAGCAGCAGGTTTCCCATCCTGGGCAAAGATCTGGAGGTTGGGATGAGCAGATCATGCAGGGCCCAGACTCTGCCAGAGTCTGTGCTAGGAAGCCCTATACGGCAGTGACAGGGTTAGTTGGCACAGGGTCTTCCTGGCCAGACCTACGTTGTATACATGTTCATAAGCAAAAAATACAGAATTGTGGCTGGAAAGGCTGGTCCGACAGTAGCTGGAAGGGAGGGACTGAGGGCAGGGGACCAGCGAGCGCCTCTTTGGAGTATTTCAAACAACAATTTTCTGAATGTCCCAGTAAGGGGACTCCCCTCCTCCCACATCTGAGCCTTTCTAAGGTGGCTTTTACAATGTGTGCCTTAGATTCTGCTTCGTGAAGGCTGCAAGAAGATTCTCGTAGCTGACTCTCTCTCCTTACTCAAGAAGATGCACCGAACTCAGATGAAAGGCGTGCTGGTCGACGGTGGGTAAAACTCAAGAGTCCTACTCGCGCCGCGCACCCTGCTCTCAGAAGGGACAGAGCAGAGAGCAGCGCTGTGTAACCCCGAGCGTGTGTTTCCCCGCAGAGGAGAACATCTGTGAGTCATGCCTGTCCCCTGTTCTTCCGTCAGGTAAGCTCGGGGGCGGGGGCAGAACGGTCCCCAGATGTGTTAGTGGTGCGGGGAACGAAGATTTTGAAGTTAGCTAATTACGATTTAGAAAATAATGTAACTTTTGGAATAATCCAGCTCAGAGAAGAATTCCAGCCCACGCCCCTGGTCAGCTGCATGCCGGCAGTGCCCATGCCTTAGAGCTGAGGTTCCCAATCCCCGGGGGGAGCCCAACATCCACGAGCAGGCTTGTTAATGCTCAGCTTGCCGGTCCCACCCCCAGACATGCCGGTGCAGTAGTTCCACAGCAGGACTGAGAATCTGCATTTCCCACAAGTTCCCAGGTGGCGAGGATGCACCTAGTTCAGGGGCCAGTCTTTGAGGACCGTTTCCCGAGTGTAAAACCAAACAAAAAGAGAACTTACCATGGACGTATGTAGATTCCAAGGTAGAAGAACCGTGTGCATACCTGAGAGAAATTCTGTAGGCAGCTGTCCTTTTTCTTTCAGCTTCTCACTGCTGTGTAGTTCCAGGCATCCAAGTTATCTCGCATTTCAATGAAAACGTAATTACTTGCCATCTCACTGGAATGGTGACTCCTGAAAAAGACATACACGTTTGTTTATTTACAGTTCTCGGTACAGATCTTCACATAATCAAAGCATTTTTTGTTAAGGATCATAAGACATGAAAAGAGGAAATTTCATAATTTGAAAGCAGAAATTAAAGCACTGTCGTCAGGATGCTAAAAAATGCCTCTTGCACGTAAGGGCTGCCTAGAGGAGTACCAAAAGACCTTGTCTGCCCATTTACTGAGCTTTGAGGGGTTATGCAGCAGGGCAGGAGCACAAGAAGTCATTCCACTTCGGGTCTTTGCCGGAGGTTAAAAACCGCAGTGGGCGCAGGAAGCGGTGAGCTTTTGTAGCGTTTTCACTGAAAGAGCCCACGTGCCCCGCACTGCGTGGTCGGCTCAGATTCCTAATCTGTGAGGGATTCTCAGTCTTACCGGAACCAAGCTGGCCACACTGAGCCAGGACGGGCCGCAGCCTAGGGTTTTAGCGGCTCTGCCCTGACGTCAGTGGGTGATCTTGGCAAAGGCAGCAGGTAACTGGCAGAAAGCATCCTACAATCGACTAGAGTATGTGGAGTGTATCATGATGGTGTGGGCGGGGCTGGGGGAGGGAAAGCCAGGCACATACACCCCTGATGCACGTGTTTACAACAAATGCTGTCGCCTGTGCCGTGAAACTGTCCCCAGCGCGTAGCTGCAGTAACTAACTCGGGGGCCAGGCAGGTGAGCTGGGACAACCAGAGCCACACGACTGTCATGCCTGCCCCGCGTTCAACCATGTCCCCCGGCAGGAGTGCGTGTGTAAATCAGCAATCCCCCAAGGCAGCTCATTTGCTGGAAAATTAAACTGCTGCTGTTGCGCTGAACTCTCCTCCCTCTTCTGCCCTGCCCCCCAGACGCGGCGAAGCCCTTCAGCGTGGTGGTCTTCCACTGCCGGCACATGTTCCACAAGGAGTGCCTGCCCGTGCCCAGCCTGGTGAGTTCGCGGCTTGGCCACCGCCAGCTAGACAGAACCTGGCACGTCCAGAGGGGTGTGCTCAAAATCCTAACCACGGTCCTGCAGCTCTGCGGGTCCTCACAGTTAGATGTCACATCGCAAAAGTGAGCATGCCTACTTCTCCGATGCAAAAACGCTTAGTGTCCTAAACATCGTAAACCCATATCGACTCAAGTGAAATTGTTCAGGCAGACTTGATGACTGTTGAGCTATAGAGATGTGACACACAGAGAAAACCATCCTCAACTCTGTATAACTTCCTCACCCTGATTTCTGCAGTATGACACTTTCTTCAAGTCACAGAGTAACAGCTGGTGTAGACGGACTCCTGTGTGCAGCAGGGGTCGTCTCCAGGAAAATGAGTGACACTTCATAGCTTCTTCCCCCCCGCCCCCAGCCCCGCCAGTGCTCCCATATTTCCAAAGACAGGATTAGAAAGAGAGGATGTCCTCTTACAATCTGCGTTTCTCATTACATGTTTAGAACTCGCCTGCACAGTTCTGTAACATCTGCAGCGCCAAGCACCGGGGCCCAGGCAGCGCCATCCTGGAGATGAAGAAATAGCTCGTTCCGATTGTCCGCCTCTTCCTCGCCGCCGCTCTTGGGAGACTTTTTGCAGCAACCGAAGCTTTTGTTGACAGCAGTGCTGTTGAGAGATTTGTCCATATTTATGTTCTGCTCAAAAAAAAAAAGCTGCTTTATCTCCACCTGTCTCCACGTTTCTCCTTGTAGTTGATAAAGAAATTAGGGTTTTCCCCACCCATGTCTTGAACTATGTGGGTTCACAGTCAGTATTTCATCATTTATTTGTTTGGCTCCTTTACTTAGGAGTGGAAACATCAGTCTGAGAGTCGGAAATGACTTTTTAGGTCCTAGGAAATCTGTCCAGCCATAACGTGGACCCCTGAGGGTCATCCCAGCTGGCGGAGCGCATGACCACTGTGGCTGTCCAGCCAGCCCTGCCGCACCCTGGACCTTGTTTCCCTCCTCTCTGTTGGCAACAGTTGTCGAATTCTGGGTTTGGCATTTTTTTTTTAATGTCATCCACTGTGGTTATCTCCTTAACAGGCACTGAGTGAAACACTACCGTCACTCACTCAGTGATGTCTTGAGAATGACGTGAGCAGTCTGATGACGTCATGCAGTTTTATGTTAACTAGTTACAGGTTGTGTGTGTCCCAATAACCAGCCGTGTCTGGCCCTGGCAAGCACCCAACGTTTGTTGATTGAATAAATGTTAGCACTTCCTACTGTGAAAGACTCGCTTTTCTTGGGTTGCTCTTTAATCACACACTCTGGCGGCCTCAGAGGAATGGAAAAGTCTTAGAACCCAGAGTGGGAGGGACAATGGTTAGGTTTTGCTAGCAGGGAGGAAATAAGTGACACTAGGGGACTGTGATGCAGAGGGAGGGTGTAATGACGTCTCCTGTCGCCGCCTCTGGAAGCTCCGCTGTCCTCGCAGAGCACAGAGCACACAGGATAGAGGAAGAGAACCAGACACGTGCCCTGTCTCCTTGGGATGCACCGTCATCCTCTAACCAGTGAAAAGCATACTTGCTGGCCCCACTCTCACTGTCCATAAAGGAATAAATGCAGCGTTCTGCATGTGTCTTTTGAGGGAGAGGGTGGGATGCTAACTGAGCACCAAGGACGTACCAACCACTGAACGAGGCTCAGTCAGTCCCCTGAGCAACATCTCGTTTCATTCTCACGGGACCCCAAGGGAGAAGACATTATATCCCTGGGTTTACTGACCGAGAAACCAAAATGCAGAGATGTTACCACAGGCTCGGGTGTGACCGCCTCACTTCAGAGCAGAGCTCTGCCTTAAAGAAGCCTAGGGCCGAGTTCGGAGGAAATACAAAGAACATCTCTTCACACTGGAGTTAAAAAAAAATTCGGTAGCCGACAACAGACATTTTCTGTTACTCTTAAATATTTGGAACTGGAAAGGGGAGCAGGCAGGATGGAGGGGAGCAGCCACAATGGTGAAGCAGAAGGAAGCTCTGAGCTCACCCTCCCTCCCCCATGAATACAACAAGAGAGACACCCACAGACCCACCCATTCACTCAGCACCTGCTGAACTTTGACAGAACATCGCCTTTTTCAAAAGACAAAATTCATCACAAATCTGGTAGGAGGAAAAAACAAAGAAAAAGGAAATTAGTGCAGGGCCTGTCTCGTGGGGAAGGAGTGGCAAATGAGGACTAGTGCTCGTACGCTGGGTCTCCCCCTCCAATGGAGAGATCAGTGGGGACGGAGGGGAGCCTCTGAGGCTTGGATCTGTGCACAGCAGCCCTTGGCCGACAGAATTAAGTGAAACAGGCACAAAGGGACCCTGCGAGCCCCAGCCCTAGACGCAAACTGTGGGAGTGGGCCAGGACTGCCTGCCTGTCAGGGGACTGGAGTGTGCTGTGCACATGGCTGGAGTGTATGCAAAACAGGGAGGGATGGAGGAAGGAAAGAAGGGAGGGAGGAAGACCAGTGGTGCCCATCGGGGGCTGGGTCGTAGCCATAGCCACCATATTTGCTGGTGCGTGTGCACGGCTCCAGGCAGAGGTGGGGTGGAAACCTGGATCCATGCCCAGGGGCTCCACAAATTCATAGGCAGGGCTGAGATTTGTTTTCAGCACCAGGCAGAGGGGGCCGTTTTGCTCCATGGGTGCCTCCGTGGACCCACGCCTCTAAGACAAACGAGCAAGGAGCGGAGTTCCGGCACAGAGCAGGGGTGAGGGCTGGTGCGGCCGTTTCCTGTGAGCCTGCCTACCATGTGGACACTGTGCTGAGGACGGCGCTGACCAGGTGGTGCCACCACATGGTCGCTGCAGGGCTGGGGGCCCTACCAGGCCTCTGGGACAAACGAGCGGAGTTCGTGCGGCAGGACAAGTGCAGGAGCAACACCTGGTGCTGGGGACGGTGCTGACCCGACAACACCACGATCCAGGTGTGCGACCCAGAAGTTGGAGTAAATGCACTGGTAGCTCTGAGGGCAGAGAACCTGGGGGTCACCAGAGCAGAGCAATGGCATTCCCGTGGCTAAAGTGGGGACAAGGGCAGAGTCAACAGGGTACTCAAAGCTCTCCAACCCTGCCTACCATCCACTGCAGCTCAGAAATGGGTCTGGAAGCCTCCAATGAAAAGTCTCCAATAAAAGGGGAACAGAGCCAGCCCCTGTCAGGGCTGTTACAACCACAGAACAAAAAGGAGGCCCCTGCTCAACAGCCAGGGCAGCTCTGATCACCAGAACACTGGCCACACCCCCCATCAGAGGGATAACAGCCAACACACATGGAAGACCTGGCAACCATCAATACTAAAGACAGACCTCACAACACAATTATTAGGGGCACACAGACTACACAGGAACACATCCTCCTAAAAAACAAAACATCCCATCAGGACCATAGCAGATAACTAATACTCCATAATCCACAGTGCCAGAGAGATGTAAGTAAAATGAAGAAGCAGAGAATCCACTCCCAATTAGAACAAGAGAAGTCCCCTGAAAGAATGATCAATGAAATAGACCTCAACAGTCTACTAGACCATGACTTCAAAAAGGGAGTGATCAAAGCACTGAAGGAAATAAGAGGCTATGAACAGAGACAGAGACTACTATAAAAAGGAAATTGAAACTATTAAGAGGAGCCAATTAAAAACAGAAAACTCAATGGTTGAGATGTGAGCCGAAATAAAGGCAATCAAAAGCAAACTAGACAATGCAGAGGAACAAGTAAGTGACTTAGAAGACAGGAAAACAGAAGTCATCCAACCAGAACAACAGACAGAAAAGCAAATAAAAACCAACGAATGCAAATAAGGGACCTGTGGGATAATATAAAGCGTCCTAAACTATGCATAATAGGGGTCCCAGAAGGAGAAGAAAGAGCAAAGGGGATTGAAAAGGTATTTGAAGAAATCAAGACAAAAGTTTCCAAACCTAAAAAAAATACCCAAGTACAGGAAGCACAGAGGATCTCCAATAAAAAGAACCCAAATAGATCTACACTAAGACATTATAATTAAGACGGCCAAGGTAAGATGGCCAAAGGTAAAGAAACAATTCTAAAGACAGCAAAAGGAAAACAGAGTTAGTTACAAGGCAACCCCCATAAGGCTTTCAGCTGATTTCTCAACAAAAACACTGCAGGTCAGAAGGAAATGGCAAGATATATTCAAAGGTCTGAATGAGAAAAAAGCTGCAACCTAGGATACTTTATCCAGCAAGGCTATCCTTTAGAATAAGAGAGAGAAAGAATTTCACAGACAAGCAAAAACAAAGAATTCAGCAATACTAAACATATCCTAAAAGAAATATTGAAAGGTCTACTCTAAATAGAAAAGAAGCAGGACACTATAGAAAGGAGAAAAACCATAATTGGAAAGGCAGTAACTACAATGAGTTGCGACAGAATAAACATGAAGATATAAAAGAGGACATCAAAATCACTAAAGGTGAGAGAAGGGAGCAAGGAAATAAGACTTTTTTTTCCTTTTTCTTGTTCTTTTTAGGATGTGTTTGAGTTTATATGACTATCAGTTTAAAGCAAACAGATATAGTATTGGGTTAATATACTTGAAAAATAGGGTAACCACATGTCAAAAGCATACAATAGAGCCACAAAAACCAAAAAGAAACCAAGATAATGCAAAAGAAAATTATCATATCATAAAAAGAAAAAGAACAGAACAAAGAGGAAATACCAAATCAACTGGAAAACTTAAATTCAAAATGGCAATAAATACGTATCTATCAATAATTGCCATAAATGTCAATGGACTAAATGCTCCAAACAAAAGACACAGAGTGGCAGACTGGATACTAAAACAAGACCCTACAATATGCTGCATACAAGAGACCCATTTTAGGGAGAAGGACACACATAGGTTGAAAGTGAGAGGATGGAAAAAGATATTTCATGCAAATAGAAATGACAAGGAAGCAGGAATAGCAATACTGATTTCAGACAAAACAGACTTTAAAACAAAGCCCATAAAGAAAGATAAAGCAGCACACTATATAATGATTAAAAGAGCAATACAAGATGAGGATATTATATTCGTTAACATATATGCATCCAATATAGGAGCACCTAAATACATAAAGCAAATACTAACAAGCATAAAGGGAGAAACTGATGGGAACATAATCATAATAGGAAAGTTTAACACCCCCTTAACATCACCGAACAGATCTTCCAGACAGAAGATCAATCAGGCAATGGAGAAACTAAATGACACAACGGAACAGTTGGACTTTCATACTTTTAGGATATTACATTCCAAAAAAACCAGAATATATATTCTTCTCAAGTGTGCAAAAAACATTCTCTAGGATAAACATGTACTCAGGCACAAAAGAAGCCTCAACAAATCTAAGAGGATACAAGTTATTAAAAGCACCTTTTTCTGACCACAATGCCGTGAAACTAGAAATCAACCACAGAAAAACAAAGGAGAAAAGACCGACAGCATGGAGATTAAACAACATGCTACTAAAAAACCAATGGGTCAAGGATGAAATCAAAGAAGAAACAAAATAATACTCTGAGACAAACGACAATGAAAACACAACCACACAAGATCTATGGGATGCAGCAAAAGCAGTTCTAAGAGGGAAGTTCATAATGATACAGGCCTTCCTCAAAAAGAATAATCTCAAGTAAACAACCTAACCTTCTACCTAAAAGAATTAGAAAAAGAGCAAACAAAACCTGAAGTCAGCAGAAGGAAGGAAATAGTAAAGATGAGACAGGAAATAAATAGATTTAAAACATAGAAAAAAATCAATCAACTCAAGAGCTGTTTTTTTAAAAGAGTAAACAAAATTGACAAACCTTTGGCCAGGCTCACCAAGAAGAGAGAACACAAATAAACAAAACAAGCGAGGAAAATGGAGAAATTACAAATACCACAGAACTACAAAAAGCCATAAGAGAATACTATGAACAACTATATGGAAACAAATTGGACATCCTAGAAGAAATGAACAAGTTTCTGGAAAGATGCAATCCACCAAGACTGAATCAAGAAGAAACAGACCACCTGAACAGACCATTAAGTAGAAATGAAATAGAATTAGCAATAAAAACCTCCCTGCAAACAAAAGTCCAGGACCAGAAGGCTTCACTGGGAGAATTCTACCAAACATACAAAGAACTCATACCAGTTTTTCTCAAACTCTTCCAAAAGACTGAAAAGGAGGGAGTACTCCCAAACTCATTCTATGAAGCCACCATCACCCTGATACCAAAACCAGACAGACACTACCTAAAAAGAAAATCACAGGCCAATAACACTGATGAACATAGATGAAAAAACCCTCAACAAAATATTAGCAAAAAAACAGCACATAAAAAAGATCATACACAATGATCAAGTTGGATTCATCCCAGGGACACAAGGACTGTTCTACATACGCAAATCAATCAGTGTGATATACCACACCAACAAAAGAAAGGACAAAAATCACATGATCATCTCAACAGATGCAGAAAAAGCATTTGATAAAATCCAACACCCATTTATGATAAAGACTCTCAGTAAAGTGGGTATAGAGGGAACATATCTGAACATAATAAAAGCTATTTATGACCAACTCACAGCTAGCATAATACTCAACGGTGAAAAACTGAAAGCCTTTCCACTAAAATCTTAAACAAGACAAGGATGCCCACTCTCACCACTTCTATTCAATACAGTCTTGGAAGTCCTAGCCACAATAATCAGGCAAGAAATAAAAGGGATCCAAATTGGAAAAGAAGAGGTAAAATTTTCACTGTATGTGGATGACATGATACTATATATAGAAAACCCTAAAAACGCCACACAAAAACTACTAGAACAGATAAAAGAATTCGGCGAGGTAGCAGGATACAAGATTAACACAGAAGTCAGTTGCATTTCTTTACACTAACAATGAATTAGCAGGAAAAAGAAGGAAGGAAACAATCCTTCCTTTTAAAAGGAAGATGATTTTAAAACCTCATCTAAAACAATACTCAGGAATAAATCTGACCAAGGAGCTGAAAGATTTACACATGGAGAAATAAAAAACACTGATTAAGGAAATTCAAGATGAATTAAAGAAATAGAAAGCTATCTCATGCTCTTGGATTGTAAGAATCAGTATCATTAAAATGGCCATATTGCCCAAGGCAATCTACAGATTGAGATCCTTATCAAATTACTCAGGACATTTTTCACAGAACTAAAACAATCCTAAAATTTATTTGGGGAATCACAAAAGACCCAGAATAGCCAAACAATATTGAAGAAAAAGAATGAAGCTGGAGGAATAACCCTCTCAGACAATACTACATAGCTACAGTGTTCAAAACAGCATGGTACTGGCATAAAAACAGATGCATGGATCAGGGAACAGAACAGAGAGCCCAGAAATAAATCCAGCAGCAGAAAGACATTTATCATAAAGTATCGAATGACTTACAGAATCACCAAGAGGGCTGAAGAAACAAACCACAGTGGGAGGTTCCCGGGGTCTCACCCAGCCCCCCAGAACTGGGCTGCCAGGGACCCCAGGACGGGCAGCAGAGATCAGTGTGAATCGTTATTTTTAAGTAAACTTTGTGAAAATAAAAGTATACACAATTCTCAGCTTCTTTTCAAGTTCATGCTCAATAACACTAAATAAGGAACATATACATACAGCTTTGTGTCAGAGACATTTCTATGTGCTAAATAACACACCAGTTTATTTCTGGCTTCTCTTATCAAGACTTAGGCTACTGAAACTGTACCAGTTTGTTATTTTTTTTTTTAAATTGTTTAACAGTCAGTTTACAATGTCGTGTCACTTCCTGGTGTACAGCATCAGACTGCACCAGATTTGATACTAAACAGTAAATTATCCTTCCCAAACACTTACTCCGGACAGGGAGCTGATTGGCACATTATAAAATCTGGCAAGAAACGGCCTCCTCCTGTCTCATGCTGTGCAGATTTGGGGGTGATGACACTCAATGTGATGTTTGCCGCCAAGAGAAGCCAGGAGCGAGAATGAAACGCTCAAGCCTCCCGAAGCAGGGACCCCGGCGCCAGCCAATCAGCCTTTCTTTACATGCACCCAGAACAGTGGCTCTGAAGTGGAAACGTGGTCGTGTTACTTCTCTCTCAACCCTCAGGAATCCCCATGCCTTGTGCATGAAAGGGCTTTTCGGTTTTGGCCTGACGTGTCCCACCCACCGCATTCAGCCTCTCTGGCCGTCACAAATTGACTTACGGTGCCCGTCACCCCACTGCCGCTGTCCTGCACCCTGCAATACTCTGCTCGGTGCAACCCCCCACTTGCTCTGACCTCCTTAGACTGGGGGGAGGAAATCCCTCACTTGTCCTCACGTCGCATCTAGCCCTCCATCTGCCTGTCAGACGACACTGCTCTTGTCTGTGCAGCAAGTTACCATCTCAGTCCACAAACTCAGGTCTGCAGAATAGTAACGCTTACATCTTCCCCCGAGTACATATCCTACCCAGTGGCATGCATTCCCTCCCTGTCCACTGTAAACTCAGATAGATCAGGCTTTTCTGGATTCATTCAAGGAAACCTCCTCTCCTAGATTGCCTGAGTTTGGGGTGGGAGGGAGGGATGGTCTCATGTCTAGTATCAATGAGGCATCTGGGTCATCCATTGACCTCTGTTCATACTGGCGTTGGCTGAAATGCCATCATCCCCACAGCCTTCCATTGCCTGCATCTGCTGCCGGCATCTCAGATGTCCTCAGTCCTCGTACTGACCCTACTGCTCCTTCCACCGAGCCTCTCCCAGCACCCCCACACCTGTCTGCCTTGTGGTTCTCATACGAGGGGATCAGACTTGCCAACCAAGCTGGCCTTTCTCTGTGGCTTCCTCACCATGCCCAAGAGAGCGTGTGGGGCAGGGGAGGGGAGAAGGGTTGGAGGAGGTGGGTATTTGGTTTATGACTTGCTGTGTCTCAAAGGACAGAGAAAGGGAGACCCTTCTGTGCTCACAACTCCAAACCTACCTGCAGAGTTTGTCTCTACCGCGTCCCCACCCGAGAGCTCAGCCCTTCCTCCTCAGCTCTCGTCTCCGGGAGCCTGTCCCCCCGTCCTGCTTCCCTGCGGGGGCAGCAGAGCGGGCTTTCACGGCACCACATGTTGTCTTCGCCGTCCACTCTGGGTGCTGGTACTGCAAAGGCTGAGCTCCTGCGGACTACTGACTGTAAATTTTTAAGCATCTGTCTTGGAACTTTCCCCCTCTGCTGCACCACCCCTGCCCTTGTGGCTGTCCCGTCTGAACAAGGGAGAGACAGCAGAAAGCCTGAGGGGGGAAACACCCACCTTGGATGCGACATCAGAGTAACATCCTGCCAGTTCCACTTACGTGTCCATCCTGTCCTGGGGACCATGAGCTCAGGAAAGACAAGGAACGGACTGTGTTCACCTTTCCCAAGGTGGAGTGACACAAAAGAGGCACTTGAAATTGTCTGCTGAATGAATGAAAGTAAGCCAGTCTTTCTCCCCTGTTCAAGATACACAGAGGTACACTTCATACATGCGGCATCTGTGGCAGCAGTAACGCGACCTGTAAATGCGCCCCTCTCCCGGTGGGTGTTCTCATCCGTAGACTGTCATTTCACCTCCTCGCATTCCTCCCTTTGGAGCCTCCCCGACACCATCAAAGAAGTCTCGTGTGTGGCTTCTTACTTCCCAAGTCCATCCCACCTGCAAGCTCTTCATCAAACACTCTTCCTCCTCTGGGTCCCCACTCAGTCCACCGCCTTTCCTCGCCGTCACACTATCTTTTGTATTCTCACTGCCACTGTTTTGGGCCCAGGTCTTATTACCTAGCACCTTGATGGGTTATAACCAATTTCTTCCCAGTTTTCCTGCCTCCAGTATCCACACTTCCCTGATTTATTCTGCAACCAGCTTCTCCATTAATCTTCCTTCCAGACTGATTCAATCAAGCTCCCAGATACTCTGCTCTTCACAGTGCTTGGAATCTCCACTGATACATTTGCCCAAGTCTTCACGTCCCTTCTTCCACCTCCTCATCAATTTGAAGCCCATCCAGCCTTCAAAGTCTAGCTTCATTTTGTATCATCTCCTTGTCTTTCTCAACATACTCTGCCCTCAACCTCAAGCAATTTTCACTCCGACCTCCCATTACTGTGGCACAAACATAACAAAGCCATTTATGTGCTACGTTATCCACTGTACATGCCTTGTCCCCTCAAGTGAACTGCTTCCCAAAGGAAACAAATCTCTTGGAATCTCCAAAGGCACACTACAGAAAGGGCACTCATTAAACGTCCCCTGACAGACCGAGCAAGACCTCATTCTCCCTCTGGACGTGGGAGTCTGTCTTCAGGAAGGAGTGCTGGGAACACTTTGGTAAGGAGCGAGCAGAGGGAGCCTTGTTGGCTTGGGCAGCTCCTATCATGTATCCTTGAAACCTGATGGTTCCCTGGGTGCATGCACTTTCTCGGGATCCCTTTTCACGCTGTGGCTTCCTAAAAATGAGCTTTATTCACTGTCAATCATCAGACACACTGGGAAGTCAGCTCCAGACACTATAAATGCCTGAAGTAGGTCAGGTTATCACAGGTCAGTGTATTCAAATAAATGAAAGTATTTTCTTCTAAAACGAATGTAGCTTTTGGCCCCCATTATTCCAAAGAGCCTCAGTCTTCCCTTTTGTTTTGGTGTTAGCACATCAGTGATATAATTTCCTAAATTCCGGTAGCTTCTCTTTGACCAGAACGTAATCAGAAAATTTCTAATTCCCAGCCAGGGCATTTTGAGAACACGATGGGGTGCTCTTCAAAGCTACTCCCAGCCAACAGGATGGTGCCTGGCAACCTAAGAGTGAGGTCACCTTCTTGATGACTCAGTACCACAGTTCCATCCTACCTGTAACGGAGGAAGAAAATAATGTCCCTTAGAGCCAAAACCGATACCAGGTCCTGCCTTTGAAGGGAAATTGTATGTCATACCCGTTAATAAATGTTCTGCTCACTTCCACTTAGAAAGACTTGTGAGATGAGAGAGATGGAGGCTCAAGAGGGAGAGAGGGGACACTGAAACTTCCAATCCTCTTCAGATTCCCCGCTGCAAAGCAGAGCACATCACTGAATTGTTAGATAAGGAAATCAGCCCAGCGCTCTGTCGCAGGAAAGAAGCACCAAGCTGCTCCGCTTTCTAAAGGGAGGGGGACGGACAGGGGAAGGCGTTAGGGAACGAGGCAACCAAGCAACCTGGATGATCGATGGACCTTTAAGAAAAGGAAAGTCTAACATTTATTTTTATGTTGTGTCAGTGCTGACTCCTTCCATCTCCCCGAAACGCTCGGTAATTCTGGTACATAAGTAGTGTCATCCGTGGGTAGTTTTTAGGGAAAACAGAGGAGCTGTGTTCTCCACCCAGGACTGGGAAGAGCAGACGCATGTGAACAGTGGCAGGAGGCAGACGCTGAACTTGACTGGGGACAGGAGTTCAGACCCTCAAGTGACAACAAGAATATTAAAACCCCGCAACATGCTGAAATGCTGGGAGAAGACTGGCCTTCCCAAAGGAAATGGCTAAAGGCCTTGAGACAATAGATACAAATGTCACAGGACAGACTGGGGGACCCGAGCCATGTTGAGTTCCATATTCATATCTGTATGGACAAAATTCAAGTATGGAGTGCACATGTAACCTTCAATCTCTCCGATCATTTTACTTCAAAAACTACGTACATTTTTGTTACCAGGCTTTTATTCTGATCCTAACACGTGTCCTGTTTCATAGACACATCTGTGCATTCTGGTTTCTTCAAGGTTGTTATCCACCATGTTCTGTGCAAACAGGAGGATTTGTAGATGGTACGGGTGCCATGAAAGGAAGTCATGAATGAGAGAATCAAGAGTGAAAAGTCCCTTCTAATATTTAAGAGGTATGCCCAGTGGAACACGGGTGGAATGCAAAGTCCTCAGTTATGCTCAGAAACATGATCTGTACCAGGATGGGTCAGGAGAGACGTGGGTATTCCTCCAAATGAAAAGAGGCCTCAGGTGAAAAACAGGAACGTTTGGCTCTGAAGTTAGACCTCGGTTTTAATCCATGCTCTGTCACTAAGAAACACTTTGGGTAGATTAACATTTCTAAGCCTCAGTTACCTCACACATAAAATGGGGTGATGATAAGAGCATCTGCTTTGGAGGACGTTGAGAGTGTGAAGTGATGCATGGACAGTGTCAACCAGTACAAACATGAGAAAAGTAACTAGTACGTAGGCAAACGCTTTGTAAAAGTCAGCCTCCGAGATGGCTCCCGTGACCCCACCTCCACCAGGGCTGGTCTGTGTCCAACAGAACACAGCGGAATCGATGGTGCCTCACTTCCAAGATTAGGTCATAAAAGATGCTGGCTTGACATCACTTGGCCTGGGAAAGCCAGGTAGTGGACAGAGAGGCATGCTTGGTGAGGAACCAAAGCCCCTGCCCACAGCATGTGAGGGAGCCTGGATGTGATTTTCCAGCACCCATCAGATCTTTGGAATCTACAGCCCCAGCCAACAACCTGACTGCAAACTCTTGAGACCCTGAGCTGGTATCAGTACCTAAGCTACTCTGGGATTCCTGGTCCTCAGAAACTTAGATAATAAATGTTTGTTGTTTTAAGTGGCTAAACTTGGGGATCATTTGTTATGCAGCAGTAGATAGCTAATGTAGCAAGTGCTTAGTAATCATTAGCCTGCTTGCTGTTGCTTGCCCTCAGATATGGACCATCAGTGACTACTGAAAATAATTAATGCAACAATTTCAGGGACTATTTGTCCTGCTCACAGAAAGCAGCATTCTCCATATGCAAGCACTTTGTTTAGGACATTTTTTAACAGTGATTTTGACAGAGTAGGGAGGAGGAGCCAGACGAGTGACACAATCTGAAGCTGTACCATTTAAGGAACAAGAGAAGGAACTGGAGAGTACCTTATTTCAAAGACATGAAAATTGAGGTGCATACTGATCTGGAAGCTAAGGATGTCACGCACAAAGGGAAAGAGACGATACATTCATGTTGCTTCAGAAGTCCAAGTGCTGAGGTTAGTTAGTGGAAGTTACAGCCAGAGTGGTGTAAACTCAACCTTAGAGAACATTCTAATGCCCGAGATGTCAGCACCGGATGCCTGTGTCCCTGTGCGGCCACGCCCTGGAGGAGAGGGGCTGGTGCCACCAAGGTTGCTGCTGGCTGACCTCCAGGCTGCCTGTTAGAGTAGCTGGTCTGTAAAGCCCCTTTCCACTCTAACTAAGCATATCTAAATCCCTCTAGAAACAGCACATTTTATCAGTTTCTCTCACGCTGTTATTTTTATACTCACATCCCATGCCCATCTGTCGTGCGTCTAAATACCCACGTCTTTGGCTGGCTTATTAATTCAGTGTCACTATCGGGTCCATACTCCCATCCTCCCCACCAGGCAAGATCCACTTGTCTCTCCCATCTGACCATTTTGCAGCTGCCTTTTACTTTTTGCCAATTTAACGTATAGTCTTTGGTTTATAATATGCTAGTTCTTACAGAGCAGCTAATATTTCTTGTACTTTTCTAAAAGGAAAATGAGTATCAGTATGTTTCGATGTGTGTTCTGGGTGGAACTGTGTCCCTCACAAAATGTATGTGTTGAAGTCCTAACCCCCACAGTTCCCCAGAATGTGACTGTATTTGGAGAGAGGGCCCTTCAAGAGGTAATTAAGGTAAAATGAAGTCATATGGGTGGACCCTAATCCAAGATGACTGGTGTCCTTATAAGGCGACATTTGGACACAGATGTGCACACACAGAGGAAAGGCTATGTGAGGACACAGTGAGAAGGTGGCCACCTACAAGCCAAGGAGAGAGGTCTCAGAAGAACCAAACCTGCTGACACCTTGGTTTTGGACTTGCAGTCTCTAGAATGGTGAGAAAATACACTTCAATTGTTCAAGCCATTCGGTCAAGTGGTATTCTGTTACGGCAGCCTGAGCAAATGAACGCAACAGGACAATTCCTTGTTCTGTAAACGGACTCTGCCTTGACATCACTGGGAACATGCGGCCACCCCCCGCCCCAGGGAACAGCCCCTGCGTGTCTGATAAACCCCAGGCCTGCCACCGAGCCCACTCACACACTGGCTCTCCCCTCAAAATGTGGTGTGTATCATCATTTCTCCAGGTACTATCATCCTTTCTGATTCTTCAGTGCCGGGCTTCTGCACCAAAATGTACTCATGAAGGTGCAGCAGGAATGGATTACTGAAACAGTGAGAAGGAGCTCTAGAACAAAAGCTTCTAATTCCAAAAATCAGGTCCTCTTAAGAGCTCGGTAAACTGGAGATGATGTTACTGTAATTTGAAGCTCATTATAGCATAGGGAGCTTTTGAAAGATTCTTTTTGGCTTCCATTTAATAAATGCTGATGCAGAGATTTAGGTTCAAAATAGAAACTTTCACCTATACAAGCATCCAGTGACATGACTGGCTTAGCTAAGACTCTTGGCTACACGTGGGAGAAGTGTGCCCAGGCTGCCGGGACTCTGGTAAGGCCAGTGCTCTGTCAGAAAAGGAAACCCTCATGCAACCCAAGGAGAAAAGGCTGACTTTCCAGAGAAGGTGGCACCCACAGGCCCCTTCTGCCTTTCCAGTGCCTCCAGAGCAACCTGGACTTCTCCAAAGACTTCTGAACTCCTGAAATTATTTATTAATTGGATTCCCACTAGACTATTAAAATCCCTAGATAGGAAGGAGGATCCTTAATTCTATGTCTATGCCCAGTCCCTGGCTGCATGCCTGGGATTCATATGAAAGGCACCCCAATTCACTGTCCAGGGGGTAAGTTAACTCTGCACTGATTTCAGCCTGCTCAGCCCAGACCCAGCGGCTGAAGGCAGACATGGTGGCCTCTGCAGAACCTAATCGTGGACCGATCTTCATTCAGTCTCTCCTTCCCCTCTGTTCCAAGTGGTCAAGTGTAGCACCGTCACCACTGTGATTTTGAGAGAGTCCAAAGAATCAGACATGATACCCCCTGTGCTGTGGGGAGGTTAAAAAAGGAGCAGGAGGTAGAGGAGGAGGAAGGGAGAGGAAGATGGAGAACGTGGAGAAGGAAAAGGAACAGAGAAAAATAATACTGGCCTGAGAACAGGGAGGTCAAGGACTTCTACAGTGTAAGTGAAGAGAACAGCATCTTGTGAGCTGTAACACTTTGATGGTAGAGCAGTTATATAAAGGGGTTCACTTTCCTTAAAATTGCCATTTTCCAGAACCTCTGGCTTCTCTAGGTCCAGAACAAGTCAGAATTTGCCTCTCCTCTTTCTGTGCTCACCTAGCACCTGGCACATTTCTTTGGCATAGGACATCACAGTTATCCAAGTATCCCTCTGCTCCAGTGGGATGGGAACTCTGAAAGCCAAAAATATGTGATTTATATGTAACTGTCCACTGCAAATGGACTAGCTCACCCTAAAGAAGTCAATGGTACCAAAGATAGCTGGGTGTATTCTGCTGGACTGTAGATGATCCTTTGTTCAAGGCTGGCCCCTCAGTGCATAATTAGTATGTCCCTTAACATCCACTTCCATCTTCCAGGCACATATATTATCTCATGTAATCATTATAACAATCCCATGAGGTAAATGCTCTTTTCCTCACTTTACTGAGACTCAAACAGGTAAGAATGACTTGCTCAAGTCAGAAAGTGTCAGAGTCAGAAGCTGTAAGCAAGCTCTACATTTTCATATGGTCCTTCTTTTTGCCTCTTTTCATCTCCATCAATGTGCCATCCTATCCCAGGAAAAAACAATGAAGAATGAAAGATGAAGCGTGTTCTGTGCTTCAGCTCCTGACAAAGTGTCTTCAACAGAGGAGGCTCTCAATATATACCTTCTTTGGCTTACATTCTCCCGACAGGAGCTGACCCAACTTTGCTAAGGGCTGTCCCTCTCTAGCCCTCTCAGCTTGCTAACCAGATCCAGAACCACAGCCAGACAGTGGAAGAACGGTTCAACCTCATGGTCATTCAAAACGTGTTCATGAAATTGGCAGTTTCCCAAGGGGCGCCATTGTGTCTGATGCACAGTATAGAAGACCCACAAAGGAACGAAACTGTTTGGTTTTCTCTCACTTTCTCCTCTACACCCAGCCCTGGCTGAAACATCTTCAGTTTCCTGCCACATAGCCTTTAGATGACCCTGTTTTCAAGGCTGCACTCTTCTACATGGTTCGGCCATTCCTTCAAGATTGACGGAAACATACTGAATTGTACTTTTCTTCCCAAAGTGCCTACAGTTTCTTATATTCATTTAATATAGAAAAATGACTTTAATAATCTCAGCAGCTGGTCACTGACAGTATCCACAGCTCAGATTTTATGAATATAATCTTTGTGGCCACAAAAATAATGGAAACTTCATTTTTTTTTTTTAGTAACAAATGGTGACATTTCTGAATGGCAAAGACATATTGGTCTCAGGAGAACTGAGCGAAGGGTTTTTCCAGAAATGCAGTTAGAGTCCATCTGAGGCACCACTCGGAGGAAAAAGAGCCTCTCTTCCAATAGTTCCAGAAAATTCTTTCTGTTGACTGTGATCAGCCCAAATTGGTTCCTGAGCACTCAGTTGGAGCCACTGGATGGGGGTCATTCCCAACCAAAGCACAAAGACTGGGAGTAGGAAGGGGGCTGGCTTAGGAGGAAGCACTAAAGTGAATATATTTTTTAAACAACAAGTTTCTTCTGTGTAACACAGAGACCTATATTTAATACCTTGTAGTAACCTATAGTGCAAAAGAATATGAAAATGAATAAATGTAGGTATATATATGAGTATACTTCAATTTTGAAAAATAAAGTGAATATATTAATACACTTAGATAACCTGCATAAACCCATTTACCAACACAACAAAAGCAAAAAACTCCCCAAGAACTTCCCACAGTCCACATCCCCACACTTACAAGACTCCTGTGTGGGATGCGGTGCACCAGACGGCAGGGCTAAAGGAAAAGATGGGTAAGGCAGCGCCGGACCTCAAGTGACAATACTTGTCAGAGTGTCTCTCAGACAGAAGCCCCCGTAAAGTATTTCAAGCAGAGGAACTGTAACGTGGGGAAGTACTGACAAGGATGCTCTAAAGACTAAAAAAGCAAAAAGAACAAAGGAGTCTCAAGAAGCCAACGGGAAGCAGGAGCACCCAAAGATGAGGAGCTGATGGGGCAGGGCAGAGCTCAGTGGCAGAGTGGGTGCCTAGCAGGCACGACGTCCTGGGTGCAATCCCCAGTACCGCCATTAAAAATAAGTAAGTAAATAATAAACTTAATCCCCTACTCCCCTGCGAAAAATAAACTACTAACAGCACTGGGCTGCAGTCCCTGAGGCAGGTGAGAGGGGCCGGTCTGTTGTGAGAAAATTACAGTCAGTTCTGGATGTGCTGACACGGTGCTGCACAGGCCAGCAGCAGGCTGCTGACAGGTGCCGCTGAAGGCTGGCCTCACCCCGGCCCTGCGCTGTGTCCGGACGGCACTGCACTGCATCACTAGGGCAGCACCTGCAGCCACAGGCTAATGCCAGCTGCTGCCAGCAACTCCCACACTGCTGGAGCCAGACACTGGAAGATTTTTCTTCTTCCTCCCGCCTTCTGATCTCTCCGTGATGTTTTCTGTTGGTGGGACGTGTAAGAATCTGGCCAAGGAGAGAGCTGAGGAAATGTAACTGACAGACTTCCAACCCAGACATGTACAGAAGGGCGGATGTGGGGCTGAGAGATAACCCTGAGATTCCTGAGGATGGATGATGGTGGAACACATGCCCACAATTATTTGTCTTCAATGAACTAATGCTCACCTTTAAAAGGTGGACGTCTCCCCTGGATGGTGACACACACATGGATTAGCCATACACCGACACAGCAAGCGAATGGAGAAGGTGACAGGATTCCTGGACAAGAGATGCTGATTTCACCCTTTCAGGGCTAAAGCCACAGACCCTGCGGGCATGGTCCCTGCCCAGTCAGGGTTGTCTGTGAGCTTCAAGGAGCTGTGGATGCAGGGCCCAAGGCCCCACCAAGGGGAGTATTTTTTGGCGTTAGCAGACCAGTGGGCTCTTGATCAAGACAGAAATCACTTTTAAGCCCATGATAGGCCCATTTTTAAGATTTTTGAAACATATTGCCAAACTGCCTTCTAGAGAGACATTACCAATTTGTACGCTCACCAGCAATGTTTGAGAGCAGGAACCGCATTGTCAATGATTAGTGGGCCTGGAACAGAAAATCGATTGGTTTGGAAAGGTCAAGGAAGCCTTTGGAATTGAGATGTCGGAGGGACAGGCAGAGGGAACGGGGTGAGGGGTGGGGGAGATGGGCAGGTAGGTGAGTCAGGGAGACGGTCGGCTGTCCTGTCACAGGACTCCGAGTGAACAGCCATGAGAGAATGTGGGCTACTGAGTACAGAGACTAACAGTCAGACAGAGCCCTTTGTAAACAGTGGGAAGCTGAGGACTGTTGAAGAAATTTTCTGACACAGCCTGCTGGAACAGAGTTGTCTTGACAACTGAGAAGTAAAGCCGTTCCAGGCAGCTCCCATCCATCGAACCAGGAGCTTTCATGATGGTTCAAATCAGACTGTGACCCTGTCCTTGGACACAGCTTTTTTTGGATTTTTTCCCCTTGTTCCTGCTTGAATTTCTAATAATAATAATAATAATAATAAAAAAGGATGTGCCAATTTCTTCATAAAAATGTGTTCAAATTTCCTGACCGGATTTTTCTGCACACTGGGGGCCCTTGTCAGGATATCAACTTTGAGTCTAGTCACTATTTTATGTCTAGTTTTGGTGTGGCTTTTGGAATGTCACAAGAGGTTGAGGCTTAACCAGAAACAGTCTTTAATTTCATCAACGCCACAGAAATATAATTTAGCACAGCAGTAGGTCCAAGGAATACAAAAAGATTAAGACATGATTCCTGCCTTCCAGAAGTTTAGAAATTCCTCTAAATATCTAGAGCAGATAATCAACTAAGATCCGTTTTAAGAAGGAAAAAAGAAACGAGGCAAACAACCCAAGGAAGAAACAGACAAAAAATAGGAAGAAGCAACTCACTGAAGACAAAGACAACTGGCAAAAAAGAGAGAAAGTCCAACGTTAACTGACAGAGAGGAAGGCAGGGAAGGATGCCAAGCCTGTTGGCAAGGGTACCGGGAGTAGACACATTTTATAAACTGTAGGATGGAGGTGTAAATTAGTCACCTTTCTCTGGAAGGTAATTTTACAATATTAAATAAAATGAAAACTACCGATAGCCTCATGATGGTAATTCAACTTACAGACATCCACCCTAGAGAAATTCTCACACCTGCGCACACAAAGCATGACCAGTGATGGTCACTGTAAATGTCAGTAAAGTCCTCCATAAGCCATGGTTCACACTGGAATTCCACAGCTCAGCCTCGGTGCAGTGGTGTCTCTGCGACACCTTGTAACGTTTAAGTAGGAAAGTTGCAAAACAGTACGAACAAAATAGTTCCACTAACGTACAATAAAGCAAAGCACATGTTCTTCAGTACATCCATCAGCAGGTAAATGCTCAGAACTAACAGCATTAAGTGACCTCTGGAATGGGGAGATGCCTTGGGGAAAGAACTGGGAAGAGGATCTTTTTGGCTTTGTCTGTACTGTTTTTCTAAGAATGTACTGCCTCATTACTCGGGTGACTAAAAAGTACTTTATACCAAATTTTAAAATGATCAGCAGCAGGATATGATTCTCACAGTCATGAGCCTCCTTCTATCAGTAAGGAGGGTCTACCTCTTTGAACCTCTTCCTCTTGAAAGGAGGGTTTTCCTGTGGTTTTGCATCTTCTAATTTATAGTAGGTCCTTCAGTATCTTACTTGACTAAGAAATCAAACACTGTCACCAGTTCTTCCAAAAACACTTCCATTCCAAGTTCAGCCTGACCTGGAAAGACTCATATTGAGTGCCACTGGTAAGTGTATTTCTTAATGATACCGAAGGAAAATGTTCACGTCAGCTACCATTTTGACGTGTTTAGGTACCTCTGTGACTTTGTTGTCTTGCTTAATAAGGTCAAGACACACTTTTAGAATGAATCTTCCAGAGCATTTTCTCAGAGCCAACGCAAGCTGTGGATCTGCTGTATCATCAGGCTTGTGGGTGATGCATTTTTTTTAAGAAGGCGGCAAATCTTGGCTTGCCTTCTTTTGAAAGGCGTGATTTTATTTTCTCAGTCTCTGCATCTTGTGACCAGTGCTGAGAAAATTGCTAGGATCAATGGTAAAAAAAAACTATTTTACTTCTAAGCTAAACTAAAAGAGAAGGCAAAATCATGTTTCTGTAGTCTTTTTTTTTTTTTTTGAGGTTTTTGGTTTCTTACTGAAGTACAGTCAGTTTACAATGTGTCAATTTCTGGTGTACAGCGTAATGTTTCAGTCATACATAGACATACATATATTCCTTTTCACATTCTTTTCCATTATAGGTTACTACAAGATGTTTCTGTAGTCTTTTAAAGACGATAATCTAGAAAATGCCATCAGGCAGGCAAGATCATGATATGAACAGGGATCTTATTTTCCTGAAAGAAATCTACAGAAGATCTCTGAAGATGAGAGTGGAGGAGAGAAGGTCTACTCCAATATGTTGACCACAGATACGAGTGTTGGATGAAAGAGTGTTTTGCAGTGGTTTGGGGGGAAAAGATTCACGGCAGCTCTTTGGTCTCTGCATATGAAAAGATACGGACGTGTCTAAGCTCTTTTGCTTGCTCCAACTGCAGAAGTTCTGAGTGACTTTGATGAGCACGTTTCATACTTAGATACAGATTGCTACCATTGACAGCTATGTAAACAAAACTGCAGGCACACCGAAATACATTCAAAGTAGGAATGGCTACGAGCATTATACTTGGGACAATTTATGATCTGGGAAAGTCCCTTATTCCCTGCCTTTTTCAAGCACTTCATGGCTCAGGGGATTTAATCAAAGAAAACCAAGGAAGAAAAAAGAATTACTAGCAAATATTACTGAAAGGGCACCTCAGTGTAACTCACATATTTTTCTTACACCGTGACTGCTGGGACCTCTAGCGTATGTTTGGCAGAGGTGACCAAGACTAGTCATAAAAATGCCATGCACTTCCATGTTGTTCTTTTAAAACTCACTCACATGCTCTGAGAAAGCCCTAGGCACAGGCGCAAAAAGTCTCTGCGTAAGGTGGTCCGGATGACAGCTGCAGTTCAGGTCCCATCAGACAGCCAGCATCAACCATCACACATGTGAGTGAGGAAGGCTGCAAGGTGAGTCCAGCCCCAGCCACCTTGTGAGCGCAACTCCAATGAGAACTGCCTCGCTGAGCCCCATCACCCACCCCCCAGTACCAGGAGAGACAGGAAAGTGACTATTACTGTTTTGAGCCACTAGGATTGTTTGTTTTTTTTTTAAGTAGTAATAATGATACTTCTTCAGCAATTATTATGTGGCACACCCTGTTAAGCATTATACATGCATTTGTCTTTTAAATTTCACAACCATCCTATGATTAAAGGTGAGGCCAGTGAGGCAGAGTGCTTAAGTAATGCTGCCAGGGTCATGCAGCTGGTTCGAATCCAAGTGAGTCTAGAACCTGTTCTCTCCACCACCTCACAGTGGCCTGTCCCTTGGAAAAGGCACAGTGTGGTCCCAGAGGGATCTGGGAGGCCGTCTGGTCCATCTGCTTTGTGGCAGAGTTTGGAAGTAGCTTGCCCAGCCCACACAGCCAGCCAGGGACAGACTTTCCCCTCCAGCACCCTGGGGGAAAGCCGCACTGGCAACAGAAGTTTAAATCCCTGTTCATCACCGGGTACAGGTGGAGGCCACAAGGTACGGCTCATGGCTGGGTCCTGACCCTGGTCAGGAACATCAGTTTGCTCTGGTCTTCTTTGTGTGAGGGTGGTAAAACAAACAGCATCTCTAGATTCCAAAAGGCTTCCCCGACCTCTTCAAACCAACTGGTTTTCTATTCCAGGCCCACTAATGATTGAGGGTTATGTTCATGGTCTAAAACACAGCTGATAGGAGTATATTTTAACCATTTTTAAATGTACAAGTCTGTGGCACTAAGTACAACCGCACTGTTCTGCAACCATCACCCACCATCCATGTCCAGAACTTTTCACCTTCCCATCTGAAACTCTGTACCCAGGAAACGTAACTCATCCCCCCACCACCTCCAGCCCTGGCACCCACCATATTACTTCCTGTCTCTCTGAATCTGACCACTCCAAGTACCTCGTGTGAGTAAATTCACACAGCACTTGCCCTTTTGGGAGCAGCCTGTTTCACTTAGCATAATGTCCTCAACGTTCATCCATGCTGTCAGCATTTTACTCCTTTTTAAGACTGAATAACATTCTATTGTGTGTGTATACCACATTTTCTTTACCCATTCATGTCAGTGGACACCTGCATTGTTTCCACCTTTTGGCTATCGGGCATAATGCTGCCATGAACATTGGTGTACAAGTATCTGGTCAAGTCCCTCCTTCAAATCTCTTAGGTATATATCTAGAAGCAGAATTTCTAGATCATAGGCTAATCTAATGTTTATAGCTTTTTTTGAGGCACTGCCAGATGGTTTCCTCGATGGTTGCACCATTTTACATTCCCACCAACAATGCACAAGGGTTCCAATTTCTACACATCTTTGACAACAATTGCTAATTTCTGATTTTGCTTGTTTATTTGTTTTTATGATAGCCAGCCGAATGGATGTGAAGTGGTATCTTATTGTGGTTTTGATCTGCATTACCCTAATGAGTGCTACTAACTTTTAGGATGATTAATTACACAGAAATATATAATCAGAACATTAATTAATCACATTTCTCCCGAGCATTGCCTAGGACAGACAGCCCTGTCTGTACACAGATAAATTATTATTCTAGTCATTCTAGAACAGTCTCTCACTTATGCTTCATATTTCCTAGCAGATGCTAAATGTTCTTGCCTCTACCTCCTTTAAAAGTAAGCTCAAATTCAGCCCTACTGTCCAGCATACTATGGCTGTTGGATTTAGGGTTTCCATGCAGGAATTCCTTCTTTGTGTTGATTGCAAAACTTCTTTATGTTTTTGCAAATCTGGAGACAAATCCATTAAGAAATTGGGAAAATGGAAAAAGTATTATAATTCTGTGATGATTAAAGCTTAAGAGTCACAGAGATGTTACTGTTTTAAGGAAATCCACTGGCATCAAGGGCAGGAAGCCCTGAAAGGAGACTCAAAGGCCACAGTCAACATTTTCAGGAGCCGAGGAGAGTTCGCCATCTAACCACACAGCCTTGCTCATAACTGTCACCATGTTGTAAGCGTGTGTTTGTGGTTCTGTCTGCTGCTAACAATGAGTCATTCTTGCAAACACAATAAACAGTAATACATTTATACATATGGTGTACTTCATATAAATCCTAGATGCAGGATTCCAAGAAATAACAAATTTTAGAAGCAAAATAAATCCTTAAATCACCAATTTCAACACGTGATTCTGCCTAGGGGTGTCAAGCCTTGCTAGGGTTTCCAAATGTTTGCTAGTTGAATACTATGCATTTTCTGGCAAACATCTAAGCTACAGTTCTTTGTAAATACTTAAATAGAATGAATTCAAAGAGGAGACATGTATGTTACTGTGGAATACTCCAATGGGAAATTAGAAACTGACAGATATTTGAACAAGCAAAGCAACAGAGATTGTATATTTTTGACAGCAAAGCCCAAATCAGGGCAACTAGACAAAATAATTTCATCAGTAAAAAGTGATAAGCTCATAATGAAGCAGCAAGTACCCTAATGCCCAACATGAAGATGCTTTTGGGTGCACTGTCAACAATTCAGCCTGGAATCACTGTGAGAAGAAAGAAATTTTTTTTTTTTACATCTGGGATATTTTTCCTGAAACAAAGACCAAAGCTATAGGATACGGCAGTGGTACTTTGTATGTTTAAAATTTTCATGTTAAGAATGGATAACTGATAGATATTAAATATGGTGTTTCAAGCTGCTTAAATGATTTTAGCTGGCATTTATTTTATATTAATATTCCCACCTTATAATGTTTTTATTATCAGATATCTCTATCAGGTAGGGATTATTTTTGCACATTATTGAAATATGTCATCCTGTCACAATATATTAGTCAGCAGTAGAAAAATTGTTCACTTATTACTGTATCTTTTTTTAAGCATAAAATTGAAACTTTTAACATATAACCACATCACAGAAAAATGAGTTACAATTATTATCATGGCCACTCATTATTATTTAAAAGCATATAATTTTTTGAAAAATATCGAGTAGCTTGTGATTTGGGGAATTCAGGAAAATTTCTAGGAATTTCACCTTTTCATTCACAAATGCCACAATTAATCATTGGGAGTTTGGAAACACTACTTGGGCTTTTGCAACCCTTCTTACTGCCTCTGCCTTTGTTTTTGCTGCATTCTCTCTGTGCTCCTCCTCTCATCACAGAGATCCATCAGAAATCCAAAACTCTGACATCGCTTTCCCGCTTAGAACTCCTCAGTAGCTTCTCATTTGTGTTCACATACCCGTCTGCATAAAAATTTTAGAACCCACCCCAATATATTTACTTATAAATTGCATAAATGTACTACTATACAAAACCAGCATGTTCATCTCAAAACATGCAAAAAGTAAAAATTTTAAAGGATGAAATTTTTTTACATACTGACAAATTCTCATTGGATTTTCCAGCAAACCTGTGAGTCATTTTGGGTAACTTCCAAGAGGTCATGTACCTTACTTTGGCATCCATCGATTTGAAGAATAAAAATCCAAATTCCTCACGAATTTTTTTCATGATTGGGCTCTCCTCCCACCTCTCTGCAACCCCCTCTGCTCCAAGCACTTTCCTTATATGTGAAATATTCTTTCTCATTTTGGCACTTCTGTAAATTTTGTCCCTGTTGCTTAGAATTAGCTGGCCTCCGATTTTGCTGGGTGAAGTTCCTCCCACTTTTTAGTGGCATCTGAAACATCACCTCTTCCAAGAAAGCTACCTGACACTCTCCAAGAAGAGCTGGTGAATGACAGTGATCGTTATTTTTACCATCATCATAAAGCAGCAGCTACCTCTCAGACTGCCAGTCCTCTCCCAGGCGGTGCTGGGGGTTCCGCCTGCACCATCTCACAGATTCGCTGCAACGTCCTAATGAGACTCAGTATCCCCCTTTTGTGGATCAAGCAACCAAGGTTCAATCCACCTGACGGTGAAGCCCAAACACAGGATTCCAGTGACTTCTTTTACAGCCCTTTCCCCACTGCAGTGAGCATTCAAGCTGTATCCGTCACAAAGCAGTGAGCCCTGGAAATCTGGGGCCATCTTTCATCCAAGTTTGCATTCCTGCCATCCAGCATCAGACCTAACACAAGAAAGAGACTCACTGGTTACTGAATAAATTAGTAAGCAATTTAAAGAACAGCTGTGTGGCCCTTTGTAGTGCACATATCAATGAGATTGTTGGCAAATAAATTCTTACAAGCGATTATATTATGAAAAGTTTTTTCTCAGGCTCTTCAGCAAGTGGTGTTGGGAAAACTGGACAGCAGCGTGTACATCAATGAAGTTAGAACACTCCCTCACTCCATACATAAAAATAAACTCAAACTGGCTTAGACTTAAATATAAGACAAGACACAATAAACCTCCTAGAAGAAAACAGGCAAAACATTCTCTGACATAAATCCTAGCAATGTTCTCCTAGGGCAGTCTACCCAGGCAGTAGAAATAAGAGCAAAAATGAACAAATGGGACCTAATCAAACTTACAAGCTTTTGCACAGCAAAGGAAACCGTAAGCAAAACAGAACGACAACCCATGGATTGGGAGAAAATATGTGCAAGTGATGCAACTGGCAAAGGCTTAATTTCCAGAATATATCAACAGCTCATACAACTTAATAACAAAAAAACAAACAACCCAATCCAAAAATGGGCAGAACTAAACAAGTAATTCTCCAGTGGAGACATACAAATGGCCAACAGGCCCATGAAAAGAATGCTCAATATCACTAATTATCAGAGAAATGCAAAGCAAAAGTCCATGAACGATAAATGCTGGAGAGGGTGTGGAGAAAAGGGAACCCTCCCACACTGCTGGTGGGAATGCAGTTTGGTACAGTCATTATGGAAAACAGTATGGAGATTCCCAAAAAACTAAAAATAGGCCTACCATATGATCCAGCAATCCCACTTCTGGGTATATATCTGGAGGGAACTCTAATTCGAAAAGATACATCCACCCCAATGTTCACAGCAGCACTACATACAATAGCCAAGACATGGAAGCAACCTAAATGTCTATCGACAGATGACTAGATAAAGAAGTTGTGGTATATTTATACAATGGAATACTACTCAGCCAAAAAAATAAAATAATGCCATTTGCAGCAAGATGGAAAGACCTAGAGATCATCAATCTAAGTGAAGTAAGCCAGAAAGAGAAAGCAAAATACCATATATCACTCATACATGGAATCTTGAAAAAAAAAAATTAAAAAAAAAAGGACACTATGAACTCATTTACAAAACAGAAACAGACTTGCAGACATAGTAAAGAATCTTATGGTTACCAGGGAAAGGGGGTGGGAAGGGGTATATTTGGGAGTTTGAGATTTACAAATGTTAGCCACTATATACAAAAATCAATTACAAAGTTCCTTCTGTAGGGGGAGGGTATAGCTCAAGTGGCAGAGCACATGCTTAGCATGCATGAGGTCCTGGGTTCAATCCCCAGTACCCGCCTCCAAGAATAAATAAATAAATAAACCTAATTACCTCCCCCCACCAAACCAAAAAACAAACAAGCAAAAAAGATTTAAAAACATTTCTTAAAGTTTCTTCTGTATAGCACAGGGAACTGTGTTCAATATCTTGTAATAACCTTTAATGAAAAAGAATATGAAAATGAATATATGTATAATATGCATGACTGGGACGTTGTGCTGTACGCCAGAAACTGACACATTGTAATTGACTGTACTTCAGTAAAAAAAATTTTTTTTAAGTTTTTTATCATTAACTCTTGTCTGTTCAGACATACAAACTCTCCCGACCTCTCATATCATCTCTCTACTCACTGTCAAAAAGAAGTCAGGATACAGGATATGATTAAATACTCAGATTTTAGAATGTCACGACACGGTCCCAATATTTGCTTAGCTGCAACTTTTTCAAAGTTACACAACCTCTATGAACCATGGTTTTATCCTCTGTAAAAAGGCGATGTTGACAGCATCTTCCTCTTAGAGTTGTTGTGAGGGTTATAAAGCATTTAGAGTGACAAGTGGCAAATACTGCTCAACATATCTTAGTTCTTATCATTTTTAGAAACTACCCAGAATTCGTGGCTCCCAAGCAGCAAAGAAACTGTAGCATCTGAGGGGTTCCTCCACCTTGGACCCCCTGTCTCTCTCTAAACCCCATCTCTGGGCGATCACCTCCACCCTTGTAGCTTCAAAGATGCTCTTCAGTTTGCCATCTGCTCTAGACTCCGTACTTTAATTCATGCCTTTAGCTCAGATAGCTCTCTGAAACTTCAGACTCACAGATCCAAATGCCTACTAAACAGATCCATTTGCCCCTCCCCAGTCACCTCAAACTGTGTCTAAAACACAAAGAATAGGACAAGGACAGAGACAGGTGATAACCAGAAGAGGACATGTACTTAAAAGAGAATTTGTTTCAGATGGGAAAAGCTGAAGTATCTTTAATGCTTGCAGGAAGGAGTGGCTGGAGACGAGAGACAAACAGATGCAGTGAGGTGGAGGGGAGGCGTAAGTGAATTGGTCTGGAGGGTGGGCAGAGGAGATGGTGGTGTGAGGGTGAGGGATTCAGATCAACCAAAAGAGGGAGACGCAAAAAGGTGAGTGATTCTGCCCAATGACTGCTAATTTTTTTTCTTCTTCTTCTTCTTTTTTTTTTGAAAAGAGGAAAGGACATTGTTTGCTAGAAACAAAGTAGGGTAAAGGAGTGCTTATGGCTTTATTCAGGTGGCGAGGATTTCACATTTCTGCCAAGGAATGGAAGAGGAGCTGCCACGCAAGGCTGGCTGAGGGGCCCATTGAGGTCAGAGAACATGAGTCTATAACCCACCACTCCGTGAGGCTGTGTGACTTTCTCTGTAGACTGGCTGGAGACTGGGACAGTGAAGGAGAGATGGACTATTAACAGAGAGGTCTAGGCTATTGGAGCCAATGTGAGGGGCAAGATGGCTTTGGTTAGGGCACAGCTGACAAAGGGGAAGACCAAACATGGAGGCTGTGATGAAGCCAAAGAGAAGAGAAAGGAGGAGTGCTGGGCTGGGAGGAGGATGAGGGGTCAGAGAAGGGTGCGTGAGTTACAGTCTTTTGAGATGAGTAACTCCAAGTAACTGCAAGGTTTTCATTGTGGCCTTGACAGTGGGTAGCTGAGGGAATGGTCATGGGAGATGGGCGTGTGTGGTTTTCGACATTGACTGGGACACTGAGGAAGGATGAGAAGCAGGCATCACTGTGGGTGGGGACAGAACTCGTGGGATCTTCCTCCTGGCATGGAGGGAGGGCTGGCTGAGAGCAGCTGCCTGCTTGGTGAGGACTCCTGAGAATGTGGGCGGGGAGAGGATGGGCCAGGATGTGGCTGGATCGTGGAAGGACTGCTTCTAGGACGTAGAGGAATGTAGTTGTCATGGAACCAGGGTTCAAGAGTGCCCAGAGGGAAGATTCAGGAGACGGGGGCAGAGGAGGACTAAACATTATATGGGTAGGTGTGCTGGGTGTCTGTGCTCTGGGCGGCAGCAGAGTCACAGAGAGATGATTCTCCTGGTGTAAGTCAGTAGGAAGAATATGTTTCATTTCCTAGGGCCACAGAGAATCAAAAAAATAAGAACATTTTTGACTGAAAAAAAAAGTATTGTTTACCCAAGTGAAGGAAAGAGGCCAGAAAAGGAAACAAAACCCACATTGTGGGTGGTGTGGCTCTTGAGAAGGTACGTGGGAGACAACTCCCTAACTTGCTATGGTTGCAACTATCAACTGAAGTAGACCACACAGAATGAGCAAAAATGGGGGAAAAGTAGTAAAAAAAAAAATTGTCTAACTTGTAAATGCCGACGTATCTGTAAGCACATATGTCCCTTTAGGGGATTCAGCCAATGTCGGAGAGAAAGCCCTTGTAAAGTTTCCATTATGTGACTTAAAGAAATGGAAAGATATCCCATGTTCTTGGATTGGAAGAATTAATATTGTTAAAATGGCCATACTGCCCAAAGCGATCTACAGATTTAATGTGATCCCTATCAAATTACCCAGGATATTTTTCACAGAATTAGAACAAATAATCCTAAAATCTATATGGAATCACAAAAGACCCAGAATTGCCAAAGCATTACTGAAGAAAAAGAATGAAGCTGGAGCAAAACAACCTCCCAGACTTCAGATAATACTATAGAGCTGAGTAATCAAAACAGCATGGTATTGGTACAAAAACAGACATATGGATCAATGGAACAGAACAGAGAGCCCAGAAATAAAGCCACAAACTTCTGGTCAATCTTTGACAAAGGAGGCATGAACATACAATGGAGTAAAGACAGTCTCTTCAGCAAATGCTGTTGGGAAAGCTGGACAGCTGCATGTAAATCAGTGAAGTTAGAACACTCCCTCACACCATGCACGAAAATAAACTCAAAATGGCTTAAAGACTTAAACATATGACAAGACATAATAAACCTCTTAGAAGAAAACACAGGCAAAACATCTGATATAAATGTCAGCAATGTTCTCCTAGGGCAATCTACCCAGACAACAGAAATAAGAGCAAAAATAAACAAATGGGACCTAATTAAACTTACAAGCTTTTGCACAGCAAAGGAAACCATAAGCAAAACAACAACCTACAGAATGGGGGAAAATATTTGCTAAAGTGAAGACTGACTAGGGCTTCATCTCTAGAATATATAAACAGCTCACACAACTTAATAAGAAAACAACAACCCAATTCAAAAATGTGCAGAAGACCTAAACAAGCAATTCTCCAGTGAAGACATACAAATGGTCAATAGGCACATGGAAAAATGCTCAATATCACTCATTATCAGAAATGCAAATCAAAACTACAACCTCACATCAGTCAGAATGACCATCATTCAAAAGTCCACAAATGCTAAATGTTGGAGAGGCTGTGCAGAAAAGGGAACCCTCCTACACTCATTGGTGTGAATGTAGTTTGGTGCAGCCATTATGGGGAACAGAATGGAGATTCCTCAAAAGACTGAAAACATACTTACCATATAATCCAGCAATTCCACTCCTGGGCATATATACAAAGGTAACCTTAATTCAAAAAGATACATGCACCACAATATTCATACTATTCATTCTAGTCTATTCTACCATTCCACCATTCCACCATTCATTCTATTCATTCAGCACTATTTACAACAGCCAAGACATGGAAGCAACCTAAATGTCCATCAAGAGATGACTGGATAAAGAAATTTTCCTATATTTATACAATGGAATACTACTCAGCCATAAAAAATGATAAAGCCATCTGCAGCCACATGGATGGACCTGGAGAATGTCATTCTAAGTGAAGTAAGCCAGAAAGAGAAAGAAAAATACCATATGATACTATTTACATGTGGAATCTAAGGGATAAAAAAATACAGACTTACTTACAAAACAGAAACAGACTGACACACATAGAAAACAAACTTATGGTTACTGGCGGGGGGAAGGGAGTGGGAAGGGATAAATTGGGAGTTCAAGATTCGCAGGTACTAATTACTATATATAAAATAGATAAATAACAAGTTTATACTGTACAGCACAGGGAGCTATACTGAGTACCTTGCAGTAACTTATGGTTTAAAATAACATGAAAACGAATATATGTTTGTTCCTATATGACTGAAGTACTGTGCAGTACACCAGAAACTGATACACTGTAAACTGACTATACTTCAATAAAAATATATTTTAAAAAAAGTTTCCATCATGACAGCCTACCCTTTTGGGGCACCACTGGTAAACACTCTGGTAGGATTTCAGGTAAGAGTACCAAATCTTTTATCTCCCTGCTCTTTTCTCACTACTTAAAAATGAAATGTGCCATCATTTCCCCTCTCCCCTAACTCTGCTCTCCCTCGAAACTTCATTAGGCTGTAATGGATTTGTCCCTTAGATCAACGTCCTCGCCATAATTTTCAAAACACGAAATAAAGCCATTTTATGTTTCTCTTATTACAAAAGCTATACATGTTCATTTAAGAAAAGAATTAAAAAAATAAAATCTTAACAGCAATGCATAATTACAACACTTTGTGGTAACCACTATTAACAACTTGGAATAAAGTTTTCCAGTTTTCCCTCAACATGCAATATTGTGACACTGCTGAATTACTGCCCTAGCACACTTTCCTATTCAACCCAGTAACGGATCTCACAGACTGGGCACTCAGGACTCCCCGGAAATCACAGATGGTAAGCAACTACTGCAGTCTTGTGACTCATGTCCCTATAGTCTAACTCCAAGAGCAGGCATGATACATGGCTCTTAGTGGGCTGCATGTTTGTTGAATGAATGAGTGAATATTTTCCTTTGCTTCCTACTGGGTTTTTCTTACCGGAGCTGACACAGCATGTCACAGTACAGGATGTATGGTTCTGAATATAAAAAAGGGAAGGACACTATCACCCCTAGAACAAATGTAGACCATTTGAATTGTCTTTAGAACTCCCTGCAGCCCACTGCTTCCCAAAATTCTTCCATGGAACACCAATCTCTCTTCAAGCTCAGAGAGCAAGGGCCTTTCTGGGGAGGTAAGTTTGGGAAAAATTACAAACTCTTGCCCCTGCCACACGTATATTAAAAAAGCATATTAGCGTATTGAAAGTCCTGACAGCCTGGCAGTAAGACATTTATGTCACATGAACTTTTATTTAATAGTGGGGAATAACTGAGGCCAGAAAATCCTTGAGGCTAACGAGCACCAGATGAGGGCCAGACTGAGTGCCTCTCCACTTGTGGGTCAGACAGAGCTCCCTGTAGCCCCCCCTTTCTCCCTTTCTGGCATTTTGTAAAGCCTCAGAGAAGTTCTAAAATTGGACCAGTGGGGCATTTTAGCTTCTAATGGGCAGATTTTGCAGAGAGCCTGAGAAAGTTCATGTATTTCATGTGCCATCTTAAGGTCTGGGCTTGTTGCCAGCTGTTTCCTATGCTGCTGTTGCTTAATGATGACCCACATGGAATGAAATTTTATACAGGGACCAGTGCTTTAGGGCAGCAAAATAAAGGTCTTTTTATTTTCCATGGGCACCAGTCACCTCCCCTCCCTTATTTGTGAGAGTCTCGGCTGCAATATAACTTATATAAAACATCACAGCTCATGTGCATTCATAAAACAATCATGGGGCATGCTTTCATTTGTCATAAAAATGAAGCTATCCACATACATGAATTTTTTAAAAATACATTTTCTCTAAAAAGTGCAAAAACTAAAAAAAAAAACATTCAGTGGAAAGTTGCCCATACATGGTATATCTGCTGGCCATTTTTGTCAGAATCACTAGACATCATTTAACTTTGTCATAATTCTAAACACTAGCAGTGAACAGTGAAAGTCTCAGGCCATTGAGGTCCATATCAAGAAGGACAGAAGGTCTGGTGTGGTGCTGAGGAGCCCTGATTTCGGAGGAGGACCTGGTTCTGCCATGCACAACCTGTGGGACATGGGACAGTCTAGTTCACCTCTTGATAAACCACGACAGTAATGCCCACATTCAAAGGTAGTGGTGAGGCTTTACGGGGCTTAGCAAGGGATAACTCTTCAATAGGAGGTAAGTCCCATGGCCTATGTGTTTCTGGAGGTTTTTAAGATTCGTTTTCTTTGCCTTCCTTTCTCTTTTAAGACCAGGAGCAGCGGCTTTTCGCTGCTTTCTGTCCCTGAGGTCTCCACCCAAGGGCAATCTGTCATTCACAAGTGCTCCAAATCTCATGAGCACCCTCTCCACGTTTGGACAGTTCCCTGCCATAGAAAGGGAAAGACTGCCTTCCCAAGATAGACTTTGAAAAACGCCATAGCCTGCCAATTAGATGCACTCATGAGATGGCTTGATTATGACCCAGGATAGTCCTGTCCAAATCCCATGGTCATTAAAGCCAGTGAGGTGTGCAGGAAATACAGAAGGTGTACCCAATCCTTGACTTAGAATTCAGCTGGCTTATTCCAGCCATGCAGAGCCTGCCGTGATGAGATGTGGACATGCTTCTCTACTCCAATTTGTCTTCCTAGTTCATACAATTAGGTTGCAATAGTTTGATTTCCAGCAAACTTGCTAAAGCTAATCCCTCCAGGGTCACACACGGCCACCTACCATACTAGGCAGGGAAGCCGCCTCCAACCTCTCTCTTCCCAGGCCCCAGTGGGGCTCATTTAACCACCCACACCATGGGGGCCTGATCACAGCTTCTGAACAGAAGCTGTCTGCAATTCAGCTCCACTGCTTCAGCCACAATGGAGAGGAACCCCTCCAGATTCAGAGAATGGAGCAGGGCTGGTTACCTAATAGATAATTAAGTCCTTCACTTCGCCTTCGTCATTTCCCAGGCACATCTTCTGTGTTATCACATGAAAAAGAGTGTGTGTCCCTTTCTACATCTTGAGTTTCAGATCAGAAGCCTGCTTCTGTCACATGAGCCTTAGTACCTGTCAGGACCATGGGGAAAAAGTGGATTTGGTTGGGGGAGAAGAGGGTAGAGACCTATCCCATAAGGTTAGATTTTCAATTAATAAATATTCTCCAAAATCCCAAATCCTTAAAGCAGATGTCTGCCTAGTCATGCAATCTGGATCACATTATCTAGGTTTTACGTTTTAAGACTACTTCCTTAACTTCAATTTCCCAAGTGATAAAAATGGGATCACAACCATGACTCCAAGTGAAAAGATACAGTGTAGTTTAACTAATCAAAAGCTAATTGGAAGGACTTGTACTTGGCAATGGCAGAGTGGCTGATACCTGGCCTACCCAACAAAAAAACATGGAAAACAGTAATACCTCCACAAAAACAAAACAAACCCGTCTAAAAGTCTCAGAGGGCAACCAAGGTAGTCAGCACCTTGGAGAGAGAAAGGAGACTCCCAGGGGTGAGCTGGACCTCTTTCAGAGCTTTAAGCCACAGAACATTTGCTGATTCACAGTGCAAGGCAATACAGGCTCAACGGAATCAAAGGTGGACTAGGGGTTGACATGGTCTCACTCAACTGGGGAGACCTAAACGGGAGTTCAGGTCTACCCAGGCAGCCAGGAATTGAGGAACCAAGATCCTGGAGGAAAGGAATTGCAGAGAAAGGGGTTCCATACCTGCACTGAATTCACCACTGAGCATCTGATGACCCCTAACGGTGTACACTGCAGAGTGTGACACCAGGAAGACCATCACCCACACAGCCATTCTAGACAGCACTGCCTAGTCTAATTAAATATATGCACACAAAATGGTCCAGCAACTGATAACAGATGAATAACCAAAAGAACAAAAAATACAAGTGGGTATGAAGCCTTGTGCAGGTCAATGGACTGATGAGCATGATTAACTCAACCCTCAGCAACTAAGCTGCCAGGAGGAAACTATAATAAGAACCTAAATTGTAAGATACTTAGAAGCAAATGTAAAAAAGAAATGTAAATGATCAATATAAATAAAACAACTAAATGTATGGAGACATGAATCACTGAACAAATGGAGAGACAGCTCTGATTTCTGGATGGGAACATTCAAAATTATAAAGACAGCAAAACTATAAAGACACAGGAATCTGTGTAGCTAGCATAATTCCAGCTGAAATTCCAGAAGATTACTTATAAAAAATTCATAAAAATTAATTCTAAAATTAATATAGAGAATAAATCAGTGAAACTTTTTGAAAAATGTTTGAAAAAGAAAGTAATGAAGTTGAACTGTCCCTAGCAGAAATTAAAATGCATTATAATAAGCTATAATGACAGGAATAGTTATATCACTGGAAGAGGTTAGATTTTAAATGGATTAAAGATGTAAGTATGAACAAGCCATAGAACACAAACCATAAAAGTAATGCAACATAATGCAGATCAGTGCTTATACATATTATGATTTTGTTTTTTATCATACAAATTTTGATCCATTTTGGAATTTTATTTGCTCTGAGTAAAGCGGGAATTAACCTTTATTTTTCCCAAGTAGTTAGCCATTGACTGAACATCCACACTGATTACTAATGATCCTTATCACAGACCAATTTCCCGTGATTTAGTCATTATCTAGTTCTATCTAGTTCTTTACCTGTACTATTACTATAGCTTCATACATTCTCATGCATGGGGCAAAATGACCTCATTATTCTGAGGATTTCTTTATATGACCTTTTAAATCATTTGACCAAATCACAAAGTTTTTTTTTTGTTTGTTTGCAACTGCATTTAATTCATTGACAGATTTGGAAAGATATTTGATGTCTCTACAATGTTGAATCTTTGGCTCCAATCAGAAGATATGTTCACAATTTTCTTAAAGGAGATGTATTTTCAAAACAAAGGATAGAATATACATATATATTAGTTATATTATTCAGCTATAATTTTTGTCTACATGATCTGCCAATGACCGGAAGAGATTTAAGTCTCCATTATTATATTTCTGTCACAGTCTCTAATATTTTTTAGTTTTTCTTAAAGGTAATTTTTGACTTTTTACATTTGAGTTTCATAGAAGTCGAACTTTTGTTCATTTTTAAATGACTGCTGATTCCTCCACGTCAGCTCTGATGTACTGGATTCAAACTTGCCTCCTTGAGTTGATCGAAAAGCTCTTGAGTTTTTTTTTTTACGGTAGTGGGGACTGGGGCCTGTTGGCAAGCCAACTGTCCACTTTCGGTATTGTTACAAATTTATCTTATGAAAGTATCTGAATATTAATTGTATTTTGTCCTTATTATTTTATAAAAATAATAAAAACATGGAAAGATAAGTGGGTTGGTGTTAACGATAAAAATAAATTAATTCTACTAAAGTGAAGATGGAATTCATCAAATATACCTAAAGGAGGAAATCCTCAGCATCAACTAGGCATTTATTATACAAATAAAGCAAAATTAAATTAGATGAATTACATCAAAACTGTAGTAATATATATAGATTATGTTGAAGAGTAGTGTCCAACAGAATACAAGCCACATAGGTAATTCAAAAATTTCCAGTAGCTACATTAAAAAAGTAATTTAAAAAATTAATTTAATAATTATTTTTACTTAAACCCAATACATATACCCAAAACATTATTTCAACATATACTAAATATAAAAATTGTTAATATAGTGATTTATATACATATTTTTCAGGCTAAGACTTGGAAAGCTAGTATTTATTTTACACTTGCAGTGTCTCACTTCAGATCAGTGGCTATCGTAATGGGTGAGGCAGAGCTAAAAGGTAACGAACTAGGAATCTTTCCACATTTTAGCTCTCCTGGAATGTAATTCCCCTTGTAACCTAATGGACTGTCTAGCTTTGGCACGTTACATTTTCATAAGTGCCGTGAACTTCTTTACTCATCATTTCTGTAAATTGACACAACGCAAATTTAATGCTCTTTGCTTGACTTTAACTTGATAGTAATCGTGTGGCCCATGTTCTATTTTGTTTGCATTTCCTTTCTATATTGTATTCATCTTAAAATTTGGATTGCTCTTGTTTTAAGAGTATGTCTTGTAGACATTAATGTCTGTAGCCCTCCTGTTTTAATTGTATCTCTTACAGACGTTAATTCACTGGTTTAGATTTGTGATGCAAGACTTGCGTCAACATCACTCACGTGTGTTATTATCACAGGCAGTTTCGCCGCCCCATTTGTGTGACGGTGCCTTCCTGTTCCCTATCTTTGCTATTTTGTTTGAGTTTATTTCACTCTTCTCCCTGGGGTAATTTGCAAGTTATTAAGAATAATCTTATTTCAATGTTAAGTAAATGTGGATACTTCAAGTGGATATTTCAACTTCATAAGCAAAACAAAATCCATTCACTTCTTCCTGTGGAAGAAAAGGGAATTCGCCCACCTCAACTTCCTTCTGATATCAGCTCCAAGTTTTTGGAGGGGTATCCTAGGACTTTTGTTTTGTCTATCATTGTTAAGTGATTATTAACATCATGGGGCTTCTCTGTAAATTGGGGTAGCATCAACACAGTGTACCATGAATATGATTAATCTGTTAAAATTTTAATGTTTACTATCAGTCAGGGCCAGCTACGTATCTGTAGGGAGGGCCCAGTGCAAAATGAAAATGGAGAGCCCTCTGTTTAAAATTATCAAGAATTTTAAGACGGCGAGAGCAGAATGTAAAACCACGTGGGGCTGTTTTAAGCATGAGGCTCGGGGTGACTGCACAGACATTAAAGTCCATAAAGACAGTCCTCTTTACTCTTTTCATAGCTCTTCCCCATCTGTTAGTTGTTTTATCATTTGGTAGACTGAAGTACCAAATTCTATATATACTACTTTTTTCCTCTACATACATACCTGTGATGAAGTTTAATTTGTAAATTAGGCACAGGAAGAGGCTAAAAACGATCATGAATAATAACATAGAATTATAACAACATACTGTAATAAGAGTTATGTGAATATGGTTTCTCTCTCAAACTGTCTCACTGTTAAAAATTTAATGCCTTTTCCATTTTAACTAAGCACTTATCACACACTGTGGCTCTCACTTTTGCATTTTAAGATGGGACAGCAAAACTAGCACAAATTTCTTTTCCCTTCTTCATAAGTTCAGGGATAGAAAATTTGTTCTTAACATAGATCTTAGCAGCCTCAGCACACAATTTTTTTTCTTTCCTTATTAAGTCAAGGACTTTTCACTTAAAGGAAAACACTCTACAGCTTCTCTTTGGCATATCTGAATCGCCAGCATCACTACCCTTGTGCTTTGGGGCCATTATTAAGTAAAACACAAGCACTACCATACTGTGACAGTCAGTCTGATAACTGAGACGCTACTAAGTACTTATCAGGCGGGATATCCTGAACAAAAGAATGTTTCATGTCCTGGGTGGGTCTAGGTGAAATGGTGTGAGATTTCATCATGCTACTCAAAACAGCAAGCAGTTTAAAACTTATGAACTGTTTATTTCTGGAACTCTTCATTCATTATTTTCAAATTGCTGTTTACTGCAGGTAAAAGAAACTGTGGATTTGAGAGGAGGAATGCCTACTGTATCTGCATTCCTGCTAGACAGGTCTGCCAGGATTAGCTTCCTTCCTGTAACTCTGGCCTCTGGGTTCCTTTGTTCTACCTGCAAAGAACCTTGCTGTTGCCCAACTTGAAGTGTCTCACTGATCCTTATCAGCTCCTACAACTGTAGAACTGATTTTCTTCATTCAACTCCCCGTCTCAAAAAATCATGACAAATTTATTTCCTGGGTCTCTACATACAAGAGATGGTTGTCTGTTACCTTTGCATGTAACTGATAGTTGAATATGGTGGAGAATTTATGAGTTGCCCTGAGTTTATTAAAAAACTCTGGAGGACTGCTTCTCAAACTTAAGCAAGCATCAGAATCACCTAGAGGACTTACTGAAGCACAGATTTCTGGGCCCACCTGCAGAGAATTGAAATCAGACTGTCTATGGTCCAGAATTTTATCTTCTACCAAGATCCCAAGGAATGCTGAAGCTGCCAGTCTGCAGACCACACTTGAGCAGACCTGTTCGGAGTTCAAAATTTCCTTCAAAAATTCCTGTGCTTCTTTTCCTGTCACTGCCTACAACACACTCTTAAAATAGTGGAACTGTGTTTTGATTCCTCCTTCAACTTAGTCAAAAGTAAATAATCTATTAGCAACTTTTTTTGATATTTTGTTAGGCACTGTTATGGAAAATGTTTGGTTTCTCAACAAAGTTTTCTGAACAATTCATTAAAATGTTCGTTCATTTAGGTGGTTTGTAAGGAAGGCTTAACTTCTTTAATTTTTCAGGAAATTTTTATTTCCTAGTTTAAAAATAACTCATGTATAACAGAGAAGATTAAAAGAGCATGGAAAACAGGGAAATAGGAAATAAAAATTTCCCCCCATCTCACCATCTGGAAGTAACCAATGCTTGCATTTCTGTCCAATTCCTTTACATATATTTTTATTTATTTTAACTGGTTGAGAGAAAAACCTATATAATTCAATTTGGGTCTTACATTTTCCACAGAAAGTTATTTTTACATGTTCCAAGTCAGGTGTAGAGATCTGGCAGGAATACAACTCTATTTATATGGCATGACCAAAGGTTTATTAGGTCACACCTGTTGTTCCAGTGTAATTATTCACAGTTCCTTTTTTTGGTTTGTTTTTACACTCAAAAATGTTTTACTGGAAGTTAAGGGGGAAAAAGTTGGAGGAAAAAGTAGAGACCAACAGTTAAAGGAAATCAAAAAAATTTGAACCAATAAAAGTAAAGTTTTATGTGTAGTATTTAAGGTTTGAAGATGCAAAAGAAAAGTTAAACGTAACTTAACTATAAAATTTTGGAAGGAGTAGAGGGAGAGGAGAGCGAAGGGTTAAAGTGATTAACTCCACACAAGAACTATTAGAGCTGATAAAAGAACTTGGCAAGGTAGCAGGATACAAGATTAACATACAAAAGTCAGTTGCATTTCTTTACACTAACAATGAATTAGCAGGAAAAGAAAGTAAAGGAACAATCCCTTTCAAAATTGCATCCAAAACAATAAAGTACTTAGGAATAAATCTGACCAAGAAGGTGAAAGACTTATACATGGAACACTAACTACAAAACGCTGATTAAGGAAATTAAAGATGACTTAAAGAAATGGAAAGTTATCTCATGCTCTTGGATTGGAAGAATCAATTTGTTAAAATGGCCATACTGCCCAAGGCAATCTGTAGATTTAAGGTGATCCCTATCAAATTACCCAGGATGTTTTTTTTTTTTTTTTTTTTTTACAGAACTAGAACAATCCTAAAATTTATATGGAATCACAAAAGACCCAGAATGGCCAAAGCAATACTGAAGAGAAAGAACAAAGCTGGTGGAATAACCTCTCCAGGCTTCAGAAAATTCTAAAGAGTTACAGTAATCAAAACTGCATGGTATTGGCATAAAAAGAGACATATGGATCAGGGAAAGGAATAGAGAGCCCAGAATTAAATCCACAGACCTGTAGTCAATTAATATTCAACAAAGGAGGCAAGAATATACAATGGATAAAATGGAAAAAATCGCTTTCTTCAGCAAGTGCTGGTGGGAAAACTGGATAGCAGCATGTACATCAATGAAGTTAGAACACTTCCTCACTCCATACACAAAAATAACCTCAAAATGGCTTAAAGACTTAAATATAAGACAAGACACAATACATCTTCTTGAAGAAAACACAGGCAAAACATTGTGACATAAATCTTAGCAATGTTCTCCTAGGGCAGTCTACCCAGGCAGTAGAAATAAGAGCAAAAATAAACAAATGGGATTTAATTACACTTATAAGCTTTTGCACAGCAAAGGAAACCAAAAGCAAAACAACACAACAACCTACAGAATGGGAGAAAATATGTGCAAATGATGCAACTGACAAAGGCTTAATTTCCAGAATCTATAAATGGCTCATACAACTTAGTAACAAAAAAAAAAAAACCCAATCCAAAAATGGGCAGAAGATCCAAAGAAGAAATTCTCCAGTGAAGACATACAAATGGCCAATAGGCACATGAAAAAATGCTGAGTATCACTAATTATCAGAGAAACGCAACGCAAAACTACAATGAGGTATCACCTCACACCAGTCAGAATGGCCATCATACAAAAGTCCACAAACGATAAATACTGAAGAAGGTGTGGAGAAAAGGGAACCCTCCTACACTGCTGGTGGTGGTGAATGTAGTTTGGTGCAGCCACTGTGGAAAACAGTATGGGGATTCCTCAAAAACTAAAAATAGATCTATCATATGATCCAGCAACCCCACTTCTGGGTATATATTTGGAGGAATTCTAATTCAAAAAGATACATGCACCCCAGTGTTCACTGCAGCACTGTATACAATAACCAATACACAGAAGCAACCTAAATGTCCATTGACAGATGACTGTATAAAGAAGCTGTGGTATAGTTATATAATGGAATACTACTCAGCCATAAAAAAGAATAAAATAATACCATTTGCAGCAATGCAGATGGATCTAAAGTTCATCATTCTAAGTGAAGTAAGCCAGAAAGAGAAAGAAAAATACCATACGATATCACTCATATGTGGAACATAAAAAAAGAAAAGAAAAGAAAAAAAAGGACACTATGAGATCATCTAGAAAACAAACAGACTTGCAGACATAGTAAACAATCTATGGTTGGCGGAGAAAGGGGGTGGGAAGGGATAAATGTAGGAGTTTGAGATTTACAAATGTTAGCCACTATATATAAAAATAGATTTTTTAAAATAATTTCTTCTGTATAGCACAGGGAACTATGTTCACTATCTTGTAATAACCATTAATAAAAAATACAAAAATGAATATATGTATGTATATGCATGACTGGGACAATGTGCTGTATACCAGAAACTGATACATTGTAATTGACTGTATTTCATTATAAATAAATAAATAAATAAATAAATAAATAAATAAATAAATAAATAAATAACTTGAGTTAAATCCTTATCTTGGAATGTTGCCCCACCAGGAACAATGGCACCAAATGAACAACACCCAATTGTTCTATAGAACTATTCTTCCAAACCCTAAACACTGACACTTCTGGATTATTGTCTTACCTGCATCTAGACCACAGAACCTCTGCCACAGTTACTGCAGAATAATAGGCATCTTCACCTATCTGCCAGAAAACATCACCATCTCAAGCTGTGAATTTCCTTCTTCTAAGTTTTACAACATACAAACAGTATGTCTGCTTGGTGAAAACTGGGTCACATATGGGTCCCCAGCAGCAAGAGAGTCTGGCAAATGTAAGTGTGCTTCTCTTTTATAGATTCCCAGCTTCTATACTACAGGAAGCCAGTAGAGGGTGTTGAAATTTGTGTTGAGTAAGCCAATTTGCAGAGTTTGCCATAGTCTACCTACCTAAATAGCACCTGTTGGCAGTACTTTTAAAGAGTACAAATTATATATGTATATATACACACACACACACAAATAGAAAATTCATACAGTATAGAAATTAAAAGGTAAAAGCTGCTTCTTATAATGCTTTTCCATCCTCACTTCCTGTATTAGTTATCTATTGCTGAGTAACAAATTACCCCAAAATATAGCAATCTAACAAAACAAAACATTTCTTACCTCAGTTTCTGCAGGTCAGAAATCTAGGTGCTGCTTAGCTGGTTGTCTCTGGCTCTACGTCTCTCATGTTGCAGTCAAGCTGCTGACAGGGCTTCAGTCTCATCTACACACTCAACTAGGGAAAGATCTTCCAACTCACTCACATAGCTGTTGACGGCATTTAGCCTTCCCCAGGCCATGAACTGAGTGCCTCAGTTCCTCACTGACTGTTGGCTGCAGGCCTCCCTTGGTTCCTTGTCCCATGAGCCTATGTTGCGGAAAAATGTGTTACAGCTCAGTTGTGACAGCAACCTGGATCCGGGCGAGAGACCAAGCAGCACTCAGAGAGTTGGAGAACTCAGGTTTATTACGCCAGCGGGGACAGAGGACTTAATACTTCAAGCTCTGGACCCCATCTGTAGGTTTACATAGGCCTTTTATAGGCTGCCAGTTTTACACTTTGCAACATCATATGCAAATAAAGTACAACGGAAGTTGACCAACCAGGAACAAGCTTTGTAGAAACAGACCAATCAGGAGTGAGCTCCATGCAAATGAAGTACTGCAAATGGACCAATCAGAAGTGACAGTAATAACCAATCAGGAGTGAGAGTAATAACCAATCAGAAGTGAGCTCAGGGAACCAATAGAATTCTAGGTGTAAGTTAGCCACTTTAGAGGCAAAAAGTGAGATTAAAGCCTCTGGGTCAGGGAACCGGGCGGTGCTGGGAGGAGAGCAGCGGCCCTGCCTAGGGGTCCTGCCGGTTTTTTTATGGGGCTTCCCGCCTCACCTATGCAGAGGGCAGCTCACAACACAGCCATCAGCTTCCCTCCTGGTGAGCTGAGGAGCGAGATGGCCAGAGAAAACAGCCAAGATGGAAGCCACAATCTTTCTATAACCTTATCACGACAGTGACACCATCGCTTCCACTGAACTGTAGCCACTAGAAGTCAGTAAGTTCAGCCCACACTCAAGAGGAGAGGATAACACAGGGGTGTGAATACCAGGAGGCAGATCATCTTAGAGGATGCCCCCAGGACCCTCTCGCCTCCAAGTAACCACTGTTAATAGTTTCTTATGATTCCTTTCAGAAAGAGAAAAAAATTGGATTTAAATCAATTTTCTGAAATTAACCTGGAAGTGTTCCAAGAATTACTGCTAAGATTTAAATGTCAACCATTCCTAAGTGGCATAAAAGTTGGATCCTCTTAGCCAAGTAAACCAGATGAGCATTAAAACTCACAGCTTGTGTTCGAGCAAAAAAGGTAAACAATACGGCGATGGTAATGTGGTGAAAGTACTTGAATGTGTGTTTACATTTGCACAAATGAAGGAAAAAAATCAACCATGGAACATACAGGCGATGCCTCAGAAGGAGTTTTCTGAAAAATAAATTTGCTCAGAAAATGCCTCCAGCACTGTGTCCACAGAGCTAACAGAGAAGTGGGGCGATGCCTCATGATACAGGTTTCCCTAATGTACAAATGACAATGACTATGTCTGCTCCCCTATGTACCACACATGGCCTCACTCAGAATTTACGGCCAGCCCAGCAAAAGTGGTATTAACCTCCCTTAGAGATGAAGGAACTGTAGCACTGAAATGCAAGCAACCCACCCAAGTTCCAACCCAAGGGTCTCTGGTTTTGATGCCTTTGCTCTTCCCACTTCATTCAATGCCCAAGGTCTGTTTTAGCCTCTTTCTGCCTTTACTGATGCCCAAACTATTCCACAGCTTGACTAAACAGTCATATCTGCAGTCTGCCTTGGGGATCGTTTCCCTCTATCAGAAGGGTATCTTTCAGCTGTCACCTGTCATCCCATCTCCTATGTGAAGAATTCTAGAAATAAGGAACATATGATTCTCATCCGGTTCCAATCAAGCTAATCAGTGATGCCTCACAGGTCTTTTTTTCTTCTTACAGAGGCCAGCAAATATTTAGAAATCATTCTTAAACTCTGTACACCTCAGTAACATTGGATGCTAGCTTTTGTCTTGTTTGAATTTAAATTAAGCAACTAAAAATAGATGAAGTCTCAGCTACTGGCGGAAGAAAATTATACAACAAATAACACTTGTAGACATGTCCACATGACTAATAAAACATATAATGATGTTAAAGAGACTGCTGGGAACTAGAAAGTACTAGAAGCTCTCTTACTGACGTATCTGAGCTATGACTATCGGTAAAATCTAAAGTGTCAAAAACCACTTCAGGATTAAGCATTCATCAAACAAATACTTACTGAGCTTAGTACCAGCCACGGGAAATGCAAAAATCAACAAAAGTATCTTTGGGATTTTAGGGGTCTAGAGAGGCAGAATGAGAAATGATTATATAAAAATAGTTACAGTACTGCTAAGGGGGCATTTATTCCCAAATCCGTACTTTTTCATGAGGAACTTCCATTAGACAACACTAGGATTTTTCTCCACCTATCTCCTTCCCCCTTCGCTGGTAACCAGGCTAAGGGGGAATTATCCCACACAGCGTTTAGAAGAGGAAAATGAACTTGTTTCTTTGTTTCTCTCTCTCTCCCTTCACCCAACTCCTCTTAAGCTCTCTGCCACTCTACTTACAGGAAGCATGGCAGGGCAGGTTCTGCCTGTATGTAAGCAGTTTCATTCATTCTCCAGCATTTGTCGTTTGTGGAACTTTGAACGATGGCCATTCTGACTGGTGTCAGGTGTTACCTCATTGTAGTTTTGATTTGCGTTTCTCTGATAATCAGCAACACTGAGCACCTTTTCACGTGCCTGTTGGCCATCTGGATGTCTTCGTTATACAACCCCTTCTCGATGACAGTATGTACAGTGTTCACTGATAAGACAGTGTGTCTGGCTATAAGCAGCGAGCGACAGCTCCCACTTCTTCCGTTCTCAGAGACGGTGATGCACTGGATGCTGCTGGCCCTGCTGGTCTCTAGGTGTGCTAGCGAGTTGTGCCTTGGCCCATGGTTTGAAGCGTACATCGCACAAACTCTCCCAGGTGACCAGTTGTCAAAGTAGGGGAAAATGCGGGAAATATGTGTAGGAATAGAAGCTAGCAGTCCTGCTAGAGTACCCATAGAAACAAGTCTGGGTGGTCTTGCTACAGTGATTTTATCTCATTAACTTTAATATTTAGTAATGCTTTTTAATCAAAAAAGTATTGGCACCAACCTAAGAAAACAAAAGGTACATATTCCATGAAAAATTAAGTGCTGGATTTCCATTTAGGAACATTGACAGTGAACGTGTGGTTTACACAAAATTCTGTTGCTGACGTGGGCTGTGGTGCTATCCCTGACGGAGTGAAACCAGAAGCCATGTCGGCTGAAAAAGCATCAGCCTTGTGCTGGTTATCAGATTCTAGCCTCTCACTCAGGATTCACCCTTTCTGCCTGCTCTGTGATAGTGGATGTGGGCTTTGCCAGCTGATGTGATGTGATGTTAAGCATTTTAAGCAGACTGCCTTGGAGACGGCAGGAGGAAGGGGTTTGCCTTCCTGGGCCCAGCGTGGCTCACTCCCTCCTGGAAAGTGCACTTTCTTCCCTCCCCACATCACTTTCTCTAGCACTTGTTTGCCATGTGCTGTCCGAATCTCTCAACTCAGGCAGTGGCAGTGTAGCCACAGTGTGGACCTGTGTCCCAGCCGAGTCTGCTGCTCCCTGCACCCTCCTCTCAGCCCCAACTCTGTATACACATGTGGTCCCAAGGAGCTGGTCATCTATCCCACCCATGCAGCCAGGAACCCCCCCCCGTCCCAAGCCATACACACAGGTGCACCAGGCTCCTGCAGAGGGCGGCTGCCTCAGCTCCCTGCAGGTGCCCCGATTCCTTCTAGGTGTTTTACATCAGCCTTGGCCCAGCTTTTCCCTGGAGAGTTGTTTCTGTGGCCTTCGGGATTCAAACACCACCTGGGCCAAGTCTTGCTCCTGCAGACTTGTCCACACTCTCCGCCCACTTGTCGACCTGCCTTGACTCATATGCACACAGACGGTTGTTTTGGATTTTTTTTTTTTTGGTGGGAGGAGGTAATTAGGTTTTCAAATTAAATTTTATTTTATTTTATTCTACTCTATTTTATTTCATTTTTAATGGTGGTACTGGGGAATGAACCCAGAATGCTAAGCATGCACTCTACCACTGAGCTGTACCCTCCCTGCAGAAGGTTGTCCATAACTGCCCAGCAACTGTGGACCAGCTCTGTCCCAGGCAATCCAGCCACTTATACGTCATCCACACCCTCTTCAATGAATTCTGAGCCTAGTCTTAGAGATGGGGCCCTTTCCAAGTTTGTTCTTCCTTATCTATTTTTTCTCAGCCCTTTAGATGTCTCATACCTTCAAATTAATTCTCCTATCATAGCTTAACAATTCCTTATTAAATCATGACCAGGCAAACTTTTGCTGTCAAGAGCCAAAGAGTAAATATTTTAGACTCTTGCAGACCGTACAATCTCTGTGACTACTCACCCCCGCAGCTGTAACACAAAGCAGCCACAGGTAATACACAGTGAACTGGAGTGGCTACAACGTTCACAGAGCTAACCTTACTGTGATAATCATTTCACACATCATCACACTGCATACCTAAAACTGACACTATGTTTTCTGTCACCTGTACCTCAACAGAGCTGGCAGGATAAAAGCAGGCCTGAATGTGGCCCATGGGGCACAGTTTGCCAACTTCTATATTAAACTTCTTCAAATTACTGTGTGATTTCTGTCTTCTGACTGCCCCAGGTTCAACTCTGACAACTGAGGCAGAAGCTGTCAGGGCTCTGCCGGCGTATTCTCAGTTCATGTGCTCTCCACAAGGGCAGATTTGTCAGGAGACTGCTTTCAGGCTGTTCCAACTCACTCTGCCCACACACACAAGGCCAGAAGACTGGGGCACTACCCTCGGGGTATCACATGACCAACAATTAAAGGGAACAGCAGTATGAATACTCCAGCTCCCTTGGCTGGGGTAATTCTGAGACATGTGTTTTGCAGCGATCCTTAAAGCTCCCCACCAGACTAGGCCACCAGGTTAACTGGTTTAGGAACAAACCTATTAATGCATTCCTTCCTTGTCCTATATCACCTTCCCACTCTCCTTATGGTTTCCTGAACCACCAAATAAATGATGTGCACTCAGTGCTAGCCTCAGTGTCTGTTTCTGAGGAAATGCAAGTAGGAAAGAGACAGCATTATTTAGGGTTGTTTTTTTGTTTGTTTTTGTTTTTTTGACTAGACTAATATAAAATACAACTTTTGATGCAGCACAGTCATGGTAAAAACAAAAACAATGTTCTTACTAAATTAAGAAACCTCTGCAGTATCTACAAACACCTTGCAATCAAAATAGCAGCTGTGCTTGTCAAATTTTTTAAACACTTTTATATAAACCAGTAAAACTGAACCCTTTTTTTTGGGGGGGGGGTGGAAGCTGAGAGGAGACACTGAAAACACTCATGGAGTGCAATGCAAGGTTTTACCTCTGGTGCCTAGCATCAACTGGAGTTTAGAAATGTCTGAGTCTTTGAAGACTTACTTTGTAAATCCAATTCAGCGTCAAGTGGTATTGAACGTCTGTGTAACTGAGTAAAGCTTGTCTGCATTGTATTTAAAATGTTAAACAAATGTAATCCTCAAAATCTCAACATCTGAAGTTTTTTTTTTTTTCTTAACTGCAGTTTGAAAGCAACACTTGTAGAAAGGAAGCTGTTGACATGTATCTCTACTAAAGCTACAGAGAAACTGAACAAACTAACAAAGAGAGTGCAAAGCGGGTGTAAGATTTAATTTTGAGATTCTGTAATTCTACTTTGGAATATCTTGATTTGTAGACAGAGTATTAATTTTGCAGCATCTAAGAAACAGATAAACTGAACTTCATCACAATTTAAAACTTCAATGCATTAAAGGACACAATAAACATACTACAAAGGCAACTCAGGGAATCGGAGAAAATATTTGCAAATCATCTACCTGATAACATTTAATATTCAGAATATATAAAGCACTTTTACCACTGAATAACAAAAACACCAATTTGAAAATGGAGAAAAGACTTGAATAGACATTTCTTGATAGAATATATACAACATGGCCAAAAAGCACATGAAGAGATACTCAACAAAACTAATCAATGAATGCAAACTCAAATCACAATGATACCACCTTATTATCCATGAAGACAGCTACTATCAAAGACAGAAAATAACAAGTGTTGGTGAGGATGTAGTGAAACTAGAAAACATACGTACTGTTGGTGGGAGTATAAGATGGTACAGCCTCTATGGAAAACAACATGTCAGTTCCTCAAAAAATTAAAATAGAACTACCATATGATCCAGCAACTTGCCTTCTGGGTATATGCTCAGAAGAATTTACAGTAGGGACTCCAAAAGATATTTGCACCCCCATGTTCACAGCAGCATTATGCACAATAGTCAAAAGGTGGAAGCAACCGAAATATCCAGTATAAGTGGTATATACATACAATGAATATTATTATTTTGCTTAAAAAAGTAGGAAATTATGATACATGCTGTAACATAGATGAACCTTGAGGATATTATGCTAAGTGAAATAAGCCAGTCATAAAAGGACAAATACTCTATGATCCCACTTGTATTACGTACCTAGAATAGTCAAATTTTTAGAGCCAGAAATTACAATGGAGTTGCCAAAGACTGGAGGTATGAGAGAATGGGGAGCTATTGTGTCACGTGTACAGAATTTCAGTTTTGCAAGATGAAATGTGTTTTGCAGGTGGATGGTGGTGATGGTCAGACAACAATATGAATGTTCTTAATCCCACTGAGCTTTGCACATAAAATGGTTAAGATGGTGAACTTTATGTATACTGTACCACAATTTTTTAAAAACTGCAGAAAGATACTTTGAATGGAAGCAAAGGACAAGATCTGTGAGACTATCTGGGCTGAAATGTTTACATATTTCAAAACGAAGAAAATTAGAATTGAGCATATTCTCCATTGAGCAGAATTTGTTTTGCACTTACTTGCATGTTAGAACCTGTAAAGATCATATTTTCTCAATTGAAAATATAGATTATAGTATGCCAAGAAACGAAAGGTGTGAACAATTTAAAATTTTTTAACCTTAAAATGCACATTTGAGGAAGATATCTGGCAATTTCTTGAAAAAAAATTTAAATCATTTAAAAAGTAAGTGAAGACCTTATGATCCAGCAATCCCATTCCTGGACATATATTCAGAAGAAACTGTAATTCAATAAGATATATGCACCCCAATGTTCAGAGCAGCACTATTTATAATAGCCAAGACATGGAAGCAACCCAAGTGTCCATCAACAGATGACTGGATAAAGAAGTTGTGGTGTATATATATGTGTACACACACACACACACATTGGACTATTACTCTGCCATAAAAAAGAATAAAATAATGCCATTTGCAGCAACATAGATGGATCTGGAGATCATCATACTAAGTGCAGTAAGTCGAATAGAAAAATTCAAATATCATGTATCACTTATATGTGGAATCTGAAACAAAGGACACAAATGAACTTATTTATAAAACAGAGAGAGTCACAGAAAAACAAAGTTAAGGTTACTGGGGGAAGGGAGATGGAGAGGGGTAAATTGGGAGTTTAGGATTTGCAGATACTACCTACCATTTATAAAATAGATATATAACAAGTTTCTACTGTATAGTACAGAGTACTATATTTAATAGCTTGTAATAACCTATAATGAAAAAGAATATAAAAAGGAAACATATATATCTAAATTACTACACTGTACACCAGAAATTAGCACAATATTGTAAATCAACTAAACTTCAATTGAAAAATGAAAAAAAATTTTAATAAAAATAACAGTGACAGAAAAAGCTATGACTGAGAAGCAGATTAAAGTAAATGAATCTGTGCCAAGAATGATTATTTCACTTATATTATTTCAAATGCTTAATCAATGTGAAGGGTTTTTTAAAAATAAAATTTACTTTAATATATATGGAAGTTTATTACTTTATTTTGTAAAAAAAGTATTTTTGAGGGGTTATTAGGTCTATTTAATTATTTTTTTAATTGAGCTACTGGGGATTGAATTCAGTACCTCACGCATGCTAAGCATGTGCTCTACCACTTAAGCTATACCCTCCCCTCCGAACGTTTTTTTTTACGTTTTAAATTTTATTTATTTTTATTGTTACTTTTTTTGTTTGCTTGTTTTGGGAGGGAGGTAATTAGGTTTTTTGTTTTTTTTTTTAATGGAGGTATTGGGGATTGAACCCAGGACCTTGTGCATGCTAAACATACACTCCTACCACTGGCCAAGTCGATGGGGTGGCTCAGGCTGGAACAAGATTATTGGGAAACGAGATTCTTTTAGTTCCACTTAAGGCTGACTTCCAAACAGTGCTTCCGACAGGCTTTCAGGCAGCTGGGGGAGAATGCTGTTCTGCTGTCACAGCTTGTTTTCCCCTTTCATCTGTTTCTCAGCCAGGATAGCCTACAGTTATGGTAAACCGCAGAAAGCACCTCCGTCCCACGTACGCCTCAGGGCTCTCGTGTGTCATGCTCAGGGCCTCTGGTTCACGAGCTCCAGGCACAGGCCTTGGCTCTGGCTCCATATGCCCACCCTGTGTATCAGAGCCATGAAGGGAACCATGGTGTGACTAATTTCTTGGATTCATGCAGCTTGTGAAGTTCCTTAGATGCACCACCTCCTCCTCACTATGTATCAACTGAACTTTGAATGCCTAATTATACACCCTTTAATTGTGTTCAGCATTTCATGACCGAAACTGCAGTTTCAATCACAGTGGATGATGGAATTTACTTTACCAATAAATAGATGAAGACGCCTGAGGACCTTATTATACAAGACTACGTTACCCTGAGTTAAGGTGGATTCTGACAGATTGTATTATTGTTGGCCAAATATTCTAGCTTTCCTTCCTTAGATGCTTCTGCAAGAGTTTTACACATTCTTACACAGTTGGATACAGAAGTGGCCATGTGATTTGCAGTAACCAATGAAACAGGGCAGAAGTAATACGTGTTAGAAACTTCTAAGCAGAAGCTTTAAGAGCCAGTAGGTGATTCTCTATGTCTCTTTTCTCTCCACCACAGCAACTGGCAATTTTTCAGGTAGAGGCTGCTCTGCTATCCTGGTTTCAGAATGAAGATGACATGGAGCAAAACCATAGTAATGTACCACAATAAATAGGTATGAGTGAAAAATAAACCTTTATCATTGTAAGTCACTAAGATTTGGAGTTGTGTGTTACTACACTATAACTTAACCTATTCTGACTAACACATAATTATCATAAACTCAAAGGCTAGAAATAAAATCTAGGGGTGCTTGTATACTTCAGTTATGGGAATCCCAGGGAAGAATGGGATGAAAAACACATAAAGACAAACCAGCCAGGACCATAACAATGTAGTCCTAGCCTGAGTTAGATGTTGGGGTAATCAGAGTATGTTACCTGGGTAAAACTGCCTCTTTTAGACAGACAGAAGAGTAAACGTGGACATGATTTTAGAAATAATGTTGTAATAGACTCAGCACTTGGTACATTTACATTTCTTATTGTGGAGAACCCCAGAAAATAGATTATAGATGACTGGGTTAAGAAAGCAAATGTTTAAGCCCAGAAGCAAAAAGAAAACGAATAAAAAGTACTCTGGTCTAGTGCACAGTTTTTGCTCTACGTGTGCTAGAGAGGAAACAGGACTGCTGTACAAGCTGGTTAGATTTTATACTCAGCTGGGTCTGCCTGAAGAGAGTAGGAAAACAGTAGAAGGAATCTGGACTCTAGAGGTTAATCCCAATGTTGTAAGAAAACAGGGATCAAAAAGCATAGCTTTCTACTATTACAGAAGGCACACAAGTTACTCTAAGACTAGAATTTAAGAATTTGATACATAGCTCACAGAACTCAAAAAAAAAAAAAACCCAATAAAAAAATGGGCAGAGGATCTAAATAGACATTTCTGCAAAGAAGACATACAGATGACCAACAGGCATGTGGAAAGGTGTTCAGTATCACTAATTACCAGAAAACTGCAAATCAAAACTACAACAAGGTATCACCTCACAATGGTCAGAACGGCCATCACTAAAAAGCCCACAAACAATAAATGCTAAAGAGGGTGTGGAGAAAAGGGAACCCTCCTACACTGCTGGTGGGAATGCAACTTGGTGCAGCCACTATGGAAAACAGTATGGAGGGCCCTTAAAAAATGAAAAATAGAGTTACCACATGATCCAGTAATCCCACTTCTGGGCATATATCTGGAGAAAACTCTACTTTGAAAAGATACATGCACCCCAATGTTCACAGCAGCACTATTTACAATAGCCAAGACATCGAAGCAACCTAAGTGTTCATCAGCAGATGACTGGATAAAGAAGTTGTGTTGTATATATATGATACAATGGGATACTATTCAGCCAAAAAGAAAAAAAAAAGGGAATGAAATAATGCCATTTACAGCAACACGGATAGACCTAGAGATGATCATACTGAATAAAGTAAGTCAGATAAAGACAATTACATATCACTTATATGTGGAACCTAAAAAATAGTACAAGCGAATTTATTTACAAAACAGAAACAGACTCACTCATAGAAAACAACCTATGGTTACCAAAGGGGGAAGGGGAGGGTGAGGGTATATCCAGAGTACAGAATTAACACATACACATCAATAAAAATAAACAAGGATTTACTGTATACCACAGGGAACTACATTCAGGATCTCATAATAACCTATAATAGAGAAGAATCTGAAAAAATGGAGTATGTATAATTGAATCACTTTGCTGTACACCTGAAACTAACACAATATTGTAAATCACAACCACACAAAATCTGTGGGGTGCTGCAAAAGGAATCCTAAGAGGAAGTCCACAGCAATACAGGCCCCCATCAAAAAAACAAGAAAAATCTCAAATAAACAACCCAACCTACCACCTAAAAGAATTAGAAAAGTAAAAACAGAACCTAAATCAGAAGGAAATAATAAACATCAGAGAGGAAATAAGAGATTAAAAACAGTAAGAAAAACTCAGTAAAACCAAGTGCTGTTTTTTTGAAAGAGTAAACAAAATCAACAAAGCTCTGGCCAGGCTCAGCAAGAAGAGAAGGACCCAAACAAACAAAATAAGAAATGAAAGAGGATAAATAACAACTGATAACAAACACATACAAAAAAAAAGAGAGAGAGAATACTATGAACAATTATGTACCAACAAATTGGACAACCTAGAAGAAATGGACAGTTCTAAAAACACACTGCCTACCAAAACTCAATCAAGAAGAAACAGAATATTTGAACAGTTATAATTTATAATAAAAAATTTTTAATTTAAAAATTAAAAAAGAAAAACCCTCCCTGCAAACAAAAGTCCAGGGCCAGATGTCTTCACTAGGAAATTTCACCAAACATACAAAGAAGAACTTAAACCACTCTTTCTCAAACTGCTACAAAAGACTGAAGAGGAAGGGACACTTCCAAACTCATTCTAAGAAGCCACGATCACCCTGATACCAATACCAGATGAAGACACTACCAAAAGAAAATTACAGGCCAGTATCTTTCATGAATATAGATGCAAAAATTTTCAATATATTAGCAAACCAACCAACACATAAAAGATCATATACCACAATCAAGCTGGTTTCACTGCATTGCACAAGGATGGTTCAACATATGCAAATCAACCAAAGCAATACACCACATCAGCAAAAGAGCAAAACCACACAATCTTCTCAGTAGACGTCAAAAAAAAAAAGCATCTGATAAAATTCAACATTCATTCATGATAAGAACTCTTACCAAAGTGCATATAGAGGGAACATACCTCAACATTATACAAGCTATTTATGACAAACCCACAGCCAGCATAATATTCAACGGTGAAAAGCTGAAAGACTTTCCAGTAAAATCTGGACCAAGACAAGGGTGCCCACTCTCACCACTTCTATTCAATAGAGTATTGGAAGTCCTAGCCACCACAATCAGACAAGATAAAAAGATAAAAGGGATCCAAATTGGAAGGGAAGAGGTAAAACTGTCACTAGATGCAGGTGACATGATACCATATATAGAAAACCCTGAAGACTCCACACAAAAACTGCTACAGCTGATGAATGAATTCTGCGAGGTAGAAGGATATAAGATTAACATACAGAAATCTGTTGCATTTCTTTACACTAACAGTGAAATATCAGAAAAGGAAAGTAAAACGAGAAATCCCTTTTAAGATCACATCAAAAACATAAAAATAAAACACTTAGGAATAAAGCTGACCAAGGAGGTGAAAGACTTATATGCAGAGAACTTTAAAATACTGATAAAATTAGAGATGATTTAAAGAAATGGAAAGACATCTCATGCTTGTGGATTAGAAAAATTAATATTGTTAAAATGGCCATAATACCCGAAGCAATCTACAGATTTAATGTGATTCCTATCAAATTACACAGGACATTTTTCACAGAACTAGAATAATCCTAATAATACAGAATCACAAAAGACCCAGAATTGCCAAAGTAATAATGAAGAAAAAGAACAAAGCCGGAGGCATAATCCTCCCAGACTTCAGGAAATACTACAGAGCTACAGTAATCAAAACAGTGTGGTATTGGCACAAAAACAGACATACAGATCACTGAAATAGAATAGAGCCCAGAAACAAAACCACATACCTAAGATCAATTAATCTTCCACAAAGGAGGCAAGAATACACAATGGAGAAAAGACAGTGTCTTTGGCAAGTGATTTTGGGAAAGCTGGACAGCTGTATGTAAATTAATGAAGTTAGAACACATCCTCACACCATGCACAAAAATAAACTCAAAATGGCTTAAAGACTTAAATATGAAACAAGACACCATAAACTTCCTAGAAGAAAACATAGGCAAAACATTCCCTGACATAAATGGTAACTGACATAAATCATAGCAATGTTTTCCTAGGTCGGTCTCCCAAGGTAGCAGAAATAGAAGCAAAAATAAACAAATGGGACCTAATCAAACTTACAAGCTTTTGCACAGCAAAGGAAACCATAAACAAACAAAGACAACCCACAGAATGGGAGAAAATAGTTGCAAATGATGTGATTGATACGGGCTTAATTTCCAGAATATATAAACAGCTCATACAACTCAGTAACAAACAAACAAACAAGCAAAACCCAGTCAAAAAATGGGCAGAATACCTAAATACACATTTCTCCAAAGACATACATATGGCCAATAGGCATATGAAAAGATGCTCAGTATTGCTAATTATCAGAGACACGTAAATCAAAACTACAATGAGGTATCACCTCACACCAGTCAGAACGGCCATCATTAAAAATGATAAATGCTGGAGAGGCTGTGGAGAAAAGGGAATCCTCCTACACTGTTGGTGGGAATGTAATTTGGTGTAGTCACTATGGAGAACAGTATGGAGGCTACTTAAAAAACTAAAAATAGTTATTATATGATCCAGCAATCCCACCTCTGGGTATACATCTGAATCAAACTGTAACTCGAAAAGATATATGCATCCCAATGTTCATAGCAGCACTATTTACGATAGCCAAGACATGGAAGTAAACTCAATGTCTACTGACAAATGAATGATAAAGATGACGTACTGCTCAGCCATAGAAAAGAATGAAATAATGCCATTTGCAGCAACATGGATGGACCTAGAGATTCTCATACTAAAAGGAGTAAATAAGAGGACAAATATCATGATATCAGTGATATATGTAATCTAAAAAGATGATACAAATGAACTTATTTACAAAATAGAAAAAGACCCACAGACATAGGAAAGAAAATTATGGCTACTAAAGGGGTTAGAGGTGAGGAAAGCATAAATTAGGAGTTTGGGATTAGCAGATACAAACTTCTACATATGAAATAGGTAAACAACAAGGTTGTGACATACAGCACAAGGGACTACATTCAGTATCTAGTAATAACCTATAATGAAAAATAATATATATATGCATGACTGAATCACTATGCTGTAAACCAGAAACTTACACAATATTGCAAATCAGCTATACCTCAAAAAAATATTGTAAATCAACTACTTTCCACTGGAATTTTTAAATTCAAGTACAGTTGATCTGCAATGTCATGTTAGTTTCTGTTGTAATGCATAAAACAAGTATACCTTAGTTAAAAACACTGACGCCTTGTTTTGCTGTTTCTGCAGTGAGAAGTCCTCCTGCAGCCCTGGAGGCCCCATCTGGTGGGCGGATAAGGCTCAGGGACGAGAGAGCACAGGGAGGCGGAGGAAACTCCGTGGCTAATCCTCTCATGCCCACCCCACATCTGCTAGCACAGTGGCACTCCCCTTGTCCTCCCGCTACTCTACCTCGTGGGTACACTTGGCGTTTCTGAAGGGAGGGGGGTGTGACCAGTAGGGCAGATCTGAGGAATCTCATGTCTGGTCACTTAACTCACAACATGCATGTAATTGACTATCCCTCAACCAATTAGAGGGGTGAGCAGGAGTGACTGGTTATTTCTACAGGCAGTTTTCCAAGAAATAAGCAGGGAACCAGAGAGACCCAGCGTGCAGCCAGAAGGAACAGGGAGCCAGCGGGGGTGTCTGTGACAGGCAGAATAGGATGTGTGGACAGCAGAAGGAAAGGTCCAGTAGCCTAAGGGGAACGTGCCAGCCCCGCCTGCGGCCCTGCCCAGCAGTCTGGGCTACAACGAGCTGACACAGGATGAGGAAGGCAAAGTACTAGATGGGCTTCAAAAAGGCAGCACACCTAATTTATGGAAAGATACGAATAGTTGATCGTTTGAGACCAAAATGGTGAGTTGTTTCCCTTTTCCCCATGACTCGTGCTTTCACATGTGTATGAACATGCACAAAGACACATGTGGACACACACACACACAAAGCTGAGGACTGACATGACAAAGATGACAGGGATGGCAGCGGCCAAACGGCCAGTTGTGAGATGAAAGGGTTGGCGGGTGGCGGGTACACAGACCAGGAGAACTGCGCATCTGGCTCTGCTGGAGCTGAGCTACAGGCTGGAGGAGCTAGAGGAAGAGGGACCACTTAGGGAACAGGAGTTGTGGGGCAGGGAGGAGCATCATGTGCGGCCCCTGCCCTCTGTAGAGGATCCAGAAGGAACTAAAGACATTCTCCCCTCAAGTTTGAAAGCACTTCTAAATACAGATGTAGCAGTCATCATCTGTGCTCTGCCCAGCCCCGGGGACTGTTTTCTCTGCACCCTTCCCCCCTGCTTCCCTTTGTTCTTGCCTCCAGAGCTCTGCGCCTGTGATTTTTTCCAGAAGACATCCTCAGCCTCCTGGAGCTGACTCTGTCTGCAGGAGCACAGAGCCCAGGTGGCCCCACCCCCATGGCCCTTCACCACAGATGGACTGATGTGCACGCATGCATGGAAGTGTGTTGGGGGTGGGGGTGACCTTGCTCAGGTCCAGGCATCTCTGAGGCTCAGAGTTCTGAGGCATCAGGCTGCAGCCACCCTCCCTGAGAATCCGTTTGGAAGCTCACCCTCGCTTACCTTCCTCCCCTTCACCCCTGTCCACACTGCTACTCCCTTGCTGGCTTTTTCTGAAAGCACTGCCTTAACGAATCACTTGCACTCAAATTCTTTCTTATCTCAGAGCCTTTTCCTGGAGAATTTTTTAAGGTGTAACTGACATACATTATATTAGCTTCAGGTGCACAACATGATTTGATATTTGTGTATGTTGTGAAATGATCACCCCAGTAAATCTAGTTTCTAGGGAATCTGACGCAAGACAACAAAGGACCAGTGAGTGCTGGCTTCTCGCTGTGGTTTGCTGACAGGCAGACTCTGCAGGCAGCCCTTGCTGCTAAGGTTAAGTGACCTCAAAACTCTCAGACAGACCCGGCACCGGAGTGTGGGAGGAAGCAGTCATGTCTCCAGAGGATCACTCAGCGACGAGGCTGCAGGAGGGCCCACCGAGGTCCCTGAAGATCATCTAACTGCCACAAGAAAAGCCAACATTGGGTACATCCAGCATAACGGAGCTGACAGCAACCATCAGCTGCAGTGGGGCACCAGGGCCAAGCACATATGATGAAAATAAAGATATACGTGACCTTCCCATATTTCCACCTAAGTGTGTTACCCACAGAAACACACACTTCTTTCTTCTTCCTGATACTGCCCAGAGATGGGAACCCGAAAGTCTGCGGAAAGAGAAGCAAGCTCAACAGGAGGTGACATGAAGACCTTAGAATGGGAAAGAGCCCGAAAGAGGGAGCTCTGAGCTCTGATTGAAGTAATACTTTACTTCAGCTGAGTATTTATCTGACTGAGATGAAGTTTTAAAACAGGAATGACTAGAAGGTTGCCCAAAAATAACAGCTTGGTGGTCAATATCTTTGAAAAAGTTTCCCTGCAATATTTCAAGTTTGGCAGCAGGAAAGAGTTGAAACCTCAAATGAACCAGATCTTCTTTGAGGGTAATGTTTAAAATGTACTGACCTTGGCAGAGACTGGCTAAGATGGCAGAGTAGAAAGACCCTGAGATCCACCTCCTCTCACGAGCACACCGAGTCACAACTATCTGCAGAACCATTGATCAAAAAGACCAGAACCTACCAGAAAAGATCTTCTACAACTGAGACATAAAGAAAGAACCACAATGAGAGGGGTAGATTCATAATCAGTCCCATACCCCCAAGTGGGCAACCCCCAAACTGGAGAATAATTACATTGCAGAATTTCTTCTACAGGAGAGAGAGTTGGGAGACCCACATCAGGCTCCCCACCCCAGCGGTCCTGCATCAGGAAGACAAACCCCCAGAGCATTTGACTTCGAAGACCACTGGTGCTTAATGTGGGGAGTCCCGCAGGACTGGGGATAAAAGAGACTTCATTCTTAAAGGGCACACACAAAATCTCATACACACCAGGACTCAGGGCAAAAGCAGTGATTTGACAGAAGCCTGAGCCAGACCTACCTGCTGGCCTTGGAGAGTCTCCTGGAGGGGCGAGGTGGCCGGGAGGGGAGGGAGGCTGCGGTTCACCCTGTGTAGACACACTGGTGGCAGCCATACTTGGGAGCTTTCTACCACGTGAACACTGCTGATGGCGGCCGCCATCTTGGGACCCTCCCTCTAGCTCACTGGCACCAAGACCTGACTCCACCCAACAGGCTGCAGGTGCCAGTGCTGGCACGCATCAAGCTAAATAACTAAGCAGATGGCACACAGCCCTACCCATCAGTGGACAGGCTGCCTAAAGACTTCCTGATTCCAAAGCCATCCAGAGACATGCCTCTAGACAGGGCCCTGCCCATCAGAGGGCCAAGACCCAGCCCCACCCACCAGTGGCTGGGCACTGCACAAAGCACAGGCCCTGCCCTCCAGGAAGCCTGCATTTTCCTCTAGACCAGCTTCACCCACCAGGGGCAGACACCAGATGCAAGAAAACCATAATCCCACAGCCTGTGGACCCAGCCTGTCCACAGCAGGCCAGACCCTATGCTGGGACCAGCTGGCCATTAGCAGGCCAACATAAGCTTCAGGACACCCCAGAACCTATGCTCAACTGTGTCAGAAACTGGTGTCCCCCGACAAGTGATCTGACACTAGCTCTGGGATCCCTTGGCCCCAGACTCCAGGACCTGGCTCTGGCTGCCAGTAGGCTGGCACTAACCTCAGGACCTGGCTTCACCCACCAGTGGATGGGCAACAGCCCTGGAGTCTTCTGGACCCTGACTCTGCCCACCAGTGAGCCAGCACTAGCCCAGGGCCTCCTAGGGTTCTGCAGGCGACTGCCTCATGACCAGGCCTCACTAACCGGCAGCATCCACACAAGGTGGGTCCCAGCAACCAACTAGGCCAGGGCCAAGCAAGCCAGCAGCACACAAAGTCAGCCCACCACAAGAGAAGGACCCTCACAGCCCTTAAGGGTCACCCCTAGAGCACACAGCTTGGGTGACGGGAGGGGAGTGCACCGCTGGAGTGCATGGGCTGTCACCTACAGAAGGCCACTACTCCAAGGTGGAGAAACATAACTAGCCAATGACAAGCATAAAAATACACATAGCATCTCAGACAAAATGAGGTGACAGAGGAACATGTTCCAGAGAAACAAACAAGATAAAATCTCAGAAGAAGAACTAAGCAAAGTGGAGACAGGCAATCTATCTGAGAAAGAGTTCAGAGTAATGTTTGTCAAGATGATCAAAGAACTTGGGAGAAGAATGGATGCACAGAGCAAGAAGCTGGAAGTTTTTAACAAAGAGTTAGAAAATGTACAGAACAACCAAATGGAGATAAAGAATATAAGAACTGATATGAAAAACACACTAGAAGGAATCAACAGTAGACTCAATGACACAGAGGAACAGATCAATGAACCGGAAGACAGAGTAGTGGAAATCACTGCCACTGAACAGAAAGAAGAATGAAAAGAAATGAGGACAGTTTATGAGATCTCTGGGACAACATCGAGTGCACGAATATTCACATCATAGGGGTCCTGGAAGGAGAAGAGAAAGAGAAGGGGCCCAAGAACATATTTGAAGACATAATGGCTGAAAACTGCCCTGACCTGGGAAAGGAAACAGTCACCCAAGTCTAGGAAATGCAGAGAGGCCCAAACAGGATTAACCCACATAGGAACACACCAAGACACCTTGTAATTAAAAGGACAAAAATTTAAAATAAAGAGAGACTATCAAAAGCAACCAGGGAAAAGCAACAAATAACATACAAGAGAATTCCCACAAGGCTATCAGCTGATTGTTTTTTAGGAAGAAACTCTGCAGGCCAGAAGGGAGTGGCACGATATATTTAAAGTGATGAAAGGCAAAAACCTACAACCAAATATTCTACCCAGCAAGGCTCTTATTCAGATTTGATGGAGAAATCAAAAGCTTTACAGACAAGCAAAAGCTGTTAAGAGTTCAGCGCCACCAAACCAGCTATACAACAAATGTTAAAGGAACTCTGCTAGTTGAAAAAGAAAAAGCCATAATTAAAAAACAAGAAAATTATGAAATGAACAAGCTCACTGGTAAAGGCAGGAAATCATCCACACACAGAGCCAGTAGGGACGTCAAAAAACAAAAGCAGTAAAATCATCTATGTCCACAATAAGCAGTTAAGGGATACACAAAACAATTAGATGTAAAATACGGTATCAACAGTAATTGTGAAGGGAGGAGAGTACAAAAGCAGGGTTTTAAAAATGCATTTGAAATTAAGAGATCAGCAACTTAATACACAGATCTCATGGTAACCACAAACCAAAAATCTATAATACATACACACAAGAAAGAAAAAGGAATCCAAATATAACACTAAAGATAGCCATCAAATCACAAGAGAGCAAAAGAAGAAAGGAGAAAAAAGACCTACAAAAACAAATCCAAAACAATTAACAAAATGGCAATAAGAACAAACTGATAATTACCTTAAATGTAAATGGATTAAGTGCTCCAACCAAAAGACATAGACTGGCTGAATAGATACAATAAACAAGACCCACATATATGCTGCCTATAAGATACTTCAGATCTAGAGACACACACAAACTGAAAGTCAGGGGATAGGAAAAGGTGTTTCATGCAAAAAGAAATCGGAAGAAAAGTCACAGTAGCAATATTTATATCAGACAAAATAGACTTTAAAATAAAAACTGCTATAAGAGACAATGAAGGAAACTACATAACGATCAACAGCTCAATCCAAGAAGAGAGCATAATTATAAATATATATGCACCCAGCACAGGAGCACCTAAGCATCGTTTCCCATCAGTACGCTATGAGACTAGAAATCAACTGTAAGAATAATAAACTGCAAAAATCAAAAAGACACTGAGGCTAAACAATATGCTACGAAACAACCAATGGATCACTGGAAATCAAAGAGGAAATAAAAAATACTTTGAGACAAGTGAAAATGAAAATACAATGATCCAAAACCTCTGGGACACAGCAAAAGCAGTTTTCAGAGAAAAGCTTACAGCCATACAAGTTTACCTCAGGAAACAAGAAAAATCTCAAATGAACAACCTAACCTTAATACACCTAAAGTAATGAGAGAAAGAAGAAAAAACAAAATCCAAATTTAGTAGAAGGAAACAAATCATAAAGATCAGAGCAGAAGTAAATGAGACTTAAAAAACAATAGAAAATATCAATGAAACTAAAAGATGGCTCTTTGAAAAGATGAACAAAATTGATAAACCTTTAGCCAGACTCATCAAGAAAAGAGAGCCCAAACCAATAAAATCAGAAATGAAAAAGAAGTTACTACAAACACCACAGAAATACAAAGGATTACAAGAGATTGCTATGAACAACTATATGTCAATAAAATGGATGATCTAGAAGAAATGGAAAAATTATTAGAAAGGTAAAATCAACCAGGAAGAAACAGAAAATGTGAACAGACCAATTACCAGTACTGAAATTGAATCAGTAATTTTAAAACTCCCAGCAAACAAAAGCCCAGGACCAGATGGCTTCTCAAGTAAATGCTACCAAACATTTAGAGAAGAGTTAACACCTATCCTTCTCAAACTATTCCAAAAAATTTCAGAAGAAGGAACACTTCCAATTTCATTTTGAGGCCAGCATCACCCTGAAACCAAAACCAGGCAAAGACATCACAAAAAAAGAAAATTACAGGCCAGTATCACTGATAAATGCAAAACTCAACAAAATACTAGCAAACCTAATCCAACAGTACCTTAAAAGGGCCATACACTGTAATCAAGTGGGATTTACTCCAGGGATGCAAAGATTTTTCAGTATCTGTAAATCAATCCATGTGATACATCACATCGACAAATTGAAGAATAAAAACCATATGATCATCTCAATAGATACAGAAAAGGCTTTTATGAAATTCTACATTCATTTATAACAAAAGGGTTCCCAGAAAGTGGGCATAAAGGGAACATACCTCAACATAATAAAGGCTGTCTATGACAAACCCACAGCTAACATACTTATTGGTGAAAAGATGAAAGCATTTCCTCTGAGATCAGGGACAAGGAAAGAATGACCACTCATGCTACTTTCATTCAACATAGTTTTGAAGTCCTAGCCACAGCAATCAGAGAAGAAATAAAAGGAATCCAGATTGGAAAGGAAGAAGTAAAACTGTCACAGTATCTCTAGGATACTTTATATAGAGAATCCTGAAGGCGCCACCAGAAAGCTACAGCTCATCAATGAATTCAATAAAGTCGCAGGATACAAAAGTAATATACAGAAATCTGCTGCATTTCTATACACTAACAAAAATCTATCAGAGAAATTAAGGAAACAATACCATTTACAATTGCATCAGAAAGAATAAAATAGCTAGGAATAAACCCACCTAAGGAGGCAAAGGATCTGTACTGAGAAAACTAAGGTACTAATGAAAGAAACTGAAGATGACACAAATTGATGGAAAGATATACTGGGTTCTTGCATTGGAAATATCAATACCGTTAAAATGACCATACTACCCAAGGCACTCTACAGATTGAATGCAATCCCTATCAAAATACTGATAGCATTTTTCACAGAAGTAGAAGAAATAATTCTAAAATTTGTATGGAAACACAAAAGACCCCAAATAGCCAAAATAATCTTAAGAGAGAAGAACAGAGCTGGAGGAATCACACTCCCTGGCTTCAGACTATTCCAGATACAATAATCAAAACAGTATGGTACTGGCACAAAAACAGACATGCAGATCAATGAAATAGGATAGAGAGCCTAGAAATAAACCCATACACTTATGATCAATTAATTTATGACAAAGGAGGTAAGAACACACAATTAGGACAAGTGGTGCTGGGAAAACTGGACAGCTACATGTAAAAGAATAAAATTATCTAACTCCATGTAAAAAACAGTCAAAATGGATTAAAGACCTAAATGTAAGACTGGCTACTATAAAACTCCTAGAGGAAAACAATAGGAGAACACTCTTTGACATAAATTGCAGCAATATTTTTTTTGGATCCATCTCCTAGAGTAACAGAAACAAAGAGCAAAAATAAGCAAATGGGACCCAATTAAACTTGAAAGCTTTTGCACAGCAAAGGAAACCATAAACAAAACAAAAAGACAACCTACAGAAAGGAAGAAAATATCTGCAGACGATGCGACCGACAAGGGATTAATCTCTAAAATATACCAACAGCTTATACAGTTTAACATAAAAAAAAAAAAAAACCCAACCAAAAAATGGACAAAAGACCTAAATAGCCATTTGTCCAAAGACAACATACAGATGGCCAACAGGCACATGAAAAGATGCTCAATACTGCTAATTATTAGAGAAATCCAAATCCACACGACTCAGAATGACCATTAAAAATAATAACTGCTGGAGAGGGTGTAGAGAAAAAGGAAGCCTCCTGCACTGTTGGTGGGAATGTAATTTGGTGAAGCCACTATGGAGAATAGTATGGAGGCTCCTTAAAAACAGTGTTACCATATGACCCAGCAATCCCATTTCTGGGTATGTATCTGGATCAAATTATAACTCAAAAAGATACATGCACCCCAATGTTCACAGCAGCACTATTTACCATAGCCAAGACACAAAAGCAACCTAAATGTCCACAGACAGATGAATGGATAAAGATGATCCAGTATATATAAATATATTCACATAATGGAATACTACTCAGCCATAAAAAATAAAGTAATGCCATTTGCAGCAACATGGATGGACCCAGGGATTATCATACTAACTGAAGCAAGTCATACAGAGAAAGGAGAATATCATATGATATCACTTATATACAGAATCTTTTAAAAAATGACACAAATGAACTTATTTACCAACCAGAAACAGACTCATAGACATAGAAAACAAACTATAGTTACCAGATGGGAGGGTAGAGAGGGATAAATTAGGAGTTTGGGATTAACATATACACACTACTATATACAAAACAGATAAACAGCAAGAACCTGCCATATAGCACAGGGAACTGTATTCAGTATTTTGTAATAACCTATAATGGAAAATAACTAAAAATGTGTGTGTATATGTGTGTGTGTGTGTGTGTGTGTGTATGTATAATTGGATTACTTTGCTGTATACAAGAAACTAACACAACATAGTAAATGAGCTATACTTCAATTAAAAAAAAGGATAAACAAAAAAAAGTGTCCACTATAGGAGAGGGGGAGATTCTGGGTTGTTTTGCACCTACATTCTAACGACCAAATACTCCTGGAGAAAAATAACAGAGCACATATTTAAAATACATGGTAATCAGCCTCGAATACACCCTCAACGCTGACGAGCAGTACTATTTCTCCGATCAACTCATTCTCTTGCTCTCAAAAATGGCTCTTTAAAATCATGCCTTATCCTTTCTTGAAATCTTTTGGTTTTCAGCAAATGAGACCATTTCCCATTTTACTGAGAACTGTGAAGCCATCAGCAGGTGCTCCTTCAACTTCCTGATAGTAAACCTATACAACCTACCCACATCTGCACCCATCATCACAGATGTCCCTCTTCCTGGATACAGCACCCACCTTCTCCTGTGCCTTGGACCCTATTTGCTTCTGCTATCATGATCACTCCTATCAAATATCCCTTCTCTCTTTCTGTATATTCAACCAGTCCTTCCAAACTAGACCCTTCCCAACACCATTTAAATATGCTTAAGTCTCTTTGAAAAACAACCTTTCTTCAGCAGGATGTGACTGGGGAGGCATCACAGGGAAGTCTAAAATTCTGGTAATGCTCTTCTCCTGAAGTTCACTGTGAGTCCATGTGCATTTGTTTATTTTATGCTTTAAACTCTGTATGTGTGTAGGTGTATAGACATACACACATATTACATAGGCACTTCTGTATATATGGATTTTTCACAATTGAAAAGGAAAAACCAAACCAAACCTCGCAATCTCATTTAATCCCACCACCATACTGTTGCGCCATGTATCGCTATTTTCTTTCACAACCCGACTTCTGTATTTTCCGTCTCTGCGTTCTAATTCCCAGCCTTTCCTCAATCTATTCCAGGCTGGGTGTTCTGGTCCCTTGCTCTCCCCCGTCCCCCAATCACTCCTCTGAATCAGCTCTGATAAGGTCAACAACGACTTCCCTGTCCTCAAACAGCGGGCACTGCTCAGACCTTACCTTACTGCACAATTCAGCAGTGTTCTTGAATGCTATTAACCACTCCCAGTTTCTTGCAACTCCTCCTGGTTTCCCTTCCTGCCCCTTCTCAGCCTACTTTGTGGACACATCTTTTACTCAGCGTTAGATTCAAAGCTTGCCAAGGCCTAGGTATTTGGTTTTTTTTAATAGATGCTTTGTTTCTAGGCAACTCCATCTGAGATCATTAGTTTTAATTGCTATTGCTAAGCTATTTACCTCCAATTGTATCTTAGCTGCACACATTTCCTTCAGTACCAGATCCATATATCCAACAGCCTATTTAATATCATTCATTGTTATATCTCGAAGGATCTTCAGACATCTTATGCCCAAGACCAAACCAGGCTCTTCCCTCCTCACCCCCAGCCACATCTTGTATTCTGCCAGTGATCCCTCTCTCGTGGATGCCTCAGGCATCTTTTCTTGGCCATCTTCTGTCCCACCACAGGACCTCTGCACATCTCCATCTAGCTGCCTGGAATGTTCTTCTACTGCCTTAGGTAACTGCAGACATTTTTTATGTCAAATGTCTCTTCCTCAGAGAAACCTTCCATGTCCCATGAGTCTAAGTCAGCTTTCTATGTTCGATTCCTTTTCACTGGAGCACTTACCTAAATTCAAATGTTTGCACTTATTAATTAGCGGGATTATTCAGTAAATCTTTAGGGGTCCCACTGGGCTCTTCACCACCTCCCTCACAGAACTACCCTTGTTACCACTCCAGTATGTCACTGGTGTCCAGTCTAGGACACCCATGGAGCAGGCATTCAATAACATGTTTAAAGTGTGGGTGTATAATCATAAACAAATGAATGATCAGCATGTAGTATGACAGAATTCACCCCCTAAGTTAGAGTTAAGTCATCTGGGTGCTTATTTTATTTCAAGGTCTGTATTGTTTTACTTTGGCCACACAACAAAATAAAACACAATGTCCAGAGAGTTGTGGATTTCAGTGGCCTACTGTACACTGTGCCGCACCTGGAATTGTTATAACTCTGCAGGATAAGATGCTAGGAGCCCACAGGAAGAACATTAAGAACATTGCTTCTGAAAAGGAACATCAAAAGCCTCCATGGCCTTCCTCTCTTGCTTAAAAGCCTCTCTCACTAAAAGCTAAAATTATATTATTGAATATGCGTTATTGTGGTAACAAGGAGGCAGGGAGGTGGTTGAGAAGATGGCACGACAATGCAGACAGGGGCTTAGTCTACGTAAACTTTGGGTGTAAGGCCCTTCCTCTGAGATAGGCTTTACATGTTGCAGTGCTTGCTCTTCTGCACATGAAGGACCAACCGCATGAGGAACCCAAGAGTGTTCCCAGCTTTTACAAGCAGACTGATCTTTCTTTTCTGTCCATTCCCAGAGGATCCCAGAAAGACCACAAAAGCAGCATCCTGGCAACGGTCACAGAGGTGGATTAAAGCCAAGGTTAGGAGGCTGACAAAGTCAAGAATTCCACCTTGAGCAGACAGAACAGGGAGTGAAACTCAGTAACGATCAGGGTGATGCTAACACACATTTACACGGCACTGACCATGATTCTGGCACTTTTCCCAAGGTTTAATATATACTATTTTAACCCTCCACACAGTTTTATCAAAGAAGTACTATTTCTATCCCAATTTTAGAGATGAGGGAACGGGGGCAGCAGGAGCTGAGTATCTTGCCCAAGATGATCAATGTTGTGCCATGGTTATAAGCTTTTTCAACAGAAAATGCATTTAGACATGGGGAAAAAAGCATCCTGTACTCCATAAAATGAACAGATAATACTGGGGGGAGGAAACTGGCCAACCGGTCCAGAATTAAGATCGACTTTTTTTTGTTGTTTTTAAGGACAACAAAGAATTGACTCTTAATGGGACGGGGCCACTGCTGTTTGTAACTCTGTCTCCTTTGAAAGTTGCTTACTTTTTGGGTGAGTGTATCCATCTGTCTACATCTTAACAATCTGCAGACTCTTCGGAACACACTGGAGATATAAACCAAATCCATGCTGGCCTCCAGGATGAGACTGATGGACCCTGGTGGGACTGAACTTTTTTATTTTCAAAAATTGGGGTAGGGTGGAATCTGGGAGTATCGAGAGATTGTGATCATAGGTCCTTGATGTACTACACAGGGATCCTGACCATATGGCCACTGGATTCAAGGACCATTTGGACCATCAGCTATGTGTGTCTCAGAAAACATGACACTACTGCAGACCGTTCTCCTCTTTGTAGAGAAACGGTGCACAGAGAAAAAGGACATTCTTAGTTTAATTTGAGTCACTTATCAAGTGACAGGATACAAAATTGAAGCGGACTGACAAGAGGACAAAGTTCTATGTGTTAGTGAAAACAGACATAGTCTCAGAATATAATGCATTAGGTTCTGAAAAGTTGGGGGACAAATGCTCAAGCCCCCAGAATCAGTGAATGACAGCTGAAGGATCCTGTGGCAGCTCAGTAAACAGGATGCCAGAGATCCAGATAAGAACTTCCCAGAGAACACTGTGGGACAACAGCAGGGATAATGTGCAAATGTGGGGATCCCTCTGAAGGTCTGCAGGGTCAGAGCCATTCCACTCTCCAAGCTCCCTGTGGATGTGGGTAGGGACCACTGAAAGCGGCTCACTCGGACAATGCTGTGGCTCCTGACGGACTTCCTGGGAAGAGTGGATGTCTGAGCGCCTGCAGGGCTTACAGCACACACTAGAGGGAGCTGTGAAAGAGTGCAGGGTGGTGGCTGTAAGACAAGGACCAGGAGAGATCTGAATGAGTCCTAAGGATTAGAATGTGCCAGGAAGGGAGCCATACTCAGAGACAACGAAAGATGAGAGTGGATAAAAGTGTCTTAGAAGAGGCAAGAGGGTCTTGGATGAGATCAGCTAAGTCATGCCATTAGGGACATCACGTGGCAGATGCAGAAAGTACGTGGAGAGTTCCGCCTTTTGCAGGGTTAATCTGGTGGAAAGAGTTCTGACAAGCCTACTCTTCATGGCTTCATATGAGAGCATATAGAGGACAGCTCCATATAAGGGTATAAAATAAAGCATGTACAAACAGAAAGCTGCACCACATTCCCTAATGAGCAAGTTTAATATCATGAAAATGTGAACTGTCCCATTCATGCAGAAAACACTGCGATCCAAATTAGAACTGTGGTCTGTACGGTTTTTTGTTGTTGTTGTTTTGATTAAATGAATTTAAAGTTCACATGGAAAAAATAAATGTTCAAGAACAGTCAAGAAATTTTTGAAAAAGAAAGCCTTATAAGATATTAAAACAGGTGAAGCCTCTGTAATAAAAGCAGTATAATGTTAGCATAGAAATAAGCAAAAAGACAAGTGGGAGCTATCTAGAATAGGGTCCCCTACAATGGATTCCATTGCCTTCGGGAATTTAATATAGGAAAATATTTTATAATTCAGTAGGGAACAGTGTTTTATTTAATAAATAATACTGGCAAAATTGGCTATGCATTGGGAAAGAATAAATGAGACTCCTGTCTCTCATACAAAAATAAATTCTAGATGGAGTAAAATCTTAAAGGTAAAGAATAAAATGATACATTTTAAAAGAAAGTATAGGAGACCACAGATGCAAGCTAGAGGCTGGGGAGGAAGGAAATTCATAAGCTATGAAAAAATTAGTCATATTTGATTTTACAAATATTAAGACATTTAAAAAGTATAACTAATATACAACATTTCTATTATTTTGTCACATAAGCAATAATTACAAAAAACATTTGCAATGGATGTAACAGCTAAAGAATAGGTTACATACATACAACTGTAACAAATTATAAACACATCTTTAAAAAGACAACTCAATAGAAAAATGGACAGAGGTTAGAAATAGGCAGGTCACAGAAGAGCAATTCCAAACGGCTTCCAAGACCAACAACAAAAGGTCTTCATGCTTCCTAGGAGTCAGGGGAAAGTAGATAAAAGTAATTATGAAGTACTCCTGTACACCAATGACATTGGCAAACATTCAAAAGGAAAAAGGAATTTCACCTACTGTTACCATCAGGAAAAGTGGGTGCTCATTCACTGATTCACATGTGAATTGTTTTAACTTTTTGTTAAACCAATCTAGCGAAATCTGTCACAGAAAATAAAAAGCAATCTAAAACCACGAAATCTAATCTTTAGCTATAAAAATAGCAATGCAAAAAGAAACATGTACTCAGATGTTTGCTTCAGCATTCTTCACTGTACTAAAACTCCCAGAAACAAAGTGAATACACATTAAGGAGAGAATGGTTATATAAACTGAGGTGTATCTAATCAAGGCATATCTTGCAGTTAAGAATCAGCCAGAGTTTCACTAGTTGACTTGGAGGAATTCCTGAAGCTGTTAAACTAGGAATGCTAGCGGAGGATATATAAAATACAGCCCCATACTTTGACTTCATACCTGTATGTATTGCGTGTTTGTGTGGTTTACGTATGTAAAAATTGTCTATGTTCATAAATATATGTACAAAAGGATCATGAAAGTATGGTCTCCAGAAGGTCACTGCGGTCACCTTTCAAAGTGGTTTGATGAAGTTTCAAAGTGACTCTAGTGTCATTTAAGTCTGGGGACAGGCCACAGAACACGGTAGCTGAGAGGTTGGGCTCTGGAGTCAGGCTGGATCTGAAGTCCACCACCACTGCTTGCAACTATGAAATTCACATAATCTCCTTGTGCCTCAGTCTCCTTATTTGTCAAATGGATTTCTAATACCTAACACACAGACTTGTTAGAAGAATTAAATAAAATGAGAAGTTAAAATATTTAAAGCACCTAGAACAGAGCTTGGCACACAGTAAGTGTCATAGGGAAGAACAAATCTGATTTCATATTGGATCTGTTTCTTTTGCTTCAACGTTTGTACTGTTGCTTTTGCTACAAGTTAATAACTAAAAGAATGTTGCCTATAGTCTGAAGTATACAGGATAGCCCATTTTCAAGGCTCTGACCTCTAAAGGTATACCTCTTTTCCATTCACATAGAGAAAAAGTTGCAGAACAGAGAATAATGCTTGTCTTACTGGAAGTTTATAGGAACACCTTGAACAGATCTACATGGACAACTGCAAGAACAAAGGATTCTGACACCAAGAAGTTTGCAACAACTAACTTTACTCCCTTCCCTTTTAGTATAAAAGCAGCCTGAATTCTAACTCCAGAAGATGGTTCTTTGGAACACTAGTCTCCCATTTTCTGGGTGTGCTGGCTTTCCAAATAAAGTTGCTATATTTCTTGCCCCAACGAGTCATCTCTTATTTGCTGGCCTGCCCTGTGGCGAGCAGTATGAGCTTGGACTTGGTAACAAGTAGTGTAGAAGTCCTTGTTAATGAAACGTTCCCACATTGCTTTATTTTGTGGCAATGAGAAGGTATCACATATGTTATCAGAAAGTTTTTGAATGACATTAAAGAAACAAACCCAGGTGTTGCTATAGTAGAATTTTCTGAATTAAAAAAAAGAAAAACTGCATCACTTTCTAACTTTTCTCCTTCACTTTCTGTAAAGTATGAGTGGGGGAAAAAAACACACCAGACTTAATTTTTCTGGGTAGGAAGAAAGAAGGTAAGAGAGGGCTGGAGAGAAGCAAGAAGGAAAGGAGAGAAATAAGGAAAAGAGAAAGATGTATATGCGCCTCTATGGAGGTTTCTCCAGTATCAGAAGTGGACAGTGCCCGGTGCAGGACAGTGTACGTAGTGACCGTCTGTGTAAATCAAGATAAAGATATGTAGAGTGATGTCAAGACAGGCTGGGACCTAGGACACTTTACTGGAGTGCCTGCACCTGGACAAACGTCTCCTCGAGCAACAGAATACAACCAAACTACAAGGGACTAAAGATAACTGCATGCAAGGCAGTTGGGGCAAGTTACGAACCGTAAGATACAAAAATGCCAGAAACCAACTGCCACTTTTGAGGCGCCGGGAGCAAAAACAGGGTTCTGCACATGATTCCCCCCCACCCCACCACCAAGGGGGTGGGCAGACCGCCTATGCCACCCTTCAGGCCCGACCTGACAGTAGGGGCCTACCCCTCACTCCATTTAAGGAATCAGCCCGCCCACCTAGGAGAGCCAGTCAGGGCACCTGTTACTTGTTCTCGCCCCCTCCTGCTGTAGCACGAGTCCCAATAAGGCCTTGCCTGAGTTTCTCCACCGGCCTGTTACCAATTTCTACTGATTAAAGAGCCCAGAGACCAGGTCGGTAACAATGTCAGCAAGGTAGGGAAATAAGTCCCAGAAAGCGTCTTTCCAGAAAACCAATGATTTAACAGCTATCCACAGGCTGAAATAGCACTGAAAAGAGCTCCAGAATCCAATTAAGAAACTGCCACAACCCAGTGGAGCAGAAAAACAGAGGAAGGCCACATAAGAAAGGGTAGAATTTTACCTGCCTCACTCCAGGGCAGCAAATCCCGTTGCTCAGGCGTTCCTTCCACAGGAGAAACGGGGAGCGGGAGAACCCCAGGAGCCTTCACCACTGAGGACCCCAAAAGTCCTCACGGCTGCTGTGGACTCCCTCAGCCTCTGGCACTGGGAATCCGAGGTGTCTTCACCAGCGTGGACCACAGTTGCGGAGCTCCTCAGAGCTCACACCACCGCGCTCCTCTGCAGCCAGCGTCTCCACGAACCGCCCACCACCCACGCACGGGCAGCACTGCGCATGCACACCTTGTATCCGCTACACCTGGAACTGGCGTCTTCCCACCCACCACGGACATCACTGCGCATGCACACCCTGTAGCCAGTGAACCCGGAACTGGCCTTCCCTCACGCAGGGGCACCACTGCGCATGCACACCTTGTATCCACTGCACCTGAACTGGCGTCCTCCCGTCCACCACGGGCACCACTGCGCATGCGCACCCTGTAGCCAGTGACCCCCGGGACTGGCCTCCCCCTACGCAGGGGCACCACTGCGCATGCACATACTGTATCCACTGCGCATGCACACCCTGTAGCCAGTGAACCCGGAACTGGCCTCTACCTACCCAGGGGCACCACTACGCATGCACACACTGTATGCGCTGCACCTGGAACTGCCCTCCCCACGTGACTTTGGACCCAGCACCAGACTTGCCACAACAGCGCACCCCACTGAGGCAGGGATACTGTTCCCCATAGACTTAACAAAAGTTCATAACTAATAGAAATGCTTGAACCTGTCTTAGAGAACAACAAATAAGCGAACAGCTTCTCAAACCCCTCCTTGTAAACTGCCTATGTGGAGTTAAGTTCACTTTAGTTTTCTTTCTTTTTTCCTATTTTTAATCACATACCTTGTCAGCTTCACACAGCCCAGCTATTTTACAGGAACGTGGAGTTAGCTCCTGGCCAATGCGAGCTGGCTGGGACCGCCCACCCTAAAACTGGGCCTTTGCATGTCCGATGAGTGAGTTTTTGATGTCAGAGCCAGAACACTCAACCCTTAGATCAAGCTAAGTGCCTCCATTTTGAATGCACAGAAGCATGTAATCCAGATGCACCTGTTCAGAACACTGAATACCTCATCTTTCCCCCTACTTCTAATCATCTTTGCCCACACCTAAGACTATTCTGCTTATCCCAGTAAGTACCCCAACCCCGTAGCCTTCAGGGAGGCGGATCGGAGACTTGTTCTCTTCTCACTTGGCTGCCTTGTGAATAAACTTTATCTTGGTTGTAAACCTCAGTGTATCAGAGTTTGACTTCCTGTGCATTGGGCAAATAGACTTAGTTTGGTAACACTAGTGCCCTCATACCCACTCAGAAATCAAGATCTTTCCCTACAGAAGCCAGTCAATAAAGTCTGGATGAAGTGACTGCTTCTAACGTGAAGACACCAATGCAAAGCTACAAGGAAAACAAAAAATCAGGTACACATGATGGCACAAAAGGAAGACAATAAATTCCCAGCAACTGACACAAGAGAAGTAGAAATCTATGAGATCTTTTACAAAAAATTCAAAGTAATTGTTTTAAAGAAGTTCTGAGAACACAGATAATTCAATGAAATCAGAAAAATAATACATGAACAAATAACCCAAAAAAAAAGTGTTAAGGACCTGAATAAACTTCTCCCCAAAGAAGACATACAAACGGCCAACAAGGTGTATAAAAAGGTACTTAACATCACTAATCATCAGGGAAATGCAAATCAAAACCACAATATCACCTCATGCCTATTAGGAGGGCAATTATCAAAAAAATCAAAAGATAGCAAGTGTTAGCAAGGATGTGAAGAAAAGGAAACTTTTGTGCACTGCTGGTGGCAATGTAAATTGGTACAGCCGTTATGGAAAATGGTGCAAAGATTCCTTTAAAAGAGTTAAAAATAGAATGATCATTCTATACAGCAGTTCCACTTTTGGGAATACAGCCAAAGGAAACAAGATCCAGATCTTAAAAAAGGTATCTGCACTCCTGTGTTTACTGTAGCATTATTCACAACAGCCAAGATATGGGAATAGTCTAAATATCCATTTATGAATATATAGATGATGAAGATGTTACAAACACACACTGGAATATTATTCAGCCACAGAAAAGAAAGAAATCCTGCCATTTGTGACAATGTAGTTGAACCGTGGAGATATTATGCTAAGTGAAATAAACCAGAAACAGAAAGACAAATACTGCGTGACTTCACTTATATGTGGAATCTAAAATAGTCATACTCATGGAACCAGAGGAGTAGAATGATGGTTGCCAGGGGTTGGGGATTGGGACAAATAGGAAGATGTTTGTCAAGTATAGAAAGTTTAAGTAAGATAAGCAAGCCCTAGAGATCCAAGGTACAGCATGGTGACTACAATTAGCAATACTGTATTGTACACTTGAAATTTGCTCTGCAGTAGATCTTAGGTGTTCCCACCACAAAAAAAGAATACGGTAACTATGTGAGGTGATGGATATAACAATTAGCTTGAATGAGGTGATCATGTCACAATGTATATGTAAATCAAAACGTCAAGTTGTGTACCTTAAATATACATAATTTTATTTGTAAATCACACTTCTACAAAGCCTGAAATAAAGATATCCTCCACTAACATACAAGGCACAAAACAGGGATTTTTGTATGTTTTGTTCACTAATGGACCCCACGTACTTAGATTAGTGCCTGGTACATAATAGACAATGAAAAAAGTATTTATCAAAGGAATGAATGAGTAAAGATCTCAAGCACTTAAACCAAGGCTTCACAGCGCCTCCTCGAAACCCTCTCACCCTTGCTACTTCTTCTGGCTTTAGAAAAGCAAGTAAAACATGAATTGCTCAGCCCTCAAATTGAAATTTTAAGAGAATACAAGTGCGTTGCATACAATATGAAGAAGAGAAAGAATCCACCCACATTATAGAAAAGGAAAGAGGATGTCAGGGAAGGGCCAAGGAAACATAATTAAGATAAAAAGAAACAGAACAGCAACCTGTCAACATACACAGGAAAGATAAGGTAAAAGTGCCACACAGAAGACAGAGCCCAACACAGATAAAAACATAACTCAAAGAACAGAGGGAGAGTCCTCAGAGCTGCTTTTTACTGTAAAACAAGTTACTAAAAACATACACTCAATAAAAGTGAAGTTTAGAATTGTGCTGTTGACAGTGATGAACTGTCTTGTAATAGACCAACCTTCCTGGCTGAGAATGTGCAGAAAAGTTGAACAGAGTTAAATACACACACACACACACACACACACACACACACACACACACACACACACACACACATACACCATTTGAAGGCATCAGAGAGCTACCAAGCCAGTGAGGACCTGAGGATGGTAAAATTGCATAAATTAGGGAAGCCAGGTAATTGAAAATGACATCTGGCATCATTTTTACTCCCAGCTCTTACCTGGGAGCTTTTACTGATTAAAAGACAGCTGCAAGGCTAAGAAGTTGAGGAGAAAACTGTGACTTATGAAGCGATTAAATAGAACTTCCGAAAGTCTCATGAGGGTTGGATATAAAAATTGGAGTACAAGCCCACAAAAAAGGAAGAGCTGTAGCAAAAGCATTCAGTTGGTATTAAAAACAAACAGACATTCCAAATTAGAGTGAAGTATAAATTGCCCAGCCCTTATCATCAAAAAGACCACAAATAACAAATGTTGGCAAGGATGTGGAAAAAAGGGAATCCTAGTACACTGTTGGTGGAAGTGTAAATTGGTGCAACCACTATGCAAATCAGTATGGAGGTTTCTCAAAAAACTAAAAATATAACTGCTATATTACCCAGCAATTCCACTCCTGGTTATATATCTGAAAAAAACAAAAACACTAATTTGAAAAGATACGTGTACCCCAGTGTTCAAAACAACATCAATTACAATTGCCAAGATATGGAAGCAACCTAAGTGTTCATCAACTGATGAGTGGGTAAAGAACATGTGGTACATTTGTGTAGGTACAATGGAATACTGTTTAGCCATAAAAAAGAAGGAAAACATGGCTGGGCTTGGAGGGTGTTAGGCTTAGTGAAATAAGTAAGTCAGAGAAAGACAAATACTGTATGTTATCACTTATATGTGGAATCTAAAAAATAAAACAAACTAGTAAACATAACAAAAAAGAAACAGACACAGTATACAGAACAAACTAGTGATTACTAGCATTGAGAAGAAAGAGGGGGGAAAATAGGGGTATGGGATTAAAAGGTACAAACTATTATGTATAAAATAAAAAAGCTATAAGGATATATTGTACAACACAGGTAATACAGCCAACATTTTATAATAATAATAATAAATGGAGTATAACCTTTAAAAAATTGTGAATCACTGTTGTATGCCTGAAACTTACATAATATTGTATATCAACTATACCTCAATGAAAAAACTTAAAAAATTAAAAAAATAAAAATAAAAATAAATTGCCCAACCTTCACCAAAAAACAAGTTTGAATGAACTCAATCTCTATTGGGATTAAGATGACCTTCATTCTCATTCCTCTAACTTCCCACCGAAAGTAAAAGTAAGTCCTACCTGGAGGAAGATATCACTGAGAGCCTCAACTTATCTTAACAATATATCACATACAATGCCTGACATTCAATCAAAACAACCTGCCCTGGCCTGCACAAAGGAAGGAAGGAAGGAGGGAAAGAAGGAAGGAAGGAAAGGAAAGAAAAGAAAAGGGAAAAAAGGAAAGAAAAATTATATGAATGAAAAGAAAGAGAAAAAAGATAAGAAAATATTTGGATGCGAAATTCAAAAATCAGGTAACACTAACATAGTTGTGATTAATATGCTCAAGAAATTAAGTGACAAGATGGTGGATTTCAGCATATACTGGGTGTCATAGAGAAAAATCAAATGGTTATCCTGAAATGAAAGATAAATAACTGAAATTAAGAATTCAAAGGTTGCAGGTGAGGAGGGTACAGCTCCACGGTAGAGCGCATGCTTAGCATGCACAAGGTCCTGGGTTCAGTCCCCAGTACCTCCATTAAAAAATAAATAAAATAAATAGATGATAAACCTAATTACCTCCCCCACCACAAAAAAAAAACAAAAAACCAAAAAACAAATACCTAGCATTCAAAATTGGAGGAGTTTCACTTCTGATTAGACTGCTGAAGTTATGAAACACCATTGCTCCTGCCCAAACAACATATCAGATAAAGTAAGAAAAAATTTAAAAAATTTTAAAATGACATTAAAATGACACTGAAGACCTGTGGAAACCATAAAATCTAAATGATTTATATTGCAGAATATCGCAAGCCCTTTCCAAGTGAGGAATGACTGGCAGCCATTTTTACATGCGGGAGTCATGGTCCTCTCTGGAAGCATGGATGTGCCACTCAAAAACGTCAAGAAAAAACTTGTTGGCTCAGTGTTGGGAATGTACCAGAAGCCAGCCTTTGGTTTTTAAACCCATCAGTGATTGCCTCAACTACAGTAAGCAACCGACCCAAAGTCATACCCTTCTGGGGGTAGCTTATATCTGCTGCCTGATTGAGGCATTTAGGCTCAGCACAGGACAACTGTGACTTACCTCTTTGCTTCTTTCCTCTCTCTCTTCCATAGATGTTGATTTCTAATAAACACACTGTCTCTATCTCAGACTGCTGCCTGGAGAACTCCACCTATGGACAGATCTGCCAGAAGTGGCCAAAAAAGTGAACATTAAATTGGGGTTTTGGAGCTAGATTACTCTCTGCCCAGCTGCCGCTGAAGACCTCATCACTGGTGCTAAGTGGAAAAAAGAAAGTTGTTAAAACTTTCAGCAGTGATGAGTGCTGATGGTGTACGTGAAAGAGAATGCACTAGCTGGTGAAAGGTATCAGTCAATGTTTGAAAAGCATGGGGTGGAAAGTGTCTCAATATATTAAAGGCCAAATATGAAAATCCCACAGCTGGTATCATATTCAATGGTGAAAAACTAAAAGCTTATCCTCTAAGATAAGGAACAATGTAAGGATGCCCACTCTCGCCACGTCTATTCAGCATAGTACTGGAAGTCCTAGGCAAAGCAATTAGGTAAGAGAAAGAAACAAAAGAGACCCAAATCAAAAATAAAGAAGTAAAATTGTCTCTATCTGCAGATGACAGATCTTATATATAGAAAACCCAAAAGACTGCGAAAAATAGTATGGTACCTGCAAAAAGACTGCTAGAACTAATAAATGAATTCAGTAAACTCAACATACAAAAATCAGCTGCATTTTTATGCACTAACAATAAATTATCTGAAAAGGAAATGAGGATAATAATTCCATTTGCAAGAGCACAAAAATGAATAAAATACTTAGGAATAAACTTAACCAAGGAGTTGAAAGACCTGTACACTAAAGACTATAAAACACATAAACAAATGGAAAGATATTCCATGTTCATGTATCAAAAGACTTAATATTGTTAAAATTGTTCATACTACCCAAAATGATCTAGTGAGTCAATGCAATCCCTATCAAAATCCCAAAGGCATTTTTAACTCAAAGAGAAGAAATTATTCTACAATTCATATGAAACCCTCAAAACTCCAAATAGCCAAAACAATCAGGAGCAAGAAGAACAAAGTTGGAGGCATCGCATGTCCTGATTTTGAAATATATTACAAAGCTACAATAATCAAAAGAGTATGGTACTTTAAGGCAGACATAGACCAATGGAGTAGAAGAGAGAGCCCAGGAATACATCCGTGCATATACACTCAACTGATCTTAGAAAAAGGTGTCAAGAATACACAGTGGGAAAATAACAGTCCTTTAAAAAAAATGGCATTGAGAAAACTGAATAGTAATATGCCAAAGAAAGAAATTGGACTTTTATCTTACACTTCATGCTAAAATCAACTGAAATGGATTAACAAGTCAAACATAAGACCTGAAACTATAAAACTAGCAAAAAACAGAGAAAAACCTTTTGATATTGATCTCGGCAATGATTTCACAAATATGACACCAAAAGCTCAGGCAACAAAAACAAAAATAAACAAGTAGGACTACATCAAACTAAAAACCTTCTGCACAGCCAAGAAAACAATCAATAGAGGCAAAACGCAACCTAAGGAATGAGAGAAAATATTTGCAAACCATACATCTGATAAGAGGTTAATTTCTAAAATATAAGGAACCCCAACAACTCAATAGCCAAAAAACCAATAACCTGATTTAAAAATGAACTAAGGACTTGGCATTTCTCCAAGAAAGCATACAATGGTAAATACTTATATTAAAATAAAGTTCAACTTCACTAATCAGCAGAGAAATGCAAATTAAAACTCCGATATCATCTCCTATCTGTAATGACAGTTATTATAAAAAAAAATAAAAGACAATACATGTTGATGAGGATGTGGAGAAAAGGGAACACTTGTACAATGTTGGTGAGAATGTACAATGGAGCAGCCTTATGGGAAAAGTATGTAGATTCCTCAAAAAAGTAAAAATAGAACTACCATATTATCCAGGAATTCCACTTCTGGGTATTTAACCAGAAGAATTTAAATCAGAATCTCAAAGACATATCAGCACTCCCATGTTCGCTGCAGCACTATTCACAATAGCCAAAATATGGAAACCACCTAAATGCCCATCAGCAGAGGAATGGATGGAGAAAATGTGGCGTATACATACCATGGAATTCCAGTCGGCCTTAAAGAAGTACGGAAATTCTGCAATATGTACAACATGGATAAACCTTGAGGACATCATGCTAAGGGAAATAAGCCAGTCACAGAGAGATAAATACTGCATGATTCTCCTTACAGGAAGTATCTGAACAGTCAAATTTGTTGGGGGACACTTGGCAGGGCCCGTGACATGGGTTGGTAAGAATTTACCAAAGGCAAGGGAGAGTTTAAGAACAGAGGAAGGTTTAATAGATTCACTGTCACAGGCAACAGCGGGCCACAAAGGCACCGAGCGTGAATGTGCAGGGTCCTTTATTGGGGAAGGGGCTGTGAACACAAAAGGATGGAGGAACAGATTTCAGATTGGATGTAAGTGAGGTAAGGGGCTTTGGTACATGGGAGGATAGTGGATTTACGACTCCAGGAAGGTGGAGTCATGGGCCGACACGAGCAAGCCAGTGGGATGTATGGCTCTGCTAAGGAGGAAACGTGGGCTGAGACAGGTCAGCCTGAGCTGCAGTGACGTTAGCCATTTCTCAGGGCTGTTAACTCTGCTAAGGCAAACACGTTAGGAAAGGGTGTACTTTTTTTTTTTTTCCTGAGGAATTGCAAGTGGACACCTGAGAGCCCAGGAATGGGGGTCGCAGGGCCTCGGCAGGCAGCCGCTGGCACTGCAAAATTAATTGAATCAGAGAATGGAATGGTGGTTGCCAGGAGGTGGGGGTCGGGAGGGAGGCGGGGGCAGTTACTAATCCACGGGCACAAAGTTTCAGTTAAGTAAGACGAGTAAGTTCTAGACATCTGCTGTACATCGTACAAGCATCACCATTGCACATTTAAAAATCTGTTAAGTGGGTAGATTTTATGTTGTTTGTTTGTTTTTTAGGTTTTTTTTTTGGGGGGGGGAGAGGTAATTATGTTCATTTATTTATTTATGTTTAGAGGAGGTACTGGGGATTGAACCCAGGACCTTTGTGCATGCTAAGCACGTGGTCCACCACTTGAGCTACACCCTCCCCCTTAAGTATTCTTAACATAATAAATTAAGATTAAAAAAAGAAAAATATGGGAGAAACAGTAACTAAAAAGATTATGGAGTTTTCTGCCTACTGCTAAACATATTGACACTCTAGGAAAAGATAAGGAACTAAAAGCAACTACCTGGCAGTTGAAAGCCCAGCAAGCAGCGTGGCAGTCAGAGTACCTTCTGCTAGATTTCAAAGAGGCTCTGAAAAGTATCTGCAGTGAGGGTGCAGAGACATCTGAGCATGAGGCCCAGGACTCAACCACCAGAGTAGTTTCAACGTTCAACTCTCAGCCACGGCAGGACTTCGATGCCAAGATCAGAGCCTTGTTATGGAAAGAACAGGACGGTGACACATGGGATGAGGATACCTGGGTTGAAAACCCTGAAAATCTTTTTTTTCAATTGAAGTATTATTGATTTACAATGTTGTGTTAGTTTCTGATGTAGAGCACAGTGATTCAGTTAAATATTTATAAATATACATTCTTCTTTATATCTTTTCCATTATAGGTTTTTATAAGCTATTGTATAGAGTTCCCTGTGCTGTACAGTAGGATCTTATTGTTTATCTGCTTTAGACACAGTAGTTCGTATCTGCTAATCACAAACAATTTATTCCTCCACCCACTTTCTCTCCTGGTAGCCGTAAGTTTGTTTTCTACATCTGTGAGTCTGTTTCTGTTTTGTAAGTAAGTTCATTTGTGTCATTTTTCTTAGACTCCACATGTAAGTGATATCATATAATATTTGTCTTTCTCTGTCTGACTTACTTCACTTAGTATGATAATCTCTAGGTCCATCCATGTTGCTGCAAATGGCATTCTTTCATTCTTTTCTATGGCTGAGTAACATTCCATTATATATATATTCCATTATTTTATACATATATACATACAGATATACACCGCATCTTCTTTATCCAGTCTTTCGTTAATGGACATTGAGGTTGTTTCCTTGCCTTGGCTATTGTAAATAGTGCTGCTGTGATCATTGGAGTGCGTGTGTCTTTTCAAATTAGTTTTCTCCAGATATATGCCCAGGGGTGAGATTGCTGGATCATACGGTAAGTCTGTTTTTAGTTTTTTAAGGAACCTCTACATTGTTCTCCATAGTGGCTGCACCAAACCACATTCCCACCAACAGTGTAGGAGCGTTCCCTTTTCTCCACAGCATCTCCAGCATTTATTGGAGGATTCTGAAAATATTAGATCCACAAATTTTCCTAAAACTTCTGAGCCTTCAGAAGTGGCAATTCCCTCCCCATCAAGAGCTAGCACTCTGTTCTCTTGAAGACAATTTAAAGGCCTCTCCCTCTGCAAGGCCAGGAAGTCCCCTCACTTCCTGGCTACGAGGCCCATAACTTGGGTGAAGTCACAGGATGTCCCAACCAGCAACACACAGGGGCTGAAAAGGGAGGAGAAGGCCTGTACCACAGAGGGCTGCCCGTCCCAGCTGGCGGGTACGGGCAGGACCGGGGGAGTCTGTGTGGGTCTAGATCTGAGTGTGCTTGATAAATGGGGCCCAGAACATTAGACTGGATAATGCAAAGTTTATAAATTAGTTGCACTTTTCCAAGATAAAGGGTTTAACACTTTAAAGACTCCAACCAGCTAATAGGATGGCTCCCTGAAGCATGAGCAAAGTAATGGCCTGTACTGAATGAGGAAAAATACCAGAAGTACTGTGGCAGACAGCAGAGGAAGGGGTTTGAGGACCCAGGGAAGTGGGCGTGCTGGATTGACTACGTAAGGCCGGAAAGTTTAAAAGACAGCCATGTTTGATGGGAAGGCCTGGAATACACTCTGAATTACTATAAATTGGAAAAAAAAAAAAAAAAAAGGGAAATCTTTACAAACTGAAAGGGAGTAATTTCTAGAAAATATTTTAAGTAAAAAAATGCAGAATAATATATATAGTATGCTACCTTATTTTAGTAAGAAATATGAGAAACTAAGAAAACATACACACTTACGCAATTTTGAAAAAGAAACACAAGACTGATAATACAAAAACCCAATCCACTTGGTTACCCACAAGGAATGGAGATGAGGGATGAGGTTGAGGGGACAGGGGAAAGAGTGACACTTCCCTCAGTGGACCTTTCTATACAGTTTTGACTTTTTGATTCATATTAATATTTTACATATCCAATAAAATAAAATTAACAAGGATGGGGAAAAATCTTAAGCTAAATGAAAACAGTAACAAACCTAACTGTTTCCAATGAGTAAGGTGATCTGCCTGACGTTTCTCATTTTTAATTATGGTAAAATATACATAACATACAATTTACCATTTCAAAATTTTTACGTGTATAGTTCTGTGGGATTAAGTGCATTCACATTGCTGTGCAATCATCACTGCCATCCATCTCTAGAACTCTCTTCATCTTGCAAAACTGAAACTCCATATCCATTAAACAATACCTTGTTGCTCCCAGTCCTAGGTAACTACCATTCTACTTTGTCTCTATGAATTTGCCTACTCTAGGTGCTTCATATAAACACAATCATACAATATTTGGTGATTGGCTTGTTTCATGTGGCATCATGTCCTCAAGGGTCATCTGTGTTGTAGCATGTGTCAGTAGTTCCTTCCTTTTTAAGGCTGAATAATATTCCATTATATGAATATATCACACTTGTTTATCCATTAATCAGTCAATGGACACTAGAGTTTCTTCTGCCCTTGGCTATTACAAATAATGCTGCTGTGCAGGTGGGTGTAAAAATATGTCTTTGAGATTTTGCTTTAATTTTTAAAAAATCTATTTATGCATTTATTTTACAGTATCATATTTTTTAAATTGAAGTATAGTTGATGTACAATATTATATGTTACAGGTATACAATATGGTGATTCACAAATTTTTTAAGGTTATGCTCCATTTATAGTTATTATAAAATATTAGCTGTATTCCCCATGTTGTACAATACATCCTTTGGCTGATTTTATACCTGACAGTTTGTACCTCTTAATCCTCCACCTCCATCTTCCCCTCCCGTTTCCCTCTCCCCACTGGTAGAGACCTTGCTTCAATTTTTGAAGAGGTATATATCCAGAAGTGGTACTGCTGCATCCTATGGTAGTTACATTTTAAATTTTTTGAGGAATTGCAACCTTGTTTTCTGTAGTGGCCGTACCATTTTATAGTCCCTGCCAAAGGTACACAGGTGTTCCAATTTTACTATATCTTCACCAACACCTGTTATTTTCTGGTTTTGAGAGTAGCTACCCGATGGGTATGAGACGGTATTGCACCGCGATTCTGATTTTGATTTTCCTGATGATGAATGATGTTGAGCATCCTTCCATGTGCTTATTGACCATTTGTGTATCTTCTTTGGGGAAATGTCTGTTCAAGCCCTTTGTCCACTTTTTAATCAGAGTGTTTGGTTTTTGTTGTTATAGGAATTCTTTATATATGTTCTGGATATCACACCCTTAAGATATATGGTAAGCAAATATTTTCTCTGATTCCATGGTTTGTCTTTTCACTCTGCTGACTGGTTCCTTTGATATACAAAAGAATTTAATTTTGATGTGGTACAACTTACCTATTTTTCTTTTGTAGTCTGTGCATTTGGTGAGATATCCAAGAAATTATTGCCAAATCCAATATTGTGAAGCTTTCCTTTTATGTTTTTGTATGAGTGTTACAGTTTCAGGTCTTACATTTAGGTCCCTTACCCACTCCAAGTTAATTTTTGTACATGGTGTAATACGAGTCCAGCTTCATTTATCTGCATGCAATACCCAGTTTCCCCAGCACCATTTGTTGAAAAGACTGTCCTTTCTTTGTTAAATGGCCTTCATACTTTTGTTGAAAACCATTCGACCATATTTGTGAGGGTTTATTTTTGGACTCTGTGTTCCATTCCATTGGTCTGTCTTTATGCCAGTATCCCAAGTAAGTTTTGAAGATAGTACTTTGACTTCAGTCCAAAGGAAAAAAAGGTAAACAAATCTTGAACTCTTCTCAATAGTGGTATGAATATTATGAAATTGTTTTGTGGGTGTTGTGGAATTGAGCAAATGAGTGAATACAGTAAGGTTTTGGGGAGCCAGAGCAATATGGAAGATGGGAGATACAAGTATGGAATGGGGAAAAGCAAGCAAGAACCTAGGTTGGATTTCATTTAGTGTTATCAATATAAATGCATTGTTTCAAAGACGTTCAGTCACTCATTTGTAATGAATGAAGCCTGAATCTAGACCTTGGTTTCTAAATACAATTCTCTGCAAAGATGAAGAAGAGAATGAATAGAGAAATGGTTTATTCAAAGGTTGGGGCAGAGAAAATAGAAGATGAGCCTTGAACATCTCACTGTGACAGAAAATAAGGAAGGCCTTGAAAAATGATGAGGATATATTAAAAAATGAAGGGGCTTTCACTGACCAAGTCTGGGATAGTTTAAACATCAAGGTAAATGAAAACAATAAAAGAATGAATAAAATAAGAACCCATGAGTCAATACTGACAATAGATAATAAATTAGTAAATACATGGGAAGAAAGAGAAAGCTCTTCTAAACACTAGAATGCTGATTAAAAAATACTGTTGCAGAAAATCACCATTTAAAAACCATCTCAGTAAGACAGATTTAGGCAAGAACCATTATGCACACCAAATTGGGGGAGGGTGATTTTGATAAGAAGCAGGGTATTTACGCAGTCTTGGAGTGTCTACCCACAAACTTCTTATTTATTACAAGTGTTAAAATAGTAGCCGTGGAGTGGAGAACCATGACCGTGGATCTTGAATCAGCTTGCACCCCAAACTCAGCCTCTGCTTCCTTAGAACCCAGCCTCCAACAGGCTCGCTCAAAAGCTACTGCTTTTTCACTAAATTAAGAAGGAAAACAAGGACAAATCAGACACTTACAAAAATACAATTGTTTTAAAACAAAGCAACAGATGAACCCAGGCTGTTCCAGCTAATGAAAATCTTGTTTTTGGAAATCTGTTTGTCAGTGATTTGGAATGGGGGATACATTTTTCTGAGATGCATGCTGTTTTGAAGAAAGATGTTGGATTCTTACGCGTTTCTGAGGCCTGCTGTAACGAAGTAACACCAACTGGGTGGCTTAAACCAACAGAAATGTATTCCCTCACTTCTGAGGTGGGACATCTGAAAGCCAGGTGTCAGCGGGGCCACGCTCACTCTCCCAGCTTCTCCAGTGGCTGTCCACCCCTGGCTGTTGCCACATCCTTGGTGTGCAGCTGTGGACCTCCACGCCCCACCTCCGTGATCACATGGCCCTCTTCCCTGTGTCGGTCTTCACATGGCAGTCTCCTTGGTGTGTGTCTGTTTCCAATTCTTCTTCCTTTACTAGTAAAGAAACTAGTCCTATTGGATTAAGGATCTGCCCTACTGCAGTGTGACCTCATCCTAATTTATATCTTAATCACATCTGCAAAGACCCTATTTCCAAATAAGGTCATATTCACAGGATCCAGGGTTTAGGACTTCAGTGATCTCTTTCAGGGACTTTAAAGAAAAACTCCTCTTGTGTGTTTCTTCTACACTCTCAATACTTCTGGCCACCAAATGCCAAGGGGGAAGGGTTGGGTTTCTGCACACCAAGCAATTCTACAACACCAGTTGGGTGTCCTACAATTCAATTCAGTCCTGACACTACCTACGCGGAATCAGTGTCAGAGCCCATCATTTAAGGCTCAGTCCCACAAGACTGCACTCCCAGCCTCGACTTCAGATGCCAAGTGCAAGTCCAGGTTGTCACTTGTGCTTCTGACCAACTGGCTATAAACTGGAGGTTCCCATGACCCCCTCTGAGGATTTAATTAATTTGCTAGAGCAGCTCACAGAATGCAGAGAAATAGTCTACTTACTAGATTACAGGTCTATTATAAGGATATAACTCAGGAATAGCCAGATGGAAGAGATGCATAGGGCAAGATGTATGGGAAGGAATGAGGAGCTTCTGTGCCGCCCCCAGGCACCACTCTCCCCACGTCACCACATGTTCACTAACCGGAAGTTCTCTGAATCTCACCCTTTTGGGTTTTTTTATGGAGGCTTCATTGCATAGGCATGGTTGATTCAATCATTGGCCATCCGTGATTAAACTCAATCTCCAGCATTTCTCCTCTCCAGAGAGGTCAGGGATGTGAGGAGTAGGGGGGTGAAACAGGAGTGGGGTTGAAAGTTCCAACCTTTTAATCACTAGGTTGGTTCCCCTGGCAAGGAACCCTCATCCCTGAGACCTTTCCAAAATTCACCTCATTAACACACACTCAGGTATGATTGAAAGGGGCTTTCTCAGAAATAGCAAAAAAGCACCTTTATTGTTCTAATCACGTGGGAAATTGCAATGGTTTGGGGAGCTCTGTGCAAGAACAGGGACAAACACCAAACAGTATTTATTATAAGTCACAATATCACAGAGACACAATTCAGTCTATGGCAGATGTGTCCCAGACTAGCTTCCTGAAGCTGATCTAAGCCCAATAATGCTGAACTACTGCAGTAACGCGGAAAGTCAGACTGATAGTCACTGTTTCTAACATCACCACCCAACTCACTTAATTCCTTGGAGATGGCTCCAGGCAGTAGCCTGTTGGGGGTCTTAGTGAAGAAAAGTAGAGAGAGTGAGGGAATTTCAGATCTGAGAATGCAATGGGGAAGAACCAGTCTGACTCCATATTGGATCTATTTCTTTTACTTTAACCTTTGTATGCTATTGCTTTTGCTACACGTTAATCACTGAAGCGATGCTGCCTATAGCTTAAAGTAGACATGATGGCCCATCTACGGGAACCCTGCCTCCCATGCCTGAGTGTTAAGCTAAAATACCTCTGTTTAAGCTCACAGGAAACACCCTGACCAGGCCTATTTGTGATCGGCTGCAGGAAAGAAGAAATTAACACATCCCCTCTGGACTCTGGCCGGAACCAGGACATATTTGCAACAACTTATCACCTTTTCTACTTTACCTCCTCACCTCTCCCTCTTTGTTCTATAAAAGAATCTAGTATCGAAATCTGGGCAAGGTGATTCTTTGGGACACTAGCACACCATCTTCCTGGTCTGCTGGCTTTCCTAATGAAGTCGCTATTCCTGCCCCGATGCCTCGTCTCTTGATTTCTTGGCGTGTCGTGCAGTGAGCAGCATGGGCTTGGACTAGGTAGCAAGAACAGGCAGAAGGTGTGGTCTCTGGAGAAGAAGGAGGCTGTACTGCTAGGGAAGAGGATACAGTGCTGAGTCTAGGCTTCTTGCGTGTAAAATTGTACCAGGACCTTGGCCTGGCCTCTTTAGCCAGGGGCTTTGATGGAAGCGTGGGCTTGGAGTGGAGGGACACTGCGGTGGGGGATCCCGTGGTCCAAGGGAATACCTCTACTATGTCGGCAGAGAGGTGGGGGGTGGCAAAAGATGGGGTGAAGGTCGGGGAGCAGTTATGCAGCCAAAGACGGGCGCATGTGCACAGCTATATTCATGTAAAACATAAACATGGACAAATTTAATCAAAAATAAGTTCCTTGAACTAAAAGGGTCTTGGGTCAACACATGACGAAGTTAAGCACTTGTTAAGAGGTTCTGAAGTAGAACAATGCGACAAAGCTGGGGTTTGTCCAAGCTGGAAAACTTCTCCATAAAACAGTTCAGCTATACAAGCAATTAAGAGGGTGCTCTCTGTAGCCCCAACAAATGTGCTGTTTCCCACATTGCACATGGAATTTTTATAGCTTGTTTGTGGATAGGAAATAACTTAAAATATTTGCAGGGACTTGTCCCTTTCTTCAGAAAGAGTTGTGGCTAATTGGAGTTTCTATTTTGTTTTGCTCCCTGACCTCTCAATTGGCTTGTAAGCCATTAAATGATGTTCAAGCAATTTGTCGTGGGGTATAGAAGTTGTTTTGCATCTATTTTGCATAAAGGCATCACAGATGGTGTTGAAATGCTTTGAAGTTATTAGGCAATTTAATACAATGTTATTGTTTTCCTTAGTGGCCGATGGCTCAGACTATTAAAACAAAGCTCTTGCCTCCTGTGCAGTATTTTGGGATACATTAGTGATGCATTATTAATAGAGTTAGGAGGTTTTTATTTTTAGATTTGGTTAAATTAGGAAAGGAAAAGGGTAGCCATGCAATTTAGTAAAAAATATATGTGGAACTAAAATGTAAATTTTAGTAAATTCCAAGTTGGCTTGGAAAAGTTGAATGTTTTCACCTGCAATGTACAAGATGATCAGTCAAAAAACATTTTTTTAACAGCACATCCTCCTTTCACTGTTCTTTCAACATTTGTGAGAAACAATAAAATTTTTGTCTGAGTCTTTAAACAAAGAGGCAAGTATAAGCATTAGTCATAATTTGTATGGGACCAAAATTCCAGTTAGATTCCACCAAGTGTTTAAATGGAATGGCTCCTTAATTATCTGTATAATGATGCAAAGAAGTTGTAGCTAATGAGGGTATATAGTATATACTTTAACTCATATGAGTGTTAGCAAAGAGGTAGACAGGTAAAAACTGGATCTAGAAATCTCCTTCCCTACGGGTCTAAATGGGACTTACAAGATATAAATATAGGCAAAAATAAACTTCTGTATCATTAAAACATCTGGAAAATGAGTTTTGTGATAATATAGTGACAATTCTGGGACTATTACAAATTACCAAAACCTGTCATAATGATATTTTTGACTTATCAACCAATTTGAAGTGCTATTTAGAAGGAAGGACGGTGAGCTGGGAGTAGGAATTAATTCAGGAATTCTGCCTCGTTCAGATGAAGATCTGGGGTTGGAGTCAGAATGCTTTTTAAGGTTGGGTAACCCTTACCTGAATAATCATTAAATATAATTTGATACCTAAGCTTGTCCCTGAAATGAGAGAGTTGGGGTTACTTTTCATTGATTGTGACATCTACATGGAACTGAAAAGGCCATGTTATTCCTTGATTGACTGAGGGGAAAAACGGATGACATTATATGGAAAAGACACAGTCAAGGAATGTTGGTGGGAGGGCCCAGTGGTGTTGGGCATGAAGGAAATACACACAAACGCATGGATCCTGTCCCTGTCAAATTACCCATGACATTTTTCACAGAACTAGAACAAATAATTCTGAAATTTATATGGAACCACAAAAGACCCAGAACTGCCAAAGCAATATTGAAGAAAAAGAATTAAGCTGGAGGAATAACCTTTTAAGTCTTCAGATAAAGTTACAGTATTCGAAACAGCATGGTATTGGCACAAAAACAGACAGATGAATCAGTGGAACAGAATAGAGAGCCCAGAAATAAACCCATACATACGGTCAATTAATCTTCAACAAAGGAGATAAGAATATACAATGGAGGAAAGACAGTCTCTTCAGCAAGTGGTGTTGGGAAAACTGGATAGCCATGTGTAAATCAATGAAGTTAGAACACTCCCTCACACCATACACAAAAATAAACTCAAAATGGCTTAAATACATGCACATAAAACAAGATATTATAAACCTCTTAGAAGAAAACACAGGCAAAACATTCTCTGACATAAATCTTAGTAATGTTCTCCTAGGGAAGTCTACCCAAGCAATACAAATAAAAGCAAAAATAAACAAATGAGACCTAATTAAACCTCAAAGCTTTTGCACAGCAAAGGAAACTATTAAAAAAAAAAACCCAAAAGACAACCAATGGAATGGGAGAAAATATTTGCAAATGTGACTGACAAGGGCTTAACTTCTAGAATATACAAACAGTTCTTACGTACAACTTAACAACAGCAACAACAACAAAACCCAAAACAAACAACCCAACTCAAAAATGGGCAGAAGACCTAAACAGGCACTTCTCCAATGAGGATATACCAATGGCCAATAGGCACGTGAAAAAATGCTCAATATTGCTAATTATCAGAGAAATGCAAATCAAAACTACAATGAGATATCACCTCATACCAGTCAAATGACTATCATTTAAAAGTCCACAAACAATAAATAAAATGAATAAACAAAATGGTGTGGAGAAAAGGGAACCGTCCTACACTATTGGTAGGAATGTACCTTGGTGCAGCCATTATGGAAAACAGAATGAAGATTCCTGAAAAAAATTTAAAATAGATTTACCATATGATTCAGCAATCCGACTCCTGGACATATGTCTGGAAAAAACTCTAATTTGAAAAGACACCTGCACCCTAATGCTCATAGCAGCACAATTTACAATAGCCAAGACATGGAAACAACCTAAATGTCCATTGACAGATGACTGGATAAAGAAGTTGTAAATACATACAATGGAATACTACTCAGCCATAAAAAATGCCGTTTGCAACAACATGGATGGACCCAGAGATTGTCATTCTAGGAGAAGTAAGCCAGAAAGAGAAAGAAAAATACCATATGATATCACTTACATGTGGAATCTAAAAAAAAAAAAAAAAAAAAGCCAAATGATCTTATTTACAAAACAGAAACAGACTCACAGGCATAGAAAACAAACTTATGGCTACCAGGGAGGGAAGGAAGTGGGAAGGGATAAATTTTGAGTTCGTGATTTGCAGACACTAACATATATATATGATAGATAAACAATAAGTTCATACTGTATAGCACAGGGAACTATATTCAGTATCTTGTAATAACCTATAATGAGAAAGAATCTAAAAAAGAACAGATAAATATATATGTGTAAGTGAATCACTTTGCTGTATACCTGAAACTAACACAACATTGTAAATCAACTACATTTCAATAAAAAATTATCCTAAGGACAAAACATCATTTTGGTTGGGGTCCCCTATTCCCATCCCTCTTCCACTAGCATTATTGCAGAATTATGACTAAGAATGCAGTCTCGTGCATGGCTGCATTTTTTTCAACAAATATTTACAGAGCACCTAATAAGTACCAGCTAAAGTGCTTCATGAATAGTCCAGAGTGGCCAGAATGAGAGCCACATGGCAACCTGAAAATGGATATTGGTGAATTTGATAATAGTTTGCACATAACTTTTTAGTATGCTCAGCATGTATTCCAAATAGAATTATCAAGAAATGACAAGCTTCCCTTTCCACCCACGTTACAGCTCTAGATTTGGGCATCTGGATGATAAGAAAAGTTAACCATTTTCAAAAAATATTCATTGTGTTCCAAAAATCGGTGGGGGAGTAACTGCCAGGAGAGAGAAGAGCTGATACAGAGGAAATGAATGGCTTGGGCTCTAAGGAAGCAGAGAAAAGGTAAACCCACTGCTTGGAACTCGGTCTCTTGTTTGTCAGAAAGAGGGCAGTGACTCTGCAATGGGGGCTGTAGCCAGGCCCAGTAAGGGAACAGAGGGGGCTCTGGAGCTCCCAGTATAAGAGTCACCATGGACTGATATGCTCCAGAATGTTCTGGTATATTCCAACATTCTTAGGCTTGTATTCTCATGGCGAAGATTGCGAAGCAGGGTGAAGGTTCAGAAGCCCTTTGTTTTACAGAACTGACTCAAATTCCTGGCTTCTGAACAGTCTTTTCTGCTGAATGTTGAGCAAGAGAGGAATCAAGTTTCTCTTCCTTTGCTCGGAAGTAAACTCCTGTTTACCTGGGATGTTGGAAGTAGGGTGACCAACTCAGGTAGTTGACCCAGGACTTACCTGGTTTTAGCACTGAGAGTCCTGTGTCCTGGAAATGCCTTCATTCCTGGGCATACTGGGGTGCATTGTCATCCTAAGAAAATAAGAGCCAAGTGAATAGACTGGGTATTTCGGTAACGGAACCATCACAAAAGTTACTGGCTCAAAACAAGTATCATTTTGTTTGCCCATCATTCCACTCTCTTGGCTAGGATGCGCTGGGCGGTTCTTCTGCTGGTTTTGCTGATAATTATTTGTGTGGCTGCATCCAGCCAGTGTGTCGCCTGGAGGCTGGTCTCAGCCGGGATTCAGGGATAACCGGGCCTTGCTCCCGGTCCAAATAATCTAGTGCTTCTCCCTTTTCAGATGGCCTCTCCAAGGGGCTTTACAGCAGGGTAGCTGAACCTCTCTGCAAGGTATCACAGGGCTTCTCGGAGTGAGTGCAAAACCTGCCTGGCTTCTCAAGGCGTAGGTGTACTTCCGCTGTATCTTACTGGTAAAAGTCAGTCACAGCGCCTTCTAGAATCAAGGTGAGGGGACTACGCTAAGAGTGGATACCAAGGGGCAGTTCACTGGGGGCTGCCAAGGTGACAGTCTACTCCAGAGATGCAGTGAGATGCTCTCTCGGATTCACAGGATTCAGGTGCTGGATTCAGGTGCCTGATTTCACTTCTGGCCCGTTTGCTGGGCCACCTGCCTTACTCTTCTCGAACTCTCAGAGAGAACTGAATATGAACAGTTTGATGTATCCCTATTATTCTTACTTCTGCTAAGTATCCTGAGGATGGTGCATGCCTGTGAAAGTTGCCATAAGGTGGGGAAGAAGCAACAGGTTAGGAGGCCCGGATCTCTCCCTGTGGGTGTGAGGCAGGACCCGGCTCTTCCTGCACCGCTTCCTGGATGGGCCTGTGCCGGGGGTCTCCGCTCTGCGCAGGGATTACGGAGATCGCCAAAGCACAGCCCCTGCCTTAAAGGAGCCGAGGGTTCTCGGCAAAGGGCCTCCCGCCCTCGCCCCAAGTCTTGTCTTTAAGTTCATACAAGTGCCAGAATCGGGCCCTCCCTCCTCTCCTCTCTCACTGCCTGTGCCACAGCTCTAACGCCTGCCTGGGCTCAGTTTTCCAGTCAGCTTTCCTCCTCGTGATGCTGCGAGCCTCCGGAGGGCAGGGCGAGGCCCAGGGGTTCTTCCAGAACCCACAGATAATCTAGGGGTGCGCTCTCTGCCCAGGGGATGGTCCAGCAGGTCCTCCTGGGAGACCAGCCCCACCCCTTTCCACTTCAGCGCTGCTCCAAGTCCACATTCCCAGGACTCCCCCTTCTCTCTCTCCATCTTCTCTGTTTTGAGGGAAAGAAATGGCCCCCCCTCCCCCAGCCCAAACTCCGCCCTAAAAGAACCCCAGAGCCGCCTTGGGCCCTGGGGCTGGCTGCTCGGTTCTGTTCCCTTTCTCCTCCAGGCTCCTCTCCATCACCGTGGGCACTACCCGGGCATTTTGACTTCTGGCTTCTTCCCTCTCTCGTGCTCGCCACCCCGCCTCGTGTCACTGCCAGGCCTGGTGCATCCCGCCTTCGCTCTGTCGCTTTAAGCGGGTCCCCGCCGCCGCGCACCCCCCTCACCCCTCCCGGCGCTCGGCTGCTCCGCGCCACTAAAACTGCTCCCGCTCCTCGTCTCCCGCTCCTCCTCCTCCTGGACTCCCGCTCCTCCTCCTCCTCCTCCTCCTCTCCGGCTCCTCCTCACCGCCACCGGCCCGCCGCCCGCTCCGCTCCTCGCAGCCTCCGCGGACCTGCAGCCATGGCTGACATCAAGACGGGCATCTTCGCCAAGAACGTCCAGAAGCGACTCAACCGCGCGCAGGAAAAGGTCAGCAGCGGGCGGAGGGCGACGGGGCAGGTGGCGGGGCCGCGGTGGGGAGGGCCGAGCCGGCCCCGGGAGCGCAGGAGGCCGGGCAGGGGGCCGGGGTCGCGGGGGACGCCCTGCCTCTCCGCCGCAGCCACTGCAGCAAAGCGGCACGCGGCGCTGCGGGGACCCGGCCGGGAGGCGGGAGCGCCGGGGGCGCGGGGACCGTGTCCCCAGCGCCTCAGGGTCTGCCCGGGTCTCCCCGCTCCCTGGTCCCCCACGCGGCCGGCCGCGCTCCCCGCTCTCCGGGGCGGGAGCCGGGCACCAGGAGTGGCAGGTGCGGCGGGTCGCCCGCGGCTCCCGAAGCGGAGGAGCGCATCTCCCTCCCGGCGGGTCCGGGCGGGAGGTTGCGGCGGCTCTCCTTCCTCCGGCGGGATTTCCTGGCTACTTGGGTGCAGCAGAAATGAGAGATTTAGCACAGAAGCTACCCCACAAATCTCTTTGGATCAAGAAGGCTGATGGAGAAAATCCAACGGCTTTCATACAGTACTGGGGAGTGAATCCTGGAGTTCAAAACAGAAATCTAGATACACGCTCTTTTTTTCCAGTCTTTTTTTGAGGGGGGTCTCTCTGTATGTGTGTCCCTTTTGACGCCAGTGCCCTTCTCTGGAAGGTCAAAGATAAATATGACTTGAACCTAACAGTTTTCTGTACATTTCTGCACAAAGGAGGGTGTTTTATTGCATTAAAAAGAATTATATTGTACGGATTGGGTTCCCTGGTGTTTTACAAGTCCCTCAGTAAATTGGTCACTGCCATTTATTTTTCTCTCCCAGAGGTGGGCACAAATGAATCCTAGGTCCATAAAAGCACAGCCTGGAGCGGTTGGAGAGGTGCTGTACCAGGCAATGGGCTTGCCTGGCTTCCCTGACAAATACTTGTCATCAAGACCTTGCCAGCACTGGGTCTTCATTTGTGTCCCGGGCAAAGGACATTCATATTGTCGCTTAAGCATTGCACTTGAAAAAGAACACCAGCTAATGTGCCCTGTGGTTTGTGTCAGTTGAACTGTGTTCTTTTTCACGTGGAAGTATTTGCTGTCCCTAGAATTCTGGATGTTAAGCATTTTCCTGTTTTACTGGAAGTCAGTTTGGCGCGTTGCTCGCCGTGACAGTGAATTTCCCTCTTTGGACCCAGACTCAGGCTGCCCCCCAGTTCCCACTGACCCTGAGCAACTGAGCAAAAGGGGGCACTGATCCTTTTGCCTGTCCCCATGGCCAGAGGCTCTGTGACTGCCTCTAGTCCCTCCCACCACACTGCAGTAAGAGGATTGTATTTCTTTTAATATCTACCCAAGCTCATCCTGGACCAATGTGATCCTCCCCCTGTTGCTCCTTCAGCAGCTAAATTAGCAAGGCTTCCTGCCCCTCTTCCAGTTCCTGGCTACTTGTCCAGAAAGTAGTCAGGGTCTGCTGGGATCCTGGCCAGGTTTTGTCATCATTTTTCCATACTTCACAGTACCCGCTTGTAGGTATTCCTCCCCCTCTTCCCAAGTAATTACTTGAATCTTCAGTCTGAGGCTTTTCATTGAATCCACTTTCCATCTGTGAAGGAATATAGTGATAAAGTCAGCCTTTTGACATATTAAATTATTTCTTAATCTAGGTCACCAGCTGTTAATATGCCAAAAATAAATGAAAAGAAAATGTAATCTGACTTACAGAGCATTCAAGCCCTTATGAAGTGTTGAAAACTCACTTTTTCATGATTAAGGTCAAGGGTGTATTATGATGATAGTTGTGGATAGTGGTTACTCTTCTGTGGGAGCAGCCGTCGGGGGGGAGGCTTGTACAGGGCTTCAAGGGTCCTATTTTCTTCCCTGGGGAAAGCTGCTGCTGAAAAGTGTCTGTTGTACCTAGTTTAGGGGGTTAAGACACCAAGAGGCTGAGAGCATGGGCTCTGCCCTCGGGTAAGTTCTGGGCCCTCCCTGAGCCTGCGCAGCACTACGGGAAAAGGACACAGAAGAATCCAGGTAAGGCAGCCCAGCTGAGCCCGGGCAGGAGCCCGTGGAGGATGGAAAGCAGTGTGTTGCTGTTGCAGGTTTAGACATCTCTCCTGATGATTCTTTCTCTCTGCATCTTCCATCTCTTCCTCTTCTCCAGACACTCCATTGCAGTCATTCTGTGCCACGTATGTTCTTGAGACCCTTTGTTCCTTGTTTTTACCACCGAATTTTCTCAAAAGAGAGCCCACTCCCTCGACTTTCTCATCATCTGTGCTCCACCTAACAGCGTGCATGCATTTTGGTTTCAAACACATGACTGAAACTACTCGTAGAGGTAACTTGATGGCTTTCTGTGAACTTAAAATACATTTATTATTATAAAATACAGTATTATTATTGAAAGCCTGTAAAGATTCATTGGAGAAAGAATGAAATACACATATAAGGGGGGAAAACCCACTCACAAATTTGGACCCTCATAAATTCTACCACCTAGAGCTTTCACAGTCATTTGATGTGTATCCTGCTAGATTTTGTTTCCTTATGTGTATGTATATATTTATACAATGAAAACAGGCTTATCCTATGTGGCTTTGTAACCTGTTTATTTCATATAATAATCATGAGGATTCCTCACTACGTGTACATATTTTCCATCACCATTTTTAGTGACTGAACAGTATTGGAATGTCTGGATTTTAATGAATCCCTGATTTTTGGACATTCAGTTCCCGCTGTTTCTGAATATAACTGCAAATCAGTAAGAAAACTTACAGGGAAAATGTTCCCCCACACTTTTAAGTATCTCCTTAGATAAATTCCTAGAAGAATGATGGTGTCAAAGGTAAGCTTATTTTAATTAGAGCTAGACTGCCTTTTGGAAAGGCTGTATCAATTTACATTCTCACCAGCAGTCCATGAGACATTTGACAAGACCAGCTAATAAAAATTAAAACACTCTTGGGGTACATCATTGGAAAAAAATTTGTTCCTATTTATCTCACTGATATGGTTTTTAAAAACCGAACATTATTTTTTTTCACTCTTATTTTTTTCATCTGCAAATTGTGTGTTTATATTTCTGCCCATTTTATGTAGCATCTCCATCTTGCTATTTGTAAGGGCAGAAACTTCATCAATCCCAAAGGTTACAAACATTATTTCTTCCTTTTCTGTTTACTTTTTAATTGTTTGAGGGTTTCTTTCTGCTAAAGGGCATATTCATGTTTATATTAGGTTTATGTTATGTATATATTCGCTTAAATCTATCGATTGGTTTTGCCTGGTTTCTCCTTTGGTTGTTGAATGAGTTCGGATCCTGCCACTTACCAGAAGACTCAGTTCACACTGGCTTAAGTCAAAAAAGGGATTTGATTACTGAAAATAAAAATATGGCTCTTTCAAGTGTAAATTTAAATGCGATTTTAATATATGTATATATATTTGAATTAAACTATGAACATATACATTCATATATATATATATACATAAATATTTGCACGTGTGTGTGTTATATGTGTTAACTCATTTCATTCTATGAGGCCAGTACTATTATTACCCCTATTTTATAGATGAAGAAGATGTTAAGTGACATGCCCAAGGTCACACAGTACGTAGTAAAGCCGAAGTTTGAACCCAAGCAGTCCAGTACTTCTTCATGACCTCATACTGCCTCTTCTAATTATGAAAAGGGCAGGGGTGGATAAACTTCGGGCCTGCATGGAACCAGAGGCCCAACCCCAGACATGAGGGCTCAGGTGTCTTCTCCTCAGCTCTCGGCTCTGCTGCCCATCCTGTCAGCCCCATTCCTGGGCAAGCTCTTCTCTTTCGGTGGCAAGATGGTCACCAGCAGCTGAGCCAAGAGCATGTCACCATTTGCAGAGAACTCCACAGTGCAGCCCTCACTGGCCCAGATGGGGGCTTGTGCCTACCCCTGGAAGAAAAACAATCTCTGGCCAAGGGCCAGGACCGTGGGTTGGCTTGGGCCTGAATCACAGGCCTCTGCTGAAGCTGGGGGTGGAGAAATTTCCCCAGGCCATATGGACTGATGGTGAAGGTGGGAACGGGTGTCGTGCTGGCCAAATAAAAGGCATCCACTGAGGCTTACTTAAATGGCCTTCTCTGTCCCATGTTTACATAAATAATCACATAGTTAATAATTTAAAATTTAATAGTCAATAAAATTTCCTATCAAATTAATACATGCAGAGATTTTAAAAATCAAATACTAGTAAAAGGCTTATGAAAAATAGCAGTCCCCTGTCCCTGTTCTCCTCAGCCTCCAGTCTTGTTTCTCCAGAGGCAGCTGTTATTAACCATAATGTCTCTCAAAAATATACCTAAAAGTACTTCTTTTTTTCTTTGATTGGGGGAGGTAATTAGGTTTTACTTATTTATTATTTAGAGGAGATACTGGGGATTGAACCCAGGACCTCGTGAATGCTAGGCATGCACTGTACCATTTGAGCTATACCCTCCTCCCCTCAAAACTACTTCTTGATCTATCTTTTCATGTTTGGTAAATACAGGGAAAGATTTAGCTCTCTTGCATTCACCCTTCTGCTTCTATATCCCGCAAAATATTTATAGCAAAAATTGCTGATCGCTAAGGATGATATTTTAAAAAATTAAAGTGTAATTTTTATTGACTAAAGTACATAAATCTTAAGTATTCAACTTGGTGAATTTTTGTGTGTATGGATATCTGCATAGCTACTGCTCGGATCAAGTTATAGAACATTGTCATCCCTCGTGCCTCTCCTGTTCATCTGTTTTATATTTATATGTTTTTAATTCCTTTACCATCATTCCCCTGATGAGCATCTTTTCATGTATTTATTGGTTATTTTGATATCTTCTTTTGCGAAGTGTCTAACAAAGTGTCTTGCCTATGTGTTTTTTTTTTTTTTTTTTTGAGTTGCTTATTTTCTTATTGGTTTGTAGAAGTTCTTTATGTATTCAGGATATGTGTCCTTTGTCAGATAGATGTTTTACAAATATTTTGTCCCAGAAAGTGGCTTGCCTTTTTACATTCTTAATGGTGCCCTTTGACGAGCTGAAGTTTAAAATATTTTTGAAGTCTTATCTGAGGATTACATTTTTCATACTGCTTTTTGTTTCCCTAGAGTTAATAATAGCCTTTTTTTTTTTCCATTTGCTTATTTTTCTATGAACTGTTTAGAATTGTTTGTTCCTGCTTTATCAGATCTGTCAGATGCCTATTACTATTATTGTCAAAGGTTCAGTATATCATATAGTGTAATTATTTTCTCCAACTGAAGGACCCCTCCCCCACCTTTGGAGCCTCTGCCCTTCTGCTGTAATCTGGGCTGATTTTCTTCTAGGCCTGATACAGAGCTGTCAGCCTGGGTCTTTCCTTGCCAATGTTTAAGGCTCATCTATTCTATAATCCCAGGCTTTCAAACTGTCCCCTGTTGTCAGTGTTGTGCTTTATCCTCACTTTCTGCAGTACTTGGTAGAACCAGGTTCTAAGCTAGACAGTGTGTGTGTGTGTGTGTGTGTGTGTGTGTGATTGTGCAGTGAGAATTGGCTACTTTTTCATTGGTTGCCCTGTACAGGCACTTTTATTTATTTATTTATTTTACTTTTTTCTTATTGGAATATAGTCAGTTTACAATGTTGTGTCAATTTCTGGTGTACAGCACAATGCTTCAGTCATACATGAACATACATATATTCATTTTCATATTCTTTTTCACCATGAGCTACTACAAGATATTGAATATAGTTCCCTGTGCTATACAGTATAAACTTATTTATCTATTTTATATATACCAGTCAGTATCTGCAAATCTTGAACTCCAAATTTATCCCTTCTCACCCCCTTCCCCCCTGGTAACCATAACTTTGTTTTCTATGTCTGTGAGTCAGGCAGTTTTAAAATGTACTTCTCTTGATTCTGCTGAATTGTTTCCATTCTTCTATCTTCTGCTTCTATAAAATGTATTGAACTCTCTCATTCATTAATAATACCTCTCCTGTTTTTGTCCTAATATGTTCCTACCTTTTTTTCCCCTTTATTGTCATTTTTGTTGGGTTTTGGGAGGAGATGATTATAAGCACATACTGTCAGCCTGTCTGTTTATCCAGAGGCCTTTTTACTTAAGTATTTAATCCCTCTGGGACTTTTGGGGTCCATCTTTGTTCATTTGTGAAATCCAGTGACATTTATGTGGCCTTAACCCTCCTCGACCTCTATGCAATATTTAAATTAGTGGAGCACTTTAAACGTTTTTGAAGATTTAAACTTTTTTTTAACATGACTCTAGTTAGGAGGGAAACCTTTGGTATGTTATAATACTAACCTTTTTCAGCATGAGATTTTTGGTTTTTGTTTTAGTAAGAGAGTTACACTATTTAAGGTGGGGAGGGTACAGCTCAGTAGCAGAGTGCATACGTAGCATGCACGAGGTCCTGGGTTCAATCCCCGGTACCTCCATTAAAATAAATAAATAAATAAGTAAATAAGTAAATAAATAAATAAATAAATGTATAAATCTAATCCTTCCCCCCAAAAAAGAGAGTTACACTATTTAAACTCTAAGGACACGTGCTGTTTGATATTTTTGGTGCCAGTTTATCTGCTCCAAGTGATTATTATATAACAGCCTTACGTGTGAGTTTTTTCATGCATTATGTCTTCCCAAGTAAATTGTAGGTGCTTGAGGACAAGGAAGAAATGTCTTTTGAATTGTGTGTATCCAGTGTTGATGTATTATTTGACTTCCTGCCCCTGCAAACACATGGTCTTAAAGCATCCTTAAACATTAGTCTTTCTCAGACTTTTGTGAAATTATCATAAAAGTTTCACTTTGTATCATTGTCACCTGAACTGTCATTTTGTGGAGGTAGCATATCAAGTATATGTAACCTTATGGGTCCTGCAGATGGTAGTGACTCTGTCAGTATTAGGTTGAACTGTGCCAAATTGTTAATTTTGTAAGCAAACAGTCAAAAACTGGTAAAGTCATGTAGGTCAACCCAATGTTGATTGTGTGATATGGCAAGAAAAACAGTGTAGTCTCCTTCCTTGCCTAAGTATGTGACATTTGTGGGGTTTTGTTTAATTGTTGCCTTACTGATGACCACATCTAGGTTTGTTCTCAAAAGGAAACATGTGGATGGTGGTTGTGTGTACATGTGCTGCTGTGCATGTGCGTGTGTGCATTTATGGATGTTTGTATGTAAATTGAATGAGAGAAGAAAGACTCTGCTCTGACCAGGAAACTCTTTCCACGGGGCCCAGAGCCTTGTCCGTGGAAGAGTAGCTTCTATGACCATGTTTACATCTGAAGACACTTTGGAGACTGAGTCTCTGAGGCATATCCAGGATTTCCCTTTTAAGATCATCTGAAGACTTCTTTGTTGTCTGCTTCTCCATTGTACAAGCTTATACCTTCTCTTCCACTAAGGTCATTTCCACTGGCTGCATTAGGAACTGCCGAAATTAAAAATAATTGTGAGGACATTCCTGACAGAGTAAGGTTTTTTCCCTTCAATTTTTTTTTTTTTTTTTTACACACAAACACACATATCTCCATGCACCCTTCTTTCTCCAGGAATGAGTACAATAGGGAATCAGAGCTGTAGGAACCAGGATTTTAACACTAGTACAAGTTACCATTATCCTTTACAACATAGCATACTGTGTGTGTGTTCCATAAGTCATACTTTAATCAGTTTTTTTTTTTTGGCAGGTCGAGGTAATTAAGTTTATTTGTTTATTTATTTAATTTTAGAGGCAGTGCCAGGGATCGAACCCAGGACCTCGAGCATGCTAAGCATGCGCTCTACCGCTTGAGCTACACCCTCCCCTCTCATAAATCATAGTTTAAAAGTCAGCTTGTTTATGAACCAATACAACCTAAGATACATGAAATACTTGTATGAATAATAATGGTCTGCTTTACTTGGGGTATGAAATTAGGTCCCATTTTTTTTTGAATATTCAAGTTAAATGCTTCCAACATCACAACCAACGTATCATAAGAATCTCCCACCCTCCCTGGGGTCCCTATCTCGTGAGCAGTTCAGAAACCCTGGGGGGAGTTTCCCTTCTGTAAGGGAGTCTGTGGTTTTCACTCTGGCCTGAGGAAAAGGGTTCCAAAGGGAGTCCAGCGTTCAGATGTCACTCTCGTCCCCTGGGTGAGCACTGCAGTGCACGAGGAACATGGTGGCCCCACTGATGGTTCTCACAGTGAGGACAGGGCCAGGAAGCCTTCCTCTGCAGGGTTGTACTCAGCTGTGCTCACTCTGTGCCACAGGGTGCCTGAGCTTCAAATGTCTGAGCTCTTTATCAGTGGGCTTATCATTTCCAAATACACTTGCACATATACTCACAGCTTCTCTTTCCACAATTTCCCATCACGCCAGGGTTCCTAAGTTCGGATACTTGATATCAGCCATCACTGACTATCCATCCCATTCCGTTCCCCTCCACTCTGTTCTGTTTTTAATAACAAGCTCATGGGGACATATCAAATTGAGTTTAACCCTGCAGTTTGAAAATACTACTGTAGAGGACCTCCAGCATCCTTCCCTATAAGCTGACTTTCTTTTGGGCCACTTCAGTCCATTCAAAGCTATGTGGACGTCTCTGTGTGTGTGTGTCTGTGGTGAACTTTCAAACAAAAAGTATCATGAAGCACTTTGGGGAGGATGGGTTGAGAAGGCAAAGAATATTTTAAGAAATGGTGTGTTCTGACTTTTTGAACACTGAGAGTTTCCACTTGACTCTTCAAACACAATTTTTTATTTTATTTTTCTAGCTATTTAAATTAGGGGCCACCTGAGTAGAGGTCCTAGGGAAATCAGTTGGCCCGTGGGCTTCTGTGAAGGGATGACAGATGTTACGATTTCTGGTGTTGCAGATAAAATTTTCCAGATAGACTCCATAATGGCTAATATTTACAGAATGAAAGTGTCATCATCACAGAGTTCGAGGAATTCACTCATGAAAGTATATAGTTAGACTGTATACCCAGCACTGTGCAAAATTAACATGAGAGTAATCATGATTTCCTGAGAATACTTCCATGGGCCAACTTTTAATATAGTAATGCTGAGGCTGCATTCTTATTGATTCACAATCTAAATTTAAGTGTAGTGCTTAAGTAGATGTACTTCCTGAGTACATATTGAGGGAAACTCTAATTAGGAATAATGTGGGATAAAGCCATTAACAAGATCTTAGTTTTAAAATATTTGCTATGCTATACTTATATGTCAATCTTGATTACCCTTAAGCTACTTAGAACAGACGTACAAAAATCAGAAAGAAAAACCCATTTTGGTCATTTTCATTTTATTCTCATGTAATTATTTAACTGAAAGTTTTTAACTGAAAGTTTAGTTCGTAAGTGGGAAGAACCTGAAAAAATATATTATATATAATATGTTATATAACATATATATACTTTTTTCTATCTTAAAGTGTTTATAACGATTTAATAAAATACTCATGGACCCACATAAATGCATTTTAATTATAGCACCTAACATTTGTTGAGTGAAAGGATGCTACGTTTACGTACTCCAATAGTTATGTATTCCATTGTGAAGTCAATCTGGTAAAATTCAGCTATTCATTTAGAGTCATTTATTCAGAATCTAATGCCCAAAAGGCACTCGCTAGATACTTGTAATATCGCGTTCAACACAGATGTCCTGGCGGAGCATACAGACCCGCAGGAGCTGGTAGAGAGATAAACCTTGACCATACTAATAACTACGTCGCTGTTAATGGAAAATCATAACAATTCTTTGAGGAGAAAAAAAAATAAATGTAATTAGGGAACTCATCTAGAGTGAGAGGAATGGGGACACCTACTTGAAGAAGGTAGATTTTAAGCTAAGATGCTAAAGGATGAATTGCAGCTATCCAGGGTCTGGAGATTATAGGAGTCGGTATGCATTCCAAACATCAGACCCTTTGCCCTTATTCAAGATAAATAAGATAAAAATAAAAGGTGTAGAATATAAATATCAACTGTTGGCATTGGCCTTGGCCTTACAAATGATCTCTTGTACCATTTAAATATTTATCAAAGTGGCAAAGTGGACCCTAATTGTGGTGGTCCTATTCTGGTAGCTATCCCTCTTTTGTGTGATCAGATTTTGCTTTCACACATTGAAGGGTCCTTGTAGGGCAGAGTTCCCTCTTAATACAGAGGCAGGACCCTCGTTCAGAGCTGACTTGCCCTCTGAATTATCAGGCAAACGAAGATCCATTTGTACAACAGCAGTAAATCCCAGCCCGATCGGCTTTCATAGATTTGTTGGTCTCTTATCTTAAACCGTCAGAAATTCAAAATAAACATGAAAGCCCTTATAAAATTCTTAAACACCACACATCTGGAAAGATGAGTTTGTCTTTAAAAGGTTTGAATGCAGTTGGAATCTCAGCTTTTAATGGGCGCGTGCGAGAGAACAGAGGGAACACATGTGGGTAAGGCTGGCACCAACCTGGCTTTGTTATGTTGTAGGCATTCCTGTCCCTAAGGATGGTTGTTAACAGTTGAAAAGCAGAGATGGCCCAAGTCTTAGGAGGATCCCCCATTGTAGTAGCACAGCCTAGAACAGTGTGATACCTCTCTCAGACCCTATCATTCCTCAATATTTGCGAGATCTGTACAAACAGTCCTGCCTTTTTTACCTACATATCAACTTCCTGCCTGCACTCTGTTCAGCGAGTTCTTCTCTGGTTCTCTAGCACATTCTTATATATGTCATCTAGTGGGCAAAACCACTGATTTCTCTTGGGTTAACACCTAGGAGTAGAATTACTGATTCTTTAGGGTAGGCATTATCTAGCTTTAGGGGATAGGGCCAGTTTCCCCAAGTGGTGTATCCAATTTACACTCCTGTCAGCAATTGTGAGAATTCAGAAAGCCTGATCTTCAAATGGTAAGTTTGACGTTGCAAACTGAGTTGTATTTGATCACTGCTACATCCGCACAGGACTCCTTGTTTAATGAACAACTGAGCTTATCTTCTAGTTTCACACATGGTCATAGGAACATTTCTCTCTCAAGAACCAGTCAGTGTAAAGTATTTAAATTAGGTGGTGGAGGGCTGGTGACCATTTTTAAATCACACTACAACTCACACGTGCGCAAGAAATGTACAGAGGGTGCGGGTGTAGACGGGGCGAGGGGCAGGAGGATTGTGGAGCAAACGGTCTCAGGGTGCTATATTCTGCCTCTTGTCCGCTGGGATCAGCATCTCTGGTCCACATGAGTGGCTTTCTCTGCAGGTGTATTTGGTTCAGTAACTTTTGACCTGCATCCCTAGGCTCACACGAGGCCCAGGGGCATGCTGTGCTCCAGCTGACTCCTACTCACCGTGGATTCCTCTCACCCTATCTGTTTTTCTACCATCTGGCTGGAATGCCATAATGTCAGGTTTCTAGTGGCTCCGGGTGGGGGGGAAATTCCATGTAGTCTGGTACCTAAGATGGTTTTGTTCCTTTATGAGTCATTTCATTGCCTTATGTGTGGCGATCATATTCCTGGGACCTCAGCTATCTTCTTCTTAACTTTTGGATTTTATATGCTGGATTTTCTTCGAGTGAGTCAAACCAAGGTGACAATCTCCTGTTTTTGGTGACATGGCAGTTTTATCTCAGCAGCTCAAACTGCTTTAATACACATGGTGCTCACAGGCTTATAGGACCTGGCAGGGAGGTACTGGTAACTTGGGGTCTTAATGCCTCAAGAGATGGGTTTGGAAAAACTGCAGAAAATGATCAGATATCTAAGTTCATTTCGTACAAGATGAACATCCCATAAAATCTTTGCAGCTCACCCTAAAGTTGAGCACCAGGAGAAGTAAGAGAAAGATGTACCACTAAATGTGACCTCACAGAAGGGGACCAAAACAGAGCCTGAACATGTGTGCTGTCACAGATTGACAAAGGCAGCTTCCCACAAAGGGCAGATTTTTCCTGAGCCATCAGTGAACTGATAATGTGTTCTATGTCTGCTTCTTAGGAACTTGCATATGCTAAGAATGTTGATCTCCTCTTAATTTAAGCTCATGTGAATAACTCCATTTTCATCTCTCCAGATGCTTTTCCAAACCCTCTCCAGTCAGTAAAATTTTTATGACCCATCATAGAAACTCTCTAGCATTGTCTGACAGCTCCTACTTCTTCTTCCATTAGGTGGTAGACATTTCAGGTTGCCCTGAGTATCCATTTTTCCTTTTTCCTGGCTATCCAGCTAAAGATAGCATTTCCCACTCTCATTTGCAGCTCGATGTGGCCCTGGGAGTAAGCTCTGACCAGAGGGAGATGAACAGAAAGTGTGCATAGAACTTCTAGATCTTGATTTTAAGCGTAGGGGTTTGGGTCCCATTGCCACCTCTCAGTCCCCGCTGTCTGGAATTTGGATGTAATGGTGGGAGGTGGAGCTGAGACCTTACACTTCACATCTTGCCACCTTGAGCATTGAGTGTGGCAGGAAAATAAGATGGCAGGAGCCTAGGTCCACCACGCACACCCTAGCACAGGGCTGCACAGTTGCTCGGCAAGGCAAGAAAATTCTGTCTCTGCAGAAGCTACTGTGTTTTCTGGCTTTTATTCCTGCAGCTGAACCTCTGTCCTAAGGTTTAGATTGAACTGTTTGAAATTGCCATTTTTTGTGAATCAAAAAATTGTCAGGTATCAGTTTCATAGACTTCAACTTAAGACTACACATCCATTAAATCATTCTTTTTCCTTTGGATCTTGCACCTACCATCTGAGGACACATACTGTGAAAGTAGACAGTGTTTCATGGAAGGTGCACGGATGACTCAGACACGGTGGAGACAGACTCTCAGTTCAGAACAGGTGATGATGAGTAGGTGCCTGATTACTTAGAAATTACCCTGATTCTATCTGATGAAAACATTGATCTCTTTAGTGAAGACCTCCCTGAAAGCGTCATAAGATATTTTAATTCTAATTAGTTGGAAGGCAGCCACCCCAGCAGCTGAGAGTATCAATGGATGGCTTTAAGGCTTGACCCCTGAGTGGTGTTTTTTGCTTGAATTGTGATGTGAATGGTCTGCCTGTATCAGATCCTTTGTGAAGGGCAGGCGTTGGTGAGGCTCTCTGGACTATTTGGAGCTGGTGTGTCTTTGGTAAAAGATGAACTAGACTGCTAGGACCACAGGAAGATTTTGTTAGGATTTGGAAGCAGTTCGGAATGCTGAGAAGGGATTTTGGAATTAGTCTGTTGTGGGTTCGAATCCTGATCTCACTTCGTGGCTGTGCAGTCTTGGGGCAAGTCTCCTCGAACCTATATTTCCACTTCAGTAAAATGCAGATAATGATGTTGATTTTTCAGACTGTGGTTAGAATCTGTGCTAATATTGTAAACATTTGGGCAGTATGTAGTAGTCCCATGGAATATAAATGGTAGCTGTTTTTATTTCCTTTGGATTTTGATGTCTTTCTCGAGGTGGTAAATTAGTGCTCTATTTATATGGTCTCTAACCCTCCTTTAGAATAGATGGCAAAAAAAGGATCTAAGTATATACTCCACACATCAGGCCAGATTGGGAAGTGCTTTGTTTGAACTGAGAAAACCTGGTACATAATGCATGTCTCCTTTGGTCACATGCAAGTGTGCTAAAGAGGTGTGGACCAGAGCCCCAGGTGGAGACAGACTGCTTGCTGTCACTGCCCACCCTCGGGTGCCTCTCAGGCAGAGGGTGGCCCTTCTTCTCAGCCATGAGGACACAGACCCATGGGAGCTTTTGAAAATCCTGATCCTGGTCCAGGCAGAGAAGCAGCTTTTGGCACAACCAAGATAGAAAGACACCTCTCTTTCTTTTCTCTCGGAGCTCTCTGCGTATCAGTGCTTTTGAGAAAACTGTTCAGATTGTAGGGAAGAACTTGATCCCATGTGTAAGATTAATCCGCTTTGCCCTCTATGCAAACTCTTGAAGCCCCCTTTGAAACTCTAGAGATCTTTTCATGGTGATAATGGTACAAAACAGTCCTACTAGGGTCTTCGTTGAACTTTAACTCAGAATTTTAGAGCTTGAAGGGACACGTCTGAAGGTGTGTCCTCAGGCCCCAGGTCATTGGCTTAGCGCTCGGTCTCAGCTGTGTAGCGGATCTGTTTGGGATCTATTTCATGTACAATACTTAGGGTCATCTCTTCCTGTGATTTGGCTATCTCATCAGCATCATTAAGGTTTTACTAATTAACTCTTCTTATTGACATTTCTGGAATAAGGAAGTAGTTAAACCTCTGTTCCAGCCCCGTGCAGAGGAAGTAGACTTGGCACACCTGTAGATAAGATGCGCTAATCTAAGCAGGCACGTTTAGGTGACTCAGCCTGGGGCCAGCAGGTAGAATTCAGCTGCTGGTTTCATTTCTCTCTTCATTTCATTTCAGCTGCAGAATCCTTGCACCAGGCAGGGTACAGAGTAAAAAGGATACTTCCCGTTGTGTTGATGCCTTCCACGGTGGAGGCTGGAGGTCTAGGAATCAGAGCTGTACACAGGGGTTAGTCGCATGATCATCATTTTGTAGAACAAACATGATCCTGGGGCCCATGTAAGAGCTTACCTCATTTAAACATTAAAAAAACATATTTTATTGTGGTAAGAACACAATACATGTGAGATCTAACCTCTTAACACATTTTTAGGTATGCAGTACCGTTAAGTAGAGGGGAGTGTTGTACAGCACGTCTCTGGAACTAACTCATCTTGTTGACCTGAAACTTTACCCCTGTTGGTTAGCAACTGCCTGTTTTCGCCTCCCGGACAGCCCCTGGCAGCCAGGGTTCCACTCTTTGAGTCTGTGAACCTGACTATTTCGATTCCTCACAGGAGTAGAATCATGCAGCACTTGTCCTGCGAGTGGCTTATTTCACTCAGCATCACTTAGCCTCATGTCCTCACGGGTCATCCGTGCTGTCTCGTAGTACAGAATTCCCTTCTCTTTTAAGGCTGATATTCCATTGTGTTTATTTTCCTCATCCAGGCACCTGCCCATGGATGTTAAGGTTGTTTCCACGTCTTGACTGTTGTGAATAGAGCCGCAGTGAGCCCTGGGGGTGCAGGGACCTCTTCCAGATCCTGATTTCAGCCCTTTGGGGATTAAGAAGGAGGATTTCTGGATCATTGGTCAAACCTGATATTTGTCTTTTTTTTTCTTTAGATTGTAAACTGACTATACTTCGGTTAAAAAAACAACCTGATATTTGACCTCACATCTGGGTATCACCTGCCTCACTTCTGTTTCATTTCCGTCTCCTCTCTCATTCTCCCGCTGTGTCTTTATACTCCTTGCATCTTTCCTGTATGAGCACATAATACGAAGGTAAATGTTATTTGTTGTTTATTACTGAATGTTTTATGTCCCCTTTTTATTTATTTATAAAGCAGGTGGAGATGGACAGACCCATGTTTAAAACGTGGCTCTTCCAGGTGCTTGCTGTTTGGCCAGGGAGAGTCACTTAGGTTCCCTCAGTTTCACTTTCCTCCTTTGTGAAATTTGTAAAACACTTACACTAAATAATTACTGAAAAGATTAGTAGATATTGCAAGTGAAATGTCTGGCTCAGGGCCTGGGATGGAGTAAGTTTTCCATACATGGCAGGTGCTATTTTTATAATCGATGTAAGCTGGACATTTGACATTGTTCTTAGAATAAAATCTCAGTTAAGTTGGTGTTTACTTGCATGTGCCCTTCTAGGAGTTTTCCCTTTTTTTTGGAGTCCCTGGATTTCTTTTATGCTATGCTCTTTCCTCCCTTTCATTGGTTTTGTCGAGCAGAATAGAAAATGGCTATGGAATGGATGAACTAATGATTATCTATAGAGTATTTCCAATCTGATCTGTAACTAAGTTTCCTTCTATAGAAGTAGTTACTTTACAAATATGAATGTAACAGGTGTTTATTGCTGGAGATCATCTACAGTCCATCCCCCAGGGATAACCACTCTAAATGTGTATATATTTTTTACCATATGATCCCAATTTTGTTTTCAAAAGAAGAGAAATTTAAAAAATTGAGATTATACAGACCATAGCTTTACACCCAGTGTTTCGAGGGGTTTTGTGTGTGTGTGTTTTGATTTTTGCTTAGCACCATTTCTTGGTTCAGTGCACTTGGAGAAGTGGCTTTTTCGCTGCAGTAAGGATGTGCTATTGTTTGAACCAGATTCAGCACCAATTGTGTTCATGGAATTCCCTGGAGGGCCTTGGGCGCTCCAGTGCGCCAGGCGTGGCATTTCTGACAAAATGCACGGTAAATGCATAGTCTGAGCCAGTGGCCACTGCAACTGAGCTCGGATGGGAGGATGTCTGGGTCCCATCCCGCATCAGGATGCCTCTCACGTTGGCTTTGAGGGGCTTCACTGGCACCTGGGTCAAACAGAAATAAAAGAAAATCCCCATCAAAGAACAGAACCCTTGTTCCTCCAGGGGAGGCTGTGCCTTTGTCCTTGTGTGCTGTGCACATGTCACTAGTTCTGCCGACTTTGAGGCTGTTCATCGGCATTGAGGATAGTTCTCATTTAAGAGTCAAGCCTGCGGAGGGGAGGGTACAGCTCAGTGGTAGAGCGTGTGCACAAGGTCCTGGGTTCCAGCCCCGGTACCTCCAATAAAATAAATAAATAAACAAACCTAATTACCTCCCCCTACCAAAATAATAATAATAATAATAAAACAATTAAAAAAAAAAAGTCAAGCCTGAAAGCAGAGGGCTGATTTCAGGAGCCTGCCTCTCCCGCAGCCTTGTAATTTGATGGTTAGCCTCCTCTCACCACTTAAATCCCTAGCAAATGGAGTTGGTGCCAAGAGCCCATTGGTCTTATACCAGAACTTGGCTTTTGCTTAAAATAATGCCCCCTGCTTCATGATGGCTGATTACTGACTAGCTAAAGCACGGTCCATACCATCACAAAAAGGCTATAGCTCATGGAAGCTGCCCGTTGTGTTGCTCAGAACACACACATCTTCTTTGTCTCCTGTTCTTTTGTGGGAGCATTCCTGACCTAGCTTGCCTGGGGAGGGGAAGTGAAATGGACAGGTTGAAAGAAAATGGTCAGTGCACGGTTTTGACTGCCGACCGAGGCTGGACGCATGGATTAAAATGATTTGCTGCCGAGGCATTTTCCTCACGCATGAGAGAGAGGCGAGCACAAGACTTTAATCCACCGATGACAGCATCTGGTGAGCGGACCTCCCGCTCCGATTTCTCTCTCCAGGAGGCCCTGGGCTCTGCTTCTCTGGCTTGATGTCAGTGTTGATCGTTGGTGTCGGTAGTGACAATTAGTGGCATCAATATATTGAGGGGTTTGGGGAGATCCACGGCAGAGATAAAACTGTCACCCTTTCTTCTTTTCAGGCGGGGGGGCTCTTGGGGTGCTGATCAGGGTAATCACCTTTGCTGTGGAGCTGAAAAAGCCTGGACAGAGATCACAGGCTTGTATTAGGAAGGCGGGGAGCTACTCAGTGAAGAAGAGAAGTAGAAGGGGGCCAGAGAGGAAATGTATCTAATTTCATTTTCACTATAGGATTGGAGATAGAGAGCGTTACCCTTATTTTCAGAGGAGGGCATCAAGGATGCAGAGAGAGAAAGCGGAGGATAATCAGAACAGCTGGCAGTGGCCGTGAGACAGCATTGAGGGGAGCTGGCCCACGGATTCATGTTCAGACGCCCACAGTCCTGAACGCCATCAAAGCTCGTGTCTTATGCAAGCGAACCCCCGCAGAAGCTCTGACCACAGGGATTTTACGAATAGACACAAAAAAAATCCCTGATTTATAGCAGACTTTCCACCAAAGGGGAAAATATAAGAAAGTTTCATCTCTTAAGTAAATTTCCATAATGCTTTATAAATGGAATTTTTAATAGAGTCAGTGTTTGGACCATCAAGAATTAGTGCCCCAAAGGCCCGAATATTGGAAGTCTTAGTTCCTATTTCCAGTAGCGCTAGCGGTGTATGCATTTAAAGTAATGCCCGTTACCAGGAAGACTGTGCGAGTTCCTGGCGTTCCTCCTTGAAGCATCTAGACCCTTTACACTTTCATTTTATTGTGCAGTCATGCAAATAGACGGCTTAGCAGACGTGGGGCCATTCTCCAATAATAGAAACAAGCCCTTCTGGTCCCTCTGTATCACCTCCTCCTCCGTCGATCTGTAGCTCTTGCTTCACTGGAGGCCCTAGTGGCTTCTGGTGGGGCCTTCTCACACTCCCGCTTTGGACCGCGATAGCCTCTCTGATGTTCGCTCGAAACACTGCATAAAAACACTCTGCTTTCAAAAACTGGACCTGTATCAGTATATAACCCAATGTCCATCGAACTATTTTATTATTCCGGGTGTTCTGCTTTGGAAATTTATTTCCAAGGGAATTCATCATTAAGAAAATGACTTTCTCCTTCCCACACCCTGAACGCTCCCCTGCACACATGGTGGGCGCGCAGAAGGAGCAGAGGCTTTGTGCGAGGTTGGAAGGTTTATTACTGCATCCTTTGCTCTTGTTGAAATTTCTGTCTTGCCGTCTTTTGTACCAGCTTCTCCTGTCTTCTGAGGCTCTGCTTGGAGCCTTTAGCAGGAGGGCTACCTGCTGGGGGCATTTGCTGTGGACCACCTGGCAAGGTGCCCAGCAGCACCGACAGAAGGCCTTGTTTATCAAGGACTTCTTGGGGCTCACACACCCTTGTGCTTCTGGGTATGGTCTTTCCACTTGTTCCCCACCTTTGTCTCTCAGGTCTTGGGAGTTCAGATTCGGCTGCCACCTGTTAGGTGATTATTCTTGGTTTTGTGGATCTCTTTACTGTAGTTTTTTCCTGTGTGTTGGGGACAGTGCAGATACCTCTTCTTTTATTTAGAAAGATTTTGAGTGCACAGGTGAATGAGGTCCATCAATGAAATTTCATCTGTCAGCCGTGGTCTTCATAAATGCCCACATCAGCCCAGACAGGTACAATTGCACTTATTTGCCTAGTTTTGAAGTTTTCTGGAAATTCCCTCAACTCATCTTAATTAGCACAGGAAGCAATTCTCACATCGAGCTAATGCTTTCTGCTGTATAACCGATGTCTTCCATGCATTACATACTCCAGTGTTTTTTTTTTAACATTGTTTTATTGAGTTATAGTCATTTTACAATGTTGTGTCAAATTCCAGTGTAGAGCACCATTTTTCAGTTATACGTGAACATACATATATTCATTGTCATGTTTTTTTTCTCTGTGAGCTACCACAAGATCTTGTATACATTTCCCTGTGCTGTACAGTATAATCTTGTTTATCTATTCTGCATATGCCTGTCAGTATCTACACGTTTTGAAATCCCAGTCTGTCCCTTCCCACCCCCTCCTCCTTGGCAACCACAAGTTTGTATTCTATGTCTATGAGCCTGTTTCTGGTTTGTATTTATGTTTTTTTTTTTTTTTTTTTTTGCATACTCCAGTGTTTTGTGAGATTTGTCAAAATCTGCATCTTTTTTCTTGTTTTTGTTTCTAGGATGGGAGCAGAGCTTGAATACAATTCTGCTGGAGTTGTTTTTGGTAGCTCTCTCGCTCTGGGGCCTAGGAACAGTCTTGGTCCTCAGGGTGGTGTCTCATAAGTGACCGGGTTGTATGCGCAGGGAAAGCTGGAGTTGTGCGAGGCTTGGTACTAGCGAGGAGCTGTCAGCCTGGATTTGTTGAGTCTCTTGGCACGTCAGGTTTCAGAGCCTGCGTGGAGGATAGATATGGAGGCCTGGCTCTTCTGGTGGCTTTAATTACTCAATGGCACACAGTCAAGGGGCTTTAGAAACCAACCACTATGCTCGTTTTAGGCCACTCGTTTTAGGCATGTGCATTTGTAGCTGTAACTTGTGCCAAGCTTGCTGCCAAAAATGGTGGAGGCACTAGGAAGAATCTGGCTCCTGTGGAGTCCAAAGGAGGCTGAGAGAATAGAAAAGGATTTCAAAACTGGTTTGAGTAGCTTGCTCTTTTGCTTTGGAATTCTCAGAAATGAAAGCTATGTCTTTCAATGTGATTTTTTAAAAATGTCGTGTTTTTCTGCCTTATTTTATTTTAGTTTTTTATTTGACATTATTTCAGATTTATAGAAAAGTTGTAAAGTGAGGCAATATTCAAAATCAGGAAATCAATACGGTGCTATCATCCCGTCTACAGACCTGGTTCAGCTTTCGCCTGTTGTGTCCTTATAGCGCACATCACTTTTGTCTCCTTTGATCTCAGACAACGCTCAGCCTTTCTTCGTATCAGGATATTGACAGTTTTGAAGAATCTAGGCCAGTGACTTTACAGCAGGCCCCTCCGTTTTGGCAGGCTCGGTTTCTCATGATTCAACGGTTTTGGCAGGAATAGCAGAGAAGTGATGCAGTGTTCTTGGAGTGTCATGATGCGTCACGTCAGTGTCTTGGAGATCATAGTAAGCAGAGCAATACGCCCTCAAGATGTCCACAGCCTAATTCCTGGAACCTGTAAATATCTTACCTTGCCTGGAAAACGGGACTTCACAGATGTGATTTAGTGAGGTTATCTTGAGGTGGGGAGATTATCCTGGAATATCCAGGTGGGCCCAGTGTAATGCGGGGTCCTGATACAGGAAGGAGAGAGGCAAGAGTGTCAGAGACGGAGATGTGACGAAGGATGCAGAGGTTGGAAGGACGCAGGACCTTGAGCCAAGGGATGCGGGCAGCCTCCTGAGGCTGGAGAAGGCAATTGAACAGATTCTCCTTTAGAGCTGTCGGAAGGAGGTTTTACTAAGACTGAAAAAGGAGTAGCAGGCACAGAAATGATCTAAAATAGAACTTTTCACTTACTCAGTGATTACTTGTTGTGTTCTTGCCCTGGGCCAGGCAACATTGGACTTGATCTTAAAGTCAATGGGAAATGGTTGAAGCAGCAGCAATTAGATGTGAGTGTTTAAAGGGTCGATTGGACCATGGTGTAGAGGATGGATTGGAGGGGTAGGAGGACTTGACAGACAGATGAGTGCACAGGGGAGGGGGCCGGGGGTGGAGGCCATCCACCAGGAGGAATGGTGGGGGGCTGGAGAGGGGTGGACAGGATTGAGGGGCCTTTGGGAGGTAGGATTGGCAGGACTTGGTATGTGGGAGTGGGCAAGAGGGATGATCAAGGGCAATTGCAGATTTCTGACTTGAGAAAGTAAATATAGAAGGAGGAAGTCAGGACTCCCATCCTTTCTCTTTCCCTTCCCGTCAGTGGTTTCAAGTTCATCTGATCCTGCTTGACTGCATCGTGAGTCAGAAGTCACAACATGAAGACACGCTCTGAGCCTGTTGATAACACAGCGTCCCAACATAAGATCAGGGGTGAACGTGCCCTCCTCACTCTTGGCAGTATGTCCCCCCACCTTGTTAGTACGTCCACAGATCCCACTGTCACCTCCTGCCTCCCACACTTCCTGCCTGGGCCCTCTTTCTGATGGCCTAAGACATCCTTGGGCTCCCTCCTTATGTCTAGATGGCTGGTCCTGGATGCTCTACCTGGAGCTGGAATTGAGGCAAGAGGCTACAGGGCACTCCCACTGACAGCTCGGGGAAGGTGGAGGCTTGTGTACAGGTTTTGCCCTTCTGTCTGCTCATCCTTCTCTCCCACAGCCAAGTGCCCCCTCGTCCTTCCTAGCACATCAGGGGATCCTCTTCCCCACTTGCTCACATCCAAATTCCAGTTGGACCTTTCTGGACACCCTGATTATGCGGGAGGATTCCTGCTCTTCTCCGTAGCCTCCGCTCTGTGTTTGGGCTTCACTGGCCAGTCTGATATCATTTCTACCTGCAGGAGAACCATGTCAGGGACTGTCCTATCGCCGCTGAGTTCTCCAGCCCAGATTCCAGCTATGATCTTTTCATAAACCTGTTTTTTAACATGACCTTTGTCGTTCCTAGAGCTTCGCACCCTGGACAGCAGCACAGACCATGTGCCTGTAGCCCCCTGTCTGCCTGCTGCGGAGGGGTAGGCAGGAAGCAGAGGGAGGCATGGAGGGAGGGGAGGAAAACGCGGGTGTGGAGCCCCGGGGAGCACTCTTCTTCCACAAGAAAGCTGGGGTCAGAGTCACTATGTCAGAGGTGTAGCTGGAAAGCTGCTCCCCAATCGCTCTGCAGTCACAGCGCGCCGGCTGCTAGCAGACGCCTTGCCCCACTTTGACATGGCAAGTGTCTCTCCTGGAGGGCAGAGGCCATCTGTGTCCTTGTTCTTTTGGACAGTCTACCACAGTGGCCTGAAAATCAGTCTTCAAATTCTTACTCTTTTTTTTTTTTTTTTTGGACTAGTCTCATCCCTGCCTTGTATTTCTTTCAAAGGTTTCTTAGATTCTTTAAAAAAAAATTTTTAATGGAGGTACTGGGGATTGAACCTGGGACCTCATGCATGCTAAGCATGCTCTCTACCACTGAGCTATACCCACCCCTTCTTTCTTAAAGTCTTTAATTGCCTCTGTATCACCTAGGATGATCATTTGAAAAAATATGGCTGATAAGAAAGTGTAGAAATAGTTGAGAATTGGCAACACTGCGTTCTTCGTCTGGCTGGGATGGACTGCTCTTCGGGAAGATTTAGCAGACAGGTGTGTTTGTTTAGCCCGTGTCGTGTTGGTTTTTTTTTAAAACAACACATTAAAATATCAGGAGAATCCACATACTGCTCTGGATTTCAGATTTCTCTAGAGAAATATGAAGACGGAGCAATGCTGGGCCGGCTTTGCCTCCAGGCAGCAAATTCCTGGAGCAGAATCGATTCGCTGCCCCGCCCTTTAGATGTGTCCTCTCTTGTCTGGCGGATCACCTCCCTCTGCTGAGCCTCAGGTCTCTTTACCAGACAATGGGATCATAATCATCACCACCTCACACATTTTTAGTGTGGAGTCTGTGCATCCAAAGCACAGTGTCTGATGTGAAGTAGACCAGCTCTGTGGGTTACCGCCCCCCCAAGAGCTAGTTCACGGGCTTAAGAGGAGATGGTGTGTTTGGGGAAGGTGTTTTGGGGGCCTGGGAAGAGGTGTTGGAAGGGGCTTGGCGTTCACCGGGATCACACAGGCCTCTTGTGTGCAGACCTGGCACAAACCGTGTCACCCTACGCTCCTCTCCTTCTTGCCCCACTTCCAGTCCATCAATAAGTCGTGTCAGCTCGACTTGCAGAACCTACCTGGAATCGGAGCCTCCTCGATTCTCCCTCTGCCCCAGACCACCCTCCTCTCTCACTTGGTGATGGGACCAGCCTGCTAACTGGCTTCCCGCTTGTGCCCTGGGCCCCCGCATCTGATTCTCCTCGAGACCACCAGGGCTAAGCTCAGAGTGAGTCTGGACTCCCCTCCAGTGGCGGTACCCCATGTCACTGTGGTTGCCACGTCCCACAGGTCCTCGTGACCTGGCTCCTGCTTATCTCTCTGGCCTCATTTCTTAACCACCCTCCCCGGCTCTCTCCACTCCGTATCTCTCCTCTCTGGGTTCTGCACGGCATCTTGAGCATCCCTACTCTTGAACGCACTACCTACTTAATGTGTTCACCTTATGATTCCTTTCCCCAGTTGCATGTATGCTTTGGGCAGGGATTTTATTTTTGACTGTGTGTTCGCTGCTGGAACTCCAGAGTCAAGGGCAGGACCTGGCGCTTGGTGGGTACCCCCCAAATGTCTGCCGAGGAAGGAACAGAAGCTAATGGAGGAGCTCATGTTACCTTCTTCTGTCCAAAGTAACACAGCAAATGAACACCTGCTATTTTTATAGAGGCAGGTAGCCCCTGGGACAGAACTAAATAGAGGGAAAATGATAGGTCCTGGAACATCCTTCTTTGATTAAAGGTAGGCGCCGCCCAGGAGCCTGCGTGTATCCCTTGGTGCTGTGAATGCGGCCGTGGTTAATTCAGCAGTGCTTGCTCTCTCAGAACACACGTTCACCAGGGTGTCCCGGCAGCTCCTTTTTCTCTTTTTTTGGAAGAATGTCAAAGCAATTTAGTGAATATGTTCCTGTACTGAAAGAATAGAATCTATTTCACTAGAGTGAGATAGATCCTTCAACAGAAAAATAATTAAATGTTTGACCCACTATTAAGCTGCTTTATGGTTTTCTTCTTCTAGAAAGCCCTTCCTTGAGATCTTTTAGCCGGTATGTCTGTTATGTCCCTACTGTGTGCCAAGTGTTTTGTAAGATATAAAGAGAAGGATCAAACCGATGTATGCACTTGCACTTCAGTAACTTGCAATCCAGTTGGGGAGAGAGAATGCAGAGTCACAGGCAGCTACAAGAGCAGGTGTGTAAGGACAGGAAAAGAGATGCAGCTTTGACCATCACTGGGGACTTAGACTCTGCCAGACACCACCCTCAGGGTAGGTCAGAGCACGAGCCCTTAGTTACTCAGCTGCCGGTAGGTGCTGCTGGTCCCGCTCACCGGTTAGTGCAGTGAGGTGCACAGCGCTTAGTAAGGGGCTCGAGAGCGTGCAGGCAGGATCCTGTAGTGCGAGATACTGAATTTGAATCAAGGTTGCTGGGCCCCAAGGTCATTAGATCCTAAGGTCACTTCTCTTTCTGCTCAAACACAGCTGAGAAGATGTTGTAGTTCATGAAGGGGGAAGATTATGTCTGCGGGGAGAGACCTCAGAGGAAGCGGAAGGGAGGGACTGGCTTCAGAAGGACCTCTGTGTCAGGGTAGTGGGCAGGCGGGAGTAGGGGAGCGGGCATGCCGGCTTTGGCTATGAGTTTATTGTTGGCAGGGCCAGGGAAGGATGGCGAGGGTTCGGGGGACTTTGCAGTATTTCCCTACTTTGGGGACCCTTTCAAACTTACGAGAGCACAGCTGAGAGAAAGGGGACTTCAGGCTTTCCAGATTTGTATGCTGCTCTCTCTCTCGGCTGGGGTCATTTTTACTTGGAAATTGTCTTAGCTTTAGGAACTAGAGGGCTTGATGGGAGTCAGAAGACCTGATGACTTAGCCCGATACACAAGAGAGAGAAAGAGAACGGGACTTCATTTTGGAAGAACTCATTTGCGGTTGGTGGGAAGACCTCCCTGGGCTTTGGACCCAGATCAGCCTGGGTGTCGACCCCCACCCTGTCAGTAAGTAGCCGTGTGGTAGGTTTTGCCCTCTCTAAAATGATGAGAGTGATATTTATCATGTTCTCCTTTATATAAGGCAAACAGCGAGAAGATTTCACTCTCAAAAAAATTTTTTTGCCATATATATATATATGCCATATATATATATAAAAACATGTAAGGCTGTAGTTGAAATAGGTTAATGTCAACTTATAAGATTAGTGAATAAGGTGGTAACATATATTTAAAAATCTCATATGAAATCAGATCTTTCCTTAGAGATACACAGCTTTTTTTACTCTTACATTTTATGAAACGATTTTTTAGCCTTTCCCATGCATTTCTGACCTCAGCATCTTTGTTCCCAAGGGAGCCACCTTTTGAATTCTCTGCCTCAGTTTCCCAGAGCATTTCAACACTCTTTCAGAGTCATTTGCAACTGGTATTTGAACTCAGGATGTCCATGAAGTCTTCAGTTAAATTTTAACAATTGCACCAATAATCTCTGGAAATTTTGTGTTAAATTTAGTATCACAAGAGTTCTTTATACTGATGACTTGGCAGCAAAGAAATAATAGTCTTTAGAATTAAAGCCACTTCCAACAGGTTTTCTGAAAATATGTATCTGGTTTTTTCCCCCTGATTACAGAAATAATAAATACCTGTAATAATCCAACATAGCCCCGCATAATTTGAGAGTCGATTGGGCACAGAATAAAGTCAGGAATGCGAGTAGGGCATACTCATTGGCAAAAAAAAAAAAAAAAAAAAAAGAACTTTACATTTTGACAGGTCCATTTTGATGTGGGGGCATTAACAGACCTGTAACATACAGCAAACATTTAGAAAATCATAAATCAGAGTGCCCTTTGCGTACCCAGATCAGTTCAGCAAGGAGGGAAGAACAGAATAACGATTAAACATGTCCTGGAGTTGCTTTGCTTTTTTTTTATATCTAGGGAAACTAAATTCTATGGACAAGATTCAAGGTAATAAGAGACACCATTATGTGTAGGTGACTGAGAGAGTGGTGTGGGCTTGAAGGTGGGAGGAAAGGACTATTTGAGATAAGATGGAAAGTAGTACAGAAAATGATCATTAATGAGCTGCTTTGAAGTTCAGAATTTTGAAGCTGAGAAGCCCTAGTTCACTACTCAAGACTATATAGAGGCTTAATATTAGAGTAAAAATTGTGATTCGTGGCTTAGAGAACATGATTGGCAGTCATGATAATTGAGAAAATTTTCTTTTGGAATGGGCCAAAGACGCTGGCATATATCTAGGTGTATATCTCTGATCTGATGTTTTAGTCCATCAAAGCAGGGTCATCCCTGCGCACCACTTTTTCTGTGCCATTTGAAGGTTTCTTTCATTGTTTGAGAAAAATTGCTTATTAAATATTTTGTTCAAAGAATTAAGCTCGGAGGACCTTGCTTTGCATTTGCCAGCCCCCAGTGAATATCTCGGGTTATAACAGAGTGCTTTCTCTTTGGCAAGCTTCCATCAGTTAACTGTCAGAGTCTCTCCAAATCCCTTTTCAGTTGATTTTAGTACAAAATGTTATTTAGGTATCAGAGGGTCTTTTATTACCTGGACTTAAGCACCGCCAATAACTCAGGAAGTTTGACAGTTTCCCCTGAAAGCACTTCCTCCTTGTAAGCACTTCGAGGTTGATGTCAAGGTTGTTCTTTGATGGCACTAAATAGTCACAACTGCCCAACCTGGTGTCCCAGCTGCTCTAGGAAACGCGGGCACCTAGAATAATTTCCCAATAGGTAAGATGGTCTGAAGTTGCAACAAAGGGTGTGGAGCCTGACGTACAGACGGGTGTGGCTTCAGCTCTTTGATTTATTTAGTTCCTTAAGGAGTCGTAAAAAAAATTATAAAGTTGGTAAAGGACGTCCTAGACTCAGATTTTAACCAGACGTTAGACAGGTATCGATCGTTCCATTCATTAACACCCTAGAGATTCAGAGTAGCTGTGGATTTTACTTATGTGTGTGCATGTATATGTGGGTATTTATTTATTTTAATTAATGATACTTGGGTCAATATTATTTGGGACCAAAGTGTGTTACAGGGAAAAGAAACGTAGGCTTGGAAGTCAAGAGGACCTGGTTTATAATGGAGACTCTGTTGCACACACAAGTAATCCCATCTCTCTGAGCTTCCATTTCTCCATCTGCAAGTTGATGATTAAAGTGCCTGCCTATTCTGTTGGGGATTAAAGAGATGTGTGAAACGCTTAGCACAGGATGCAGGATAGGGTAGGTGGGCAGTAAATGGTAATGGCGGGGATAATGATGAGGATGAGCAAAACTGGGACCCGTGGTGTCAAGTCTGGTGTGGTAGCATGTAGACCATTGATGTATTTATTCTCCTGGTTTGGGTTCTGTGCTTTCATCTTGTACGCCGCGGTGGCTCCAGACCACGTCTTCCACCTTAGGCTTTGCGTTTTCGCGTGAGTGCGGTAAATGTACGAGAAGAGATCGGTGTGTGTTGCTGAGCGCTGACTCACTAGCAATTAGCACTTCCACTTCTTGATTTGCTGGGAGCGTGAGTTACTGTCTAGAGTAGTTTTGAAATTGAGCAGATGCTCTTGATTTGAGACACCCCATGACTGGTACCACAGGACTGACGTCTGGTACTGTCGCTTCACATCACGCTGCTACAAGACACCAAATTTCTGACTCCACTCGTCTGCTAATGTACGGTTTGTTTTGCTCAAAGGATGCCCTTTAAAAAATTTCTGCTGAGAACGGGATGGATGCATGAGACGAGAATGGCCGAGCTGGGTGGTGGGTGCAGGAGGGCATATTACATTACATCCTTATGTCTACTTATATGTCTGTGGTTAATTTCCCATAATAAAAATTTTCCACATTTAAAAAATTCTGAGATGGTTGCCTTCCTGTATTTGGAAATAATAGTCATGTTCTAGTCCCATGTCTGGATACAGCCATCTTTTAGGTGTTGCTTAATGTATTGGGTCATTATTTGGAGGATGAGATGATTTAAAAGGGTAAAAAAGAGGACATCTAATTCCAAAAGAAATGCGAGAACGTTCTCTCAGTACAAATAGAGGAAGCTTAGAAAGAAAGTCTTTCTGGATGACTGCAATCTCACTGTCCTCTGGTTTAAGGATTACATAAGTGAAGTCCTCTGTGGCCAGATTCCGTAGTTAAGCATACATTTATATTTAATTTTCCCATCAGGAGAAATAATCAGTACTGAAGCATTATTGAGATTTAGAAAGTCTGCCATATATGGCTCTTAAGTGATGAAGGATGTTCAAAAATAGCCCTCATTGCATTTAAATAGCGTATTAGAGCAGACAGGAAAATTCCACTGGCACAGTGGACTACTTAATAGATCCACGGATTAAAAGCTTAGGCTGCATTTGGGTCCGTGGTGTGTAAAGCAACATCAAAACCTGGCATAAAGTGTGTTTGTCACGTTGCTTCTTCACATATTCCTATGTGTAAAAAGAACGTGTTTTTCTTAAGCCAGGTGTGTGTCTACAGGACCTGGTGCCACAGATGACCTCAGGGCTCGCCTTCACCATCAGCTGCATCCTCGTCCTGACGAGGCCCTCGCAGGTGCCTATAGTTAGCAGGGTTTATGATCTTTCCTTCCCTCTAGCTGAAAGCCAGCAGTCAGCTTATACCCTCTGACAGGCTCCGTGGGAGAAGGATGTTTGCTCACTCTTCCCCCAAGTCATGGTTTAGAGCCTGGAGGTTGGAGTCAGACAGCCCTGGGTTTAGATCTGGTACTGCCTCTTAGTAGCTGTGTGCCACGTGGCGTCATCATTCTCAGGTCCTCATCGTGAAATAGGAAGGACATTGATGTCTACTGAACAGTACTGTTGTAAAAGGAAGTAAGATACAGATCCTTGCTTAAACTGGCACCCAATAAATAATTGTGTGAGCTGTTGTTATTATTATGACTATGAATCATTGACTTAGACGCCTGAGCGATTGAACATGAAGCTTGCTACTTCCCAGAGTTGGAAATTGTCATCTTTCTTGGTTGTCACAGAGAATTCAAAGATGAGCATTTCGTGATTCTTACTTGGAAGGGAGAGGAGATGTCGATCTAAAACCCGAGAGGGAAAAGGTATTCCTGGTGGCTGGATGGCAAAAGTCCCCAGATGCCCTTGCACACTGGATTCAAGCCCAGATCTTTACATAATGGCCACTTTATTTCAGTAGAAGTCGTGAGGACGCAGCTCCATCTGCTCAGGTCTCTGCCGGAGCAGCCGTGCAATCAGGCCGTGCACCCAAGAGAGTTCAGAGAGAAAATTTCCAGGAAGCCTGCTGCCTGTGAATGTCAATTTTCCAGTTCTCTCTTCCTAAGCCCTGTCTTTCAAGTTCCTAGGAGAGCCTTTTCCTCTTCTACCCCAAGGCATGATTCATGGTCGAATGACAAGATTTACCCACCAGAGAAGGAACAGTGCATCTCTAAGGGGAGCTTTAATTTTTGCAGAATAACTGCCTCCAGCAGTGGGTCCCTCATGAACGGTATTGTCTGAAAAGGAAAGTTCTAGGTGTTAGTGAATGGCTCACCTGCCCGCAGGGACACCTTAGGAATGTGATCACATCTAGAGAGACAGACTGCTGTCCAAGGAAGGGGCCTCGAAGCAGGGACATCCATGCAACATATGCCACTACTAAGAAACATTTCCTACTAAAATGTCCCACTGCCAGGGCTGCTGGGAGAAATTCCTGATTCCACATGTGGGCAGCAAATGTCCAAGATGAATCTGGACTATCTTGTCATCCTCTCAAGACTCACGGGTCACTTCCAAAGGAAACAGATGCCGGCTCAGAAGAGCTCCCAGTGACCTGAGACATCACAATGAGAACATCGAAAGGATACTGACTCTGATAAATTAAAACACACCAAATACGTGAAAACGAATGGGCTTTTATAATGATCCTAAAAACGCTTACAAACAAATGCACACATAAAACTAAATTGGTTGTCACCAAGTCATTCATCTGTCATGGACTCAGGCCAATGAGAGTCAAATCCTAAACCCTCAAAACACAAGGACAATCCCAGCTCTCTCTGACTTGGTTGTTCCAGAGCAGAACCCAGTGCGTCGAGGGGTGTGGCCGTGGTGATGGCGCGAAGGGGAGTTCTTTAGGGACAGCTTTCAAGGGTTGTTACTCATGTAAAGAAGACGGCAGGGCTTGGTGGGCAGCGAGCAGCGTGGGGACTCCTGGCTACTCCATCCTCTGTCTCCAGGGTGCTGGTGCATGGCCCTCACAGCCATATCCCTCTGCTCTGGCACTTGTGTTGAAGGCTATTTCCCTATTAGACCATGAGCTTCCCAAGGGCAAGGGCTCTGATTTATTGCCCTCAGTCCTCTGGTTGTCTGCCACGTACCTGGCGTATTGTAGCTCTCAGTCAGCGTGTATCTAATGAGTAAGGACCTAATAGAATACGCCCTCATCCTTAAAGAATCCAGGAAGCCTCATAGGAATATTTACATACGTCCTTTCTTGTATTTTATTTTGTTTTTTATAAGTGTGTCCTGTTATTATGATTTTGCTGTGTTAAAAGTATATCTTTTTTTAAAAAATTTATTTATTTATATATTTACTTGGTGGGGGAGGTAATTAGGTTTACTTACTTATTTTAGAGGTGGTACTGGGGATTGAACCCAGGACCTCGTGCATGCTAAGCATGAACTCTACCACTTGAGCTATACCCTCCCCCCTAAAGGTATATCTTGTGCTCTTTTACTGAAATACTAAAAAAAAAAAAAAAAAATCTATCATTTACTTAATATCTACTATTTACTAGGCTCTAAATTAGCAATTTGTGAAGCTTCATTCTGTTGACCTTCCCACCCTTCTGAAATCTCTATTTTATAAATGGGAGATTAACCTCAGAGAAGTTAAGTAACTTGCCAGAGTCACTCAGCGTGGAAGTATGGAGCCCAGGTCTGTGGCCCTCCAAGGTCTGTATTCTTTTTACTACACTGAGATACAGAAAGGTAATTTTGGGCTCATGGATGTTTTGAGTGAAAGGAAGTGCTGTTGAATTTCATCCTTGAGAATGAACAAACAGGACAGTGGTGATTCTTTTCACTCTGACATTTTATGGCAAGAATTCCCTATTCCTGTTGGTAATAAAGCGTGAGCTTGCCAATGCATTGTTTACTATTATGTATGGAGAACCATTCAAAGGTAAATTTCCCCTTAGACAAAAATGTAATGAAGATAAAGAGTTTGAATCCATGTGCCAAATTGTGCTTGAGTGTGGGATGATCACATGCATTTTAAAATCAGGGCCCTGAATAAACAAGATTTTTTTCGTTTTTTCAGAATGCAGCCTTTCAGACAGTCAGCAGGTTGCACTCAGTCTGCTTTTGACGGCACCCTTTGTGCTCTTCATCCCACCCCTTGGGCTGAAGCTGTGTCGTGTGCCGACTCCTGGGGCCACTGGGTCCTCCCAAGCTGATGGCAGATGAGTAGTTTGAGAAAAGCACTTGGGTGACTTTTAACTTCAGACGGTGGGACTGGGAGGAGGTGCAGCCTGAGGCACCATCTGGAGGAGCATGACGCTCACTCACACTTTTAGTTTACATCTCTCTGTGTATTATCATCTGTCTGTCTGTCTATCTATCTATCTATCTGTCTATGTCTGAAGTTCTCAAACTGTTTGGTCTCAGTACCATTTTGTGCTCTCAGAAACACCTGATGGCCCCAAAGAGTTGTGGTTTATTTGGATTATGTTCATTGATATTTCCCATATTAGAAATTGAAGCAGAACAATTAAAAGCATAAGAATACACAGGCACACGTACCATTAGCTGTCAGAGCAAAGATGTCGTCACACAACATGGAATCTGCAAAACTTCACTACACCCTCACGAGAGAATAAGGGTGAGGGTGTTTTTGACCCTGTGGACCCACTGAAAGGTCTTGAGGACCCCCTCAGGGGTGCCTGGACTGCATACTGGTCATTTCTGATCTGTGTGTTTTTTGTTTCTCCTCTGCTTTCTTGAAGCCACTCCAGTCAGGCTTTCTCCCTGACCAGGCTGCCTGCACTGCTGTGTCAAGATCGTCAGTTTTCTCCACATGCTTAATTCAGTGGCCAGTTCTCAGTCAGCACCTTGCTCGATCTCTCAGAACCATTTGACACAGTTTATCCTTCACTCATCCTTGAAACATTTCCTTCACTGGGCTTTCCCCATGATTCAGTCCTTGAACTTCTTTTTTAAAAAATCTATGTTATTCACTTGGTGTGGACATCATCCAATCTCATATTTTAAAATACCATTTATTGTACAGATGCTCCCAACTATTATTTCCAACCTCGACCTCTCTCCTAAACTCCAGATCCGTATATCCAACTGCATACGTGACCTCTCTCCTTGGAGTCTGATAGCATCTCAGAATTCACATGTGCAAAACTGAGCTTTCCAGCTCCTTCCATAAACATTCTTGCTTAGTTTTCCTTATCTTAGCAAATGCCCATCTTTCGAGTTGCTCAGTCGAAAAACTTGGAGTTGTTGACTGAAATAAATGCACAGGCTAAAAGTTGAGTTATGTTTTATTTGGCGGGAGGACTCAAGCCTGGATGACAGCCTCTCAGATGGCTCTGAGGGACTGCTCCAAAGAGGTAGGGAGGAGCTAGGATATATAGGAGCTTTACAGCAAAGACCAGGTAGTCGGAACAATAAAAGATTACTTGTTATCTAAAGAAAACCAGGCATCTCAAGTTAAAGAAGGAAGCAAACATTTGGACTCATTGAATTCATTCCTTTGACAAGCACATAGCTATCTGGGGCCAGTATTCTGTCCTTTCTTATTCTGAGTCCCCTCAGGGTGCACCACTGTGAGTGGCTGCAGAGGCTGGGCTGCAGGCCCGTCCTCACTGGGGGGTGGCGGCAGCCGCTGATGACTTGATGGCTTCAGCATTCTTTGTTTACTGAGTCATTCTCAGCCCCTCTTTTGCACACTCCTCATTGGGTCCCATAGCCAGTCTCATCTGGCTCAAATTCTAAAACAGATCTAGAATCCTGCTACTTTTCACCCCATCATCTGTTTCCACCCCCATAATGTCCTGCCCAAGTTACTGCAAAGCCTCTGAGCTGTCCCTGGCCCCTCCCTCGCTTCACTGTAACGTCGTCTTCACACAGCGATCTGGTTGTTCCTGTTAAAATGTGAATCAGAACATGCCTCTCTTGCATTCTTGGCGATCAAGTGCCTTTTCATCTCTCTGAAAGAAAGCCAGAGTCCTTAAAAACAGCCCCCAAAGCTCCATTGTCTCTTTCCTCTTTCCCTGGCTCACTCCCATTCCCCCACCCTGATGTCCCTGGGGCACCTCTGGGCTTTTGCCCCACAGCATCCTCCTTCTAAAGTGCCCCGCTGCCGCCCATTTGTCTGCAAGGTTCACTTGTAACATATCAAAACAGAACAGGACAAAAAACCAGAAAAATGCCAGAGAACTTTGGGAGGTGTTGAAAATGTCTCTGATCTTGATTGTGGATGGTCTCCAGAGTGTTTGCGTGGGTCCAAATATCAAATTGTACACCCTAAATATGTCCAGTTCTTTGTATATCCACTCTACCTCAATAAAGCTGTCCCAAAACAATGCTGGACGTTATTCAAATATCACATTCTCAAGTTTCTTGTCAACACTACTTCTTGCTTTATTGTTCTCCGTGGCATGTTGCACCATTTAATATACTATATGTTTTATTTATTACTTTAAAAAAAACTGTCTCTCCTCTCCAACCACGGCAGAAAAATCTCTTAAGGCTGCAGTGTATTTTGTCTGTTTCTTCTCTTGTAATTCAGTGCCTAGATTGTGCCTGGCTGATCCTCAACTCTCAGGAAACATTTGTTAAATAATTGAAAGGGTGGGAACCAGACAGTCTGTTTCCTCTCCTCAGGTTGAGAAAGAATTCATGAAATATCAAAGAAATAAAGTAGGATTAACTAATTCTAAACTCTAAATTTTCACAGAGTATTCAAGGTAATGTATAATTTAATTAAAAAAATTTTTGGTATGCTTTATGTTAACTTTTTTTGTCTTCCATTATTTTTTAGTTTTATTTGGCAGAGGGAGGTAATTAGGTTAATTTATTTGTTTCCAGAGGAGGTATTGGGGATTGAACCCAGGACCTCATGCATGCTAAGCATGCACTCTACCATTTGAGCTATACCCTCCCCAGCTAATGTGTAATTAAAAAAAAATGTCTTTTAGAATAAGCCATGACTTTGATCCTAGGAAGGCCCAAATTTGTGTTGCGGTTAAAGTGCAGTCTCATACCTCCCGGGTTAGTGTCTCGGGCATGACCTGACTGTGTCCTAAGGGAACTTGGGTGTGGGCCTCTTCTTTGAAAACAAGTGCAGCTAGTTGGGAATTCTCAGGGCCGAATCAGCATGATTAGCATCCTTACTCCATTCATCTTGCAGCTTCTCGCACTCAGATAATAATAGCACAGGTAACAACAAGAGGTGACACTAGTTAATAACGGGAGGGTGACTATCTCAGGCTCCTTAGGACACGGGCTGAGGAAAAACAACCCCAGATGCAGGTCTGGTCCATCCCCCCAGGGCCCCACGCAGGACACCCCTGGGATTTGGCAACCCCAGGTTTGAAACTGAAGGATATACAGACAGCTGTGAGGGTTTGGCAAAAACAGGGAAGGTTCAAGACAAAATAACTTCGGGAAGTAAATCATTAAGTTTTCTACTTTTCCCAGGGCCTTTATTTTGCACTTGTATGTGGTAAACTCTGAGAAGGCGACACAGGATCCTGTGTTTCACACATATTGGAATACAAACCCTTTTGTTCGGGCAGCATCCCACTGGGGGAAATTTGTGAACATAGTAAGGGACCTTTTCTGTTTGGAATATGTTACATTTTTTCATCTTTCCTCTGGCCTCCAATGCTAGGAAGAGAAAGACATAAAAATTAAGTAGAAAGTTCTTATAATTAAATGTTTCTTCCAAAATGAGGACAAAGTCCAGGAGGGGGTTTTATTCACATAGCACTAAACCAGTGCTCTGATGAGAATCTGTAAAAGCGTATGAGCAGCGAACGTCAGCTGAACCTTTTGGAAGTTCACATTAGGCTAGCTTTTTGCATCAACTTTTTTTGTAACTCAGGGGCTGGTTTACAGTGTGTGCATTTTTCTGGGTCCTTCGTGCTTCTCTTTCGTCATGCATAATTTACTTAAAAGGTTTGGTGACAGAAGAGTCAGAAGTTCAATTTAGGTGTAGGTGTTAAGGTCATTACTTCAGATTTGGCTATAAATAGAAAACATGTCTTCCCCTAATTGATTTTGATTATTCCTTTCTCCCATAAAGAATTATTCTGGGAGTATAACCATTGACAAATGTTATTATATTCATCACACAGTTTTTGCTCCTTTGCAAGAAGAGTTCTAGATCAGGGATTTCTTAAATCTTAGGTTATTAAGTTGTCCTTTGATATCTCAGCAGCTACCGACTGCCCACTGATCACTGAACATAAATCAAGATAATACACCCCAACAATTGTAACCACTGTGCAGTACAAGACAGGCCTACCTTTGATGTACATTATATTAAGAAACACCTTAGGAATTGTTGGTTTGGGAGTGAAGGTGTCACCCGTTCCTGCCTTGAGGCTTAAGAACACTGTTCTCTGAAGAATGGTGCTGCAGGTGAAAGCAAAGCCAACAGGTGGTGCGAGGATCTGGCCAATTTTTTTGTGGCAACCAGTGTTCCAGGGGAGAGTGGCCGGACTGCGGACGAATGGCCATTTCTGCCTCTCCTGTCAGAGGCGGTGACTGATGAGTCACTCTGCACACTGTGGACCAGCCAGACAGAGCAGTGGGTGCCCGCACAGCCTCTGCTGGGTGTGTCATAGTCTTTCCTTTCGTCCCTGGTTGACTTGGAGTCATAGTTCTCCAAGTGTGTGGTCCAGGGACTTGGGCAGAACCCAAGTTTTATGTTGCAAGCAGCATATCTTCTGCCTATTCCTTCTGCTTAAACATCTATCTCCATACTTCCTTGTACCCTGGTAAAGGTGATTTGTATGTAGACCAGACGAGAATGAGAATAAGCCAGAACCCCAGACAGATCTTCTCCAAGAAATAATAATGACTAGTTATGGAGTGTGTATTGTGAGCCCTTTCTTTATGTGTTATTTCATTTGGTTCCTCAGAACAACCCTATCAGGGAGAGTTGATCATTTCAATTTCATAGATGAGACAGATTCCAGAAAGGGTCAGTGACTTGCTCCAGGTCACATTACATGGCAGAATCCAGATTCTGTCTCCAAGTCCTTATTTACTGCTGTGTTCTCTCTACTCCCCTCACTTTCCTTGTGCTTACACCCAGGAAGGAGTTAAGTGAAGACCCCTCAGGCAGGAGGCTAGGGGTTCTGTCCCATCCTTAAACCTTTCCTTTAGAAATACAAATGAGCAAGAAAAATGGACAGCCCTCTGCCCCCCATTCTTTTGCCCTTTGTCTTAACGTCCTCTGAGTTGATAAACGACTCTGGGTTGAGCAGCATTGTCTGGGCGTCTGATTCTCATAACCAGGTGATTTCCTGGAAGACCTCAGATGGTTCATGCTAGGTATTCTCAGGTGGATAAGTATAAAAACAAGGAAAAATAATGAAGACAGAACAGCAACACATTATAAGGAAAATTGTCTTAATTTAATATCTGAGGATATTAAATCAAACATTTGAAGGGCTGTCATGTCGCGAAGGGATTCGTTCTGCCCTAAAGCAACGAACTAGGAGAACCAATAAAGAGAAATTACAAGCATGAATTGTGGAGCTCAGTATTAAGAAGTTTTTATTTGGTTTCTTCCTCCCTCCCTCTTCCCCATCCCCGTTTCCCTTCCTCCCTCCCTCCCTCCCATTAGACTTTTCCAAAGTGGTCTGGGCTTGTCTGGAATGTTTGAGTTCTCCAGCACTGGGTGGCCATCTCACAGCCTTTCTGAGAAGGCGTGTCTCAGTGATCGGTTTAGAACTGGGATCTTACACAGTGCCACATCTCAGGGTGTTTAGAAATTCGAGTGGCAGTCAGGACCGGACGCTTCTAAAATGTTCATCACTGTAGAAGTTCCTTTGTAAGGGGTTTTTAGGGAAGGTGAATAAAAGCTACAGCAGTGGCTGGAGAAGGTCACTGGTGATTCTTCTGTTGCTGTGGCCCTGTCAGCTTCAGAGAGGACTGGTGGGGCAGCCACCTCCCCTCTTTGGCTCTGATCCCAGGTGAATGTCAGATAAGAACAGAGGGAGGGCGGGTAGTAGAGGCTGGGCAGTGGAGAAGTGATGGCCAGGCAAGGTGGAAAGAGCATCAGACTGCCTTTTGAGGGCTTCCCTTAGAATCCTGGCTCTGACACACAATGTTCACTCTCCGTTTCGTACATGTATAAACATTAAAACAACTAACATTTAACCACACGGATATTCATGACTATATTTTCCAGGTCAAAAAAACCCAACAATTACAGAGAAGACTAAAGATTTTTCTGGTTTTCTGTGCCCAGTGCGCGATCGAGGGTCCACACAGAGTAGGGCCGAAAGCACCTTTGTCCACAGATGAAGGATGCCGCAGAACACCCGGGGTCTGGATTTACTTACACTATTCAGCCTTTGGGGAGTGTTTTAATAATGATTTTTTATTTAGGTAATAGTAATGAATGCTAATTATAGACATTTGGAAGGCCTAGAAAAACAGAATAAAAAAACTCTCCCCTAGGCCTATCACGTAAAGATAATGCTGGTAATTGCTGCTTATCATTGTTTTATCTGTCCCATCAATATTTATGTTCATAATGAGTGGGCTTTTGGGCTTTGTCACAATTTTCAGGCCAGCCATCTCTCAGTTGTAAGTGGCAGAGGCTGTGTGAGATCAGCTGCTGACTGGGCCTCCCATTTCAGTTTCCTGAATCTTGTCATTAGAGGAATCCTAATGAGAGAGCGATGGCTGGCTGGAATTCTAATCTTCAGTGTTGTTTGGAGTGTTCACTGGTGTCTTGAAGATCCTGCTGTCTGAGTGGACCTCACCAGGGGCTGATGTGTCTGCTGGCCAGATGCCGTGGGGCAGAAGTCTCCAGTCCTGGAATTTTGATAACTCAGCTTTTCAGTTGTTGTCCTTATGGAATCTGCAAGTGCATGAGGGGAACAACAAGGCCCTGCTTCGTTCCTGTCGTCTGGCACCTGGTGAAGACAAGGAAAATAAGAGTATGTGTGATCAAGTTGACGTTACTAACTGTGGGAAGTGAGGCTGATTCAGTAATGTTGCTAGGGTGCTAGCTGACTACTCAGGAAAGAAAACAAAAGACCTTGAGATCCTTGCCTTACACTTCACATCACAGTCCATCCCAGGGCCAGTGCGGTGTTGTATTGAAGCACTGAGGGCCTAGAGCCAGCCTGCATGGGTTCAGATCCCGGCTCTGCCACTTCCTGGCTCGGAGACTTTGGTCAGGTTCCCTCACTTCTCTTTGCCTCCACTTTCTCATCTGTAAAATGGGGATGGTAATTAGTAGATGGCAAGTATTTGCAACACTTCTGACAAATGAAGAGGTGATAGGTTTCCAACGCAATTCGGCAGGATACCAAAGCTCATGCCTTGGGTTTATGTTCTATTATAATTGCCATTAGCCCATGTTCAAAATTATACACACACACTTCTATGAGTGGTTGTGTGTGTTTGTGTACATGTATGTGTTTCTTTCCTGCCTGTTCCATAAACGATACTTGTCAGCTTACAGTACTGTAAAAGGTGCAAAATAGCAAATATTACAAATAAGAGAGAAGAAGAAGTAGAAACAGTGTAGAAGGATGTGGGAGAGTCACAGTGCAGCTGGGATTGACAGGGCAACGTGGGGAGGCTGAGCAGTTTCACCATCCAGCGCCCATCAGTCTGAATCTACATCATCACTCAAGGGACGTCCACATCACTTTGATTCTGAGAACAGTGGAAAAAATTCTCTTTGGAGTCTTCAAAAGAGCGTGCTTACTGGTTATGTAACGGACAGCAATCTGAAGACCCTTTTGTCTGCACTGCTGCCGCCGCCGCTGTAGGCGATGCATTTCATTGTCCTGGTGTCAGCTGGTGGTACCACAGCAGAGCAGGTTAGAGGAAGTCACTTCTTGGAGTTGAGGACAGTGATACTGTGATGCAGTCCAGGTGCTGCAAGGGTCCTGGGCCTGCTTGTCCTCTCTCTGGGGCAGGTGATGCCCCTCACCTGCTCTCTGCGTTGGAGGGGGCCGGACCCTGCAGGCCGTATTTCCCAGGCTCCGTCAGTTGGCTTCCAGCTGGGCTTGGCCATGGGGAGGCACTGCTGGGAGATTGGAGGGCGGGTGGAAGGGAGCATCCGGGGTATTTCTGACCCTTCCACTTCACCTGGGGTGGTTACTTGCGCTGCAGCTGTGAGTCCTTCCTGGGTCCAGCTCCCCGGGGACTGGCCGACGATGGTGCCGGCTTCTGCTATGTGACCTTGTCCCCTGGGCTCTCTCCAGCTCGGGTGTGGGAGCAGTCTCCCCCGGCTGCTAGTCTGTGGAACACCTCACTGTGCCCTTTGGCGTCTCAGCTCCTGCAGCCCCTGGTGGTAAATAAGCAGTTTCTGATTTCTGACTCATACAGACATCAGGCCTCAGCTGATCTGGCTGGATTCTGGATGATGCTATGCTGTCTCACTAATCAACATAATAAAACAAACGAGAAGCTTGAAGCCTGGTCCCCACAGCTAACAGGCGGTCCATTACTCTTCATCACCTCTTCTTTGTGTTACTCCTGTGAGTATGCTCTCTTCACCGAGGGGCTGCTCGGGTTGATTCAGCCTTGCCAAAGTCCGGGACCTCCAATCTCCAGGACTCATTAGAGCAATTTCCAGCCAGGCTGCTGTGTATCTGCTTGGACATCCACTTGCACTGGGCACAGTGTTATGTAAAATATGTGCTGTCGTGGAGAATTACCATTTAGATTGAAGAAATGTATTTCATTTGTTTTAGTAATTTATTTCCAGGAAACTTATGGCCTTACAAATGGAACATAATTGGGACATTTGGTTTTTCGGTTTTCTGAAAATTGCTTCCGTCTCTATATTAATAATAAAAAAAAAGAACAAATAAAGGACACCTCAAAAGACACATAGATGCAGCTTTTCTATTACCTTGAATACTGTGGTTTCCCCGTTTGGATGGGCACTCATAACCCACTTCTCACAGTGATTAATCTGTTTATATCTCCCCACCTGTCAGACCCTTGTGCCTGATTGCTTTTTTAAATTTTAATTGAATTAAGTTAATTATTTTTTAATTTGAAGTATAGTTGATTTACAATGTTGTGTTAATTTCTGGTATACAGCATAATGATTCAGTTATACATATATATATTCCTTTTCATATTCTTTTTCATTATAGGCTGTTACAAGGTATTGAATGTAGTTCCCTGTGCTGTACAGTAGGTGCTGGTTGTTTATCTGTTTTATAGATAGTAGTTAGTATCTGCAAATCCTTGATTGGATTTTTATTCCAAGCCTTTCTGAATTCTGACCTCCCTGAAAAATCTTAAAAAAAAAAGAGCTTTTCTAAATCCTCATATATAAGCAATATTCCTTTATCAGAAAGTGGAAGAAACTGTCATCACCATTGCTATTCCTTATGGTGCCTGGTTCTTCCCCTCCCCCGGCCCCACTGCAGTTCAAGTGTGCTCTGCACCAATGGCAGATGCTTCTCTCAGGCACTTCTGTTTTACATAAAATGTGAGCTGGTATTTATTTTCTTTAGGACAAATGTATAAACACAGAAATACAGTATTTGCTTCCCACCCTCCGCCCCCTTGGAGTGTGGGAAGGAATAGATGGGATTTCAAAATTGTAGAATAGATAAACAAGATTATACTGTAGAGCATAGGGAAATATACACAAGATCTTATGGTAGCTCACAGAGAAAAAAATGTGACAATGAATATATATATGTTCATGTATAACTGAAAAATTGTGCTGAACACTGGAATTTAACACAACATTGTAAAATGATTATAAATCAATAAAAAATGTTAAAAAAAAAGAAATACAGTATTTGCAGTACAAGTAGGCACAAATACACATATAAACTTAAGCCACTGTTATGAAAATGTTACCTAGTATTAGAAATTGTTTAAGTGTATGGTGATTTTAAAAGATTATTTTGTATGATTATAAAATGCATGATGTTGCATTGAACTTCGTTTAGCAGTTCCCCACTTGGGGGGCATTTTTGTTTTCTTTTTACAAATAACATGATGATGAAGATATCTGCGCATAAAGTCATTGTTGGGATTTAAACCATTGCTTTAGGTGATATAAATTATTTCTCAGTGATCATATTATGCAGATTGTATTTATCAGCCAAAATAGATGGGGGTTGGATTCCTAAATCGTATTTCCCTTTTAAAGTGTAACGTTAAAACACTTATCTCCTAGTGGCAATAGAGTAATAGTAGTTGTCATTGTGAGTGTCTCAGATGCAGGGACTGGGCACTAAGTGACTCGTCTGCACAAGAGGGGAGAACTGGGGACAGAATGCCTCTGAGCTGCATGAGAGCAGAGACACACAAAGGCGGAAGCGTGAGTAAAAGACCCAGACCCCTGTTAGTTCCCATTTAATATGATTCAGGGTTTCAGCTGGGCCCCTGAGCGTGTTGTCAGTGATGGTCCACTGAGCATCTTGCTAGGATCCCTGGCTCCCCATTGCACTGGAAACCCAGTGCAGCTGAAACTACAGGTCTGGCTTTCTTCCAGGACATTCTGTAGAAGCTACTGTCTCTCGTTCCCCAGCCAGAAAATTAGCTTTGCATCTCTTTGTCCTTCATCTGTATTCACCTTGCGTGAGTGAGCTGAAAAATCGGCAAGCCTTTGACTGCTCTGTCATTTGCTGTTTTCATACTCAGGAGAGGAGCTGAGGAAATATGGTTGGGTACCTGATCGTGATTCCAGTAGTATGCCTGCTGGGTTTGCCCATGGGCCGGATTACAAAATGCTGGCAGCTGGCGAGCTGCATATACTGTGCCCGCTAGGAACTTAAGGAGGCTGGAAAGCACATGAGTTATATAGTTTGACAACGTGAACATGTGAAGGGCATCTCCTCTGTGACTTTAGTTTTTCATTAAACAAACTGCTCTTGGTTTCAGAATCTATATACTTTCCTTTTGTCTCACTGTTCCCTGCTTGGCATGTCACTCCACGATAAATTAAGTGCAGTGACTACAAATGGAAGAAGGCAGAATAAGCTTCTGGATGCGGAAGTCTGTTTGTCATGTATTGCCAGTGACAAGAAGATTGAGCCTTGTTATTGTGTTTCGTCTTCTGCTCCCAGGTTGAACTACTGCGGTGACTGGAGCCCAGTGTGGCTGTGAAGTGTCATAGGATTAACACCCATCACTCACCAATTATCTTTTTAAGGCAACTCTCCTCGAGATGTGAAAATTGTTATATAACGTGTGGTTTCGCATCTCTTAGCCTACAAACGTTCCTTTAAAAGGAAATGCTTTATGTCTTTCTCACCCAGGTGCTTACCACCCAGCCTCCCCACTCCTTTTGTGAAACTCTGCCTTTCATTCTACCCCGAGGACTAAAAATACCATTAATCAAAGTGTTTAAAATGGTTTCTCGGATTTAATCTGAGGAAAGTTTGGTGATGGAGACCACTTTTTAGGTCCAGAAAAGTTTCAGTTCTCTGAATAAACCAAGATAGAAATTTAAAACTAGACCCCTAGTTGCGGGACTAAATTGTCAAATTGTTCCTGAAATCGGGGCCGGCTGCTCAGTCCTCAAAAATCAATACTTGAGAGGCAAGTGTTGGTGGAAAGGAAAGTTGCTTTAATCAGAAAAGCTGGCAGTCTGGGGAGAAGGCAGACTCAAGTCCCTGAGAACCAACTCCCAAGATTCTACCCAGTCATGAAAGGTTTTAAAGGGAAAAGGGGAAGTAATATCAGTTAATTGTAGAGAGAGGGGATCAGACCCATCGCCGTCTCCCACTGCGTTCAGGTTTGTTGGCTTCTTGTGATCTTTCTTTAGATGGTGTCTTGTTCACAACGTTTGTTTGCAAGAGGACTGAGGGGGAAGCTGGGGAAGAGATCTGGTTGTCTGTTACTTACTTACTTTACTTCCTTGATCTATGGAGAGAACTAGCAGGTTAAGCAAGTTCCAAGTCATGTGATCCAAAGATTTGAAACGTGTGCTTGGGGTGAGTAGAGGGTAGGGGTGCCTGGTTTAAGGTTAGTGACAATATTGCTTTGCTAAAGTGACAAGACAGAAGGGGCCTCCTGCAGAGAGCTCTTTCCTGCCAAAAGCTGCTTACAAAATGCTGGCATCTCTCCTTTGAGTCCCAATTAGCGTTTTTTTCGCCAAGTGTCCCCCACCTGCATTTATCACATTTGGGTGGTGCAGAGCCCCTGGTATCATACGACAGCCCCAAACCACCAATGCCCATACCTGTCTGCTCACTGCCCTTGAGCTGTGTGTTGTGGAAGCCTTTCTCTGGGCCATCTGTCACAAGCATTTGTTTGGATGGGCTTTCTCTAGGATCTATGCTCAGAAAGGTTTCAAGAAATACATTATTTGTTTCAGTCAATGAAGTCAACAATGAGCATTCTGAATGTCCCTAGGCAGCCTAGTGGTCACCTTGTCTTGCAATTTTTAGCCTCTTAAATGTTTTATGAATCTTTCTCTTCTCTGCTGTTAAATAACCAAAATTTAACTGAGAACATTGGCTTTATTTAATGATTCATGAATCAGGCGGCATCCCATCTAGCAAACAGAAAGAAATTCTTCTGAGCTGTAGAAAAGGAAAGATTTTTAAAGGTGGAAAGGGGGCAGAAGAAGTAAATTGTTAGCAAAGAATGCATCGTTTCAAGGAAAAGCATATTCCTAAGGGGGATGGAAAGGTTCCACTGGGGCAGATCACTTCACTAGTGCTAACCAGTTCGGGATCACCTTCCTGAGGGTGGTTGAAGCTGCAGTTGCGTTAGGGATTAGGTCTTGGTTTGCTGCTGTGGGACTTAGCACAGGTGACTCCATTTTGGACCTGTTGTCTCAATTCCTCCGTTGTGATCAGACTCTCAGCCCAACTGAGAGATGTGACCAGAATTTAAGGCATTAGTGCCGCTGTCAGCTACTGCTCTGTAGTTCTTGAAGCTTCTGGTGATCCTTTGTGTGGTATTCATAGGTCGTGACTTTTTTTTTGCTTTATCTCTGTGATTTTCATGGGCCATGACTTCAGGTTCATAATTTTTAAGTTAGCCATTCTCTTCGTTCCTTTTCTGATGTTTTAGTCTTCGGGAGATCATTTGCTTGGTGGTTAGTGGCTGTAAACGTGCATTTAAAATTTTTGAGAGAATATAGTGCACCAGGGAGACTTTCATAATGACTGTTATAAACAGGATAATTCCCAGTATCAGGAGTGCACTTCACAGCCATGGTCCCTAAGACCCAAATCAATCAAAGTCAAATTAGTCAAAGAAAGACCTTGTGGAAGGAGTCACCTTTTCAAGCTAAGTGGCTTGCTCGCTCAGTGATTTTATATAACTGACCGTCAGTTTCCCCAGGAGTGTTCATCCAGGTGCGGCAGGCGGTGTTGGCCACAGCACAGACACCTCCTTGCTCAGTTGAAAGAGAATCAAGGGCATTATCAAGAACAACTTTGGCCAGAGAGTCTAGGAATTTTTGTCAGGCAGCTATTGCTTGAATAGCGGATTCTGCAGTACTTTACAGAATTAAGGAGAGATTCCTGACTTTATTCTCATTTACGTTTACTCCTAACCAGGGAAGTACAGCCCCACCAAAGGAAGTGGATCCTGAGTCATGAATGCCTCTCTGGTAATTCCTCTTTAACTCAAGGATGTAAATCTAGGGGAGTCAACCAATGAGGTGTCTTTGTTTGTGGAAAGTTAGGGGCTCAGTTAGGTAATGTAAGAGGCACTGCCTGGCTACGTGCCAGCCATCCAGGCATTCATAAGCCCAAGGAGAATGATAACCACCACAAAGACAAACCTTGTTGGGGTCACAGACCACTTCCTTCAAGATGGTACTGTTAGTGATGCCTGTTCAAGCCAGCAATCAGCCAGTGTTCTCCTAGCCTGCAATGGAGTTGTTCTGAGTACCTTACAAAGATGGGTGCTCTCGGTGGCATCTTTTAGTGAAAAGGGGAACATCTTGTGTAGATAATCACAAGAATGTGAGGGTGCAAGTGTACTAAGCTATACGTAGGTATTCGTATCAAATTGTTACATGCAGCTGTAATTGGAGAAAGGTAAGAATGATGCACAGGATGTTCTGGCTATAAAAGCTGAACTCTGTAAGAGACTTCTAAGGGGGAGGGGCCAATCATAGTTTGTAGTGACATTGGGAATGGAGGAGAAATTGGTCACAGGGGGAGCCAGGGGGTCTCTAGGATCATGGACAGTTCAGTTGTTTTTTATTTTAATGACAAATCCAGTTGTCTGAAAGGTTACCCCCTTAGCAATGGCCTGAGAGATATGAATGGTGGTGTCATTTTTTCCAGACCAATGCCAGAGTAAAGGACAGAAAGAGAAAAAGAAAAAGATTTCATGTTTAGTTAAAGTATGAAGTCTCAGTCTGATGTGTCGGAGGAAGCGGTCTACCTTGATGTTGGCTTCTGCTCTTCCTCGTCAGTTTGATTTGGAAAGGGTCTCCAGCTTTTGCACACGGCCAGGTGTCAGGTGGAGCTTTCTTCAGCTGTGTGGTGTGCATCAAAGTTGAAGTCCTTAGAGTTTGCCTCCCACCTGGGTAGGGAGGAGGACCTGGTGTATTCCCTCCCAAGGAGATTCAAGGGCAGTCTATGTTCTTAGTGATTCCCAATCAGAAGAGTGGGAGAAAACTGCAAACATCAGTTTGGAAAGTTGTGACCAGATACTTGAGGAAACTGGAAGAATTGAGGATCTAGTCCAGTTTACAGATTTATAACCAAACCTCAGAGATGATTAACAGAATTAGACTCTGATATAGACAAAGGTGCAAACGTATTTTTTTCTTTCTACAATTATCCCCATTTATTTTTTAAAAGGATAGTCACAGTAAAACTAATTCATTTGCATTATACTTGGCCTGATTATTTACGTAAATGTAGCAAGAATAGTGATTGACCTTATAAGCTCTTTTTAAAACTGCTGTGCTGGAACCTTTTAAGCAAGGTGCCGGGTCAGTTTTTCTAAGGCCTGTTAGGAGAACAGGTTCTTACTGAACTTACGCAAATAGCTGACTGTACTGTCATGAAAAGAGGACTCAAAATTTCTGAATGTTTTGTAAGAATCATAGTCATTCTCCTCACTTTCTTCAGTCCCATGTAATAAATACTCATTCTGCTTGAATCCAGTTTTTTTCTGGTAGTTCTGGGAATTTTTCTGCAGTTTAATTTTATGATATTAACGTGATCAGAAACCTGTATTCCAGAGTACTTGTCAGAATTCTTTCCATGAATCTTTCTAATGAAGTACTTTTTCAGGAACTGTCCTTCAAAACCGTTAGAGTAAAGCAATAACTGTCTGCAAATGATAAAAGACTTACAAACTACATGGCTAAAGATGTGATTAGCATTTTTTACAATGCAGTTGACAAGGAAATTTGGTTATTTCTGTGATATAGAACATTTTAAGATAATAACCAGAATTATGACTGATAGCATTATACCAAGACGTACCAGAATTTTAGGAATTTTGTATAATTTCTAGAACACTTATATTAATAACATTCACCCATACGATATAACCTAAGAATGTTTATCATCCCTTATTTGACAATGCTTCCTGTGTCATTTAACATATCAAATAAGCCTGCTTAGTTTAATATTGCTCTTTCATAAGGAGAGAGAACAAATCGTTTGAGATGTTCTGTAAAATCTCAATGTTAGTTCAAGGTCAAAAAGACTTCATTCAGAATTTGACTTTTGAGAAGCTTGTCTAAAATATAAAAAAACTTGCAAAACATTTGGTCAAATAGGATCACAGGTCACTGTGAAAAAAATAATTAGTTATTTAACCATAATGACAATTAGAGACTTTGAAGGCAAAACAAATGATTAAATGTTAAATGATTGTTAAAAAAAAAAAAAGGAAAAACTTAACTCTTTTCATGGAGAAGGCTAGTTTTACTTAAGTAATGAAAGACTTTATAATGATAGTAAACACAGGAAATTATTTTGATGAAGCTCAGTCTTTGCTTTCTAGGCAGATCATTTAAAAGGTAAAGAAAAACCTTCGTTTACAATTTCTCACTAAGAGAAGATCAACAATCCAATAAAATGTGTCTTTTCAGCAGATGAAAGAAAAACAAGGTTTAGTTTTTACATAAGTACATTACTGGTTTTAAAGCTTAATTTTATAACCCCTATAATAAATTTATTTGATTTTAGCCAGCTTGACCCCACAAGGTGAAAATCTCTCTCTCTTTATCTTTTCCCAATTTTTAAAAAATTATCTTTTTTCCTCATTCTGAAATAAGTAGTTTAGGACAAAATAACTTTCTTTTCCATTAAAAAAATGTACCTCCATTCCTCATATCATTTCTTATTGAAATCATATATTCTACTTCCCTTGTATACAGAGATGTTTTCCTTATTATTTATAGTAGCTTTAATTATAAATATTAGAATTTTTAACCCTAAAAACCTGAATTTTTAGTGAAAATAAGAGGTGAACAACTGTGAACTGTTTTTTTACATTATTCCATGGCTTGACAAATTTACAATTATCTTTCATATGTTCTAGAAACATATGCTTTCTCATAGTAAATTTTTTAGGGTGTCACAAAATATGTTTGCTAGTAAACCCAAATATCTTTTAATTTCTTTGTAAAAGGAAGCTCAAAGTGGATAAACCTGTGTTCAGTAATTAATTTTTCACTACTTCATCTCATTTGGAAATGATCTAGATACTTAATGACTATCCACCATTTAATTTAATTTGCAAACTTTAAGGTCTCAGGTTACTGAAAAGATTTGGAAGGCTCACCTAAAAACTTTTTTATCCTACTTAAATCGATTCAACTTACTTGTTCTTAACAATTATGTTTATGTTACCCATAAAAGCTTTATGAGACATTTGACAAAGTCGTTCATCAACCAAACCGTTTTTCTTGCTGACAGATTTTGGAAGAGATACCATGAACTTGTTTGACCTTTAGTAAACCTCGATAGAATACAAGTTATATGTCTGCAGTAATTTTAATGTTGATAACCTTAAAGACCTGTCTGTCTTAATGAAACCAAGACATTTAGACTAGGTTTTATTTACTAAAGATTATCTCAGGTCATGTGAAGCTGAAAAGCATTTGGGTTAGTTTCTATTACATTTTCAAGAATTTTAGAGCACATAATTTATGTAAGATCTTTATTTTCTTCAGGACAATTAAGTAGAGCTCTTTTACAAGTTAATTCTGGTCCTATCATCTAGAAGTAGAAAACACCACACATCTACCACAAACACATAGATACGCGTGAACAGACAGATGCAAACAGAACACACGCTTAAGATTTCTCCTTTGCCCAAGTTCCAAATGACCTTTCCTCATTTTGTTTTCCTCCTGATTGAAAACTACCTCCTTGAAATTTGTATTTTCACATTTACACCTCCGAGAACGGGCAAAGAGTGTAAGTTTCTCGAAGAAGGACTGGTTTCCTAAGATCAGTATTTTACACGCCTTATGAAATGAATGGGAGGGGTTTGGGGATTGATAAATAGGGATAGGTGAGCTTTGAATTGCATCTGGAGACATTTCTAAGATTTTCAAAGATTTTTGAGATAAGGACAGCTCCCCTTAATTCCTCAGAGAATTGTCCGCCTAAATGACATCATACGTTGATCCACCCGTAAATCCTTTTACAAGGGCTTTAGAAGGTTTTTCTGTTTCTCTGGGTACATCATTTTATTTTAGCTTAGGGGGGAGGCCTGAAATTTTTTTTCTATCAGGCTCTGCAGTTTGGCCAGTTTCTGACCACAGAGCTACTTTTAGCAGGGACAAACAGTAAATATTTTTGGCAGTATTGAACAACCCCTTTGACTCAAGAGGCATCCCTCAAAAGGGTGCAAAACATATTTTGTTTTTCTCTTTCTATGGGTTATTACAGAGATCTGGGAGAGCTGACTCTGGTAACGATGCTTACCGTCATCTGGTTTCTGCCAGCCTTCTTCGGGCCCCGTCAGTACTTCCAGGATTCACCAAAATTTGGCAACTTTTTCATTCATTTTAATTTTAGCTTCCCTTGGTGACTCAAGGGAATAATGTAGCAGCTTTGCAGAAAATCCCTCAGAGTCCTGTCAACCCTCTGCCCCCAGTTACTTCAGCCTTGGTTTGCAGTGAATTATTCATACAGGGCAATTAATGGTGCTGATGTATGTATCCCAGTAACCTGAGCTACACCTGGCAGGAGTTACAGTGCAGGGATTCTGTTTGGGAATAAGCGATCTTCAGGACCCTGTGTGGGGCCTCGGGGTGCTAGAAACAGGGAAGGGAGACTCCCAGCGCCCCAGTGACTTATGCAGGCTAAGGGAGTTTACACCTGGCTGAACCAGGACTTCTAATGATTTGTTTTTGTTGCTGACAGATGCTTTAGCTCTGAGCGTGTTATGTCAATCTGATATTACGTTAAAATAATCACTCCTTAGGACTAAGCTCAAGGCTTTGCCCACATTTGACAAATCAGAGCAAATCTGTGATCATCAAAATGATCTTTGCAGACTTGCTACAACACTCGCCTGCCAGGTGATCCTGGTGCCAGCCAGGTTGAGGAACTCTGTTTTAGAGGTGTGGGGCTCCCCGGGTCTCGATCCCTGTGGTGTGGCTCAGGGTTCCGCCAGGTACATTTGGTGGAGCATCAGTCTCGAGAGATACTCCTTGGACTAAAAGGTTCTCTGGTCAAGAAAATTTTGGACAACACTCCATACTGCACCTCCTTCTTTAAGAGTCAAAATGCACTTGACAATGTTCTCTTCTAGGAGGTTTATGGTTTCTTGCCTTTGTTTATGTCTTTAAGCCATTTAAAGTTTATTTTTGTGTATGGTTTGACGGGGTGTTCTGGTTGCATTGATTTGTACGCAGCTGTCCAGCTTTCCTAACACCCCTTGTCGAAGAGACTGTTGAGGCAATAGAAGTAAAATAAAAAATAAACAAATGGGACCTAATTAAACTTACAAGCTTTTGCACAGCAAAGGAATCCATAAATAAAGTAAAAAGACAACATATGTAATGGGAGAAAATATTTGCAAACGATGCTACTGACAAGGGCTTAATTTCCAGAATATACAAACAGCTTATACAATTCAATAACAAAAAACATACAATCCAATCCAAAAATGGGCAGAAGACCTAAACAAACATTTATCCGGTGAAGACATAGAAATGGCCAATAGGTACATGAAAAAAATGCTCAATATCGCTAGTTACCAGAGAAATGCAAATCAAAACTTCAATGAGGTATCACCTCACACCAGTCAGAATGGCCATCAATCAAAAGTCCACAAATGATAAATGCTGGGGAGGCTGTGGAGAAAAGGGAACTCTCCTACACTGTTGGTAGTACTGTAGTTTGGTGTAGCCATTATGGAAAACAGTATGCAAATTCCCTGAAAACTGAAAACAGAGTTACCCTATGATCCAGCAATCCTACTTCTGGGCATATATCTGGAGAAAATTCTAATTTGAAAAGATACACGTATTCCAGCGTTCAGAGCAGCACAATTTATGATAGTCAAGACATGGAAATAACCTAAATGTCCATCAACAGATGATTGGATAAAGAAATTGGGGTATATTTAAATAGTGGAATACTACTCAGCCACAAAAAAGAATGTAATAATGCCATTTGCAGCAACATGGATGGATCTGGAGATCGTCATACTAAGTGAAGTACGCCAGAAAGGGAAAGAAAAATACCATACGATATCACTTATATGTGGAATCTTAAAAAAAAAAAAAAATGAACAAATGAACTTATTTACAGAACAGAAACAGACTCACAGACATAGAAAACAAATTTATGGTTACCAGAGGGAAAAAATGGTGGCAGAGAGAGAAATTGGGATTTTGCAATTTGCAGATCCTAACTACTGTATATAAAATAGATAAACAGCAAGGACCTACTGTAGAGCACAGGGAACTATATTCAGTACCTCGTAACAGCCTATAGTGAAAAAGAATATGAAAAGGAACATATAGAGACAGATATACCTATCTATCTACATATCTGAATCACTATGCTGTACACCAGCAGTTACATCATTGTAAACTGGCTATACTTCGGTTTAATCAAAAAACCCATCATGCAACATTTGACATAGAAATAGATTTGCTTATTTACATTTGTGATTGTCTGATGTTAAAATCCCCTGCTTGCAGGTTGAGTTGCCTGGAACATTGGTTCTGAGATCCAAACCCAGACGCTGCTCGTGTCATTTCAGTTGTTTCCACGTGAAAGACAGGAGCACCCATCAGGGGTTCGGGGCCGGCCAATGCTTACTTGTCATTTGGGGGGATGGCCAGGAGAACCTTCATGGGCATTCCTGTTTCATTTATATGAAGTCACTCTGTTACTGAGACAGAAACTCAGCGTTTAATTCACATGTTGCAGATAAAAACGTGATTAATCGAAACGAGTCCACTTCCTATGGAGTGGTTTGCAGAACCACCTTTTTATAAAAACCTAATTGTGATGACTTCATTAAAATGCAAATTAAACTGCAAACAACCCAAATCCAGTCAACTATCCAGCACGTTTAACCATTTGGAAAATTTTCAGCTGTTTGCTTTAAGAGAATGAAGGAAGCACTGAATAGAGATTATGCATTTGTTTTAAATAGCCAGCATTCAAGGTGGCGTATCCTATGATTGTTACAACTTCAATCTGACCATCTTGGCTTTTTTCCTATGTTTACAACAAATGCCCAGAGTGAAGATTTTGTTTTTTTCATTTACCAGTAGGCTGTGATGTTGTTTGTAATTTTTTCATTTATCCTGTAGGGTGTGACGTGGAGTTTGTAATTTTTAAAGCATCTCTTTCCAAACTTGGATGTACACATGAGTTGCCTGGGGATGGTGGTATATTGCAGATTCCAACCCAGTGGGTCTGGGATAGGCCCTTAATTCTGCATTTCTAGCAAGCTGCCAGGTGAGGCATGAGAACCCACTTTGAGTGGCAAGGATTTAGAGACAGAAACGAGAACAGGATGGAAGAATTCCATCAAATAAACAATCGGTTATACTTATTGCTTGATAAACTCCTCAGTAGGACTAACTTACTCTTGAAAGCTTGCTGTGCAGTAAGAAGATTTGAAAGCGTTTATCGGTTACTCCTTTCTGTCACCCTGGACATGATATTGATCAGACTGCAGCATTCTTTCCATTTTCTGACTAATCAAATACTGAGCATTATCAGTTATGGCTTTAACAGGAATACAGGAGCCGAGGGGAAAGAGCCAGCATCTTAGAAAGGCAGCTCACGTCTGGATCTTTCTAAACAAAAGGCAGAGAAAAACTACACCATTGCCTGTAACACAGTGTGGACCTGGTGTAGCCAGTGAATCTAAAGCAGTTATCTCATGAGAACGCAGGCTGCGGAGAGAGATTTTTGCCTTAGAATCATGGTCGGGCATTTTCATAAAAACCCAATCCCAGCTTTTTAAAATTTTGATTTCTATTTCACACCAGCGACCCTGCATGGGACTTGATTTCCTTATAAACATGGAATCAGACAGATAGAAGCTAGTTGCTTGTAGGTGTTTTTCCTTTTTTACTGCACTCGGGATTTACTAGGTGCTAAGGTCAAAGATTTTGAATGGAACGACCATTTTAGTAGGACAGAAGTCGGTCATCCTGTTTCTTGGTTTTCTGTTCTGAAAGTTCAACTTTATGACCCTAAAGAGCTTTGGTATGGGAAGGAGCATCGTTCTTTATTCTCCTTTTTTCAAAATTGTTCTGACTCTTCTGGGTCTTTTACATTGCTGTATAAATTTTAGAATTATCCTGTCAGTTTCTTCAGAAAGCCTGCTAGGAGCTTGGTTGTGGTTACCTTGGATTCTCCACGGAAGAAAATCGACATCTGAACAACATACATGAAAAGATGTTGTGCAAATGCCAGGGATAAAAATCCGACAACCTTTTGAAAGGAAAAACAGTCTGCCTTGGAGATGATGCCTTCAACTGAAGGCTGGAAACATCCACTTTTTAATGAGAATTAAAATTTTAATAAGAATTCCTTTGCCAACTGTTGGGTTTATGGTCCTAAATAGTGTCCTCATTGGCAAAACCCCTTTGTTGTGGGGTTAGTACCATTAGACTTGCTTATGGTGCACATTGTTTCTGGTAGGATGAATCGCACTGGGTTTTTGTTTTTTTTAGATCATTCCTACACCAACACAGCAGTGGTACTTTTTTAGAACTGTGTTGGGTTGCTTTAGTTCATTATTTCTCACAGCTGGGAGGTAAAAAGGGTAGTGGGAGGTTTTGAGTTAGGGATTTCAAGACCCAGTTCTACTGCAGGATGCCCTGTGGAGAGGATGCAGGCAGCCAGCAAGGGATGGAGAAGGCCCCTGGCTCTGGCAGTGGAGGAGGGAGCTGGGATCTTTTACCTAAAGAGGAAGGGGAGGGAACTGTTATTACAATGTAGTGAACTCACCTACAAAACAGAAACAGATTCACAGACATAGTAAACTATTTTATGGTTACCAGGAGAAAGAGGGTGGGAAGGGATAAATTTGGGAGTTTGAGATTTGCAAAGGTTAACCACTGTATATAAAAGCAGATAAAAAAAAATTTCTTTTGTATAGCACAGGGAACTATATTCAATATCGATAATAACCTTTAATGAAAAAGGATATGAAAATGATTATATGTATGTATATGCATGACTGAGACACTGTGCTGTATGCCAGAAATCGGCACATCGTAACTGACAGTACGCCAATAAAAACAAACAGACAAACAAATAAAATTGAAAAAAAACTTAGAGGGGGGAGATGTCATTATTGGAGGGGCCACCTGGAAGGGAGAGGATTGAGGCCGCTGCAGTGGTGGCTTCAGGGAAGGGTCAGGGGGACCAGATTCCCATCCTCTCTGCTCTGCCCTTTCATCTTCTGCTGGCACTTCTCATGGTTCATTCGAGACAGAAGCCAGAGGGCCGGGGCCGGATGTGGTCCCTAGAGGCCTGCTTCCTGGAGCGCTGGTGGCAGGAGCGCTGGAGAGTGGAGGGTGGGGTCGAGAGGCATAAATGCAGAGTATGCACCACTGAAGTGTCTGCATGCATTTATAGATGGTTTGAACAACTAGTGAAAGGCTGTTCCAGAAGCATCTTTCACTTATGCAGGAATCGTGTGAGTGTCACTGAGGGTCTTCAGAACACAGCTATGTCTTTCCCACCCATTCTGTCCTGCAGCAATTCTTGCATATCAGACTGTGCTTCTTAAAATAGCCCCTTAAAGGATTCCCCAACCCAGACAAGAGTCTGGTGAGCTCACCCAAAGCAGCATACTGTTGGCACAATATTTCTTTGCTGTCTCGATATGTCAAAAATTCATACAGGGTTTGCATTTAACTTTATAAAATATCCATGTTAACCATGGGAACGAAACGATTGCAGCTCCAGGAGCTCAGATTAGATCTGAACAGTGAGCCTCGTACAAAACCGTGCTCAGAACTTTCCCTTCCTCAGTAATTCACTTCATGCAGATCAGGCTTTAAAAATAGTTGCAGAAAACAGAAAATCAAGGCATAAAATCAAAATACAGAAATGTGTGCAAAAATAATTAATGCTGCATACAGTTTGCTTGTTTCTTCGTTCTTTTTTCTTTTGTAACAAAAATTCTTATTTTTTGTTGACATGATGTCGATTTACGATGTTAGGTTCAGGTGTACAACAAGACGATTCAGTTATACATATGTATTTGTTTACTGATTGACGTTCTGAGGATGAGAAGTGTTTCAGCTCTCTGTACCCAGGAGCAGAAGGCCACATGCTCTGACAAACAGCTTTCATGCAACCATAAGGAGCAACCTTTGTCTCACCCAAGTCCCTCCAGCACCTTATGTGGCCCCCTGTTCCAGTGCTCTTTAAATAAAGGTCATGAAGACACTCAGAGTTCCTTCTGGAGCACAGATCTTCAGAAAACAACCACAGGAACAAACTGAATGGAAAACACTGTGCCTACCCCCATAACAGGACTCATTTCCGGAGGAAGTATGGTTTGGTGTTCAGTCTATTAGCAATCTCCTTTTTTTTTTTAACTTCCATTCAAGCCTACAATTTGCATAAACTTTGCTTTTTAAAAAATCAGATTATTGTTAGTTTGGGATCGATAAACATTAAAGATAGAGACTACCAGTGGAACTGCCTTTGAGTCACATCCCGTTGGATCCATCTGAAATCCTGGGTAACAGTGAGTCCTGGCATTTGGGAGTATATTGCCCCGGTTTAGGGGAGCATTTAGGAACCTATGGAATTTGGGTGGTGCTCCATCTGAGAATCCACAGAACGTGATTTCAGAAGTTCTTCAAGCACCCTTCTCTTTCTTTTTGTCTTCGTTCAGAACACGTTTGTGAGGCAGAAAGGGGCAGCTTACCACAAGGCATCATTTAATACAAAAAGGAGGGGACTTACTTGAAGAGGGCTGTGTCCTTCCTCATGTCCCTGGCCCTGGGCAGGACTGCGGTGGGGACTTTGGTGTGAGGATGCTTGCCGTATCATTCTTTCCACCAGAAAGTGCTGTACTTTTAAGTAACTTATAGTCTTGAAAATAAAACCTAAACAGGACAAAGCAAGCTGCTCTTGGTATTAGCCAAATTCTACCCTCAGTCCCCAGGCCTGGATTTTTTTTCTGATTCATGAGGAGATGTGTGAGCAGATCTGATGGTGGCATTTGGTTTTCTGGTTTGAACAAGGGTCACGTGGAAGAATTCCATTTCGTGCTGCTCTAAAACTTCAGCTATAAGAAGGAGCCACCACTAAAGAGAATTCTAGGCACCTAGGCAATTCCTCTAGATTTTCTTGGTGGCATTGACTGTGTTCCTGACACCTGTGTGTTTCCTGGAATTGGAGAATGGCTCAAGAGACATTTATTGAGCCACAGAAAGAGACCTGCCAGCAAACCATGCTCTAAATAGAGATGATTCCACAGTCTTTACAGCATCACATTAGCTCTAAAAGGTCCCTCGGTATCATAGAAGGTTGCAGATATGACCTTGGCAATACACTTAACTTTCCTCAGTCTCATCTGTTGCGTGAGTGAATTGGATTGCATGAAATACAAGCTTCCTGTCAACTCCTTCATTTTGCAGTTTAAGATGAAGATATTAAATCAAGGAGGAGAGAAAAAATTAACCCTGTCTAAGCATCTTTTGGAGCCAGGCATCGAATCAGGCACTTTTGCTTGTGTTCTCACTTAGTCTCCCCAGAATTGGTATCCTCCCATTCTAAAGATGAGAAAACTGTGGCTCGGCAAAGTTATAAGTTTGCAAAGGTTACCCAGGTCGCATAGGTGATGGAGCGGGGACCAGTTTTCTTTGACATTCACACTTGTTTTCTTTCCACTGTGCCCGTGCTCTTAGAATTCAGAGCAGTGGTTCTTCATCTGATGGAAGCTATGAACCCCTCCTAATGAAAAACACATCCATATTATATTAGGTCATTTAGGGACAACCTGGAATCCATGGACCCCAAATAGAGAGCCCCTTGCCCAGCGGGAGGCCACAGTCATTTTTCTTTTCCTAAGGGACATGAAGAGTCCGTCTTCGTAGTATTCACTCCACAGGTCTCAACTGAAGAGACTCTGTGTTGCTATGATTGTCCCTGTGGGTGTATCTTCATCAAAGAAAGAGAACGTTACCTCCTTTACATCTGTTTCATACCCATCCGCACTCGCAGCTGCCTCTTGCCTTAGGCAATTTGCAGCTCCAGCTGAAATCCCGGGTGGGGTTTTCTGGACTTCAGTTCCACCTGAGTCAACATCTTCCTTCGTATTTGGGCCGCAGGTCGGTGCTCTGAAGTCGCTGCTTCATCTTTCGCTGATACCGTGGGTAACTGAGGTCACAAAGATGCCTTGAGGAATCTGCATGAAGGAACCAGGAACAGACTGCTCCCTGGTGAACCGCCTGGGTGTAGAGCCCTCCGTAGCTGCCCTGGCCACGCGCCTTTTTAGCTGCTTCTCTATAGGTAGATTGCCCAGTGTGGCAGACCAGTTTTCTCTCATGATACATAGAGGAACATCTTCCCCCAGCCAAGCAGCATGAGGATTACTCTGAATGATTTAATGAGGTTGGAGGATCCCTGTATTAGCAATATTGTCACGAGATAGCACTTTGTCCCTGAGGATCACCCCTGGAGAGGGAAAATCTGGTCCCTCTCAGAGCCTCCGGATGGCTCAAAGGCCTTAGCAGACTTTCACGTCACTGAGTTTCGGTGTAAACCTTGTGTTCTGGGTTGGATACTGGAGGTGTCCAGTTTCATAGAAAAGCAGTCCCCAGACAAGGGGACCCAACCCAGAGGGAGACACTGGGCACCTGGCTTCCTGGAGAAGAAGGGGTCGGATGCCAGGGCTTCCAATATATTCCTCTTTGTTAGCTCAGTATCCCTCGAGCTATCTTTTTGCAGTAAGATTTATTTTATTTGTTTTTGTAAGTCAGAGGACTGAGATATCCTCAATATTAAAGGGGAGGATAGAAGAGAATGAGAATGGAGCGTGACACCTCACCAGGTGGAAGCAGCTTCGGCTCGTGCTCACTGGTTCTGCATTTTGGGGGCGCATCTCATCTCTGTTTCCCTTCCAAGCTCCTGAACATTCTTTCCTCCATGGCTTTCTAGCTCCCAGTTGCCTCTGTCCCACTTAGGATAAACCTCCTCACGTCAGAGACTTGAACCTTCTCTCTACCGTTTGTTATTCTCAAACTTTTTAAGTCCGAAGGCCACCCAAGAGGGGATGGAAGGCTGTGAACCTTCCCTCTCTCATCTATTCTTGTTTACGTCGCCCAAAGGATTTCCCAGAATCAGCAGGAAGGCTCATGCCAGCCTCTGAGAGGCTTTGATGGTGTGATGGCTGATGGACTGTTGAAATCTGCCAGAGCAAGAAGCAGATGTCATAACGGTCCAGAAATAAGTCCCACAGAGGACCAGAGGGAGGGCAAGGTGCAGGACCTTGATGGGCATGTGCACCATTCCAAAGGATGACTCATCTTGTTCCTGGCGCGTTAAAGCCACTTCTTTAAGTTTTGAAACACATCCAGAGAGAGGTCCAGGGACTAGTTCCCTGAAGTTTGGGGAACAGGGAAGGGTGTGCCCAGAGGCCATTTCAGATCAAGTGCCTGCACTGCGCTCCCTTGCCGCCGATGGCCTCCCTCCAGTCCTAGATCATGTAACTTTGCACAGTGTCAGAGTGAGCGCTTGGTGAACACTCTCTGAATTTGTAGATAGAGAGATGGATATATCAACCAACGAATGACTGAGTCATCTAGTTGTGGGTAGAGGTGGGAGACCAACTCTCTGTTTCTGGTCCAGAAAAGGCCACGGTCATCCTATGCAGTTGACTCCTGGACTCAGTGGTAATATGTCCATAATTTTATGTGCTCTGCTTTCTTTATAAAGACAGGATGAAGACAGAGGTGCCTCCTTGTCCAGAGGAGACTAATGAAATGGGATGATTCTTTCCTTGACTTTTAGAGTCTGGCTTAAGGAAGCATGAATCCCCCAGAGTTGGAGGTTTGTCTAGGCGGAACCCTCATCTAATGTGGGAATCTCTCTAGGGCATCCCTGGGCCAGTCCTACAGCATTCTTTCAACCATCACTCTTGTCCTGGGATCAGATTGTACATAGAAACACGTCTCGGTCACCCCTGTGACCTTCATCCTGAATTACATTGGAGTTTGCATCCCTTCTCCTATAAGTTTCCCACTTTGGATCGTAGGACAATTTATCCTGCTTTGGGTCATGCCTCACTGTTTCTTAACTTTGCTTTGATCTTTCCCTTAATTAACCGAAGTCATTTCCATGTGGAATGGAAAGTTTTGCATTTTTTTCTTTGACTTCAAATGCCAACAGCTTTTTTGAAAGCTGCAAACATAATATTCCATTTCTAATATTAACACATTGAGAGAAGGCTTATTCTCTTATGATTGCAATAGTCAGTATTTAATTTGCACTGGACTCTGAGGATTTGAAATTTGATCAGAATCTCGGCTTTACAGTATGGGGAAACTGCCCAAATTAAAGCATTCTAAATTTTTAATGACTTTACTTGGGGACTTTATATGTGAGCAGTTGCTTCAGAAATGCATGTAAATCATATAATTGGAACGGCCCTTGCAACCCAAGCTGAGAAGCTAACTGCTTTAGGAGACACTGAAAAAAGATTTATTAGTTTAAATATTCCAAATGGCCATATTCCTGCTTTCCCTATTTAATTTTTTTTTTTCTGCCTAGATCATGACGTCTTTTAGGATCCGAGCTTCTGAACTCAGGGCTGAGACTGAGAGGATAACACTCAGCCAGCCCTAGAAAAATATTTCTGAATCTTGCTGAAAGGAAAGGCAGCTGGAAAAATCTTATCCAACCTGGAATGTTATTTTGCACTTAAAAACCAACAGCAACCACAGTTGTAACAGAAATCCTATTGTGTCAAAATAGTAATGTGTCAACGTAGATGAGTTTATCTTTGAAGTGAAAGACCTAAATTCTAAAACCAAAATGCACCAGGCACAGAATTTTCTTCCTTTTCCCTGTAGGAGGAAGATGTGTCATGTTGTCAAAATCTGAATATCAGATGTATGAATATATAGTAATCCTCCCGTAGTATCAGTGGTGCCAAACTGTTCAGGCTTAATTGATACTTTCAGCATAGCCAGTGGAGAGGTGAATGAGAGAGGCCACCTAAATTATAAACTCACTGTTAAATACTGCGATATAAACATAAGGTAAATTTTTTTTTGGTCGTCTCAATTCTAGGTTTCATTTGTGAAATAAAAGAAGGTAAAAGCACTATTTTGTCATCTCAGTTCTAAGTTTCAGTGTCTTTGGTGCCTTAAAATACTTTCTATGTAGCAGATCAATCTTATAACCTGTATCAAGGCTTCTGGAGAAAAATCACAAAACTACTTAAATGTGAGCAAATGCACGTGGGTGGTTTCTGCCTCAGCTGGACTCTCAGTTCCGTCCAAAATTCACACTGTGTGTTTCTGTTTCTTACCTTTCCCAGTCCCACATCTAAACCATTTCCATCTCCCTGGTGGTGTCTTTACTACAAGCCTGCCTTCCGATTGTCACCAGATGAAGATGACCCACTCAGCCTCCGCAGTGGAAATCCGAGGTCATCCCTGCCTCTTCTCTGTCCTGCCCTGTTTTGTCTCATGAGCCATGAAGTGCTGCATGTTTACTTGTTGAGGACTGGTTTTCTCTGTTCCTTAGCTCCGGCTGTCATTTACTGCCAGGACTATTTAATTAGCCTCTTAACTGGTTTCACTCTTCGGGGCTTGCTCTTTCTAACCTGTCCTTAACACTGTCACCAAGGAGTGCAAATCTAATCACGTGACTGCCTCCCAGGAAGGGAAACGCCTCATTGGCTTCCCACGGTCCATACGAGCAAATTGAAGTCTTTGGTCTCGCAGATGAAGCCTTTCCCTAATCTGCCCTCTGCCTAGCACCCTAGCCTCATCTACCCTGGTTCCACATCTCGCACCTGTGTCCACACTGTCACCTGACCGCCGTCCTGAGGATGCAGCTCACTTTTCTGCAGCCCCTAAAACAATGTTTGTCAAGCAGTCTTCAGCAAGTCTATATAAGCTGGAGATAGAAACAAATAGGTTTTCTTCCCTGCCTGCTAGTCATTGAGATTTGCATTCTTCTCTAGGGAAAACATCTAACGTGGTGAGTTGATTATAGATTCAAAAATCAGAGGATATTTGAAATGTGACTCACTGAATTCCCCTGTTTGGTGAATAAACCTCTTCTCTAACACCTCTAACTCCGGGTTAAGCTCAAATAACTCCTAGGACAGTGAACTCATGAGCTCTGCCAACAAACTAATTTCCAGAAAACCAGGATAGACATTTTGGGGTGCAAAAATGTCCTTTCTATACCTTTTACCTGCCCATGCTGGGTCTTGGTCTTGGTTTCGGATGGGAAGGGTCCACTCCTTCCTTCTGTGGGTCCTTCAGGTGTTTGAAGAAAGCTGTACTCTCTTCCCCTTGGTCTCCTTCTCTCCCTGGTGGTACGCCCGGTTGTATCCCATGTGCCTGCCACCTCGTGGTGCCAGCTCGCTGCCTTTCTGGGGGCTCCTTCAGCTGGCGCCAGGGGGTCCGTGTATTTGTGTGTTTCCCACCTTGTCCCCCACAGAGAAGCATCCTGATGGCTCTCCCGGAAGCTCTCGTGCTTATTAGTGCAGCCGGAGATCACGTTAGGTGCTCCGGCAGCAAGACCACTTTGCCAACTCATGTTGACTGTCCGCTAAAGTCATTCCTTGATTCTACGTAAGGGCGGAAACGATGTGTTCTTAGCATCCGTCCTGTTGCGTTATGGTTGAAAGTTGAATACGGAAATACATAATAGTTGCACTTGGACAGTTGTATTTTGACCTAAATTTTATCCCTGTTGGATTTCATCTTGTTTGAGAAGGGTTTTTTTGGGGGCGGGTATCCTGATACTTATAACATATCCAATATGCTCCCCAGCTCTTTGGTAATGGAAGTTTAGGCCATCGATAAATTATTCAATAGGGTGATATAATGATATCTATAATAATAGTAGGTATTTATTGAGCATGAATTATACGCTAGGTGTCACAGCTCAACATCTCCATGTGTATCCTCGGTAGTTTCGCACAGTACTGTGAAGTAGGTGCCACTGACACCCTGTCCTTACACGTGAGCCACTGAATCAGGTACAGGTTCCCCAGGGCTGCCTCTGGAAACCTTTCTTTCGGTTGATGTTAATTCACTCATCAATATCCTGAGGACAGTCTTTCAGCCAGTTACTAACAAATCCACTCACTTGTCCTAGAAGCTGATATATATATATAAATCTCTCATATACAGGATATCGGTATGCTAAACTCCTGATTATTTATCTTTATGGTTTTTCCTGATTAGGAGCATATAAACATTGAGGAAATCATGGTAAATGTAGCAAATTATAAAGGAAACAATAATAATCACTCTGAATCTTACCATCCAGAAATAACCAGTATTAACTTTAAAATATCCCATATATATATATAATTATATATATAATCATGTTTCTTACGCTTATCAATTTATTCCTTAGTTACAGAGCCCAATTCTTGGAAAATCTCAGCATTTTCTGCTTGGTCTTTCAAAGAGACTCTTAACTAAGTGAGAAGAAATTATTAGTTAATTGAATGATTATTTATCCTTTTAATATTTATGTTACTGGATCCCCCCAGCTTTGTTTAAACAATGAATTTGCAATGAGGAATATGATATCTTTCATATGATTCATGTGTAATGTTGGTCTGTGAGATGAAGTTGTGTGAGGTTGAATAATTGGTAATGTATGTGAGTCCATATACAGTTTTTTTATCTTTATTAATGCCAAAGGAAGGAATACAAGCATATACTATAAACAGCTAGTTTTAGAATAGAATAAAACAGTCATTTTTTACTTATATACTTAGAATAATTACTATTTTCCTCCAAGGAAAATTTACTTCTTCAGGGAATCGGCATGGACTCTGACTTACTTGGGTAAATACTTTGATACTTGGGTTTATTTAAAACATTCTAAACCGAGTCTAAGGGGGAGAAAAAGGTATGGCCTGAGAATGTGTGTAATAGAAAGTACACGTTTATTGCTTATTTTGTTACTCAGGGAAAGAAATTTATCTATTTATTCCTTAGATATAATGCTATTTATCTTCTTTCTACCCTGATTTTTAAACACAGCAACTAGCATTTGTTACTTATGCTTTGGTAAGTCACTTTCCCCTGAAGGAATCATTCACACATTTCAGATGATTCTTGCTCTCACCACTGCACATACACTGCTTTCCTTTCCAGAATGTTTTTGTTTCACCCCAGAACAATTCTGACTATTTGAGCGACATCAGGATGAGATCTGTCAGGGCTTCTGGGTGCGTCTGCAAAGTGGACTGCTCTCTTCCATTTCGCTCATTTCCCCCTCCCCTCTTCACATTGTCTTTTGGAAAGCATTGCTGAATCAAAGACTGATTCTTTGCCTGAAAATGAGTTCCTTCAATTCATATTTCTGTCCCTGGGAGAAAATTTGGATCTGAGGCCATCCAGGTTATTCTGGAATAGCTGACGATTCCAGGCTTGTAACTGAAGCAGATGGGCCTAAATTCTACCTCCTGGTGCTGTGTTTGCAGTGAAATTAACATTGCAAAGTCACACACCAATGAGATTCATGGTCTTTCAAGGAGTGAGGTCTCTCAACAAGTAGTAGCATGATGCCTACAGGCAAACAAATAAAAGTGAGATGACGATAATAACAGTGGCTAACATCTAACAAACAGCTACTACATACCAGAAATTCTCCTGAGTACTTTACATAAGTTCTTGTTAATAGTTTGAAACAATTCTGTGATATAGGTAATGTTATTATCCCACTATATTATATCCTTTGTAGAATACGTTAATATCATATCCTCTTTTACAGAGGAGGAGAGGTTTGGAGACAGGCTAATTACCCTGCAGTAATAGACTCAAACTGGGATCTATTGGACACACCACAGGCTTGCAGATTTGAGTCTGGGTTCTGCTACTTGCAGAGCAAATGATCGTGGGCAGGTTGCCTGACCTTTCTGAGTCTCAGTTCCTTCATCTGTAAAAGAGGAATGAGCAGGCTTTTGGGTGGATCAGCTGGAATAATAGACCCAAAGTCCCTAATGTATTGATTGGCTTGGGGCATGTTCTTAGCAAAGGCTATTTGGTGTAGCCATTATGGAAAACAGTACAGATATTCCTCAGAAAACTGTAACTAGACTTACCATATGATCCAGTGATCCCACTCCTGGGCATATATCTAGAGGAAACTCTAATCAAAAAGATACATGCACTCCAATGTTCATAGCAGCCCTGTTTACAATAGCCAAGACATGGAAACAACCTAAAGTCCATTGACAGATGACTCGATAGAGAAATTGTGGTATATATATTCAATGGAATACTACTCAGCCATAAAAAAGAATAAAATAATGCCATTTGCAGCAACATGGGTGAACCTAGAGATTATCATACTAAGTGAAGTAAGCCAGACAGACAAAGAAAAGTACCATATGATATCACACATGTGTGGAACCAAATTAAAAAAGGATACAAATGAACTTATTTACAAAACAGAAAGAGACTCACAGACATGGAAAACAAAGTTATGATTACCAAGGGGAAAAAGGGTGATGGAGGGATAAATTGGGATTTCCAGATTTACAGGTACTAACTACTATCTATAAAATAGATAAACAACAAAGTCTTACTGTGTAGCATGGGGAACTATATTCAACACCTTATAATAGCCTATAATGAAAAACAATATGAATGGGAATATATATATATATATATATATATATATATATATATATATATATATATATATATATATATAACTGAATCATTACACTATACACCAGAAACTAACACATCATAAACTGACTATACTTCAATTTAAAAAAATCCAAGCCTGTTCAACTCCAAAGCCACTGAACCAACATGCTTCTGAAACAGCAAAACCAGCTGTGCTAAAAGGGAGACCTGCTCAGAAAAGTGAAAGAACCACCTTGCTCTGCTTATTATTTGAAAACATCATTAAATGGAACCATTTTGTCTCATTCACACACTAGGTCCTTCAGAAGCTTGGGAAAGCTGATGAGACAAAAGATGAACAGTTTGAAGAGTATGTCCAGAACTTCAAACGGCAAGAGGTAAGTACGTTGATCCAGTTTCTGGAGTGGGAATGCTTTGAGGTTGAAGAAAGAACTTCTTCACTGGGCTTGTTCCTGGAGGGTGACGCTGGTTAATCCTGTAGACTTTTTAATGTAAAGCCAAGAGGCAGGAGGCAGGGCTGGAACAAGATTTGAGTTTAGAATCTCAGGAGATTTAAGACTTTGCGTCTCTGGAGCTTTTCAATACCGGTGACTGATCTAAAGGAAAGAGGATCTTTTTGGTGATTTATATTCCACTATGTATTAGCAGTCATTCAACGCTTCTGGCAAAATCACTTCAATGACCGCATGCTTCAAGTGTTCTCAATAGAGATTACATCTCCCCAAGAGGGAGAAAATTGGTTCTTGGTGGAAGAAAAAAAAATCATACTCTTTTTTTTCTATGAATACATCACAGGAGCAGACATAGTCCATTCATGGTATGAAAACTTCACGGGGGGTGTGGTTAGGAAAAATTGTCTAGAAAGAGTCCTCAGGGGGAGGCGATAAGGAAAACCAGTTTGTGGTATTTGCTCCTGTAGTAGGCTGCTATGTGTTTAACAGACACACGAATAAAGGAACAACTGTTGTTTAAATTATTAAGGCTTGGTAAATGGCTAGTATATTACCTTAGGAGAGCAGGGATGAGGGTCAGGGAGAGGGAAGATATGAGCGGGGCTCTCTGAGGTTAGAAGCTTCAAATCTGGAGCTTATTCTAGAGGTGGAGTGGCCAGAAGGCGGGGCCAGCAAACTCTGGAAAATGGGCTTAGGATATGGGGACAATGTATAGGACATAGGTTTATTTTCCGGGAGCGACCAGTGTCCACAGGGGATATTGTGGCCTCTGGGATGACAGCCAGTAATGGAAGGTCATCACAGGTTTTATTTTACTCCCTTGGCTTCTGTTTTTAGATCCCTGATCCTGGAGGTTTCTTTTCTTCCGTATGTGTATCAGGTTTCTAACTGTTTTCTCACTGGAGATAATTCCATTTCTTTTCCTCACCAACAGGTTTATAAAATCCAGCAGGTAGAGCCAGGGAGGCTAGTCTCCACCAAAACACATTTGTGAAGGTCTCCAATTTCTTCCCAAGACTGAGGATTGATGTGTACGGATCGGAGCTCAATGGACTAAGACTGAGAGCAATCTTGTTCTATCTGAAAATGGGAAGTGGGAGGGGGGATTTGGAGAAGAAAACGGTAACAGGGAAAAATAGTTCACGTCCAGATAACTGAGTATTACAGAGAGCTTTGGGTTTAGGAAGGCAGAAAAGAGAATTCCTAGAGAAATGTTGGGTGAAGACCCATGGAATGAGTTGTCTCCCTGTCTCCTTCTGGACAACAGGTTCTCCACTCTCCTTTGCTCTCATTTGGAGAGTTCGCACGCACTTTTTCATGCACTAGGAGAACACTCACGCAGATCATTGACTTGGCTGGCAGTAACTTCCCACAGAGAAACTTGTCAGTCAGTGCCCTGTTACTTTTCAGGGCAACCCCCAATGTCTGCTTTGAAGGGTTGGATTTGGATAGAAGTAACTCATGTTTACAGTTTTCCCTACTTGAGGATTTACACTCTATCCTTTGAAACCTAGTCTTCCTGTCTCATGTGTCCCTAAGGATCTAATTAGTTCTTTGCTGTTAGATTTTTTTTTCCTCTATCACTTTTATGGCATTGGGGGTGCTAACAGCTAACCTTGGGGAGCATCAAGTTCAAGAATGCATTCATGACAAAGCAGGACTTTGCATTTTCCAATTATGGTGAATTTTCATTGTTCTTTTTTTGGCCTTTGTTGCTTGAACAAGCTGAGGATTGCTTTTTGTCTAGAGGAAAGTACATTTGTTTAAATCATCTTCATTGGCTAAATGATCCATGCTACTGGGAGCAGCAGCACAGAGTGACTTTATAATGCTGCCCTACCTCCTGGTCCTGTCACTATGTACATTTTCAAATGTTACGGAGCAAATAGTGTACAATCATTTTTTTTTTTAACTACTTAAAAAATTGAAGTATAGTTAATTTACAATGTGGTGTTTCAGGCATACAGCAGAGTGATTCAGTTGCATACATATGTGTGTATGTGTGTATGTGTGTGTGTATTCTCTTTCAGACTCTTTTCCATTATGGGTTATTACAAGATATTGAATATAGTTCCCTGTGCTGTACAGTAGGTCCTTGTTGTTTATCTATCTTATATAATAGTAGTACGTATATGTTAATCCCAAACTCCTAATTTATCCCTCCCCCCGACACTATCATTCTTGAAGACAAACCCCTTAGTTCTCTCAAGACTGTTAGCAGATTTCAAGATAGAGGTAAAGCGTCAACCTTTGGGGAAATTTGAAAGAACAGTTTTACTTTGTAAGAGTGAGACACATAGAATAAAATGTAGAAATTGTATTTCTCAGGGAATCTCCTGACCCTGTCTAGTTCCCTTTGAAAATATTCTTGCATCAGAAACATCTTGCATTGGTACGTGCTCATTTTGATAATTTTTTGCTCTAATCAGAAAGAGTCATTTCGTGTATTGAGGAGGGAGGGAACCTTCACCCTGTCAGTATATTAGAAGGAGAGAGAGAAAAGGAAGGGGTGGGAAGAAGGTGAGGAGAGCAATTTATTAATCTTCCTTAGAAACACAGCAAAGGTTGGGACGAATAGCTGAAGACTGAATTGATTCATACTCGATAGAGGGAAAAGTGTATCCCCTCACCCTCAATGTGTGTTGGTGACCAGTTCTCATCTGTTTCATACGCCGAGAAAGGTGTGGTGAAACGTTATCCTAGGAAGAAGCATCTACCGAGATTGTGGTGACTTCTACAAGGTTTCTTATTTTTAGTGTTAATATGACAGTGGCTCATTGCTCTCAAGGCAGAAGGCATTATCTTAAGGCAACATACTCTAAACACATTATCTGACTTAGGAAAATCTAGGAAATCTAGATTCCATGTTTTCCTGCTATTGTCTAAATCTGAAAAGATACTACTTACAGTATAAAGGGGAAAGTATATTTGAACTTAATGCATTGTGTTATAGTCATCCGGCCATACTCAGTTAGTACTTTAATCAAAAGTAGTCCACTAGAATGTTCTAGAAAGTATTCAAACACTTTGGGTCCCGATGATCTTTTTTGCTTTTAAATTCCCTTTAAGAAAATCATAAAAATCCCCCTAGTCACTGATAGATTCCCTGCTTGTTTGTGGTGGAAACAGAGGTGGCAGAAGAGTCTATGTTTGAACTTGACCTTGAGGCTTAGCTTTTACCTTATTCCAACCTTAGATTTTCTCTTTGGTCCCAAACATCTTTTCCTCAGAAGTGGTTTGTGTTAGACCAAGAGCGTAGATGAAGGGTCTCGGCATACACTCTCGTTGTCCACTGCGCTCCCTGTGGCTGTGGATTTTGTGGTCTAGATTTCATGAACAGCTCAGTCAGGATGGCGAGGAGAGGGGAGAGGGGGACCCAGCAAAGGGGGATACAGTGAACCCCTCCCGAAGACCTTGGGGTTTTCCCTGGTGACGAATGGTAAGGAAAGCAAGGACAGTGAAGCCCAGCGGGAAGGAAGAAATTTGATTTCACCGTTTCATCCCCAGAGAGGTTTTTTCCCCCTTTTCTCTGCTTCCTCTCTTACCAGAGATGCTAACAAGTAGCAGAAAGTAAGTGGCGTTAACGCTGGCTGCTTTCACAGCAGTTCACCTGGGAACACCATAGCCGTGTAGCCCTGCCACTTCTCCCGTGCCCACCACCGGGGAACGGCCTAACTGATACAATACAAATAAAAACAGAAAGAAATCCTGGGACTTCGAAAAGCTCTCCAAAGGAGGGGATTCAGAGCCACTGATTCCAATTATTAGGATAGTCCAGTAACGGAAAGCTGGAGTCATGTCTTCATCCTGCTCTCTCCTCAGCCCAGGGGTCCTGTGCGGGCTGCTCTCATCATTTTATCTGCACGGAATCCAGTACTTTGCACAAAAAGATTTAAAATGTATGTTAAATGTGAAGCTGAGCTAGTGGCAGAAGTGATCATTTTGAGCCCATTCCTGGAGCATGTTTTTGTTTCTGGGATGGGACAGGTGTTGAACAAAGTGTGAAATTTTGTAAGCAGTTTCATGACATTTTTTTCAGACCTATGTATATAAATCATTAAAAATGACAGAATAGATGTTTTAAAAAGAACGTAAATACAAAACCTACTCACACAATTTGTTCATGTGTGGATAGAATTTTTATTTATGGCAAATGGCATTTACATTCTGAAAATTTTTATCCATTTGCTTGAGCAGATCAGCCTAGCAGGTGCCCTGGAACTATTTCTTTTTACCACAGATAACCATGATGTGACCACGGGAGTGTGTCCATCTTTTGTTATGTTAATAGCGACTTTCTTCTGAAATAGCCGCTGACTTGATTAAATGTGAGCCCGTCGGGTCTGTTTGGGGTGATGATCCAAACATGAGAACAAAAATGACAGCATCCTGTAGCAGAATGTGGAGGACCTCAGTCCGCCCACCCAGCCTCCTGTCCGGTCATGAGAACTGCTTCTGAGTAAGAACCTCTGGTGGTGAGATTTCTGTGCACCAGAACGTGCCTTTCAAACGTTAGCTGCATCAGAATCACCAGGGAGGCCTCGGTACAGCAGAGATGGCTGGGCCCCTGCATCCCCTTTTCCTATGCAGGAGGTCTGGGGCGGGGCCTGAGAATCTGACAAGTTCTCAGGTGATGCCCATGAGGCTGGTCCGGGGGTCACACACTGGGGACCAGTGCTTTGTTTTTATTCATACAATTTTTACAAGCTCTTCCTCTGTTTAGTTTTTGAAACTTCTGATCCTGTTTTTTGTCTGTATGCTAGAATATAGATGTAGACTTGGTAGTCATACTCTGAGTTATCTGTGACCTCCACAACTCAGATCTGTGGAGAGGATCTTCCCTGTGGCAGTGTTCTCTTCTTCCCAAGGTGGGTGACCCTGGGAGTCATCTGCCCCATGGAAATACAGATGCCCCTGAAAGAGATGAAATGTGTGCTGCTCACACCTCGATGAGAATGAGTTTAATTAGGCTCTTTCTAGATTGTAAGGCTTCCCAGGGGGAAGGATGGAAAGGATTAGAACTCTAGGCATAGGATCTTGAGAAACAATGAAGAGTCCTTCTCTGGGAGTCAGATTAGTGCAGCAAATCTGAGGCCTTGAAAATGACAAGATCTTCTTTCAAAGCAGCTGAAGCAGTGCTGGGAGGGAACCTTAGAGCATTCTGTGCTTACATTGAACAAGAAAGGTCTCAAGTCAATAGTCGACGATCCTACCTCAAGAAACTGGAAAAGGAAGAACAAAATAAATCCAAAGCAAGCCGAAGGAAGGCAGTAACAATGATGAGACTGGAAATCAATGAAACTGAAAATAGGAACAAAGTAGAGAAAAGAAATGAAACAAAAAGCTGATTCTTTGAAAAAAAAGTCAATGAATTTGATGAACTTTAAACAAAACTGACCAAAAAAAAAAAAAAAAAAAAAGATACAAATCGTTCCTCAGCATTCATTTAGAGACCAGTTCCTGTATCTTCCTCTTCCCCTTGGAAAGGAAGCTTATTATCTAGTTTGGATGCTCCCCTCTAAGTGATCCCCAGGTTGGCCGCACTCTTCTGGTAAAGTGATGCAGAGAATTAAGCACACCTCTCATCCAAGCATAGGGAGGCTGTCTGAAATGGTTGTGAAGATCGGCATAGATGAGCTGCAGCTGATTTTCAGATTTGCATTAGTTTTATTGGTTTCCATTGCCTCTGATTCTCCCTTCTGTGTCACCCTCTCAGCTCCTTGCTGACTTTGGATTACAGTTTCGATCTAAGTGATGGAGAAGGAATGTCCGATGGCAACTGACTGAAACCTGGAGCTGGATATTTTTTTAGTGCTTTTTTGTCCATGTCATACTAGAGCTGCATATGAAAGCTACATATGTGTCCATCAGCATGCTGTGTCAATTACATGATAGACCCAGAGAAACATTATGGCAGTGGTTCCCAGATAACTATTAGAATCACCTGAAGACCTTTTAAGAATTCTAATTCTTGGGCCCCTCTCCAGACTTCTGAATCAGGTCACACATCTCACATATGTCTCTAAAGAGCCATCGAAAGGTAGTAACGATTTGGATGCAAGCCTGAAATTTCACTGATACAGTGAAGATAATGCACATATTTCCTTATATGTGGAATAACAGTACACATATTCCTTAACTGAGCATCTTTTGGACTGTGGTCATAAACCTGGATAATTATAAGAATTTTCTGTAGAGCTTAAAAAACTTACCAATTTCCAAGCCACACCTCACTGGCTTAGGCCAAAGCACTGATAAAGTATTGTTATTATTAAGACTTCTCATAAGTAACATTTATAAAGTTGTTTGGTACATTGTCTCACTTGATTTTCATAACAATTTATAATTCTGCTTTACGTATGAGGAAACTGAGTGTATCACAGTCACAAAAGCTTTCGTTGGTGGAATGAACTTGATTATTTTTTTTTTGGCCATTGGTATTTAGGCTTTCTTATTTCCTCACAGCAATTTACTGCGTTGGTTTGATTTTTTTTCTCATAGCCATTGTTGAGTGGTTCTTATACATCTGCGTAAATTACTGCTGTGAACTTTAGGATCCTGTATTATTGCAACATTTAAAGCTACAAAAAAAAGCTTTCTGAAAAGCATAACTGTGTATTTAAGACTCAAAAGTACAAATTTAAAAAAAAACATGGAAGCAGTTAAAGTTCCCAACTGGCTTGTTTTGGGGAGGTTTTGTATATTCCTTAGGAAGATATTCCTTTGTAGTAAGACACATAGCAGAACTTGGTTCAGTCAAGTATTTATGAAGCACCTACTCTCTGCACAGTTTATCGTTTAAAAAATATCACATGGAGTAATAATAGTGCATCCAACATTTATTGAATTCATACTGCGTGCCTGCTGCTCTGCTGAATATGGACTGGCTCCCTCGACCTTCATGATCGCCCTGGCAAGTGAGTTCTTTCATCACTTCATTTTGCTGATGAGGAGTCAGAAGCCTAGGTAGGTTAAGTGACTTGGCCACGGTCGCACAGTTAGAACTGTTAGAGCTCAGATTTTAAAGCCAGGCGGTGGTCCCAGAGCCCACCGACTTCGCCACTATGCTGTCTGAATCGCGTGGGGTATCCTCTGAAATCATGAGCTTTTGAGACAAACAAGTGAACAATCAGTATCTTTATTTATGGATTAGAACTGTATCACGAGGGCAGAGAAAATGGTACCATTACTTAGGTTGTTCTCATTGGTCAACCGGTGACAGCCACACTCATCAGCAGCTGGCATCCGAGCCTTTACAGTTGGAGGGCGTAGACGTTCAGAGGGTCGAGAAGCATGTGTGCTCTTGAGGCCAATTGTGGAGCCTAAATAACCCAGACCACCAGGGCTCTGATACTGGCTTACTGCCTACCAGGTGTGTGACCTTTGGACAAGTTTCTCAGCCTCTGTGCCTTAGTCTTCTCACTTGTGAAAATGTGCTGACCTCAGAGTTATTGTGAGGATTGTGAGTTAATGGAACTGTTGTGACACTTACGACAGTATCTAGAAGAAAGGAAGCACTCAGGAGATGGTGGACTTTGTTATTACGTTGCTATAGTAAAGGCTTGTTTTGAGGACATTGTTAAGATCTGAACCGCGTACCTCCTAAGTGTATATGTTGAAGCCCCAACCCCTAGTACACGTTAGAGTGTGACTGTATTTGAAAGGTAGGGCCATTAAAGAGGTAATTATGGTCAAATGAAGTCATGTTGGTGGATCCTAATCCAATACGACCATTGTCCTTATGAGAAGAGAGGAAGACATCATTTCTTTCAGGATGCACGCACACAGGAAAAAGGCCATGTAAGGACACAAGGAGCAAGCAGCTGTTTGCAGAGAAAGCAGCTGTTTGCAAAGTGAGGGGAGGGGCCTCAGGAGAAACCAAAGCTGCCAACACCTTGGTCTTGGACTGGTGGCCTCCACAACTGAGGAAATAAATTTCTGTGGTTGAAGATACCCAGGCTGTGGTGTTTTGTGATGAACCCCAGAAAACTAATAGAGACATCATAAATGAGGCATTCTGGACGTTATTTTCTGTCTAGTGCAAGGTACTTCATTCCCACTTATCAGTGCGTCTCTGTAACTTGATACAGCAATTGTTTTTCTAGTACTTGGAAGTCCTGTCCAGTTTGGTCATGATAGGATGTTGTAGACAGAGTGGCATCCAGACCACAGAAAGGGACACTGAACAATAAGCCAGAGGGAGAGTCCTTGTGGGGGTGGGGCTCCTATGGAGTTTCCCTTCATTTCTGGGTCATTCTCCCCTCCCCACTACATTCAGTATCAGGCTCTAGGAATTAAGGCAAAGACTGAAAAAATATTTATCTCATGCCTCTAATGCGCCTTGTAAGTCAAGTCAGTTCACACACACACACACACAAACCTCGCATGCATGAAATGAAAAAGAAAAAAAGGAATGGCTTTTCAAGGCTTTTCAATTGTCTAAAGGCAATAAAGCTTATTTTCAAGTCATATACAGCCTGCATCCTGTGGTGAGTTTAATAGTTCTAACTAGGCAATTCTATCCCCTTGAACCCAGCGCGGGTTAGCTTTCCCAAAAGGTCAGAACAGAGATCTGTATAAACTCAAGTTGGTGGACTTAAGGGAAATAGATGGGAAAATGGTACGTCTAACGACTAGCTGGCTTTCCAATTTTGTTTTGTTGAAACACAGAAGGTGTTTGATTTGGTTTTCAGATCATAGGTATTCTTGGAGTTGCTGACAGGGATGGCTGGAAACTGGGCCATGAATCTCAGATAAAACAGTGGAAGCTGAGATGCTCTCTTTGATGTCTGTCTCCCTTCCATGCACCACCCCCTACCGCCATCAGCCCAGAGCTGTGGTTTCAAAATACACTCCAATTTCCTATCTCGTATTTTTTGCACTAATACATGCCAAGAGGAAATTTTTTAAATGGAGACACCGTTCTATGAAATCAGTGTTGGGTTCTTAATGAGAGCTCCTGTTGTACAGAGAGCGCAAAGCAAGGAACCAAATGTGTGTGTTCTAGAGGCCCTTTGAAAACCTCTCGTCTTCCACCGTAACGGCACCTGAACTTGACAGAGGGAGAGCTGTATTTCTCAGTAAACCAAACGCCCGCAGTGTTGAGCAGCCGAATGTTATCTTTGATCATAAGTGGATTCAGACATGCCGTGTTAGTCTTATGGCTGCTGCTTATGGCTTGTTAAATCTCACCTCCCCGATAGTGTCATTTTCTTCTAAGCTTCAAAAATGATCAGAAAATGTATTAACATCGCTCCCAAGATTGAGTTAGCCTGTCTGAACTCCGAGAAGTTGAGCCAGTTTTAATTTTGCTGTGTCACTGAGCCTTTTCAAGAGAAAAATGGCCGCAAAGGCCAACAATAATAATGTAACTGGGAACTTCTGTGGGCTCATGATCACAGGTGAGCTGACAGGACTTAACTTTGTGAAATCACAACTCTGTGAAGTTATATCTCTTCAGATCCAAGCTTTATATATCTGTTAGTATTGTTGGCTTTCCCCCTGAGCCCCTTTCTAAATGTCAACTCATGGTTTCTTAGTTAGAGGAAATTTAATTTTTAAAGTGTTCTCTATTGTAGGTGCTGCTTGCTTTTTTTCCTTCTATTTTTTTTTAAAACAAAGGTTACCTATAAATATAACCCAGTACTACATTTACCACATTTTAACAAGTCAATTCAACAAGCCATTGCTCATTTAATAGGCATTATTAAATACTTATTGCCTTAAGGTGTTTAGCTTGACCTGCATAACTTTGCAAATAAAATGCACTGGATTTGGTTTTGTAAGTACAGGTTTTGCTGCAGTGGTCTGTGCCCCTGTCTGGGGTTGTCATGCACATGGTAGCGTGGGGCATGGGGCACCTGAATTTGCAGTGGTTGCTACCCTGAGTTTGGTTCCTTAGAAATTATTAATTCATTTCATGCATTGTGTCTACAATTCAGTCAAATTAATGCCTCAAGTATGGCTTCCTTCTTCTGGGCAGTTGAACTGGCTTAACTGTGAGCTAACAAAATTATACCCCTGTATTGATTCCTAAGTCCTAGTCATTTACCCATATTAATATCTTTTTGAAGCTTCAGAATTTAACGTACCTAAACAATAAGTGACTTGACTCATTAATCTTCAGATGTCATTTGTCATAGCTCATTGCAGCCCTTTTTTTCAGCCCAGTGTCCAGAGACAATTTGCCATAGCTGTTGGACTTAGAGACACTCTTCTTGCGTGTCGGAGTCTGTGGTAGCTCTTCTTACCAGGCACCTGGCTCACATTACAGGAAATCTGTAAGTCTTACTTGCGCTCACCAGAGTGCAGTAGGGAACTTTGACATGGCAGCATTTGTAGCTGGTCCTTTGCCACTACACAGACTAAATCATTACGTGTTCAAGAACTAAAGACGTGTTCTGGGAGCTGTCCAAGGTGCTAAACAGAGACTTAAGCCAGGAGAGCTGTCCAGGAGCCCCATCTCTCTGGGAACCAACCCCCTTCTCTGCCCCACTCTTCCCCCAATACATATAAACAAATAATTAAGGAATTGGTGTTACTGAAGACCTATGTAATGTAAAACAATTTGGAAACACATTTGATTAGGTATGGCAGTGATTTCTTTGTATTGGGCAACAAAGATCTGAAACTTCCCATGGTGATGTGCCTGCTGCACTTTTTCTCTTGCTACTTAATTAGATTTTAAACTTCAGTCTGATCCTTAAGGGCAGATATCATGACAGGTGCTCACAGGAGTAGGGAAAGGAAGCAACAGCTTCAAGAGGCCACTTAAGAAGAGAATAAAGGAATTTTTTGACCAGAGTCAGTGACCCTCAGACTTTTGTAAGGTTTTAAAACCATGAACACTTTTTGCATGTCTATTATTTTTTGACATCTTTATGATGAAACTCTAAACGACCCTGGCTTGTTTTCTAGGACAGCCAGGAAACAGGAGACTGGCGAGACTGCTTCCTTCTCAGCCCTGTGAGAGTGTGACACCCAAGGGAGGGAGTGTGGGGGAGTAGCTTCAATGAGGAAGGAGAAACACGCCACTCCCTCAAGTTATGTGGGAAGAAAGTGAGGCCTGGGGGACCGTCTGGGCTTGAGAGGCAGCTGCTTCTGACACTGATAAATGATTCAACTGAAGCAATAAATGAAGAACCTCTGACTAACACTGGAGCCATGTTATTACACTATATGCCCAGGCAAGAAATTCTGTAGGTGGTGAATCCTCTTGGATCTTTTCCAAAGAGGAGTATTAGTAGGCAATGCAGACAATTTAATTACAGTAGACTCACTTGCCCTTCGGTTGCCGTGGGCCCTGGGGAAAGTGTGACCAAGAGTTAGAATAATAATTTTATCTTATTCTGTAGGTCAGACATTAAGAAAATAGAAGGGAAAATTCTCAAGGCTGTGGAATTTTTAATCCCTTTTCTGCACATACCCGTGCACAAAACACAATTCAAGCCTGAGCCACTGAAATGGTCATTTTCAGAGGAATTGAGATGGACTTTCGATTCAGTGAAATCTGAGCAGTGCTGTGAGAACTTATTTCTCTAATACAGATGTCTTCCTCTCTTTTGTAACTTTGACAGTTTGCATGAGATTTCAAATAAAATCTGAACAGATAACTAAAAAAAATTTATTTCTCATTTAAAGCATATTTGTGATTCACATAGAATAATGATGTTAAGTAAATTTTACTATGCAGTAGGTTTTGTGCAGAAGAACTACTCTGTGGCATGTTAATAGGTGAAACATTTCTCTCCAGAGCCTTTTATCTTTTGATTCAGGCAGAATTTTATATGAAATCCAATATGGTTATTACCAAATGCTTTATGAACTTTAATACTCATGGGGAAAATTAAGAATTTTAACAATTGGAAAAGAATAAAGTTATTTAAATCAGCCTCCAGTTTTTCTCGTTAAATTGAACTCATCTATTTAAGCCATTATTGTATAATTTGAACTTTCTTCCACCCTTATGATATCTAAAAATTTCTTCTGGGATTCTTATTTTATTTTAAAAATGTTTATTGTTCTCCTTGGGCTAGATGAGTGCAGTGTATAGATTGGCGCCTGAATCATTTCATTCTCTGTCTTGTCCTGAAAGAGAAGGCAATGACTTACTTGTGGGCTTGACTGGACATGCTTTATTCCTTAAATATTTGGGAAAAGAATGCCCTTTCATACTAGTCTTTTGCTGTTTTCAGGTACTCTGAACAGTTGTGGTAGCCCCAAACCATCAGTCACCGTGGCTGGCTTTGTATTACTGTCTGAGAGGAAAAGCATCCTTGTGGGTGAGATGGGGGCCCTGCCTCAGCTAACTGCTTCTCCCCCTTTTCCAGGGAAGGAGCACGAACGGTAGTGCAGCAGAGCCCTAAAGCAGACGTCTGAAAGCAGGAGACATCTGTGAAGTTCTGTTTCATCTCTGTGCAGTTTTTCATTCTCCATCATAACAGGTGGCTGAGTGGTGGTAAAATAATGGTTTCTCCATTTGCTCCCCTCCGACCTCAATAAACTGATGTTTCAGAGAGATATTTTAGGTTTGTTTTGTGGCTGTGAGTGCCCTAGACAGACCATTAAGTGCCCCCAAGGTCTATGCTTATGTATTTTGAAAAATGTAGCCTTAAGGGACTCAGACCCTCCTAATTGCCCCTTTTTGGGCTGTCGGCCTTAGATGGGCCTGGCTCTAGATCTGTCTGGGTAAATCACATGTCTGATTTCACATATTATTCTCTCTAAATATCTGCCATCTGTGGGGACAACTAATTCTGGCCTTGTCCTCTCTCAGTACCATTCTCCCTCTTTAGTTGCTGGACCACCACTCAGCCTCCCATTTGCTTAACCATCCACATTATCCTTCATCTTTCCAGTTTGATTTCCTTTCTGAAATGTTTCTGTCAGTGCCTTTAATGCTTTTCAGCTCACTAACTCCATTGGCTTTTTTTTTTTTTCTTTAGACTGTAGCCTGCTCCATCTTTCTGCATTTCCACTATTGATGGTGAACCATTGTATCAGGCCGTTTAGGGTAGATTGTGCTGTGGTAGCAATACCTTGGTGACTTTCCAAAACAGATTTGTTTCTCGCTCATGAAACTGCACGGTAGCTGTACCTCATTCTGAGATCTAGGCTGGAGAAGCAACCCCTGTCTGGAACACTTTGGGGCTCATAGTAGAAGAAAAGAAATGGTAGGAGTATGTGATGGCTCTTACGTCTTCTGCTCAGAAGTAGCACATGTCACTTCCACTCACATTCCATTAGCCAAGTCAGGTCCTAAAACCAAGCGTGATGTTGATGGGGCAGGAAATAGAATCTTCCCTAAAACCAGATCTGGTAGGGAGGTGTAGTATAGATTTGACAATAATAGACTCTCCCCAAACAATATCTTTTCAGCTTTTTATTCACTCAGAATCTTACACAGTGCCTGTCATAAAATGGATATTTAATAAGAGAAAGACCTACTTCTTTCTTCCCCAAATTCTTTTCTTGTTGGTGTTGAGGTCCTTGGCCAGACTCCACCTGTTTCTCCTCTGGGTCGTTTTTAGCCTCTACCTTTACCCAGGTGTTTATCATTAGCATTTTTCTTCATTTCCCTTATCTGTTGCCTGCAAACAGTTTTCCGCTATACTTTGATGTTTTGGAAGTCCATCATGGTTAGGTTTGGTTTTGTTTTGTTTTTAAATGTAGCTTGGGCAGTTTGCATTCACACTGTATTTCTGAATGGCTCAGCAAGACAAAGGAAACCTAGAGTTGTGATTTTAAACCATGCTAAGCCAATGTGAAGGGAGTCAGTTGTTTAGATCTCTGATGATTTCTGGTTTGCCATTTGGAACAGAGTCATTCTGGTTGAAGTTCATATTCCAACAAGTGAATTAACCCTAAGCTTTCATCTGGTAGTAGCTGGATTTAGAGAGTTGCAAAACGGCTTGAGCTTAAGGCAGATAAAGAAAACCTCACGTGAGCTTCACATAGACTTTATCAGAATAATGTCACTACCCCTGCACTAGCGCATAGAGGAAAATGTTCTCCTCTGGAATTTCTTTTGGAGTCCGGCATAGTCTTAAACACGTCTTTTCAGAGTTTCTTCATATTAATCACTATCTGTTTTTAAATGTTCTGGGCATTTAGTCCTTGCTGTGTACCCCCAAACACTTTGAACGGCTGCTGCAGAGTGAAGTGTGATCTGCTTTGTGATGCACTTTTTTCACATAGACATTTTAGTTCCTCTACTAGATTGTAATTTACTGAAGGAATTAGGCTTTTTTATCCCTTTATTCCCCTCCCTTTTTGGTAAATTCTAACAAATGCTTGTTGAATTGAATATGACTCTTACAGTTGCTATGTTAATAGGTGTAGCATTGACTATCAAGTTAGAGTTATAAAGTAGTTGGCTATACTATTAATTTTCAAAGTGGAGTCATTCTGTATGCTAGCTCTCTGCAATTGGCTAAATGATTAGGCAACTCAAATGCATGCATTTTTAATGTGTTCGGCTGCAGTGTTGTAGCGGACACTATGGGTACCACCCATACGCTCCTAGCACCTACCTTTCCTAGACTGACTTGGAGCCGCCAGCATCAGCAGCTCTTTGCCCGAGGGCTTACTCTGGTTCCTGGAGACCTGTCTGCCCTGTGTGGACATAATGGGGAATTAATGTCCCCCAGGGGCTGCCCTCAGCCGTTGACTGACAAGAGTTGATGGATAAATGCCCCAGCTCCCTTGCCTCTAGGTTAGGATATCTAGAGAGTGTTTGGGAACCCTCTGCCAGAGTTCCCCAGCGGGATTACGGCAGAGTTGCCCACTGCGGAAACTTGCTTGCTAATGAGGCACCTCTTCCCTGCTCTGCCTCACTTCTCCATGCTACCATCGACATCTCCTGGAGTAACTCCAGATTAAAATCGAATCCTAGTCTCAGAGTCTTAGAGTTTCTAAGAGCAATCCAAACCAAGTATTTCTTTTTTTTTTTTTTTAACATTTTTTTTATTGAGTTATAATGTTGTGTCACCAAAACAAGTATTTCTATGCCAAAATTTACAATTTAATGATTTCTCTATTTCGGTGATGTCCAGTGGAAATACAATGCAAACCACACAGATAATTTAAAATTTGATGGTGACCACATTGCGAGCACTCAACAACCACATGGGGCTAGAGGCTGCCATATTAAACAGTGAACAGTGGTGATCAGTTTCCTACCATTGTAACGTATGTGTCAAAATTTAGAGACTGGAATATAGAGCTCTTGAATATAGAAGGGTGTATTGTGGGTCATAGTTTCCATTCTCAGCAAAGTCTTACATGCATTCTCCTTTTCTTTTAAGCTGAATAAAACCTCTAAACATCCAGAATGATGGGCACCTTGTTTAGACTGAGTCTGCATATTTATCTCCGTTCAAGAATGAGCTTCTGGCAAAAACAACTCAAGACTGAATGACTTTGTACATGTTTGCATGCAAAATATAGACGAGATGCTCAGCCTCTCTCTGTTTGTGTGTTTTCAGGCAGAGGGTACCAGACTTCAGCGCGAACTCCGAGGATATTTAGCAGCGATCAAAGGTAATATGTATGAGTTGTTTACTGCATGTTACCAAGCACGGCTTGTTCTTGGAATTTGAGAGTGACAGATTCAAGTGTTAATTATAAAGCCATTTGGCTTTCTGGCAGGATGGGTCCTTGAGCACAGGTGTTCCTTTCCACCCACTCCCAAATTCCCATTGAAATGGTAATCAGAATATATTAGGAAAAAAATACGTCTGCCCTTATGCTGGAAACTAGGAAAAAGTGCCTCCCACGTGCCAGAGCTCTCTAGGAAGAGTTGTTAGAGGGAGCTTGAGACCTTGTTTAAGGCGAGCTGCAGCTGGCTTCATCCTGAGGGAACGGTGTGTCCCAAGAGTTGGACGCTCTCAGCCTTCCACAGAAGTCGTCTAGCTGGAAAGGGCAGGGGTGGCAGCAGGGTTAGCAGGAAACATGGCCCTGGAGCAGCTGTGACTTGGGCACCTGCAGCCCTGCCACGGTACAGGGGACAGAGAGGCCGGCATCCCACTTGCAATGGTCACATCTCTATATGAAGGAGGGAAGACTTTCCCCCAGCTTTTCCCTGACACATTTTGCTGGTTGAGCCATGTTAACAAATGATACTCTGTAAGAGAGATCTGTGTTTGAATTCCTTTGGCCACGGCTGGCTGAAATGAATTTTTAAACAGGTGACTTCAGAGTTCATCAGAGCCCTTAATATGCTGGTGTAACCTGATCTCCTGTAGGCCTGTGGAGTAGACGGCATTTCCCACCCATTTGGCAGTGGAATGCTTTTCTCTTGTCAACGTCTTACAAGAATCCACATTCCTTGGGGCATATTTTGGGTTTGGGGAAACCCCCATAAAGGCCAGGGTTATGCCTTAAGTAGATCCTAATTTGCATTTTCGAAGTGCTTTCGTGGCCCGTTTCTCTGGTTCTCACAAGAAGTCTAGCTCCCTAATGGTACAGTGATACAGGCCGCATTGCAGAGGAGTGAGATCTTGCCAGGAGAGCGATGGGCCCTGGGTCTGGCCCTGGGGGCTGCGGCGGGGGAGTCACCAAGCCTCGTCTATGAAGAGCCCCAGACGTTCCTCATCTGTAAAGCTCTCCAGTTGCCGTCTGAAGTCCCCCCAAACCTCTCCCACTGGGATTCTGTGAAATGGGACTAAATGAGCTGCACTCTTTGTTTTATTATCGCTGATCTCTGGGCGGTATTTCCCTCTGCGGGTCTTCATTATTTTGGCTGATGGCTTGGGCTTTGCAAGGGAGAGCTGATGCTCTCGTTCATTTTAGCAGCAAACACTGCGTTGAGCCTCATGTACAGACCTGACACTGTTCTAGGCGATGGTAATGCAAAGATGTAAGACACAGCGTCTGATCTCACGGAAATTGCAGTAGACAAAGTGGAATAAACAAGAAGTCTAGATCTATGTGTAGTAATGTGTAGTTTAACAGAACTGTGTGTTCTGTGCTATCACAACAGAAGACAGACCCCCCACCCCTACCCCCATTCTAGCTGAGCAACAGGAGACCAGGTCAGAAATGGTCCTCCCAGGAACTTACCCTTGAATGGATCCAGGAAGGGGCATACGTGGTCATCAGGTGATAAGAGATGCCAGAGAAAGAGGTTGATGTTGGAGGGACGTTCCAGGTAGAAAAAGCAACACAGAGAAAGACTCAAGAGGCAGGCTGTTTAGGGAACAAGTCAATCAGTGAGATGCAAGCAGGGAACTGAGCTGGATGAGACGTGGAAATGTAGGCAGCGTTTGTACACAGAAGTGCTTATGTATCATGTCGTATTGGGTTTTATTCCGCCGATGGAGAAGCAAGTCATTACATTATTGGAGGCAAAGGAGTGAGTCCTATGATCAGATTAGCATTTTAGAAATAATTATTGTGGTTGTGCAGAATCCAGTCTAGAGGAAATGAAACTGCTAGGAGATGTCTTAGAAGCCTAGTCTAAGGGTTTAATAATAATAGCTAACCCTCATTGACTATGTATGTGCCAGGCACTGACAGAAGCTTTTTATGGCCTCATTTCACGTGATTCTCATTTCAACGTGTGGTGTGTATTATAACCGATTAATAATGTACACTTTGGAAAACTGAGGTCTAGGATGACCCAAAATTTTGATGAGAAGGAAGTGGTTCCTATCCAGTAGTAAAATAATTATTCTTCTATATATGATGTTTGATACTTGTCTTACAGTTTTGGAAATCACGAATCTTTTAAGAAAACATTGGATGTGAGATGTTATTAAATGCTATTTAGCATCCACTCTGCTCTAATGTTGCCAGATTACTTTGAAGGGAATTTGGGTTTAGCTTTTTTTTTTCTCCCCGTCTCTCTCTTATGCTCTCTCAGAAGAGTAAATCCTGAATCCCTAAAATCTCTGCCGGTCTTTATGCCTTTCAGGAGCAAGGCTTGTGTTGTGTTAACCTATGTATCCATCAGAGGGCTTCCTATGGAGTGTTCTAGAAACAGTCTTTACAGCAACATAGATTCTTTCCAAATGATCCACCACTATTTACCCCCACAGCAATTAGTGGTTATTTCTGGCTGCTAATGGACATTATTTACAGCAACATTGTGCTTTTAGCCTCAATGAGTAAGTCCTCATATAATTTTGCTTTAAGCTCACACTCACAGTTTTATTTTCCACCACCAGGTTTTTTTGTCCTGCAATGCCATCATGCCTTTGTCTTCCACTTAAGACATTAAAACCCTATGTACCGCTGTTTATAATTTCCATCTGACTTGAGGCAAAGATTCAAAAGAAAACTTCAGAAGCCTTTTAGCATCTGAATGACAGGATTCTAACTAGTGACTCACTTTTGCTGTCGGTTTGAGGGTCCATTTCTTAGTGTCGATTTGCTTGTTCTTGGAAGGGTGGATGTGGACACTTGAAATAATGTTGCTGCCCTCTCCGAGGAGCCCACATGTACAGTAACAAGAGAGGGAGTCTCCCTCGCTTGGATTCAGAGTGCTAGTGCCTCTCCCCACCTACATGACTCTGCTTCATCCGAGTCCCCAGCGAACCAAGTCATCACTGCTCTTTCCCACCTGCCCTGCTGGGCTTCAGCTTGCGGTCCCCACATCATTCCAGTGGGTGTGGACTGTACACCTCGTGGTAAATAAAGGATGTCCTTCGTTTACATCTGTTCTTCATGGAGAAAGGGTCACAGGCCTTCATTCTTCATGTGGCCCCAAAGTACATTCATACCTTTCATATGAAAAGACCAAACATGTGTCTGCATCTTGTTGGGGGACAGACGGGGAAGTTCTCTGCCTGGTGAGTGAAAAAGGATTCTGAAATACCAAATCAGATGTTGGCGTTTATACATACGCTGCAGGGCTAGACTTTGATCATTTCAGACAATCTTTTATTTCGTCCTCTTCTTTCCCTGTTGAACCCAAAACTGACAGCCTTAAATCCAACAAGCACGTGGCAGAGTCCAGAGGGTTGCGGCTTTCAGCTTCACGAAAATACTTTCCCTCTTTGATTCACTGGCATTAAGGTCATGAGATGTGTTTTATGTTTCTAATGACAGCACTTTGATTTTTCTCTCCTCTCCTTTTATCCAGCCCCTTTTCAAACCCCCGAGGGATAAAGACAAAGATTCCAACTGAGCCAAGTCTCACCCTCCAGCTGTTAGGGCAAGTCTGGTGCCAAAGAGGTGCTTCTCCAAGTCACTAGCCAAAGACCCCACCTTGTTCTGGTCCCAGCCCTGAGCCGTCTGCACGGCAGCCACACTTTACCCTCTGTGTTTTGAAGGAGGGGCGGAAGGGAGACTGGGAAAGACTTAGTGATCCTTTATATCACCATGTTGCGCTTGGAAATTTGATGTCTTCTGTATTATGAATAACCACATCTTTGCAAAGTACCAAATGTACCTCTAATGAAAATTCTCACCCATAGACTTAAGAACTCTGAACTTTCTGAGAGTTCTGTTTTAAAACTGTTTATATAGCTTTTAGTAATATTGGAAAAAGAACAACTTCTATTTTCTTCTGAAAATTTTTAGGGCACTTAAAGTACTTTCAACTGCTGAAATCTTAAGTCCTGTTGATTTTGCTTCTACCAGCTTTATTTCTTATACTTAAAGTCATTTAGGATTAATTTTATTTTTAGAACTCTAATTTCACAGAGAAGTTTTCTAGGTGTCCTGTACCTGTATGGTTTCATGTCATTTGGTAAGTGGCAACATGCATAATAGGACATACTATTGTCATTTTCAGAACAGGACACCTTGTTGATTTTTTTCCAAACCCAGCACCTGTCATTACCATGTAAATACTAGAAAATGCACAATGTAATCAGAATCAGGAGAGATGTGACTACAGATGCAAATTGCAATTGTGCCTGCCCAATTTTTCCTCAAATGATTAGCAAGTGTTCAAGACTTCTCCATTCACTTAGAAAAGTAGGGAAAGGAGGAAGAGACTCCTCACCCACCTCTCTCTAACAGGAGTTGTTTTTCTCCAATGCCAGGCATGCAGGAGGCCTCCATGAAGCTCACCGAGTCGCTGCACGAAGTCTATGAGCCTGACTGGTATGGGCGCGAGGATGTGAAAATGGTTGGCGAGGTAAGAGCTGGTTAAGCACACGGCAGGGGGCCTCAGGTGGCTTCTGCGAGGCTCCCACCATGTCCTGCTCACCCAGCCTACCCCCTGACCCTCCCTTACCACTTCTTGGCCCTATAGTCACGAGGGGACACATGTACCCAGAAGATACTGTGCAATTCCACCCTCCAGACAGACCCGAACTCATAGTGAGGAGTGAACATGATTATAAAACCACTTGGGTAGAAAGCTGTGGGTTAAAGATGATTTTTCTTCAACATCAGAGTTACATTTTCCTCTCCCTTGTTACACTTCTTAGCCCATTGCAGCAGGAAAACTGGCTCGTGGCATGATTTTTTTTTTTTTAAGGAAGTACCAGGGATTGAACCCAGGATCTGGTGCATGCGAAGCATGTGCTCTACCCTGAGCTCTATCCCACCCTGCCTCGTGGCATGATTTTATGTGCTGCCCCTCCTTTACCCACCCCTCCCTGAAAGCAGGAGCAGGAGCTGGGAAGAGCATCCCTTTCTACTTAGCATCACCTGGTCCATTTGCTGGGCTGCAGGGCCGAGGACAGGTGCATTCAGCTGCTAATAGGAATTTAACTAACAAAAGGCTTTGTCCCTAGATATGTCATAACACCTGACATGCACCTTCTAGCCCAGGGCCGTCTGGTGTCATAGTCAGACCATGGGCTTCAAATTCAAGGGTTGAAACCAGAGTCTGTCATTTATCAGCTGCGTGACCTTGGCCAGGTTATGTAACATCTCTGGGCTTCAGTGTCCTCTTCTATGTAGTGGCAACAGTAAGACTTCTGTCATAAGGATATTGTAAGAGTTAAATCACACACACACACACACACACACACACACACACGCAGGTAAAGCTTTTCACCCAATGCCTTGATGCAGTGACAGTAACAGTAGTAACAGTAATGCTAGTAATACTGATTGTGTTTATCATAACTGACGCTCCGTAAATGGCAGGCCCTTCCCGGTGTGGAAGCTTCAGCAAAGGTTTGTTGTTTGTCTGGAGTGCTTTCTGATTTCATGGATTGCTTCAGAAGCAAGCTGTCTCGGGGGAATTCTTCACAGAGTCTTGGCACTGAAGTCGGGACCTGGGAACCTTTTGAAGTTTCTACATTCTTTATTAACTCAGACTCACAAGCACATTTTCAGATGAGCTGAACCCTTAGGTAGCCTATATTATCAATTAGAACTGGTAGCCAAATTGCTGGAGTTTTAAATAATCCACATTCTTTCTAGCATTTACTCTCCAGAGAAGTATTACTTATCTCATATTGTAGTTTCAGGTTTTTAAGAAGTGGATGAAAGGTTCCCAGTGAAAAGCATTCTGCAGTCATCTCTTCGTCTTTTTCTTTCAGAAATGTGATGTGCTGTGGGAAGACTTCCATCAAAAGCTAGTGGATGGGTCCTTGCTGACGCTGGACACTTATCTGGGCCAATTTCCTGACATAAAGGTATTTTACTCTGTATCTTACCAGGGAAAGAGTTGAATGGTCCCATGTGCTTATTGGAACATGGGCCAGAGATGAGTGGAATTAAAAATCCTCAAACTGATATCAAAGACAGTGGTAACTCTTCCTTTATTTAAGCATGGGATTTTTATCCTGTTCCTATGAGTTTAAAATAAAATATAGTTACAGAAATCACATTTTCCCCTTTAATGAACTGTTTCAGCCTTTGTTTCTCTACAGAAGTCTTTTTCATTCTATAGACATAAAATTGTGAACCAGAGATTGCAAAAAAATTCCAGCCTTCTTTATGTCCAAACTTTTTATTGTATAGCATCTGACAAGAACTTCCACTAGAATAAACAGAGGTCACAAGGGAAGGAGGAACTTCACTGCAAACGTGAGAGCAAAATCTGATCTTTCCTTGTTTACTGTTTATTTTGCATACTTAGCACACCTGCGTGTTTTTTCCCTCTCCTTGAAATTTTCAGGTTCAAATTGAATTATTAAGATGCAAGCATTTCGAATACATTTGCATCGGATCTAAAAATATCTTGTCTAAAACATTTGTCTTATCTGACGCTTGGCTTCATGGAAAGGGAAATGCACAAGTGAAGGACTGAATACCGTAGATTTAGGATTGACTCTCGAGGTAAAGATGGTTTTTAAACCATCAGGATTGAAAATAGAAACGGTAGTGTTAATAGATCTGTCTCCTAGTTGGTTTCCCAGCTCAAAGAGGAGGGCCAGGTAAGACAGCCAAGTGCTGCCCTGCCTGTAGAGTGAGGGGGCCACGGACCAGCACCCGTGGGCATCTGCAGTGTCTTACGAGGTGAATTCTGATGTGAAGTTGCACTTTCACCGGGCCTCTTCGTGGCCATTGCCAAACACCAGGGCACTGTCTGCACTAATGTGCACCAGCCTTGGCCACCAAACATAGCGGAGCTTCTTGGCCCAAACTGCACTCATACCAATGACCTTAGTTTCCTTGGCCTACTCAGATTGCTTAACACTAGTTGGCCAACATCCAAAGTGTGTTTTGGGGATACCCGAGGCACCAAGAACCTAAGTGGATCAGATTAGATACGTTAGTCTTGTGGGCAAACTGTCCCAGAGAACAAATCCGAATGCTGGATTCTCGGTGATGTTATCGTAAAAGGCAGCAGAACGCTTCATTGAGTCATTGTATAACCACATCCTAGTGAAAAGGTATTCAGTCAGGTTTTAAAACTTTCTGAGAAATTTAAAAGAATTTTTTAAATTAAAATTCTATACAGCTATCTGCACTAGCCTGCAGGGGATGTGTTTTGAAATACTTTCAGATAATTTGATAGGCATTGACATTTTGTCTTGGAATTTATAGCATTTGTGTACCAAACAGTCTCAGAATATTGTTTATTGCGTGGTAATTTAGCTCCATAAAATCCAATTCCCAGTACATCAGAAGACAGTAAAAGAAAACTTTGTCTTCCTACTTGAAAATTTCAAACAACCTTGCAACTTGTCTAAGTCATTCATATAATGTTTATGGTATGACTTAGATAAGCAGATGAAGGCTGTGATTGGCTAGAGAATACATTTGAAAAGTTGTTGAGTTTCAGGAAGAAAACCTAGTATCATCAAAAAAGTGTGAAGGACCTTATTTGTTATGGTACTGCCCAGCAATGGTTTTTGGAAACTGGCTGTTCGCTCTAGGAGTATATAATTTCAGAAGACAAATACACACAGATGTACCTGCATTGAAACATAGATTAAAATAAAATCATGATGGATTAGATTGGATAGTCATTTCAGTCTGTTGAAGACGTCAGTAGAACCTTTCCTGAGGTCCATGATTGATGGTCCTCCAGTTACTGTATCATCTTTACACTAGAAATTTGGAGTCATATTGTCTAGCTGGGTGCCCTGAAGATAAATGAAACACATATCATGGTTTTACCTATGATACGGAAAAAGCCTACACTTTCTCTCTTTCTCTGAAGTCACATTTAGAATGTTACAGCACACGCGTAGGGTTTCAACCAAGATAGAGAACTGTGAAATCATTTCATGTGATAAACAATTAAGGGAATACCAGTGTTTAACATGGAGAGGAAACAGTTTGGAGTTGGAGAGTAGGTGGTACAGCTACTTCTAATATTGAAAAGACTTTTCTCCTATGCAAATGCACAGAAGTGTGCCTTTACTCAGGGAATGGAAGTTGGAAGTGGCTACAGAGTCTGCCACTTTGTAAAATGAGTGCCGAGTGATTATGTAATGAATGGGTTATTGATGAAAAGGAGGATTATGATTAAAAACACAGTGGAGAATTTTCAAAGCATGGGACGCGACTGACTTCCTTGACTCTCATTGAAATCAACAGGCCATGTGTAGTTAAAACCTCAGGCAAACTTCCAAATATTTATCGCAGCCCATCAGCAAGGGCTGTGAAGTACCATTCATGAGGGGATGGCGTTTGGCTTTTCCAGCTGTGATTGGCAGGGTACCTGGTGTTACGGTTTTTATTATGCCACACTGACATCTAAAATCAATGTTAAAAGAGCCAGCTTGTCACCAGCCCAGGCAGGCTTACAGCTGTGAGCAGTTATTGTAAAATGCAGTTTAGAATCTATCTGGGCGGCTATGCAGGAGCCACGAAGCATATTTACAACCATGTGCCAAAATGAATTCCAAATAGGGGTTATTGAAATTTTTTTTTAATTCAGTAAATTATTTTCTTTAATGCATAGGGTCAAAGCACAGTGGAAAGTCTGAAGAACATTTAATTAAGTCACTTAATTAAACTATTTACTATTAAGTTAGTAAATTTACTTAATTAAATTTTACAATTGGGTGGTTAAATAAGAATTGTATCATTTTTTAATCTAAAAGCTATAATGTATTAATTGCACCCTTGCTTAGGAGATGCGGTCCTTTTTTCAAGTTTCCCAAATATCAGAGAAGTAAGGAAATAAGATTGATTTGTTTCTCCAACACAAAAATATATGCATCAAGATGAGTGATAGCCTTCAAATAGTCACTTCTACCCTGGTAGGCGGTACTCTGCAATTGACTTGTCAGTTACACGAGAAAAGGAGTCACATTATTTACTTCACTTCTTGCTTTTGAACAAAAAATAAGATGATCCACTGCATTCTTCCACCCTATTCTCAGGCTTGGAAGTAATTGAATTTTTGGCTCTTTTTAAAGATCAAATTTATCTTCAAAGAATCCTGATTTGCTTCTTTGAAGTTAATAAAAGAGATGCCCCACCCACGTCCACAAAGCAGAGCTTTCTAAGCATTTCCATTGCATTGCACAAGGCCACTGCCTCAAGGGACAGTGCTCCTTGGAGGGTGACAGCTAGATATCTGCTAAAAATAATGCGCTTTGTCACCTCAGCACACTTTATCCACTAACCTTTATTGAAGGTCTCCTCTCTACTCTGGCCAGGCTCATTCATCACAGACCTTCAGGTGAATGCGATGTCAGTCTGCTCTCCACGAACACCAGTTGGAAGTGGTTGGCTCAGAGGGTAAAGTGAAAGGGACCAGAAGCAGCTAAATGAGAGTAACTGCCCCACCCACCTGTCAACTGCTGAAGGGGGTGTAGAGGAGTAGCACCGAGTGACACTAGTTAAATGACAGAGTCATACGGCGCTGTTAGGAGTACCAACCAAGGGTCAGGAGCAGGGCTGGGACTGAGAGAGGTAAGTATGGGTTCAAAATATAAGGAGACCTGATTGGATGGCTGACCCTGCTCGAACATGACCCTGAGAGGGAGGGCCTTCTCACATTGTGTGCCCTCAGTGTCTCATTAGCCTCCCCCTACTCCTGGCACTGGCTGCGGGGCTGATATCAAATTCATTTTTGCCACAGACTTTCTGAGCAATCCTGGACAAGTTAGAGGTTAATCACATGCAATTTCATGTTCCCTACTTGTAAAATGGGAAGATCCCTGACACACCCACATTATGTGTTACTGAGGATCATGGATTATGGATTATATTTTGTAAGCCATGATTATTTTTTTTAAGTACAGTCAGTTACAATGTGTCAATTGCTGGTGTACAGCACAATGTCCCAGTCATGCATATACGTACATAGATTCATTTTCATATTCTTTTTCATTAAAAGTTATTACAAGATATTGAATACAGTTCCCTGTGCTATACAGAAGAAACTTGTTTTTTTTAATCTATTTTTATATATAGTGGCCAACATTTGCAAATCTCAAACTCTCAGATTTATCCCTTCCCACCACCCTCTTTCCCCTGGTAACCATAAGATTGTTTACTATGTCTGTGAGTCTGTTTCTGTTTTGTAGATGAGTTCATAGTGTCCTTTTTTTCTTTTTTCAGATTCCACATATGAGTGATACCACATGGTATTTTTCTTTCTCTTTCTGGCTTGCTTCACTTGGACAATCTCTAGGTCCATCCATGTTGCTGTAAATGGCACTATTTTATTCTTTTTTACGTTGTAATCCATGAACATTTATATTATTATTGTTTTCCTTCTTCTGACTATATCAAATTTAAAGTTACTTAAGGATCTTTTTCTGCAGCAGTTTTCAGTATTAGACGATCTGGGCATAACTGGACCACTGGGGATTTTTTTTTTAAAAAGGACCGGTGCCTGGGCTTTGCCTCAGACTAATGAAACCAGAATCTCTTAGTCTGGGGCCCAGGAATCAGTATATTTTACACTATTTGCTTATTAGTTGTTCCTCTTTAACTTAATTTTTAGTGGCTGCCCTGCAGTTTACAATGTACATCTTTAACTCATCGTACCTGATTTCAAATAATATCATAGCACTTTATGCACAGTCTGAGGACCTTACAGCAGTGGACTCCAGCTCTTTCCTCTCTTCCTCTATGCTGCTGTTGTCATATTTTCCCTTTACATAAGTTACAAAGCCCACAATATAGTGTTTCCGTTTTTGCCTTAGGTTATCAGTTACCTTTTCAAGCAACTAAAAGGAAAAAACCAAAATCTTGTCTACCTTGATTTTTACCATCTCTGATTCTCATTTCTTGTTGCAGCTTCACTTGGTATGAAAATTCTTATTCTGGCAATGGAGTTGTCCCAGCTTTTGTTGGTCTTTTAAAGAAATCTGTATTTCACCCTTACTTTTGGAAGGTATTTTTGCTGGGAATAGAATTCCAAGATTGCTCCTGATTCTTTATTTTTCAGGGCTGAAGAGATGCCACTCCATTGCGTTCTGACTTGCATAGTTTCTGAAGATTAGTCTTCTCTGATTCTTTTTTTTTAATGTGATAATATTTTATTTAGTTAGATTTTTTTTGGGGGGGGGAGGGTAATTAGGTTTATTTATTTATTTATTCTTAGAGGAGGTACTGGGGATTGAACCCGGGACCTCATGCATGCTAGGCATGCGCTCTACCACATGAGCTGTACCCTCCCCCGAGTCTTGTCTGATTCTTGATTTTAAGCAGTTTGGTTATGATAGAGCTGGCTGTGTGTTGTTTGGTATTTATGCCTTTCAGGATTCTGTGAGTTTCTTGGATTTGTACTTTGATGTTTTCCTTACTTAATAGAATTCTCAGCCGTTACGTCTTCAAATGTTTCTTCCGACTCCCCCTCTCATCTCTTTCTGTGACTCCAATTATACTGTTAGATTATATGATACTTAATATTGCATTACAGGTCTTGTATGCTCGATTCTTCTTTTTTCTTAACCTTTTTTCTCTGTGTGTATCAATGGAAATAATTTCTCTTGATTTATCTTCAACTGTACTGTTTCTTTTCTCAGCTATTTGAGGTCTAGTGAAGAAATTTCTCCTCTCTGATATATGCTTTTTCAATTTCTAGCATTTCCATTTGATTTCCATTCGGCTATTCAAGTTTCCGTGTATCTGCTGAAATTCCCCATCTGTTTGCGTGTTTTGTCTAGCCTTTCCAACTAGACACGTTAACATGTTAGTCATAGTCATTGTACAATCACTGATTGATACTTCCAACATTCGGGTCATGTCTACGTCTGGTTCTGTTGATTGCTTTGTCTTTTCTCCTGGGCTGTTTTTCTGTTTTTAATGTGTGTGTTTCAGACTTTTTGACTGAGTGCCGCCATGTATTGAATAGTGAAGGCTGAAGTGGTATTTGTCTGCAAACGGGCATGCCTTTTTGTCAGGCCATTTAGTGTGAGCGTTCCAATCGATCAAGTTGCAGCTTGAGCTGGACTGGGGTTTTGCTGTTGCTCTTGTCACTTTCAGGGCACTCTGCCTTTCAGATTCCTTGGAATCGGGCTGCTGATACCTTGTGCTTAGAGCCTCACGTCTATTTTGTTCTCAGACCCTGGGGTGAGGTCTAGTTTTTGCCTCTTCTTCGACCCACATAGGGTGGGCCCTTGGATGCCAGAGAGTTTTTCTCAGCGCTCCCACTCACCGTCGGATTTCAGGTGTCCTTGGATGCCTGCACGGCAGAGGGGTCTCTCCTTGCCCTTCCTCCAGGGGTGGGCAGCTGTTGCGTGTTACTCAGTGCCGGACTTTGAGCAGGAGCGAGACTGTTGCATATTTTACTTTCCTGGCCTTTTCTTAAGCAAATTCAGCCTCATATGTGAGGTTGGTCTTGAGCAAGAGCTTCCTGCCCCTGCCCAAGTGAGAACAGACTTTTTCTTGTTACAGGACTCAGATCTTGGGGCCAAGAACCTTTTATTCTCCTCCCCTCTCGGCAGATACTTTTTTCCTACCCTTTTGTGTGTAACAGTTATTTTTGACTGGATCCTAGGGGCCAAAGGGATTCCTAGAGCCAGACTGATTTTGCTTCTATTTCTTCCCTGAAATCGGTGGGTTTCTGCATGGTCTCTGTGGGCAGGAGGATTTGTTGCTTCCTCCTCAAGCTGCTTAAGGCTTTTGCTTTGTAAAGAGAACAGTGTCCGAGGAAATAGGCAGGGCTTTGTCTCTACCCTGTAGTGATCATAGGTCACCTCGTTCTCACCTGCAATGCAAGGGAGTATCTTGTCCCCAGACATTCTCTTAGCATCGTCCCCTGATGGCCCAAGGAAAGAGCTTGCCCATAAATGCAACTTCCCCTTGTGTCTGGGACATTCCGCTATTCCAGACTGACACATTAGCCCATACTAGAGCTTCAACAATTTGTCACAATTTTAGCTGACCTCTTGTCCTCTGGTATGGCGGCCACAACTTTTACCTGTCAAAGGTGAGATGGTTTGAGTGTCTCATCTCTCCCTGGAGGGACTTGTCCCTCTTTGGAATTCAGATTACTTTCTTGCCTTGCCGCTTCATGTCTCTGATACAATCAAGAAAACTCTGCTCTTATAGATTATCCAGATTTTTTTCTTTTTTCTTTTGCATTTTTTTTTATTGAGCTATAGTCATTTTACAAGTTGTGTCAAATTCCAGGGTAGAGCACAATTTTTCAGCTATATGTATGTTCATTGTCACATTTTTTTTTCTGCTGTGAGCTACCACAAGATCTTGTATATATTTCCCTGTGCTGTGCAGTATAATCTTGTTTATCTGTTCTACATTTTGAAATCCCAGTCTGTCCCTTCCCAACCCCCACCCCCTTGGCAACCAAGTTTGTATTCTATGTCTATGAGTCTGTTTCTGTTTTGTATTTATATATTTTTTTGTTTTTTGTTATTTTTAGATTCCGTATATGAGCGATCTTATATGGTATTTTTCTTTCTCTTTCTGGCTTACTTCACTTAGAGTGACGTTCTCCAGGAACATCCATGTTGCTGCAAATAGTGTTATGTTGTCGGTTTTTATGGCTGAATAGTATTCCATTGCATAAATATACCACTTCTTCTTTATCCAGTCATCTGTTGATGGACATTTAGGCTGTTAGTGTGGGAGTAGCAGGTTTTGCAGCTCTCTGTGTCCTAACTGGAAACAGAAGTCTCTAGGAATCAATACATTTTTAAAGCTCCTCAGATATGACTGATGAACACTTCTAGGGAAAAGGATTTCTTAGGAAATAAATCTGATTTATAGAACTGCTGTTAGTGTCATTGGAATTTAAAAACCAGGTCCTAATATAGTCTGCTACTATCTTCAAAATGGAACAAAGATTTAGAATAGAGGTCTACCTGCTTACCTCAGCCAATTCTGAAACTTCTCTGGTGTTTGACTGCAAATTCTGCCTTCAGTGCAGCAGGACTGGCTGAATTATTATCAGAAGGGGAGATACCTACCTAGTGGTTTTCACACAGAGGCTCGGAGGCTGTAGCCTGATTTCCAGGGATCGTTTGTCTCCTGAAATTCTGGCTCACCTCCAGCTCCAGTTAGGAGCCTCCGCTGCTCTGGACAAGGAAAACCCTTGGCAATCAGGAGGAGAATCTAGGATCGAGTCTCTTTCTTAGTGCACGTGTCTCCCTGTTGGCAGAATCGCATCGCCAAGCGCAGCAGGAAGCTGGTGGACTACGACAGCGCCCGCCACCACCTGGAGGCTTTGCAGAGCTCCAAGAGGAAGGATGAGAGCCGCATCTCTAAGGTAGGGCCCCTCCCGCTGTCGTCTCCACTCTCCGTGTCCTGGGACCAACAGCGACTTCGCTTTTTACAATGAAATCTTTCCTTTTTCATGGGCATTGGAATCAGGACGGAATTTAAACTGAAACATGGTGCTCGTGGGCTGCTTTCCATAATTTTTAAGTAACAATAAGGGTTTTCAGGTCATTGCAGAGTTCACGTGGGGAACACTGACTCACTCATTTTAATCGTGACAAACTTTCGACCCCAGCAGTACTGCCTGATCAAAAAAATATGAAGTCTGCCCACACTCTTCCCACGATTGGGGGGGGGGGGGGGTCCTACCTGATGCCAAAATGCAGATTCAGCTAGAAAATCAAGTTTGAAATTCTCAGACACAACTTGTGATTGAGAGTGCAGTTATGTGCTACAAATTTCATATCATTTATTTTCTTTTACAAAACCCATTTCAGGAGCTTTTTTTTTTTTAACCATGTGTGTCAGTCATTTACTGACAACTCACTGAAGACACCTGCTAACAGTCTGCTTTGTTTCTAGTCTTATCTCCTCCCGTCTCCCTACACACAGCTGCCTGAATGGCCTTCCAGATGGAGTTTCTCCACTACTCTGGTCTTTTACTGGCTCCCGTTGCCTGTAGAAAGAAATTCTCAATTCCTTTGCCTGGCGTGTGCAGCCTTCACAGTTTGGTTACAACTCACCCCTCCATCCTTGTCAACCTTCAAGTCTTCTTTCCCCTCCTGTCCTTCCTCCACACACATATCCTAAGCTAGAGCCTCCCTGACCTACACACCAGTCCCTGAGCAGCCACGATGAGGGGTCCCCTCTGTGCAAGGTCCCAGAGAGGCTAGGCACTATGTTCACCACTTCCCTTACATCGTCTTTCCTTAATACTCCCCACACCTGTGAGGGGGGCAGTGCTCTGTCCATTTTGTGGGTGAGGTACCTGAGCTGCAGAACGGTGAAGCAACCTGACAAGTCCACACGGTCAGTGAGCTGGAATTCAACCCAAGGAGCCTTTACGTACTGCAGTCCTTTCCCCACCATCTTCTTTAGCCAACAATGTTTGCTAACTCTTCAAGACTCAGTGTCAAGTTAAAATATATCCTTCCCTTTGGAACCTTCTCTGTTCTCTGTGCGTCTCCCCCAGTAGCGTGCTCCATGGCAGCTTATCAGCTCTCTCTTGTAGTGTAATTATTTGGACTTCCCACCAGATGGGGAGTTTCTTGGGGAAGCAGCCACGTCCAGTATCCCGGTCAGAGCAGTGCATGTGACAGGCTGTTAACGCATCTTTGTAGAATGAATGAATCCGCCAGAGACTGTGAAAGCAACCAGACCATTGTAATCAATCTAGTTTCTCTTTTAAAATAAGATTTAGTATTTCACTTTCATTGAAAAAATTCTTGTGGATTTTAACCAGATTTTTCTTCTTCCCCAAATGTTCCCACAAAGCGAATTCTATTTTGTATTAAATGATGCTGGTGTGACTAGAAATCGTGTGTGTTTATGTGATTTTTTTTTTTTTAGTGTAAACTTGCTATGTGTCACTTGTAGGCAGAAGAGGAATTTCAGAAAGCACAGAAAGTGTTTGAAGAGTTTAACGTTGACCTACAAGAAGAGTTACCATCGTTATGGTCAAGGTAAAGGTGCTTCTGTACAGGTGATAAAAGGGATGGCAGAGTATGCCTCTTCCTTTGCAGGGGGTTCGGGGGAAGCGGTGATCAGCTCCCGGGGGAGGCAGGTTTCAGGGCAGTGCAGAGAGGGGAACGTCCTGGCTGGCAGGCGGTGGCCATGGGATGCTCAGCTGTGAGTCCTTTCCACCGTTGCCAAGAACACAGAAACGTCTTAGTAAGGAAATCAAGTTGGTCTTGGCAGCTAACCAGAAGGGACCTGAGGATGCTTCAGAGAAGTCCTTTGGGGAAATGGTGATGTCTCTAAATCCTGTGTTTATGAAGAACTTCTGAAATGAAACTTCCCGAGCAGATAATATCAGAATTCGGAGCCGAGCACTTGTTGTGAATGTATCTCTTACTGCTCGTTTTTCACAAGCCAAGGTTATGGTCAGAATGCGCCCTTCCAGTGGAATGAATGCCAAATTTGTTCAGTCATTGGTTTGTTCATTTGCTTGTTCATTCATTCATTCTTCACTCATTCATTCATGGAATATGTACTGCACGTCTGGTCTATACCAACTACTGTCATATGCCCTGGGCTTGTACTAGTGAACTAGTCGAAGGCAGTCCCCACTTTGAAAGAATCTCTAATTTCATAAACTGGAGAGAATCACTATATTAGATGCATCAAAAATATTGAACTTTTTTTTGGTAAATTAAATCCATCCTGGTTGCTTTAGTTTCCAAGTTCTAAAAAGGAAACAATAAAAATATTAGAAAATTGTAGATGCTTGTTTAGTCATTCTAAATAAGGGATTTCTTTTTAGTACGGTGCCAATTATTTCTCTAAATAATCATTGATGTAAACAAGCTCAGATATGCTTTGTGTCAGGAAAGAGAAGTTAAAGATGAATGGGGATTCTTGTTTTTGCGAAATGTATTCAAGGTTTGGTATGTTTAGGCTGACCCATCCCTCTGGGCAGCCTGAGTCTGTCCTCTCAAGCAGATATTTGCAGCTGGCGCAGGGCTGGTTGCTCCCCTCTCCTCTCAGTTCCTTCAGCTGTTTCTGTCCGTATCTGCCGACGTTCGATATTTGGTCGTGTATGGTGACTTTAGCATCCATGTGCTGTTTTGAAATCTGCTTCTTTCTCTCACCGGGATGAATGGAGCATATGCTCATTCATCAGTCCTCCGGTGCTTCTCCAGCTGAACTCTCAGTTCCTGGAGCCACTTTCGGCCACCCTCAGGGCAGGCTCCCAGAGCTGGAGAGGCTCTTTGCCGAGTAATTGAATGGGGAATGACTGTCTGGATGACTGGGCTTCTAGAGAAGGGGTCCTGGGTTGCCACTTAGAGTCCCCCAGGGAGACTTCTCTGCAAACAGCACAGTGAGCTCGGTACCTCTGCAGTGTTGTCAGGACACCTGCACGTGCAGTCTCTCCTCTCCCATCCAGCCTCTGTCCTCCTTAGCCTTTCCTCAAATACGGGGCCAAGCCCTCTCCTTTCCCCGGGTCAAACACGGCCACAGGCTGCAAGTAACCATCGCCTGCAAATAAATGCGTGCTTTGTGGTCTGGGAGGTCCTCTGCCCCTGAGCACAGGGCTGCCTCACCCGGCTCTCATCTCTCACGGGACTTACTATTTCCCAAACACACTGCGCCAGGATTTTCTTTATTAATATGTGTGTATGTGTATATACACAGACATATGCATGATTATGTATATTACAGTTGACTCTTGAACAGCTCAGGGGGTTGGGGCACTGCCCCCATACAGGCTAAAATCTAAGTACTGCTACTCCTTCCTCAAAGACAAAGGGATTGATAAGTGTCTCACCCAAGGGCAGGAAACTGAAACAGTTTGGCTGGCGTGAGGACTCAAACCCGAGTGCTTTTGATTCCAGATATTCTGATCTCTTATTCAACACAAAGTTTTCCCCACACTTAGTTAATTTCAAGATTTGTAAAATGAAAATACACATGCTGTATTTATTGGGAAAAATCTGTGTGTAATTGGACCTGCGCAGTTCAAACCTGTGTTGTTCAAGGATAAACTGTATTTTAAATCAATTAAAAGAAAAAGTAGGTGGATTCAGGGACATGTGATCACTATAGATAAAGAACATTAAGTGAAACATTTGCCTTTCTCTGTCTGGCTTATTTCATGTAGCATAATGCCCTCAGGGTCCATACATCTTGTCACAAATGGCAGGGCTTCCCTCTTTTTCAAGGCTGCATAATACTCCATTGTGTCTGTTTACCACATCTTCTTTATCCATCCGTCAGTTGATGGACACTTGGATTGTTTCTATATCTTGGCTATTGTGAATAATGCTGCAGTGAGCATGGGAGTGCAGATATCTCTTTGAGATCCTCTTTCCATTCCCTTCGGATATAGATCCAGAAGTGGGGTTGCTGGATCATGTGGCAATTCTATTTTTTCACTTTTTGAGGAACCTCCATACTGTTTTCCATAGTGGCTGCACCAGCTTACGTTCCCACCAACAGTGCACAAGGTTTCCTTTTTCTCCACATCCTCAGCAACGTTTGTTATCCCCTGTCATTCTGATGGTTCATGTTGTGCTGCATGTTACCATTACATACGGTATCTTTTTTTTTTTTTTAAAGGCAAACGCATAGAAACAGTGTAGAAAAGTGGTTGCCAGGTGCTGGGTGTGGGAGAAGTGGGCAGAGGTTGGTAAGGGTACAGACTTTCCACTCTAATGAATGAGTTTTGAGGACCCAGTGTAAAATATCGTGACTGTAGTTGACAGTGCTGTTATATAATTGAAATCGGCTGATAGAACTTGAATGTTCTCACCAAAAAAGATAAATATGTGAGGTGATGGGTGTTTAACTAGACGGGGGAATTCTTTCACAGTGTATGCCTGTATCAGGTCACCATGATGTACACTTTAAATATCTTACAGTTTTATTTGTGAGTTATACCTCAATAAGGCTGAAAAATAAAAAGGTGAAGGAAACCCAAATAAACTAATCTTATAAAGAAAAAAAAAGATTAAGTGAAGCATGGTAGGAATTTAAGGTACAGGTTAAGCCATAGAAAAAGTAAATCTTATTGGTAGGATGGATTTAGCACGAAACTATTGTTTCATCTCTGAATCTCTAAACTGAACTTCTAGCTTTTATTTTATTAAAATCCTAAACCACCTAATTTATGAGAAAACACAGGAATAACAATATTCATGCTTACACAGATTTCTTGGCAAACATCCCATGCTTTTTTTTTATTGCATTTTCCTCCTTTTGCATCCAAATATTGTTTCTCCACTTATTAGTTGCATGACCTGGGAAAATAAAACTCTCTGTGCCTCAGTCCTTACTTTCTCTGGATTGAGATTTAGAATCTAATTAACCAATCAAGATTCTGGACTTATTTTTGAGAAGGTCATTGAAAAAAGAGCATGAATTAAATCAAGATAGTCATTTCCTCGGATGGGCTCAGAAGGATTGAATTAATGTAGAGTCCAAAGAGCCTACATTTAGAGCACAGGGAGCTTATACTGGGGATACTGGGCTGAATCCACTGAGCCGACTGGTGTGCTTACCCTTAGGGACCTACAAATGAAGACCGAGGGGACTTTGCTCATGTCATAGGACGCCTCCCCTCCCCGCCCCCCGACCATGACTTTGTTTCACAAACATGGTTGAAGTATTGTGGATGAATAGCAGGTGTTTTGACTTGTTCAGTGAAAGCACACTCTAACTTTAGCTGAAGAACTGTAATTAATTTGTAGGGTTTTCTTTTTATTTCCCTCCATCAAATTTCAGAGTCCAAAGATAGGATACCCAAACCAGACCACTTAAATTTGGTAAAAATTAAGAATAAACTTCTCTATCTCAAAACCTTTACAAGATACCTATCTAAAATACAAATTCTTAGAGCAGTGGTTCCAAAAATGTTCTCTCTGAAGCAGCAGCATGAATATCACCTGGAGCTGGTTAGAAATTCAGATTCTCAGTCCCCACCTCAGACCTACTGAATCGGAAACAAACCTCCAAGTGATCTTGATGCACATTCAAGTGTGAGAACCATTTCTTAAGGTGTTAACCACATTTTAGGGAAGGCTGTGCTCTACACCAGGAGATGCTTTTTTTGTTCACTAACAGATCAGGAAAGGTTGGGCATACTTTGGGTTAAGTAGTTTATTTAATCCAATGCTCTTCAAAATTATGTAAAGGAAACCTGTTTTTAATATATTTCATTGCCATTAAAAATACAGTTATGCTGACCGGTCTTTCCTGTCTCTTCTCTTCTCTTTGTGTCTCTACACGGTAGACGAGTTGGATTTTATGTCAATACGTTCAAAAATGTCTCTAGCCTAGAGGCCAAGTTTCATAAGGAAATTGCAGTGGTGAGTAATGGTGATTATTTTTACTTATGGAACATAAAGAAAATGAACGTTCATTCTGGAAGCAAATGAAGTGGTTCCACATCGTACAAAGAATTTACTCTCCTGCATGTTTCTTTTAACAGTGTGTTATTGCTCTCAGTAATATTTCTACATTTTTGGGTAATGACCACATGGTTCTGTATATCTGGGAAAAGATTTTAGTTTGTGCTCTCATGAGTTGCTGCCTGCTTGTTACAGTCTCAGTGTCTTTTTTTTTTTTTAAGTCAGTTTTTAAAATTGGATTTTTAAGTGAGACTTGAGGCTGAGGAAAAACTGGTCTCCAAAAATTCAAATAGTCAGCAGCTCTCTCATCACTGATGTTTTCTTAGTTCAGCAGGAGAGTGGGATGACTTTATCTCTAATTGAATCAATGTAAACAATAAGATTTTTGTCTTCTGCTCTGTACTCTGATATATATGTATATATAGATGTGTGTGTCTGCGTATGTGTGTGTGTATACATACATTATATATATATATATATATATATATATATATATATATATATATATATAAAGTTTATTTGTGTTTGTGGCCTTACAAATTGGACATCAATTTTAAATTAGACCCTATTCAGAATTTAAATTAGCCTGACCATCCATACTATCCTAAAATTCTTAGCTTTTCAATAAACAATTCCTACCTGGGGGCAATAGTTTGAGTTGGCTGCAGAATGACTTGCAGCTAATAGACAAATGGCCTCTGTTCCCTTAGCTTTGCCACAAACTGTATGAAGTCATGACGAAACTGGGCGACCAGCATGCTGACAAGGCCTTCACCATTCAAGGAGCTCCCAGGTAAGCCATGTTCGTTAGAGCCAAGTTCAACATCATGCATCTTTCAGGCAAGGATTGTTGCAATTTCTGCAGTCTGTACCAGCCTATACTCTGTTACTTACCCTACAAAGATCCAAAACTGAGGAGCCTGTCCATCCATAGGCTGACAGCAGCCTTAGTTCTGTCCTTTTACATTGACTTTTAGCCTTCAGATGTATCTCCATGGGCTTTTGTCATTGTCACAGAAGAGTTGCTGTCAACCTCTCTCTGCTTCCCAGAAATGGTGTTAATTTCTAGTTGTCCACTTGTTACTTTATTTGGAGAAGAGAGGAATTCTCCAGACTCACAACAGTTAGTCCTGATACTTCTTGCTGGTGTTGACACCTCTAATGAATCCATTTGGGGAAAGGAAAGAAGAAGTAGGTGAGACCTCACCACCATCTTACCTCCTAACGTGACCTTGACCCTGCAAGCACTGCATTGCTTGGGTTTTATTGAACATTGGTTTGGCTTTATTTTGAGCATGCCGGTCAGATGTACCAAAGGCCCAGTGACCCGTAGGGGAAGGGTCTACGTGGCCGGGGTTGGGCTTCACACCAGCTTTCTCCTGTGATTTGCACATCCTTTTTATTCCTTCCTTCTCAGACATTATGTGCTCAGGTAATGCAGGGTAGCGAGGCTTGGGTTGGAAGTCAGAAGACCCAGCCTTCAGGTTTACGACTCTGCAATTAACTTGCTTTGTCTTCCTTCAGTAAGTTCAGTAACCTCTCTGGTTAAAGATCTCATTTTTTTAAGTCAATAAAAATCAAAAGGTGCTAATAAACTAAGCATCTTGTAAGGTAATATGAAGTCCTGACAGTCTATACTTACAATTTTAGCATCAATATATACACATGCATTTATAGAAACACATATATACCACACACACACACACACACACACACACACATACACACAGGCACCACCACCTCCATACATTACTGGTTGGATCTCTCTGGAAATAGCAATGTTCTCTTTGACACCCTTTGTTCTAGCTTTGTTCTAGCTCATACTAAGTGAGCATTAAGCACACCTTCTTTTTCTGAGGGAAAGAACACTGCCTAAAAATACACACCGAAGGGGTGGACTGCTGTTTCCAATACAGTTATTTCAATACAGGGCTGGAAACCAAGAAAGACTTGTGATAAGAATATCAAAATGACGTTTGGGTGACGTAGAAATGAAGTGCATGGGAAAAGGTGGCTCCCTTATGCAGAGGTGAAAGGGACAAGCACATCTGGAAGTTTCGATGTTGCTGAGTCAGATAAATTGAAGAGAAAGTGGGGCCACGACCACTTAACAAATGTTCCTCTCGTTTTTTCCAACGTTCCTCGGCAGATCGAGGTGGTGAGTGAGCTCAGTGGCGTCTCCGTTAAGCATAGATGGGGGGCTGTGCTTCCCAGCAGAGGTCATGATTGCTGGCACGGCCCCAATCATGCGCTGTGTCCGTGTCCTCTCCAGGGGACCCGTTCCCCCGACCCCTTGAGTATGTAGACCATGCTGCTGTGTACATGCTCATTTTGGGGTGCAGACCGTGTTCCCGCAATCTGTAGTGTTTAGAAATTCTTAGAGAGTAGAATGTGTCCCAAGTGCTGTCTTAGCCATTGCATTTGGGCTGTTTGCGAGCATCCGGCCCAGCGCCGGGAACGTGGTGGCTTCTCAATAAACACTGCGGACTCTCATCCATCACATAATTTGTTTGCACACTTCAACGTGTCTGAGTTGAGTTACTGTTCTCTAAGGTGTAGGAAGGGAAATAACGAATTCGTTTCTGAATGTTATCAGAAAGCACTCCTGCAAAATCTTAATTAACACTATCCTAGGGATGCGTTTTAATATCCAACTTGTAATTTGGGGGGTAGGGTTTTCTATAGATTATGCCATAGCAAGAGTCTCCTATAAATTAAAAGTGAAATTAGTTCCATTAATTCAGCTTATGTTTGGAAGATCCTTGCAGAGCCTGGTTGGCACAGCAGAAAGAACAGGGGTTTGCATTACCAAAGCCTGAATTCAGATCTGTTAAATTGTCCAGTGACATTAAGAATTTTTATTCTCTTCTTGCCCCTTTTACTTACCTGTAAAGTGGGGACAATCGTGCTTGGGTCTGGTGACCTTAGAGATCATTTATGAATGGGGTTTGGTGCAGAGTGGACGATAAATGGTACCCAGTATCCCATCCCCATTAATAATAACCAGAATTAACTGGACCAGGGAGGAGATAACGCACAGAACCTGTTCTGCCTCAGGATTTCTCTGGAAAGGGGGCCCCTGAGAAATAAGTACCATTCCTTAGAAGGCGCCTTGCTTACTCCCTGTGTTCATCTAGTGACTCAGGTCCCCTCCGTATTGCAAAGACCCCATCGCCGCCCGAGGAGCCGTCACCCATCCCGAGCCCGACAGCTAGTCCCAATCACACGCTGGCTCCTGCGTCTCCTGCACCAGCCCGGCCTCGGTCACCCTCACAGGTAGGAAGGGATCACAGGTACTGGGGGACTGGAAGAGCCCACGGTAAGGTGACTCCATCTGGGATAACCCCATGGAGTGGGGACAGTGACTGTGAGTCTCCGACTGGGGAGACTTTGAGGTGTGAGACTTGGGCATTGTGATCATCTCTAAGGAATCAACTTACTTTTCTTACTTGGATTTTGATGTTTCCTCACATACCCTCTGCTTGAGTGTGTTGAGACATCTTTCCACAATCTCAGCTTCCCCAGGCTTGCATGCTCACCTGTTTCATCCTACCTTCTCCAAGAAGCCTCCCTCCTGTAGCACTTTGTAACAGCTGGGCCAAAAACAGCCCAAAAAGGCTATGAATGCATGTCATTTCACGTTTTTTGTGTCACCCGTGGTATATTGCACGTGCATTCAACAGAAGAGTATGGAACAAATGATTGCAAGAAAGAGAATGAGCCAAGCAAAAATAAATACAGAGAAAAATCGCCACCCTTATCTTCCCTACTTTTGGTGAAAATGAAATTCCTATGGGGAAACTTGGAGTCTCCACTTCAAACTTCCTCATGTATGGTTGAAACTAAGGGACGTTGTAAGAAGATAGTGGACAGATCTTAAAGTGCTGACTTTCCAAAATACTGGAAGGCAGGGTGGGATGTGTCCTGTCCGTAGGTGGTCTCACGGATTCCAGTGAAAAGCTTGCTTGATTTTAGTTCTAAAAATTGAATGTATTGCTGAAGCGAGAAATCATTTTCGGTTGACTTCAGAGAAGGTATTTAACTTGAGAGGCAGGTACTTGGCCTGTGACCCTGTATATCACACTTGTGTTGAAAAGGATGGAGCCTTAGAGCCTGAATTTTTCTCCTTGGACCACTGCTTGTCAGAGCTCAAGGGCCACCCAGCAAAGGCTCTTTGCCTCAATCAGGTGGCCTTATATCTCTTTGCAGACCTAAATTTCAATCAGTGATCAATCCCTACGCCCAGCTGTGTTCACATAACGTTTCTGCATGCCTCCCGTGTCGTCTTTGGCTGAATTAACTCCTGTGTGTTTGTGTATGATGCTTTGTAGACCAGGAAAGGGCCTCCTGTCCCACCTCTCCCTAAAGTCACCCCAACAAAGGAACTGCAGCAGGAGAACATCATCAGTTTCTTCGAGGACAACTTTGTTCCGGAGATCAGTGTGACGACACCTTCCCAGGTGAGTGCCCGGTCCAGAGCTGGGATGCCCATGAAAGCACCATGACAGTGGACCCTCGGGGTCAGCTTTAAAGAAGGCGGCAGGTATTAAGAGCCGACAACATGGTTTCAGCCATCGTTCAGGCTTACGTTCATTCCCTGGTATGTCTGAGTGCTCTCAGATGGGAGATGTACAGTGTATTTGAAAAGACTCATCTTTTCGATTGTTAAAGAGTTGTACATACTTAGTTTAGGAAGTTGGGAAGATACTGAAATGTGTAAAGTGAAGAATTTTAATAATCACTTAAATCCTATCACTCTGACATAGCTACTAATGCCCTTTGATTTTCTTAGTTTTTTTTTTTTTTTCTAGATATTTATCAATTCTGCAGCACAAAACTCAGATTGTATTGTTAGGTATTCCTGACTTTTCTTCTTAGGCTTATTGAGCATTTTTTTCAGGTCATAATATCGACTGGAGTATTCTGTCTGATAGATGAAACCAACCCCTGATTGTGGCCAGAAGTTACTCCCACTTTTTCTGCGACTTCACCGGCACTTGGGTGAACGTCAATTCATACTAATTCACGTTTGCACCTTTTATTCTTTCTTTCGTGTTGCTCCCTAGTCAAGAATAGGAAAACGAAATTCAACGAGGTGAACATTAAGTCTTTTGACCTCCAGCAGGAGCAAATGTATCCATGCACATCACTTGGCAAATGGAGCCGTCAGCGGTCCCCCTGCTTTCAGAGACACCTGACTGTGCTGTTCCTCCTCCAGCTGCCCTCAGTGGGCTGCACACCTGTCCCAGCTTGGTTGTCCCATTGCCTCAAGAAGAGCCTTGACTTCAAGAGTTGCTCCTAATGCCGTCAAAACCATCTCTTTATTAAGAGGGAACATCCCCAGAGAAGTCACATATGCCAGTACCATTTCCTCCCAGTATTCTCAGGGTCAGAAATAATATTAACATTTTGCAAGGGGTGTAATCACTGAGTATGTCAGTAACAACACTACATACAGCATCCCAGTTGCAATCGCATCCTGTTGGTAATAAGAGAAATAATGTTCTAAAAACAGGGAGCTCAGCAAATAAAATCTCAGAAGCAGTGCAGTGGCAGATGGTAATTTCTCGCCCCTTTTGAGGGTGTTTATGGACAGACACAGTGCTTTTAGATAGTTTTCCTTCTTTGGTTTGTATGAGATGCTAAGTTTGGGAAGCTAACTAGGGCTTGGAATGTGTTTAACGGCTCCTTTGAGGAGGGGGAACTGGGTGTCTATCAGTGCATGGACACACTGTATCTGTGGATACGCAGATGCCATCAGGGATAACTGTCTTTGAGCCAAATGAACTTACCCAGCATCCGCCGTGGCCCCAACACCAACTTGAGACGTTTCCATTTCCACGTTAGTATTTCTGGTGGCTCGTTCTCTTTTTTGCTACATCAGATTTGTAAGTGAGAGTGTTTTAGGGTGATAATACCCTCACTCAAGTGGCTTTCACCTGGACCCTCCAGGAACATCCTTTCAATGTCATCACCAATAGAGAACGTGGTCACCTCGAAGCCGTGTGTACTTAGCTGAGGACACCTCTCTATTCAGCAGCAGAGGCCACTGAAGTAGAGAAAATGTGACTAGTTCCAAAGTAAAGATGGGCTTCCAAAGTGTTCCGTCTCTTAAAACGTTTTTCTTTGCGGTTTGCTGGCTCACATGAGGGTCCTTCACAGTGGAGGGGGAAAAAGAATCAAAGCACTTTTTAAAGTTACAGATGCCAGAAGAGGCCCCCTGAGTCCTTTTAAGAGCATTCACTTCTGCTGGTATTGCTGAGTGGGAGTGACAGGCAAGGCCAAGGGCTGGAGGGCAGAGAGAGAGAGGAGGACATGCCTTTTAAAGCAGAAGCGTCTCCAGCCGCGGCTGGAGCAGCAGTGGCTGCCACGCTGACACGATCTGCTGGTGGAGCTGCTGGCCCCGGCATGGCTAGTCCGCATGCCCGACTCCAAGGACAAGCACCTCCCCACTGGTACCTTTTACAGCTTACGGTCAGCCTGCCGGGCGATTCAGAAAGAACTGACCACCAGAGACATTATGGGGTGCATTTTTCAGGTTCAGCTTCATTTGCATTATTTTCTTTTAATTTGGGGAGGAGATAGAAGGGAATTTCTATCATTTTTTGTCTACATATGAGAGGAAACATGGCAGGTGGACCCCAGTGCATAACTTGAAGCACTTGGGGATGAAGCAAGGATTTGTATTTCAGTCTACTTCCTCCCTTATTGAGTGACATAATCTAGTTTTATTTAAAAACTCATCAGTGCTGGATGCTGTCTTTTCCTGGAGCATCTTGACAATTTCCTCGTAGCTGTGCTTCTGTAAATGTCGACGTTACTTCCGCCCTCTTGGGTCTCATCCAGCAGAGGTTCTGATTCTGCAGAGCTGGGGTGGGGACCAAGAGTCTGTATTTCTGCCCGGCCCCCAGGGAATGCTAACCCTGCAGGTCTTGAGATCACACCAAGAGAACCACTGTTCGAGGCCACCAGGAGTTCCATGTGGTACACATTTGTGGCCACGGACAGAATACCACAGAGCAGTCACAGATTTCTTCCAGGAAAATATCCAGCTGAGTCAAACGTATGTCGTGATTGACCGTTTGTAACTGCTTCATTTAAAAACAGCGTGACTTACACTGTTCCATATTTAGGATTGGTGGATTTAACACACGTGTCCATGTATGCTTCTACTTTTAGGTGTGTTGATCAGATGACATGTCAATCCACATATTACAAGTGATCGGATTGTCTCATCTGGACAATAATGCTCCTGGACATGCACAGAGAAATGATGAAAACCAGAAATAGAAATGCCAGAAGCAAATGAGATGCCAGTTGCAAGAAGGCAGAATATCGGAGACTCAAAAGCTGAGATGTATTTGAAAAGATTTTCTTACAGATACGGATATTTATAGTAATATAGAGTTGTCCACTTGAATTTTATTTTAATATTTGAAAAACATCTAATGAGTCATTTTACATTTAACAAAGAGGCTGATATCCCCAGTTTGCTATTTTTATCATGTGCTTAATGGGGAAAAAAAGCATTTGTGTTAATCCCACCCAGAAGCTCAAGATGTGAAGAGTGAAACATTCCTCATCTCTGGTGGATTTGGGTGTTTTGTACCCCAAGTCTTGTCACCATGGTAATTCTCTCTTGAGTGTGTCCTGGGGTTGGAAACAGAAATCCATCGGGCCTACAGAGCCCTCTAATGGCCCAAACCATAAATGTAGCATATGTATTCTGGAAATAGGTAGTTCCAAGAATCTTCTCTGGGAAGTATCCTTATCTGCTTACAGGGAGATGCCTGATTGTCAAGACCACAGGGCTGATTTTGCTTTTCTGGCTGTGTTTACAGAAATGGACCTGCAGAAGGACAAACCCATCCCTCCCTATTTTTTCCTCCCAGGAACTGAAATAGAAAGAAGCTCTGTGTGTGTGTGTGTGTGTGTGTGTGTGTGTGTCTGCATGCACACAACTGCCTTATTCTTTTAAAATAGCATTTTCCACGTAGTCCCGTGAGATGCTGTGAAAAGGGGGGTCCTTGGTCATGGGAGGCTGGGAGGGGCTGCACTTCCTTTTGCTTTTCATAAGCTCCTGTCGGCATGTTCAAGGCTCTTAGAGGTCCTGCAACCGAAGCCCTGATTACTTTGTTTAAATCAGGGTTTCTCAGTCTCCCATTCCCCTCAAAATACCTTGTTCCTGGGAAATGGAGTTTTGGTAAACATTTTAAAAAGGAAGATTTAAAAAGATATTATGTCCCTGGAAACCTAATTGTGACAAATAGGATTTTAACAGGAGATCAAGACCAAAAAAAAAAAAAAAAAAAAATCACGGATATATACACATAGACACTTGTGTACGTCCAAGGTTGTTTCCTTCTTTCTCTTTGAAAAAATGTTTTCACTGCTTTCTGTGCTGACTGGATGACTTAACTTTAATTCAGACGCTCACCCTCCTCTCCCGCCAGGCCTTTCCTTAGCGATTGTGGCCCTGAGCAAATATTTGGTGAGGAGCGGTGCAGGGGCCTCCATATGAGCAATCTGAGTCACTTAACACCAGCACAGCAGCATCCTGGTGGCCGGTCCCCTGGGTTCTGTGGGTGAGATGCAGTGCTGCCTGGTGGGAACAATCTGCTCACCAGCCGCCCTCTTGGAAGCACCTGGCCACCATGTTCCAGGACAACCTGGTGGATATGAGTCCCAGGTTCCTGGGGCACATGACGGAGCCTCCGTAGTGAGTAGGGTGAGAGAATGCTCCAAAGAGGGGGGGGGGGCTGGACCCATGCAGGTCCTGCTGCAGACTTGGGGTGTCCTGCCTGGATGGCCCTGCCAGCTGTCACTGGTCCCCACAACCAGAGGGTGACCTTGAAAATTTCAAGAAAGGTGATGAAAAGCGCAGGGATACTTTGGGATGCAGGGCTGGGGGTGGGATCTCTGCTTGCCTGTTCCCCTGTCAGGCGGCAGTGGGAAGAGAAGACTGCTGGTTTTAGGATTTTTTACCCCAACTATTTTGCCTAGATCTTTTCTCAACAATGATGTTGCATATTTCCTCTCTTGGATATTGTTGCTGTCCCATTTACAAATCCAGAGGGATTATCTTTTGAACGTCCCAGATTATTCCTCCAGGCCCTCCTGTCACCCTGATGTGCTGGAGGGCAAGACATCTGAAAGCCTTTAAATCCTGTAACTGTCAGGACCAAGTCAGCACTATTTACTTCGCTCCTCTTAGATCTCTGTTCTCCAGCCCGAGGCTGCGTCTTACGTTTTAAGTTCGTGAGATCATCCTGTTTTCTCCTAGCCAATCAAACCGAAATAGATTTTTCAACTTGCAAAATAGGTTCAGGAGATGGCTCTTTTCATCTCCTCAGTCCTGATGAGGCCAGCCTGCAGTCACCTCTGTGTGCACCACTCTCTTCCCCGTGTCCATCACCTGGTTTTCAGTACCGCCTTGGCGTCTCTCTCCCATGAGGCATCTATCTGGACCAGCTGCCTCTTCTTTGAGTTGATATTTTTATTCAAAGTAAACATGTTAGCATTCTTTTAAGACAGAAAGAATGAAGATGAAAATTGGCAGGAGGAGAAATAGTGCATTTCAAGCCCACAGTCAATCAGAATGGGTTGAAGTTTATTTCTTTACATGTGGGTGGGCACTAGTTGAAAAGTTTAGCTTTATTCCGCTGAACTGTTCTTGTATCTGTGTGGAAAATTAGTTGTCTGTGCGTGTATGGTTCTGTTTCAGAACTCGATGGTTTTCCACTGATCCGTTGGCCCACCTTTATGTCAAGACAGTGCCGCGCTATCTTGACTATCCCCTTATACTATCTTGGAATCGGTTAGGGTTAGTCCTTCAACTTTGTTTTTCTTTTTCAGTATTTCAGCTATTCTAGCTTCTTTGAATTTCCAGATGAATTTGAGAACCAATTTGTAAGTTTCTGCAAACTCCTGGGATTTTGTGTCAGATTTCTAGGGCTGTGGTCATAAAGCACCACAAACTGGTTGGCTTAAAACCACATGCATTTATTCTCTCACAGTTCTGAGGCCAGAAGTCCAAGGTCAAGGTGTCAGCAGGGCCATGTTCCCTCTGAAAGCTCTAGGGGAGGACTCTTCCTTGCCTTACTCTAATTTTCCCACTTACTTCTGCTGGGGACGTCTTAAGTTTACAATTAAGGTACTGGACGTCTCCCAGTATAGGTGTACAGTTTGAGCAGAATCCTTCAAAGATATTGCTTCAGCATCTTGCTCGCATTATTTCTGGTGATAACTCTGCTTTTATTCTTTTTTTTTTTAATTAAAGTACTGTCAGTTATAATGTGTCAATTTCTGGTGTACAGCACAGTGTCCCAGTCATGCATATACATACATATATTCATTTTCATATTCATTTTCATTAAAGGTTATTACAAGATATTGAACATAGTACCCTGTGCCAAAGAGCAGAAACTTTTTAAAAAATCTGTTTTCATCCTTAGGTCGTTCCTCTGTGAGCGACATGTCTTTTTCCTCTGGCGACTTTTAATGATTTCTCTTTTAACACTGGTTTTGAGAAATTAGTCGTGATGGGCCTCAGTGTACTCATGTCTCTGATCCACTTTGGTCAGTGGCTGCCCAAAGCTTGTCCTTTTCACGGTGAATGGCAGGAAGATAGAAAAAGCAAGTCAACCATGCAAGCACATTTCAAGCCTTTACTTGAATTTGTGCCCTGATATATCCCTTGGCCAAAGCACGACGCATGGTCAACCCCAAGTCAAGGACTGAGGAAGTAAACTCTTTCTATCATGAGGCCAGGGCAAGGCTAGCCAGAAGGATTATGCTCAAATTGTACACCTATCCTGGGAGAAGTCCAGTACCTTACTAGTAAATTTAAGATGCCCCTAACAGAAGACACTTCATGAAATACGGCACAGAAGATTCTTATAATTGGCAATATTTCCCACTGGATGGTCCCCCACGATGGTTTCCACATCTAACCTCCTATTTTAGGTACACATCCCAGGTCACCTTTTCCAGACTTTTGTTTATAGAACAGTAGGTGAGCTCAAGCTTCCACAAAGCTTAAGAATGTTGGGACCACATCTGATCTACTCCATTGGTGATGGACGTGTAAAGAGTGAGAAAAGATTACTTTTCTTTTGCTATGTTAGGGGAAGTTACATGTCACTATGTTTCAGCATGTGAGTACTTCTGTGCCCTTTTATAAAGGGCTACTATATTAACGGGCAGCTCTCTCAAATTACTCTTTGATATGAGTGCCTTAAGGGGTAACTCAAGATTAAGGGAGAACAAAATCATATAGAAATGGAGCCTGAAGAAGCCAGTTACACGTTTTGAAGGCAACCAAACTGGTCTGACGGATACTTGATGACAGTAATTTTACACAGATACACATCATTACTAATGGTAATTACTAACAGCATGATGTCCACTTGCATTTTGAGTATCCAATATATTTTGTTTAGTAGCTTCCTTGTCTTTATTACTCACGGTCATCTTACCAGGTATTATTACTCTCATTTTATGCATGAAAAACGGAGTCTCAAGCTGAACTGACTGCCCAGAGAGACAGCTAGCAAGTGGCAAAACTGGGTGCAAACCCAGATTTAGTTCAATCGTGGTCAAAGCATAGCTCGTTATAGGCTGGTTTTCTTTTTAGCCTTGATCTCTAACTTCCCATCAGAGCGTCCTTAAAGGGATCCATTAGGTTCATAAGGGACTAAGGGACATATTTGCTTGGGCTAAATTTTTACGGAGCACTTGCAGAATGTCAGGAATTCCTTTGCAGATCTTAGGGTTCCCTGAGATGTGGGACCGGGTCTCTGCAGCAGCCTGGAATAGCACTGGAGTCAAAGGGCAGCTGATAACCTCGATCAGCCCAATCTTCTCATCCCCAAGTGGGGAAGTGATGCATCTGCCCTTCAATTTTGTTTTAAAGATTCGCAGTGCAGGTAAAATGCTGTTGGGGGATAAAGTAATTCTTTCAAGGCAGCAAAGTGCATTAACAAGAGTTAATGTTCATATGTATCAAGTTCTTCGAAGAATGCCTAGCACATTCTAAGTGTAACAGAAGTGTTTGCAAAATGTTAAGTATAATTTGTACCAGCATAAAAGTTGATGAAAAACAAAATTCATGCAGATTTTGAATAGCGGCTGAGGGAATCAGTTGACAGTTTTGTGACTGCAATTATTAAAGACAGAAGGATCTCAGAAGAGCATTATCCTTGTGAAACTTAAAAAATTTAAATGAGGAATAAACATGCCGCAAAATAGATAACTCAAGACCAATAGCAGGATATAGTAGCAGATTTCCTTCTGTAATCCGTGTGGATATACTGAAAAAAAAAAAATATCTGTAGTCATATATTTCTAAATTTTAAAATTTTATGTCCATAATCAGTGTTAATTAAAATAACTCCTGTTCTTTAAAATTTTTCCCTAAACGTCTCTATTCTTATATAATATTTTATCTATTGTTGTGAACTGTCAGTTTCTAGGCAACAGATGGTCAAAATCGAAGAGTATTTCAAAAACCAGACACATGTAACTCGAACTGTGTGAAAACTGACCCCACTTCTCTCCACTGTGGTACAGTTTAAGAGGGCTTTATGTCAGCTCTGCCCTTGACCGTGTAACCTGAGCCTGGGTTAGACCAACGTCAAGTCCACGCCCTTTCCTTTCCTGTCATGATCCCGCAATAAATGAACTAATATTAATGCTTAGTAGTATAAACTTTTTTGTTATTATTATAGCAGGATTCTCATTCTCTATTTTTTCTCTCATTCTTACTTTCTTTCTAATCTAAGAATATTATTGGGGTGGGAGCTCATTTTGCAGTGAAACAGGGCATGTTTTTCTCTCTTTTGCTCCCTCATAAACACAGTTGGGACAAACAGTATTATGGATGAAGAATGGATCATAGGATAACTGAATCCAGGGACAGGGTACCTCTGAGGGGAAGAGGCAGGTGGGATGTGGTCACAGTCACAACGACCCCTTCCTTTTTAACTTTTAGCTTCACAGGGGACATGACAGCAGCGGGTGACTGTTAACAGGTGCACACCTTAGCCCATTTCATTCATCCGGTCCTCTGTAATTCTTGACCTGAGTTTTCTGAGCTGGAAGAGAAGGACATTCCTTAGATCTTGGTGGCCTTAGGGTTCATCTCTCAGACATCCTCTTTGTTGCCTGGACTTGGAGCTGCACAAAGGATAGAAACCAGGTCCTGGGCCGTGTTCCGGAGTGTCTTACATTACACTTGGCCTGTGTGGGTTATTCCCTCTCCCATGCATGAGCCACCTCAGTGGTAAATTATCAAAGCATGCTTGGGGGATATGAACTGAAATTAGAGGCTTGCACGTGGGTTAGATCGTGAAGTCTTACCGGATTCAAGCTAATGCGTGTTTTGCTTTAGCAGAACGAAGTCCCCGAGGTGAAGAAAGAGGAGACTTTGTTGGATCTGGACTTCGACCCTTTCAAGCCTGAAGTAGCACCTGTGGGTTCTGCTGGAGTCACCCACTCACCCATGTCTCAGGTATCAAGTGGGTTTTTGGACGTTTGGGGATGAGAGTTGATACACTTTAATAAGCTCAGTAAGGCGACAGGTGCCTTTCCCTGACCCCTCTCCCTTTCATCTGACTCTTTTCGGTTGACAGATATTTAGGAAAGGTGGAACGAGGACTTTATCGATGGCAGTTGTTCTCAACCTCCCCTACCATTAGTTTTCTCTGCCCAGGGAGCCACACTTCCACTGTGCCGGGGAGCATCCGTCTCAGAGTGGTTATCCATAGTGGCCCCTTTGCACGCAGAAGTGTCCAGGTTTGGGTGACACATTTCATGGCTTCCCTAAGGAAAACTCTTTATTTTGGTTTGGGGTTTTCTCTTCTTAATTTTTTTTCTCTACTTTCCTTCTTCATACTTTGCAAATTAAGGCATATTTGAAATAACCATGAGATTTTGCTCCAATGGGAATCTTTTTTGGTCTTGATCATTCTGAACTTGAAGTTGAGGTCCTCATCCTCCACATTACAGAAACTTACCCTTACATGCCCCCAATGCAGAGTAGGTCTTGCTTATCCAGGCTTACCCTGCTAATGACTTCCTCGCTCTCAGCATTTTCCCCTTCAGTGGTGGTTGTGATAGCATTGTCTAGCAGAGGGATACTGGTGGTGGGTGCTGTAATGACCTGTGGGTGATTGTTCCAGAGTATAGTTACCTTACAGTTGTCTGTGCTCACAGAAGGAAGTTAACTGAAAATTTTTGCTAACCAGATTTTTACATCAGAGTTTTTGATGTGGTTGGGGCAAACCCAAGGATGCTAGAGTATACTTCAAGTTAATTAATCAAGGTGTATTGTAAAACTCAACTTAGGAATTGAGACCCAGCTCAACTTCTGGTCCGGAAGCCTTCCTGGTACCTTATAATAAACCACGGGGGCATAGACAGCTCAGTGTGGCCCTCAATAAATAAAGCTTCACTTTAATCCATATTTTGTTCCGGAATGTGATTGAGTTTCTACAGACCTCCATGCTGGGACATTGGAACAATAAAAACTGAGATGTCAATAAAGCAGGCAACTCAGTAGATTAGACACTAGTCTGAAAGGTACTTTACAAAAAACATAAAGGCATCTCTTAGATGAATGCTTCAAGAAGTTCTGTTAACTCCCTTTTAAAATATTCACGATGTGCCTTTAGCATATTAACGCCTCCAAGAAGCCCTGCAATCAAAACAAACAAAGTTCAGATTTGTTTAACTTAGAGTTGCCCAAATTGGCTTGACCACGGAAGTCTGTTTTAATGAAACATTCTCAACATTCGCGGGAATGGTCTCTGAAGCTCATGCTGGGAAACGCTAGCGCAGTCACTGTCAGCAAGTCTGAGGGTTCTATCTTGGTGGCCACACAAAGCAGAAAAATGAATGGACATATCATTCGGAACGTCTCCTTTTCAGAGCTGTCTCATTGTGCAGACAACCAGCAGGGTTCGTGGGACTTCCTCTGCATTACCATCCAACAGTCATCACTTTAGTGGCAGGAGAAGAGTTTCCATAGTGGATGCTGTGATGCTCAGGGGGTCAGATGCCACGGCATTTCTGTCTGCAAGTTTGAATCAAGAGAGAACCCTCTGATATGAACTCATGATTACATTAATCCATGAATCACGCAACTTTGTGTGGATTTAAGACTAAGAGAGCCTTTCAGAATTTAAAGAACAACAACAAAATGACCTTGCCCATGCCGGCTCATTACAGGAAGCTTTGCTGTGCTCCTGAAACTAACATTGTAAATCGACTCCACTTCAACAAAAAATAAGAATTAAAAAAAAAAGTCCTTGGTTAAAACTTCAAAAGTCTTAGTTTCTGAAGAAAATGCATCACTGCCATCAGGGGAAACTGTGTGTGTCCCCCTGCTCTTCACTCGGGCCTGGTAATAAATTGCTCTGGCTTCCCAGTGGCCGTAATTGAGTCACCTCACTGCAGAGTCCTGTGGTCCAGCGCTCATCACGTCTCTTCTCTTGTGCTAAGAGGAAAAGTCTTAGGCTGAGGTAACAAGGAGCACAGAGCTATTAGATTCTGCAAACGTCTTTCCCCTTCACTCAAGATCATATCCCTTACCGACTGCCTGACCCCATGTTTTAAATTGATGGTCCCGCGGCTCACAGAACACCTTCCCCTGTGATCCCTGCAGTGTCCATGTGCGCGGACACGTCCTTTCCTGACCCCAAGGAGTGATAAGCACACTGCCTCACGTTGCTGCCTTCCTTTGAGGAAAACACCTGTGCTGTCTGCATGATGCCAGGATGTGCAGTAGCTTTTAGGGGCTACGATTCTTAAGGGACTGTGAAGCAAGAAAACATAAACCATCTGTATAATCAGAAAGTGCATATAAGGTGCAGAAGGAGTCCATGTACAAAAAACAGTCGAGCTGTTTTACACTTAGCCATTTGCAAGTAGGTGCTAACCCAGAGACCAGCCAGGCTGCCCGGAGCTGCAGGGTGGGGCCGTTAGAGGAAGCCCAGACCAACGTGGGGGGCGGGGGGTTCAGTCGGAACCACAGGTCCACCTTCTGTACTATGGAGCCCGAACAAGCCAGCTGTAATCCCATCTGGAAACTGACATATTCTTAGGATGAGAGTGCCAGGCTCCCTAATTCTCTGTTTACATTTGGAGATTCAAACGACTGCATAAACATGGATCCCTTCTAGTCACAGAGGCAGGAGCAGAGAAGCATGTGGCTTTAGCAGAAATTCTCAGTCACAAAGGGAATAAGAAAGAGACGTGTCCCCCACTCTCCCTGCACACGGTGGGAGTCATTTGAACCATCTGGATTCATTCCCCAGGATCAATAAACTTCACAATTAAAATGCTGGTGGTTAAGTGCAATTCACCCACATGTCTTAGGAGGCACCCTGCTAATTTACATGACTGCCAATTAGATGAGCTGTGCGTTACCACCCAATGCAGCATATTGAAGATCTACCTTTCTGAAGTTCATTTACCATCAAGCGGGTCATCCTCTTGAATTTGGTACGAGAGGAGGGGAGAGAAAATAGCGTTAGCAATGATTAGGATCGGCATTTCCTCAAAGTGTGATAAACTCTAATATTGGGGCCCCTTGTCTACTTCATTTTAATTGTGTGTGTGTGTGTGTGTGTGTGTGTGTGTTAAAGTTTATTCATGGTTCAGACATAGTTTTTCACTCATAGAGCAAAAGCAGATTGACTAGCCCTGTGCTGTCCGATAATGGTAGCCACTAGCCGCATTTGGGTATTTTACATCAGACTGAAATGTTAGGATGTAAAATTTAAAGTTCGGTTCCGTTACACTTGCACATTCCCAGTGCTCAGTAGCCCACGCGAGCCGTGGCTGCCACGTTGGGCAGAACACATGTGGGACATTCTCATCCCCAGAGAAAGTTCTGTTGAACAAGTGCTGACTAGATGTTTCGAAAATACTTATGATTTTATTTCAAGAACTTTCATCACCCCCGCATTGTTTACATGCTCGGGATTTGCCTGCTAATGGTATTTTTGTTTCTCTGTTTGCTTGCAGACATTGCCCTGGGACCTATGGACGGTAAGAGAACTAAGAACGCTGTCTTTTAACGTCTCTGGATGGCTAAACATTTGGGAACCTCGCTATATTTTACTCCATCTGTGATGGAAAGAAGACGCAGACGTTTCTGATGATAATATGGTCCCCTAGGGCAGCCATCAGCTCCCTGATGGGTCTAAGCGTTCCCTGCAGGTGGAGACGATGGCGAGGGAAGCGTGTCGGTGCCAGACTCCTGGGTGAGCAGGAATGCAGTGTCGTGCCCTTTGTGCCTCCTCCTGTCATTACTGGGGGCTGGAGGAACTGCTGTAGCGAAGGGCAGCATATTTGCTATTGCCTTTAAATGGAGCACGTGGAACGTGTGGATGAAAAAATGTAAAGGACGGGCCACTCTACGCGGGGAACCATTTCTTCCATTATTATTGTCAGTGAAGCCTCGTTCATAAGAATTTGAGCTTTAGAGCCAGATAGTCCTGGATTTGAGTCCAGACTCTACTTCTTATACCCATATGACTTTGGGCAACTTCTAAAACTCTTTAAGCCTCAGTTTTTCTCATCTGTAATAGAAGGGTAATGACACCCACCTCAGAGGGTGGTGTGAGGCTGAAATGAGATGGCGTGGGCAGGGCAGGCAGCCCAGTGTCCGGCGTGGATCAGTGAAAGGTCGATGCGACTGCTAATGTTATTTGTTCAGCTAATTTGATGTGCAAGGATGAGTATTTCCAGAATTTAGAGCTGAGAATAAAATGCAAACAGAGCTTCGTGGTGGCCACGCCTGTGCTTTGGAATTAAGGAAGTGGCCGCACCCAGATGGAGCCTCACAGCCCTGGGTAGAGCCTTTGTCTGCCTGTCTTAGAAGAGCCCGAGCTCGCGTGGTCTTAACAGCTCAACCCGAGTTCCGTGTCTCCGTCTGTGTTAGTGAGACAGCAGCAGGAACGTTTGGTAGATCTAGATTTTTAACAGCCTGATCTTCTGAGGTGACATTGCTGCCTTCTTCCCTTAGAATGGAAAGGTGACGTCCCCTTCCCTTCCTTTCCATGGGAGCTTGAAGCATCGTGGAGAGCTCTCAAGAGAAGAGCTGAAAAATGTTGAACGGAAACATTTTTTATAGGAAGCTGGTTTTACTTGTATGTTCCCAAGAAGGGATACGTGGATTGATATTGAGAACATCTGAATTCTAGCCTCAACTTTGTGTTAATTCTTTTTTTTAGCACACTTTTCCTTCCCTAGCTGGGAGAGGCTGGAGGTGTCATTTAGAAGGAGGGTTGACTAGTTCAGAGGACAGACCTGGGAATGGTAACAATGACAAGACTGTAAAGCAGCAGCCCCCTGGATATAGTCGCTCACACTTCTGGATCTTCTCAGCTGCCCAGTGTTATTTCCCTGTGTGCAGACGAGCCTTCTAGGTGGGGAGGAGAACAAGAGGCAAGCCCTCCAGGCAGTCAGAGTGGTTAGTACGTCAGATCTGCCTCCATCCAAGCACCACCCCAAAGGCAGAACCAAGGGCAGGATGAGTTGGGGAAAGATTTTATTCTGCTCTTAAATCAGAGCGTGCGATACTGTGTAATTTTGTGGCTGCGAATGCTTGATCTTATTGTGCTGTTCTCAAGCTTACTTATTTATTTGAAACTTGGCACTCCAGAGTGCTAAAGCAAACGGCATATAATAGCCATAAAACCCCTTTTTGATACTAGAAAATGACAGAGGCTTTCTTCATGTTTCAGTGGGGTGGTCTTAAACAATGTTGGAACAAAACTCATTCCTCTTCCGTAACAAGTTGCAAAATTTAATATCAACCCTGTAAAAGCCAAAGGCTTCAGCAGTATGTTGACTTTGGACTGATGGGATTTTAATATGCTGGGGGAATTTTCTTTTCATGTCTTATGATTGTGATTATGATTATTTATTATTATTATTTTACTCACACAGACGAGCACCGATCTGGTACAGCCGGTAGGTAAATGTCCAGAAAATTCTGGATTTTTTTGGTATTTAATATGCATTGTTTACATGACATATTATCTAGAATGAGCTTTTCTTCTCATGGCATTGCTAGTCACAGATTTAGCCTTAAGCCATTTAATTTAAATACGCTCTAGCTTTGTTTAACTGTTGCTACCCTACTGAAGAGCTTTGTGTTTCTCATCAGCGCTTACCATGATCTATTTCATCTTACGTTTTTGTTTTTGTTTTTTTCTTCCTTTGCTCTTCTGCATACTCTAAAGACTGATTCTTCAAAAAGTCTTTCCCTGTGTAACCTGATCATGGAGGAAACTCCAGACAGTGGGTTGGCCGAAGAAATTCACAGATCTCAAATTGATTTAGGTGCACTTATGTGGGGCCCTGATGCTAGTACAGAGAGTGTCAGCCAGGAACTTCCCCAAGGTGGGTCGCAGGAAGACTCTGCATGTGTCTCTGAAGCAGAGCGAGACGTGGGATTATCCACTGGGATGCTTCCTTCTGCTGACTGGCACACGGTAGCTGAAGAGGGTGAGCATGTCCTGGGGCCAGCCCCTCTATGTGGAAGTGAACAGCTGCTCCCGGAGCCCGTGCCGGGGGCTGAATTTGCCATGGCTGCTTCTGTGGAGTTGGAGCAGCCTTATGATTTACCTGATTCAGAGATCCCAGCCATGGAGACTGGTGGCCTGGTCCAAGAAAGTCAAGAAGCTGTTAAGAAGTCAGAGGAAGAGGAAGACCAACAGAAGATCCAAGATTCTATCTGGGCAGGTGTGGAGACATGTGAAAAGGTAGACACTGGAGCTGTTGGTATCAAGGCACTAGAAGGTACAGAGGAATTTGAAGAGAAAGTGCATGAAAGTACAGGAAACAGGGTAGTAGATCTTTGTAAGACAACAGGCAAGCAAGACCGGGAGACCTTAAAAATCAGTGAAGAGGGAACTAGGAAAGATCTAAGTGCTGGGTGTGAGGAAAGCCTAAAGACCAGTGAAGAGTGTCTTGAGGAAACTGACATATTAGAAAAAGAAATGGAAAGTGTAGATATGATAGATGAGTTTAGTGACAGAGACCAAGGGCTGGGTGACAGGATTCAAGTAGTAATAAATAATTGTATGGTTACAGGGGGTTCTGGAGCTAGACCTGCCATTCACACAGGTATTTTGAATCTGCCTCTCCAGACTGACTCTGTATCTAATACTGAAGATGCCAGCTCCGAGGGATGGGGTTTAGCTGGAAAAGACAGAGAGAAAAATTTGCTAGACCCTCCTGACCACGATGTAACGTATCCTTCAGCACAAGGCAGTGCAGACGCTGAAGAGATTCAGTGGGAGGCTGTGTTACATGCTCCTGGGGGTGACCAGGATGAAAATCAGGCTGTTGTTTTATCAGTAAAGCATGAAGCGACAGCTCAGACTAGGACAAATCTTAGCTGTGCTCTGGGAACTAATGCAAACAGAAGAGATTGGTGTTTGTGTCAGGCTGGAGATCCATTCATAGAGGGAGCTGAAAATACAATGACTGGGAACTGTAGCCACACCATTAACTTGCCAAGAATTGCAAAAACGGACTCTTGGGGGACAGATCCAGGTCAAATCTGGCAGCCAAGCTTGGATTCAGGAGCAACTAATATAGATACATTGGAATGCTCTGGTATACCAGATAGCCAAGCAAGTGGATTTGCCAGTTGCCTTGATTCTATTAACCACTGGCCTATCAGGGATACGAGAGGCTTAGATAATTGCTGGGAACATTTGGATACATTTGGGAGCAAGAAAGGGATGGAGGTGGACTTACTAGGGGATGTAGGTGGGGAACAAGCCACTGCTAGCTGCTGGGAACAAAACCAAGAGATAATTAGACCTTTGGTTCTGGGAGCCTCCCAGAATGCTAGCATCGAGTGTCCCCAAGACAGTGACACCAACAACTCAGATTTGTCTGAAGATGAAATTGCTAACCAGAGATATGGATTGTTGTACCAAGAAATAGAGGCTGATAAAGAAGAGGTACTTACCCCAGTATGTAGTATAGACTAGCCAAAGACTTCTGTAGGTTCTGTTTTTCCTAGTGTTTCTCACCTACTTCATTATCCATCACTATCTTCTCTAAGGTCTGCCTCATCTCCTTGACAGATTGTCCTGTACCTCTTGAAATCTGTGCACACCAAACACAAATAGGTTGACAAAAAAACAAAACCAAAAACAATCGAAAAGATAAAACAATGACAACAACACAAAGAGCAGAATGACTGTGTTGGGAACTAATAAGAATCTATTTTACCATCCCATTTACTGAGCTTTTTTCTTTCTACTTTCGTTTTTACTGTTCGAACACTGAAATATATATAGACCAGACTAATTTACTGTTCCTAGAGTGGTTCCACCACCAATAAAAACACATGAAATGCTTTTACACAGGCCCGCTGAAACTGTGAAATCTCATAATAGTTGTTCATTGAAATGATGTATTAGAGAAATCCTGGAAATGCTTCTAGAGTCTATCGATGGCTTAAAAAGAGCTATTTAACCCCTCACGGCTCTTCTCTGAAATCATCTTCTCATTATTGAGAAAGTGGGCTTTGGTTAGCACTGAGCCCCGTACCAGTAATGACTGTAAAAATAATCTTTCTTTTCTTGTCAGCCTATTTGAAATAAAACATTTCCATTTCCTAAGCACCTTCATGCGCAGCAACCTTTTGTATAATTTTTAAATTCGTGGTGGTCTTTATTTTCCACCTTCTCTTAGAGATATTTACTGACCTTACAAAAGTAATGAAAAAATTAACGTTACTTTGATTTCCATTTCTGTTTAGGCTTCTGGTGGTTCATTTAATGGATTTGCCCAGGTAAGAAGTCGATTTGCTGGCAAAATCCATCTGTTGAGAAGGATGCAAAGTTTTAAAGTGTGGACCTCTAAGTCACTGGAAAGCATCGTGTTTGAGCATGTCGACACAAAGCTTGACCCCACTTCTGGTGACTTCAGTAATGGAAACAGTAGTAGCAGCAACGTTGCAGGGCTGTTGTGAAGGTTAAACGAGACATGAATGCAGAGCACTTATCCTGGCAGCCTAGCTCATACTAAGCGCTCCATAACTATAGTTAGCTGTTGCTAATATTATTAGATAGTCCATGGAATTCTGTTGAAGGAATTAGGAAGTAGAAGTTGTCCTTATCTGAGGGATCTATTAGACTCAGCTGTCGGAAAAGAGGAGGTAAGATTGTTTTGAACTAATGAGATGGGTCTTTACAAAATATAAGAGATTTTTAGGTGCTTCCTTCTAAAGAGTCACACAGGAGCCGTACTACACAGAACCTTACGTCTTCGGTGGTTCTTCAGGAAGGAGCTGTCGGGAGATCAGAAACCACTGGTTGCCTCAAGCCAGTAAGACAGTATTTTCTTGGGAGTCTGTGGAAGAGGAGCCACCAATGGACTGTCGCAGTCCCATATATATCCCAACAGATGGACAGTTGTAACCCAAGCAAAAGGCAGGCCCCATGGCTGTCAAGTTCACGGCATAAGTTCTGAACACCTCTTCAAGGGAGACTTCAAATATACGCGTGTCTGTGATGAATGCTTTGTTTCGGAATATCAGACACGAACAATTTTGAATTTTAACATTGAGAATTTTTCCATTTAAAAGTTTGATTACTTTCCCCCATGTTACCTATAAAAAGATAAAACCCACTCATACACCCACACCCAAGTACAGTGACACACAAAAATGCAGAGAGACGATAATGTGTCTCTCCCATCTGCACAGGACGCTTTCGAAAGATAAGGTCCTAAGAATTGTTATTCATTTCTCATTTTTTATGACTTATTTTTATCAGTTATAAAGGCATGTAATTTAAAGAGTAACACAATTTTATAAGAGTTTTTTAACTTGAAAACTTAACCCACCCTCCTCCATTTCTCATTTCTTGGAGAAAAAGACTTTCACTCCTTGTAGCAGATTCTCTGGTTTCACCGCCATGAGCCTGCGTGACTTCTTGATTTCTGGAGCGTTAGCTGTTGACTCCTCTGTCTGGGAGGTGGGGCTTACAGCACTGTCAACCTCCTACCATTCACATCTCTCCCCGGCTTCCTGTCCTTCCGCTGTGCAGCTTCATCCCAGCCACCCGGCCAATCGGTGGTAGTGTTATCCTGATGCTATAAATGTGATTAGTGCTCACGTCACAAAGCTTGCATTTCCTTTTCTGCCAATTTTCTGTTTTCCTTTGAGGCAATAATTGTAGGGCCTTGTTTGTGAGCTTCTGAGTTCATTTGCTTTGTTTTCTAGGGACCTCCTACGAATTCAACCCCAAACTCAGTAGTTACAAAAATCACCTCCTGTTTTGTTTAAAACATGAGTCTGTAAGTTTCGTCCTCCTGAAGAACTTGCCTGTCAGTCCTGGACTGCTCCCGTCTGACCTGGGGACGCTGTGGCTGTGACTTGCTGCCACGGCTGTCATCGCAGGGTCTCCCATCACATCTGCCGCGGGGACTGCCCTGACTTCTCTTGTCTGTCTCTCCTCTCTTTTCGGGACACAGATCTTCCTCATCTGTGGTTAAACCCCTCATTTGGGTACAGAGCATCCCCTTCTAGTTTCCTGAGGAAAATGTGCACAAGAAACACGTACTTGGGACCTTCTCCATTTGAAAATATCTTTATTCCCACGTATATAATGGACTGTTGGTTTGGATATTATATTGCACGTTGTAAACCATTTTCCTTTAGAATTTTGAAACCATTGCTCCCCTCAATTCTACCTCCTGGTGTTGCCACTGGGAAACTGTCATTTTGATTCTTGATATTTTGTAAGAACCACCTCCTGCACCCCAGCCCTTTCTCTGCCCTATTTTATGCCCTTCCCACCTTCTTTTTCTCTTTCTATCCGAAAGTTTGTGCCATCTTCCTTATACCGTAGTGTCTCTGAAGTTTGACAGTGATGTCCTATGGTCTGGGTCTTTTTCATATATTACACTAGGCCCTTTTAATCTAAAGATTACGTCTTCCAGTTTGGGGGATCTTTTTTTCACTGATGATTTCTTTTCTTTTGTTTTCTCACTCTGTGACACTTCTTTTTCGTATGTTGGCTTCTTAAGCTAGTCTTCCACTTGACTTTTCTTCCCCCACTTTTTCCTTTTCTCTTTCTCTGCTTTCCAACTCTTCTAACAGATTTTTCACTTCTATATATATATTTTTAATTTCCAAGGGCTCTTTTTGTTTATTGAATATTTGTTTTTTAATAGTGTCCTCTTATGAATACAGCATCTTCATTGTATCTCCAAGGGCGTTAATAATAATAATCATTTTTGAAGGTTTTTACCCCCTGCAAAGTCTTCATTTCTTCCACTTTTTAAAAACTATTTCATTTCTCCCTTTAATATTTGAGATTTTTCTTAAGTGCCTGGTGATCTTGGCTGTCTATTCGTATTTAGGACTAGGACACCAAAAAGCTGAGAGACTTGTAAAAGTAGGTAGAGTTCATTGACTCTCGGTATTGCTATAGGATTTTCTGGCTCATCTTTCTGTTGGTGACGTCTTGATGTTAAATTCTCTAGGGGCTGTTTTTTTCTCTCTGTGAACTGGTCAGATTACACAGGAAAGGCTCTTCTGGTCTCCTGTCTGGAGTTTATGAGCCTGGCTCCCAGCATGATGAGAGATGGATTTTCCTAGAGATCACTGTTCCCTTAGATTTCCTCCAGCTTGATTTTTTTAGGATTCATATCCTGAATGAATATATTGTTCACAGCTTTTAAATTACGGTTCCTGACTTACTCATAGAGGCGATAGCAGTATGATTAAGGTTTCAACATTTAAAACGTTTCAATTTGTAGCTTAGACCCACCAACTTCTAACTCAGTGTTCATGCCCAGAAGGGAAGCTGAGGACCAAAGATGCCTCTGAAAATTCGGCCCTTTATTTCATGTCGCTCATGGGATCATCGAATTCTGCCAGCTTAGATTTATATCTAGAATAACTACCGTCAAAAATTAGCTTTGCATTTTTTTGCTTTTCTGATTAAAAATAAAAAGAGACAAAAAAACACTTTATAATGTATTCATTGACACAATTGGTGGGAGCTAATTTAACTGATATCTTTGTTGCTGCTTTTCTGGCAAAGTAACTGAAACCCTAAAAATTCTTAATTGTGTGCTTTATCCCCAACTTTCAGCCCCAGGACACTTCATTATTCACAATACAGACAGACCAGAGTATGATCTGTGACTTGGTAAGTCAATTTGGTTTGTATCTTGGGGACGTTGTTAGTTGGCTGAATGTTCCGAGGTTGATCGTTGTGGGTTATCCAGAGCTTGAATATCCAGAGTGTGGTTTCCGTAGCCCCCCTCTTTTCTAGAATGTAGGAAGCAAAGCTTCTGAAAGAGCTCACCGTGACTTTGAATGGGGTTGCTTCTATTTTATAAAGGCACCGTGATCCCAGAAAAAATAAAAGTTTCCTAATTACGGGCTTCCATGGGACACAGTATATCCATCAAGGGCATGACTATAACTTAGGCTACAGGATTGGAAATGAAATTACCTCAAGAATTCATTTTTCAGAACAGATCCTTGCTTTTCCTTGAACCTGAAGCTACCTCGTGTCTCATCTCCTCCCTCTATTTTGCGAGTGGTAGTGGTGCACAGCAGAGATGCAGTTTCTACTCTGCTGACAAGTGAGATGAGAGAAAAGCTTAGCTGGGGAACGAGTAGGAAGCAGAAAGCTTACTCTCGGTGTTAGAGGAGATTCTTACGTTTATCGTGGGAAACGTTTTTGGCACCAGCTCACTAGCAAAGTTGGATGGAGAGACCCTGAGGGATGTCATCACTGTGAGCGTTGTCAGTGACACACTGCAGAGGATTCAGGCTCTCTGAGGATTAGTTCATGAGGGTTATTTGTAGCTTCCTGGTTTCCCCTGGGAATGGTATAGGATTGTCCCAGCTCCTGGCTTGCACTTTGGAAACTTAGAATTGGGTTCAAGCAGAATGGATTTTTCTTTTTAGATGATTTTACTTCTCAGTAAGGAATTCTGCTCTGGAAAGGTTAATTTGTCTTTAAGATTAATTTGATATTTTTCAAAAGAAAGTGTTTCTCTAACACCTTGTCCATAGATTGCTGTACTTTTGTCTTTTGGGGTAACCAGGTGAAAGGCAGGGTCTGTGAGGACTGCAAATAAAGATTTAAATGTTTAAAATTCCGGTTATGCTGGTGTTAGTGTTGGAGCCAGAGGGACTTCTGTTTCACGTTCGTTGGTGGTTTTCAGCCTGGGTGATGGAGTAAGGGTTATACTGATGCTGGAGGATGAGATTTTTAATTATCGGCTGTGAATGGGTTAAGAAAGAAGGAGACATACTGATATAAAAAGAAAGGCAATGGGTCAGAATTCACACCTGGTGGGGGTGGGTGTAGCTCAGTGGTAGAGCACGTGTTTAACACGCACAGGGTCCGGGGTTCAATCCCTGGTCTCTCCGTTAAAAAAAATTCGCACCTATTACTGTTGCAAACGTCCTGGCATAGAATTCAGTGGGTTTTAATTTCTCTGAGCATCTCCCTACCCCCGCAGCTGGTCCTAGGGGCTTCTATTGCCTGCTCTTCCCTTCTCTTTCTGTACGTTCTCTGAAGCCGACTTCTTCACTTTCTTTCCACTGGGGAACTTAGCTTTGTCACACCCAGCACTGCAGACTTCTTCACTTTCTTTCCACTGGGGAACTTAGCTTTGTCACGCCCAGCACTGCAGATGCTGCTAGTTTCAGCTCTGCCCCGTGAGGAGCTAGAAGATCATAGTGAACCTACGTCTCCCGCTGAGTTGTGATTATGTGACATTTTCCCAGGGGTGGGACCATTCCCCAGCATTGGTTCGTTGACTGGTTTGAGCAACATGGAGGCTGCACCTCTCCCCAGTCTGCACCTTATGACCTCACAGGACATCCCTTGGGTACAAGTTTAAACCCTTTTGAATTGGCAGACCTTGCTCTGGGCTCAGGATTGCCTCCATGGCCTTTGAAATTCTCACCAAATTAGCTTCCCCAGGTTTGGAGAAGCAGGGCAGTAAAGCAGTCACCATGTTGGAATGAGACTGGACTCTTAACCGCACTCTCCCAGCCCATCTCCTTTTCCTCTGCTTTGACCTACCTTCCCGCTTATCACAGAGGATGCTGGAAAATGTGCACCAAAGCTACGTTACTCCTTTTATCCTAAAACAAGAATTCCATTTCTAAATCTCAGAATTAAACCGTTGTGGCTTCCTGCTACCACTAATATATATATAATATACCTCTCCTCTGAATGCACAACGGTCACTCCTCCAGCACACAGTAGGAGATCGTTGCCAGGGCTCCCAGGTGGGGACGGCATGATATCAACCCATTTGCAGTGTCTGCACCGGAGGCTTCTGGTAGAAAAGAAGTGATCGAAGCAGGGCACAGGGCTACTTTAAGATCATTCCAGGAGATGTTGTTTGCATTTTTCCTCTGTTGTTCTTTCTAACTTGACAAAGTATTTACAATTTTACATCATCTTAGAAGGACTAGAAAGGTGACTTCTATTTCCAAATTTGAGAGGCTGATTTTATGTACAGTCATGCATTCAGTGGGTCCTGTTTGACCCCCTGGAAATTCAAGCGTTAAACTGCAATGTTATATTGTAATATTCGGTTTGATGTTATAGCAGAGAGGAAAGTGTTGTGCTTTACGGGACATAATGAATCTCTCCTCCTCTTCGTACTTTGTTTTCATTGAGTTATTGTCTGGCTTCAGCAACCAAGGCAGTTGGACTCATTTATGAAATCACCCTACTTATTCTTGGCATATATATAAAACTTCAAAATTTCTTCAGACTTCCAAGAAACCCAGACTCTGATGCAAATATTCTTTTCATTTTAAGTTACCTTTGTGTTTGTTTTTTTCTTAATGTACAAAGTTAGATTTATTGGATTCCTGTCTTGAAAATTCCCTGGGCTCCTCATTCTCCACTGCAGACTCAGCTCACGGGGGGCCCAGCCATCTGCTCATGGGTGTCTTGGTCTTCTCAAATTACCCTTCCTGTCCTTGCTGTGTAGGTCATTTGACACCATCCTTTCATAGCAAATCACCTTGACTTCCGAAATGGTAAGATCACACCCTGAGAGCTGACAGTATCTCTTCGCTGCTATGAAAACTCGTTCCATTATGAAGATAATTCCTTTTGAACAATACAAGTGAAACCATTTCCCATAAAGAACTCCTGAGAGTCTATTAGAGTGAATTTTATCTCGTTCTTTCTTAAAAATCATGTCAGATCACCCTTTAAAGGTTACAAAAACCCGTAAGAATATCAAATCTCTGTACACTTATCTACCCAAGTGTTCTTTCATATTATTATGCCTTTTGAAGAAAAGAGTGGCATGCTCCTGGCATGTGTCACAATGGAGGATTTGGTGGGAGGGCCCAAGGCAAATATTTTGTGTATTTTTCCATCAAAAGGCTATTCATTATCTATTTTTTATAGTCACAGCATAACTTCTCCATCACCTCCCTGTGGGACTTAGCACATGCATCAAGTTCAGTGGAACTCAAGGTGGCTTTTGATTGCTTATGGCGAAAGTTCCTAATTTCTCCAAAGTATTTAAATACTTTGATGGAAAAGGATCTTAACGTGCCCTCCAATGGCCATTCATTTTGTGAAATAGTCATGCTAAATAAATATGTAACATTAACCTAAGTCGAAAGAGAGGTAACAGTTTCGGTAGTAGCCATGGTAACAGGCATCAGCTGTGGTAATTTTAATAGCCTCTTGTTATTTATTACTGCTCACTTTAAAACTGGAAAAAGTCTGGAGCTAAGAGATTCCAGAGGCTTGGTTCAGCATATCATTGGAATCAGGAGGGTGTCTGTGCACAGAGGTCGCAGTGGGAGGAAAAGATCTCCGTCTTGTCCGCGCACGTTGAAGAGTCTGATTGGTACCACAGAGAATCCTGCCATGTGTTTCCTTAATTAGTTTATTATATGAAAAAAACCGCTGGCCAAGGATTTTATCGGAGGGAGAAGTGGAATAAGGGACTGAACAGGAAGGCACCAGGCAGCCAAGTGTCTGAGGTTGTGGTGGCTCCTTGCCACGTAGCTGGGTCTGCTCCTCCCGGCTGGGGCCGGGGCACAGTGGCTTCATAGTGACCACGCAGGAGAATGCATTTTGATCTGAATATTGGGATGACCCCTCAAGTTTTTGGTTGCGATGCATATCAACGGAGGTTGGTGGAGGGGCGGGTCCCAGAACTGTGTTCCCTGGGGACTCTTCCTTACTCCCTGCAACTTCCAAAGGTGGGATCTTCTAAGCTCTCCTCTCTCTGCTCAGTAGCAGAAAATACTGTTTTAAGATCTCTTATAGACATCATAAGGAGATGCTGAAATGTTGAAAGTAAGTAAAATAAATAGCCAAAATGGTACGTCTTTGTCCAACTTCAAGGGAAATAACAGTGCTTGATGGTGGTAACACGAAGCTTAGTCAGAGTTTATTCCTAGACTTTTCAGTTCTAATAAAGCCCGTGATGCCAAGTGTGGGCTTTTTTCCAGCACAGATTTAATGAAGCGAATTGCTTGTATGTTGACGAAGAAAATCTTGCTTGTCCAGCGTTCTGTAATCTATTCACATGCTGAATCTTTTTCCTCTAACCCTCGAATCAAACCATCGAAGGCTGAATCTGAACAGGCTCCGCCCACCGAGCCGAGAGTCGAGGAGCCGCCTGCGCCCCCTGCTGCCGGGCCGGACCTCGGACTGGACACGCGGGCTGAGGAGCCAGTGGAGGCGGCAGTGGTGAGTGCCACCTCCCTCCCACCCTCCACCTGCCTCCCCTGCCACAGCCCTGCTCACCTCCAGATCCCCTGTCTCCCTCCTCATTCATGCTTCACTTGGGCGAGATCACCTCCATGTCTGTCATGGCTCCCCCAGGTTCAAATGACCATTACTCCTTTGACAGTGACAGTTCATTCTCTTACTTTTTTAAAAAAGGAAGCTATTCAGAGACCTGATCTGATGCTGTCGTGTAGCCACAGGCTTGGTTCTCAAAAAGGAAAAAAGGGTGCCTTGATTTTTCCTGGTACTCTCCTGTGCATGGTAGACAGGTTGTAAGAACTCCCAAATGACCGGACTTGTTAATGCTGTAGTCCACCTGTGATGGCTGGAGGTGGGCCTTCAACGAGGGACCAACCTGTGGGTGATAAACAGAAGGATAACAACTTTGTTGGCTGAGTCTAAATGCTGATTTCTTACCATAGGAATTTTGTAGGTTGGTTAAGGCCCAATGAGGGATTGAAATCCCACATGAAAAATCTATGAATCTATAAGGATTCCTATGCATACAACCATTTGCTCAAAATCAAGTCTGGTGCTGGCTCTTATAATGAGAGGGACTCCAAAGATGTATTTTATGCAAGGATGGGCACCCATTTGTCTACCTGGAAACCTGCCCTTACCTTGCCCCACATAGCCATGTCTCACACCACATTCAAACTGGGATGGGCTCTATATGCACCACATTGAACTGGCTAGCGTAACACTCATGAAAGTGTGGAATGATACCAGGAAAATTTAATCTGAAATACCCATGGAGAGTGAAAACTAGTTTACTTATGAAATGAGGTTAAAATGTCTCCCAAGAATTTCAATCAGGGTACCACTTCCTACAGCCTTCGTAGAATCTGTACCAAGAGGAAAATCAATCTCTCTATTCCCCAAAATAACATCGCCTAGATTAGGTAACTAGAAAAATGAAAGTTTTATTTCTTGCTGTTGATGCCCTAGGTTATTTTGCTGGGAAAAGGGAAGGTCATCTGTCAAATCTATCATTTATTAATAGAGTAGAGAAAATAAATAATAGGGCAAGACAGTGATGCAAAATACAAATTAAGAGTAACTCAAGAAAACGGTCATATTTGCCATGTAAAGATACAGATTGGGACCAAGTCCTGTAAGGAAAACAAGAAATGTGTTCCTTCTAGGAGCATTGCCTGCACAGAATTTAGGCTGGGGAGCGCTGAGGCTCTGTGCTGCAGTGTCCAGAATTTTTCTTCCTAACCCTCATTCCTAGATTCCCAGGGATCTCAGTAACGCCATGCAGATGGACCATTTTCTTTTGGCATCAGATTGTGATCTGTCCACCAAACTTAGCTTTAAGATGGCTTAAAAAACAAAGGAAGGGAAAGATCCAATTGAACTTTTGACTACTCTTATAATTAAGCAGAGAACTGATTTTTAAAAGAATATGGACGATGCCAGAGGGTTAGAAAGGTATTGATTAGGTTCAGATATTGATTTAGAAATTGCTTCAATTCTGCAAAGTTCTCACTGAATTCCTATTTTTAATAGCAGCACAAACTCCATCTTTACCAGTGCTTTTAAACTGCACTGATTCATTGCCCCAGACTATTCAGTGGAAGGCTTACTGTCGGAATGCCCGTGGGTTTGAGCAAGGACGTTTGGAGGTTGTGCCGTAGGTTAAAGATGTGAAATAGACAAGCTAACGTGTTAAAGGCTCCGATGTTAACCCTCCATCTCCCATCTTAGGGCCATACCCACATTCCTCTCACACCCATCTCCACTTTAACACACTTAGATAGGTAGGCTTTTGTTTTTTCAAAATCTAAGTTCATCGGTCTTCCAATGAACAATCTTAGTAGCTACTAGTTATCAAGTCCCAACTATGTCGTACCTACTACATCCGTAATGATTTATACTCTTTTTAATCAAAGGTGATGTTAAGAATATTTAACAAACTGCATGGTACAAGCACCAGCCACCACTAATGCCAGCTTCCCTAATGTTGAGGAAGGAGCTATTTGGAAGAATTCTTCATTCTGAAAATACTTATCTCCTAAAGCTTGTTAGTGAAGTTTAGAGAGTAGAAAATTTAGAAGTGAAATGTGAGGTGATTTGGAGAGTCTTACGAAGGATGCAGGCATCTGCGGAGCTGCAGAGGTGATGTATGAACAGCAGGTGCGGAGCTCACCGTGTGCGTCACCCTCTCTGAAAAGAAAAAGTTTGAGCAGCTCATTACTCCATCCTCCAATGGACTGAAAATAACAGTAAGGGAGGGCAGCTTGCAGCAGTTCGGTTTGCCTGATGCTCATCAAAAGTGGCTACTTTCATGTGTTTTAGAATCAACACACTTGGATGAAGTCAGTTCTTCCCCCTGGTCTCCCTTCCACTTAAGAAAATAACATCATATAAAATGTATTTTTGTTCTCTAACCTAGGTTTCTAGCCTCTTTCGTCTGGTCATGGTTAAGATAAAATATTAGGGTTAGTTTTTTTCTATAGAAAGGTCTTTTCTCTTGCAAGATGGGTGATATTTAGTTGTAAAGATTGAAAAACCCACACTGTGTCCCGGGCATTAATTAACAGGCTGGCTGTGGTTGCCATCAGTCAGGATGGGGCTGACGCGACCTTTTGAGGTCATCATTTTCGCTATCGAAATGTCACCACATGGTTATTATTTTCCGTCTTGACAGAGTGCATTTCATATGAGGTGAAATTGATGGTTGTTTTGCTAAAAAAAAAAGAAAAAAAGAAAAAGAAAAGAGTCAAATGTAATTTCAAAAACCGGAAATTTAAGCAGCAGCGCACAAAGAAACCTGGGGCTTTCAAGAAAAGTTTAATTATTACATTTTTGTTCGTTGTTTTATTCCTCATATAGTTAATACTGTCTTTAGCTTTGCCCTGCAGCACCACATTTGTGCTAGTCTATCTGCAGGAAGCATTTTAAAAGCAGACACTCGCTACTTCTCCAGATGTTTCCATGTTATATAAATACTGAAAATTTTCTTTAGGAAAAACAAATCAATATTTGTTTAGATACGTATCAGAGAATTAGGTTAAAAACACAGATAAAGATGATTTTTACCTCCATTTACTTCATTTTCTTGCAGAGATCCCCTTTGACCTTTTCTCTAGATTTCTGTCAGCTCCCGTATTTTACTCAAATGATGTGCAGTGGACCAATGCCTTTTTCCTGCTATAAGTTTTAAAGAAGCAATGCAGTGTAATTAAATTTAAGGTTAACATTGTTTCCCAAAGATATAAATGGGGAAAAGATCGAGGTGGATATTCTTAGAATTTTAAGAATAATTTTAGAATCCAGAAAGGGTGAAATGCTGACCCATTGTCTTGGGGATGACTTTTGGTTTTGCTGTGTTTCGTTTTTCAAACATTTCCGCAAACTTAAGTTGACTCATCAAGACCAGTTTAAACCAACAAATATATACAAATAAACATACAGGCTGCAGTCTGTGGACCTCATCTTGCCAGGAAGGGGTATTTGTCTCTGTGTGAGTAGAATGCACGTGCTAGACTCCCACCTGCATTCAGCTTATGGTACGTGTGCGTCCTCTGCAGGCGTCAGGCTGTGGTCTGGATGTGGGGGATATGGTGGTGCAGGGAGTGGGCCTGGCTCCCGCCATCTTGGTTCACACAGGCTGGAGCCGGAGGAGGCAGACAGGACACAGCGGTCGGGCATCCTTCTGGGACGGGCATGTGCGTGGGAAACAGCACTGAGGTCACGTGAAGCGTGAACACGAGAGCTCGGGCTTCACTGTGCCTCTAGATGTGAGCTCCGCAAAGTCAGAGGAAGATGCTGAAGACCAGAGGAGGCTGGGCGTGGCTGATTTCTTGTCTGCCCTTCATTATCATAGAAGGAGATCCAAACGCAAAGTGCTCACTCTGAAGCATGCCTTAAATCATATATATATGTATGGGTGTGTGTGTGTGCGTGTGTGTGTGCGCGCACACTTTGGAGATGGATGTACATTTTTGCCTTTCTCAGAAGGAAAAAAAAAGATCACAGGAATGGTTATTTTCTCTGAGTTTGACTGCATCCCTATTAGCAGCTAATTACATTCTCAATGCCCCTCAGGCCAGACAAATAGCTGTTTCTTTTGTGCCCCGTGGCACCCAGCACAGGACTGGCTGTCTAATGTACGCCCAGGAAATTATGAGTCATTGATTTGTAGATGGATTGACACTATAATCTGCAAGTCCTGAAAGAAACCACAGCCAAATCCATTAAAAGACAAATGTTTAGACGGTCATCTTCTTTCTCTCTGCTTCCATTCAGATAATTCAATTTTTATATTTGGGGAAAGGAAGCTGCCTGTTGTGATCGGCAGCAGCGCCGGCTGTCTCATTATGCTGCGTAGTGGCTCTGCGCCAGCGAATCCCCAGCCGCCCCAAATACCAAATGGGGTTAGTAATGATAACCTTCAAAGTTTCCTCCGAGGGCTTGGAATTGTCTGGCCCATAGAGGTTCCTCAGTCAATGATTGTTGCATGACATCATTATTGTCATCTCTGTGAAAAGTGGTTTCCCCCAAGACGAGCAGAAGTGGGTGAAAGCTCTACTTGGAAAGGAGAAGGCCACAGATGTGGAGGATGCCAGCCCCTCTTTTCATCCTGCCGTGTGTCAGAAGTTTTAAGGGACTCCATCTCGTTTGGGTTCCCATCAACACAAGTTTTCTCTTGGTTCCTAAAGAATCTGCCTCCCATCAAAGTTCTTTGCCCTTTGTAAGAAGACTTCCTTTCTTCTCGGGACCTTTGTATTGAAATTTTCCAACCTTCACTGCCAGGAAGATGTGGGCACTCAGAGGCGTGCAGCCTCCTTCAGGGGCTGGTAGAGGAGCGAAAGGGCAGGTGAACAACACAGATACATAACAAAGTTGACCCAAGTGGCCCGCTGACATCTTCCTTTCTCTCTACCATTGCCCCAAGTCACAGGGAAGAGATGAAGTTGGTTGGGGGTCAAATGCAGGTCACAAGATGGTGGGCAACTCCGCGCACACCCCTCACGTCTCGCAGAGCCGGTTGACATGGGTTTGTCAGTTTCCTTCTCTGGAAGGTGGGGCCGTTGTCATTCCGAGAGGTAGCGGACCTTAAGTATTCATCAGCTGCTAAGCGGCCGACATGAGCCATCTTGCCTGCTTTCTGGGGTCTCAGATTCCAAAGCCCCTCCTTGAACAGACCCATGGGAGGATGGTGTAATGTGATTATTTGTTCAGAGTGTGATGACGATAGGTGAACGTGAGCATCAGATTTCAGGTTGTTCTTCATGACCCAGGAGCCACACGGAGAGGACAGATGCCTAGTGATTTTCCGCATGTTACTTTTGGCATAGACATCTTTTTTAATCGAGATGCAATTCACTTAACTTAAAATTAATCGATTTAAAGTGAAAAATTCAGTGGCTTTAGGACATTCCTAATGTTCTACAGCCACTGTCTCTGTTTGGTTCCAAAACATTTTTCATCACCCCAAGGTAGAGCCTGGTACCCTTCGCCCCCACCCCAGCCCTCTGCTTTCTGTCTCCATGGATTTATCTACTCTGGATATCCATAGAAATCGAATCACACAATATGTGGCCTTTGGGGTCTAGCTTGGTGTATACGTTTGAGCCTATACTAAATTTAGTGCTTTAACTTGCTGTTTTTAACATGGTTTTGGTGGTAATTAATTTCAGGATAAAATCTGCTTTATTCTCTCTTCTTAGTGTGTACAGGGCTCAATTCATAAGCCCACACTGATACCACTCCTGGCCCAACCGAGTAAGACCAGACTCATCAAATGCTAAAGAGACAGCTCCACTTCGACAATAATGCCCCCCCGAACCCCCTCCCCCCAGCATCAACCCCAGTCCTACCCCATAAGTCGGAATTCAGACCTGGCAGAGGCTTAGAGATGTGTTTAGCGGCTCAGCCCTCCCTGAGGTCCGTTTGGTCCCTGGGTAACAGGGAAGCAGGCATCCAGGCCAGCGTGTGTTGCAGGCTCTGCACCTGCTCGTGCCGTTTCTTGTTCTGTCCATCCTCCCAACGCCTCCAGGGTAGAAGGCCCTTCATGTGGACCTCTCCTCCTTGGTGGACATGAGCTGGAATCGCAAGTGTGATCAGGAAAAAGTGCTCGACTTGAGATCAGAGATCCCTTCCTTTTCTCTGGCAAATATTGTTCCAATATTGAGTCTCAAGCAACCCAAACGCTGCCTTTGAGAATTACTGAGTGTGGCCTGTAGTGAAAAGCAATGTTACTGATGAAAACACCAATAGAAATAAGGTAGAGTCAACAGGGCCGCTCTCTAACAACAGACATTACTGAGCGCTGATGTCTGACGTGCTTTCGCTCTCAGCAGTCCTGAGAAAAAGGCGCCATTCAGGTATCATCGCCCCATTTTGCAGATTAAGGAAACTGAGACACAGAGAGTTTAACCAAGATCACAAACCCAGAAGGTGATGACGTGTCAAAATGAAACAGAAATACTTGTGTAGCCCCAGCCTTGAGCTTCTCAGAGGCAACATGGGTCCTAATCCTCCACTTTGACTGCAAAGCAAGGATCTAAGATGTATTAGAAAGATCCTTGAATCTTTGTCTGCGAGTCTGTTCAAATGATCTATTTCTTCTTGATTCAGTTTTGGTGGGCCGTCTGTTTCTAGAAACATGTCCATTTCTTCTAGGTTGTCCAGTTTGTTGGCATATAGTTGTTCACAGTATTCTCTCTCTCTTTTTTTCTTTTTTTGTATTTCTGCGGTGTTGGTTGTAATGTCTCCTCTTTCATTTCTTATTTTATTTGGGTCCTTTCTCTGTTCTTCTTGGTGAGCTTAGCCAGGGGTTTGTCGATTTTGTTTACTCTTTCAAGAAACCAGCTCTTGGTTGTATTGATTTTTTCCTAGTGCTTTTTAAACATAAATACATAAACAAATAAATAAAAAGCATTGTGGGGGAGGGTGTAGCTCAGTGGTAAAGTGCCTGCTTAGCATGCACAAGGTCCTGGGTTCAATCCCCAGGACCTCCATTAAAATAATAATAATAAAACAAATAAACTTAATTACCTCCCCCACAAAAAGAAAAATCAAATATAAAAGGTGTTGGAAGCTAAAAAGAAAAGAAAGCTCCCTGAATCAAGAGTCTGGAGAATTGGCTCGGTGGCTAACCAGTGAGGTGGTCTTGGGGAAATCATTTTACCCTTCTCTGCCAATTTTCTCATTTCTCCTTTAAGAGGATTGTGCTTGATAAACAATATGTTCACTTCCTGGTCCCCAAATTCTGCAGCTTACTGCATCAGACAGTTAAGGATTCCCAAGACCCTTGGGTGATGAGAACGCCCTTTATTCAAGTCTTCTCTCCCAGCTTCTATTTGCCGGGCAAGTGGGGTGACAGATCATCCTGGAGGAGGTTTTGCTTACCAACGCCAGGGACGAGTCAAAGCTGTAAAAAGGTTGGCAGTTGGGTCTTCCAAGTGTGACTGTCAGCTGCCTCCCCTTCCTCAAGACTCAGGCCCCCCGACTGCTGTCTGGCTGCGTCCGGCTGCGTCCCAGGCTGCCCAGGGAGGTCAGTGTGGTTGTCGGCAGGCTCTGGCTTGGGAGTTTGGCAAGTAGAGCGTGCTGAGATTTAGGTGATCTGCTGATCGCCGTCTTTTGGTCTAGTCTCTGGATGTGTCTGGCAGCCCCGCCTCTGCCTTCTGCCAGCCCCAGCCCAGCCTCCTCACAAGAAGGCAGTTTGAGCAGTGGCAGCAAATGCTCAAAGATACCATAGCTAGGCCGGGTGAAATGGTTACTGTGCAGTAAAGGCATTTTCCTTAAACAACCTCTTTAACGAGCTATTTGCAGCCCTCGTTGGGGCTGTCTTTTGTGGCTACTTTGGAAACTAACACTTACCTTGGAAACTCCCATCGCCGAGAGGGTGTGATGCACGCTATGTACCTTTGCTTCTAAACATAAATCCACTTTTCCTATCCATGTCTCCCATACAGTGCTTTGCAAATAAACCTCTAATTAAAAGTTTAATGTTTTAATAAGTATCCTTGTTAGACATTCTGCCATGACCTTAAAGGCCAAATTAACCAAAAATTTATTAACTTTGGCATTTCAGCAGGAGAGCTTAATATTTCAAGAAAGTATGGAGCTAATTCCGGGAGACGTTGCCATGGCAACGCTGCTGCCGGCCGCTGAGATGGGCTGGGACCAGGCTGCTAAAGGGTTGTGATGGGACTGTCGGCAGTCCTGGGAGAGCAGATTGAAAAATGATGATGGAGATGAAGGTCAGGGGGAGAAAACCTACTAAATCTCTGTATTAGAAAGGAAACACGTAGAGTATCAAATAAAGTTTGTAATACCAGGTGCCACCTTTGAAGGGAGCTCCATCCGAGGTCCGGAGTTCCCCGGGAGAGCTCATCCCTACGGTCATGCTGAAGCGAAGTTTTGACCTGCAGTGTTTAAAGTGTAGTTTCTGTGAAAAGGAGTGCCAGCCATCAGCCTGTGTCTCGGTACAGGAATCTTCTCTTTGGGGTCATAATGACCCCAGCTGCCTCTCAGGCTTTTCTTTAAACTGGATCCCAAAGAAAATGCTGTATTTCCATATAAATGCTGGGATCTTTAGACAGGTTAGGAACTCAATTTGGCTGTGGAGCCGGGATACCCACTGTGGTATTAGCCTCCCTCTGTTATTTCCCAGAGGGGTCCAGGGGTCACTCCAGCCCCCATGCTTGTCAGTGGGAGAGTCAGAACTAAACCTCGGGGTTCCAGCTCTGTCTCCATCATGTTTCCCCACCTGTGAAATGAGAACAGTGAGTTAGGTGAGCCCTCTGGTCCCTCCTGCTTTGGAATCATATTGGTCTCGAACGTAGCCAGGACTGTCCAGGTGCTCAGGTTCTAGGTTCTCAGTTGTAGCTCTGCAGTGCCCTGGACAAAACCAGGAGAGGGGTTGACCTTTTCCACGTTCCCATTCTGTACAGATCTTCCTAAACCGTGGAATCTGCAGGACTGTTGGCAAAAACAACGTGGAGAAATTTTTTCCAACCAGCCTCTTCTTGATAGCTTTCTATCATATCATTTGTATCAAACAAGAGAGATCTTAGGACATGGTTGCTTGGGTGCCCAGGTAGATCATGTCTACGAATACAAATGTATATTTGACTTATAATCTATGAGTCTCATCTTAAAGGTAGCATTCCAGGAGCATAAGTGAATGCATTGGCTGTAAGAACACACTCTCATTTTGGGGCAGTGGGGTTGTCAGTAGGGCACAGCAGGTCCGTGGAGGTGCCAGGTCTCAGGACCACTGTGGAACTCTGATTTTCAAGGTGTGTTGTCTTCTTCGACGCTGCTTGGTATGAAAAAAAAAAAAAAAAGAAAAACCCACAGAATTTAGAGTCAGACAGACTGTTCCAACCCTGGTTTACTGACTACTGAGTCACATCAACTCCAAGTATGGGTTGACTTGTGTAGAAAGTGGGAATTTGATAAGGTTGTTGGGTGAATAAAATTCAATAAATGTAAAACATTTACAGTGCCCGGAAAATTGTAGAGTCACAGTGAATGTCAGTTTCCCCCCAGGCTACGGAAGGTGCATTTATTGAAACTGTCAAGCAGAAGCCTGTCTATGGTTTAGAATGATTCCTCTCCATGTTTGGGCAAATTGGGAAGCCTGGAATTCAGTGATCGTTCAGCCAGGCACCTCTGCCAACAGCAAGTGTCACGAAGATGGCTCCTCTGACACTAGTGTAAAATGCCCTATAACCAGATTTTTAAAAATACATATTTCTTACATTCTTATCATTCGTGTCATTTACCCCAGGAATATATTAATGAAAATGAAATGCATCCCATGAGCATGTAACTGATGATAATAAGAGAAAACTGAAAACAGTAAAAAAAAAATCACAAAAATTGACCAGATTCAGTATTACCAGTGTATTTTTTTTTAACTTTAATGCTCTTTGCGCCTAAAGAGACAAAGGAGGTCCAAGTTGGATAGAACTCTATTCTAGAAGTCTTAGCCAAGCCCAGGAGAATTTTTCCACAAACCAAGACATGAACAAGTCCTTAAAGCATAGTAACTGAGCCTGGCCTAGAAAAGTATGTGAGTTTCATCCATCCCGCCCCAGAGAAAAGGCGACTGCCCCCCACGAGCGTGGAAGCATCCTTCTGAAGCATCCAGGTCGTCTGGGGCCTGCTGCTGCTCTGACAGCAGTCCAGCCTTTGATGCATACATTCCAAGGGGATTCAAGACAGGTGGCTGTGAAATGCTCACAGCGTGAGGCAGAGTCCAGGAAGCAGTGCTTCCCTTACCACGCATGTGGATTCCCAGGACTTTGTTAAGATGCAGATTCCGATTCAGTGGGTTTGGGGTGGGGCCTGAGATTCTGCATTTCTAACCAACTCCCAGGTGATGCCTCTGCTACTAGCTGGGACCAAGGGGGAGATCATAGGAATCCCAGTTAAGTGCAAGTGTGTGAGGGGCATAGAAAAATGATGTGGGAGGAGGGACTTTAAAGTGTTACCATTGGTCATGAAATTATAGGTACTTCGATTTCTTTTTTTTTAACGAATCAACAGAATGCAGTAATTCAATCATAAAGGACAGTCAAATGTGCTTACACATATTCAAGAAGTCAGTCATCTAAGTTATAGATAATAAGTTGTGTCCTTGTTTTAAGATTCCACATATGAGTGATATCATGTGGTATTTTTCTTTCTCTTTCTGGCTTACTTCACTTTGAATGACAACCTCCAGGTCTATCCATATTCCTACAAATGGCATTATTTCATTTTTTTCATGGCTGAGCAGTATTCCATTGTATATATATATACCACATCTTCTTTATCCAGTCATCTGTTGATGGACATTTGGGTTGTTCCCATGTCTTCGCTATTGTAAATAGTGCTGCTATGAACACTAGGGTGCATGTGTCTTTTGGAATTATATTTTTCTCCGGGTATATGCATATACCTGGAGATTTCTTCTTTAGGCCTCCACATTTTTCAGATTTTCCCTAATGACCATTATTTCATAAAAATACTAAATTTTTAAAAAAGGAAGCTACATCATATTAATACACAGAAAAAAGCTAGAAACCAACTAGTGTTCAATTATAGAACTGTTAAATAAATTGTTAAATAGAAAAAAACAATAAAGTATTATACACCTACTCGTATAATTTTTCCCAGAAACACACAGATCTGTGTTGTAAACTAAACAGGCAGATAAAGCCTCTGTGTGCATGGAAAATGAATAAAAATAAATAAATCGAAGTGGTACTATAAATTATCTACTTTATTATTTTGAAACCCACTGTGTCCATTATCTTTTAATCAGAAAAATACCTATTTTCAGTTAGCCTACCCTACAGGTGTATGGAATTTCACTCTGTGGCATCTCTTCAGTTGTCCTCATCCAGTCCAATCACACAGTTGGCAAGCTGCTTTTCTGGCTTTGTTCAGAGCTAATATGACCAATACTACAGTAAACAAGTTGAGGACAGGGAGAACTCTTTTTAGACTCTTTGCAATAGATGTTTTTCACTGTAAATCCATTTGGCCAACAGATATTACAGTTTGGGCAGAAGATGAGATACTGGTGTTTCTCTGAAAATTTGGAGCGGAGAGCAAAATTGAATAACATTGACCATCAAAGACTTGAGATACTTTCAGTAGTTTCAGTCTTCTGGTCTCCCTGGATAACAATGGACTATCCAAACGCTGTCATTAATCATTGTGATTTTTTTTCCTAGCAGTTATAACATCTATAGTAGCAAGCAGAATCTAGAAAAGACTAAATTTAGAGCCTAAATCTTCATTAGCTAACAAATTGGAATGCATAAAAATAATCATATAGAAGAGAGAACCCTATCACTGAAAACCTTTTCAATCTGTCCTTGATTTCTCTAGAGCTAACACCTAATCTGAGCAAACAGATTCCTGTTTTCCACTGTATTTTTATGTTGTTCAAGTACTGCAGGCAGTAAATATGCATTGGAAATATTTAGGTAAGGGCAGAAAATGTGGGACAGATTCCAGACAAAAAGGGGGAATTGGGACACCCTTGACTTTCAGAGCAATGCCAGACGAAGGCAGAAAGACGTGAGGGAATACAGGTAGTGGACTGTGTTTCTGCAGTGTTCTTCAGGTCTGTAAAATCAAAGTGTTCATTTCAGCTAGAGAAATAGGAATTCATTTCTAATGGACTCAGACTTCGTCTCCATTAGCATCATTAATTTCAATATTTTGGTGATTTTTATTCGCCATCATTCTTATCAACAATTTTCCGCCTGCCCCTTCCCTCTTCCTTTGTGACAGAGGTCAGGTAAATTGCTGACGTGCTGAATAAACTTGGGCTGTTATGTTCCTTCTAGGTCAGCGCAAGTCCCTGCAGACAGATAGAGCCCTTCGTCGCCACCTGCTGGTGACCGTCATCACAGCAGCCACACGGTCAGGTTGAAATCAGATCCAGCCAATGATGCCTGTTTAAATTATTTAGCAACGGAAAGGTGATAACATGTATATCTTGCACTAGGAAAATATGATACAGCCAAATTGGCAGATATACAGAGCGCTCTAGATAAATCAGGGACTCATTATTAACATTCTATTTGTTAAAGTGAGTTAAAAATTTACTTTTGGCAACACCATCAATACTTCACAGAAATATATTCACTTCAGGAGACATAACAATTCAGTTGAGAGTAAAAATCCAATTACTAATAATATGTACTTGGAACATGTGTGTAAGTAAGGTTTTATATATAATCACTTGGGTGAGTAGCTGGTCAAATAACATAATGGCTGCCTTTCTATCTGTAACAGTAAGTGTGTGTGTATTTGTGTGTGTGTGTGTAGTGGCATCCACTGCTCTGCTGGCCGGTAGTGTCTGTATGATATACAGCCCATCTGGTTTGAAGCTATTAAAACCAGGAGGATGTGCACTCCATAGGTGTGATTTTTCAGACAGATGGAAAGCGTGCATAACTTAGAATTGTGACAACACAACTTGCTTTCTACATCTGGGCTCATAAATTTATTGCATGCACATTGTCTTCATGTATAGTTCCTGCTGTGGAAGAAACTTTGCTAGGTCCTCAGGACCCTTGAGAGAGCTTGCTGACGTCTCCAACAGTAAAGCTAAGGACAATGGTTCATCACTCCTCTTGGAATTAAGATGCCCTCCTAATTTATGTTCTGAGTCGTACTCTCTTAACCATGACAACAGTAACATACATACAAAGACCAGTGTTTATGTAAAGCAAGAGATGCAGTTCCCTTAAATATTTAAATTCATTTTTTATTATGGAAATTCTCAGCCATTTAAATATAAATCCCCACCTATGTGTTACCCCACTTCAATAATTATCAACGTTTTATAATTCACCTTAAATAAGTCCATTACAATTCATATGAAAGGATTCTTTTTCTGAACTCATGTACTTTAATGACAGAGTAGAGAAAAAAAAGGCATAAATGCCGGGTCATGGCTAGTGGCTGTATTTTGGATCCTTGCACACTGTGTGGAGGGCCAAATCCTCATAATTCTCCTAAGAGAGGGAAGATTCCCCTAAGAGAATTCTTAGGAATCCTTAGGAACCTCCTCTAAGAGATCCTGCTGAGAGGGAAGTAGATTTCTAAAAGCGTGAGTAATACTTGCCCATATAACAAATAGTATAGCTAGTAGCGTTATTTTTCACTTCTAAAGTAAAATGTTGCAGAAAAAGCGTATTCTTCAACAGGTGATGTATATAAGCAAAAATAAATTTGAGTCAGAAGAAAGTTTTTTTTTCTAAGTGCCCTGCTGTGACCGCAGGCTCATAATCTCCATCTCCCTTGTCCGAGGCCCGCTTGGCAGACACCCTCCATCACCGTTTTCTGGGTTTGGCAGTTAATATCTGTAACATCAGAGCTTTCCTAACTTAATAGGACAAACTGGGTTGCATTTATTCAGTGAGGGAAAGGAATGACTAATGCTAATCACATCAGAAAGCAAGATGAGTTTTTGAAATATATGTCCTGGGCGTATTATGTAAGATTGATCTAAAATTCTCCTTCTTTTTCCGTCTTTCTGATTTGATCCTCTCGGTTCAGGTCTGCCGATGATAGAGTCCTGTTACAGACCTGGACTCCATAACCAATCTGCTCAAAACTGAAACTTCTGGTTGCACTGTATTTTCTTATTGCATGTTTTAAATGCTACCGAATGCTTTTATTTTGACTTCTTTCCAACCTTCAAAACACAATTCTCATTGTTTCTATTTTGCTTTTTCCACTAAAGGATCCAAAATCTGATTTGATTTGTTATTATAATGCATATTTGATGACAAAAATGATTTTTCCTTCATTCTCAAGAGGTCTCATTGAGAAACTTGCTAATTTTTTTTTCATGAATGTGATTTAGCTTCTGGGACCTTCCCCAAGAAGATTTTAACATACATACTGAAATGCAGTCTTCCTAAGTTCTGACTTTGTGTGATGAGGATGCTTGTAAGTGGCTTTCTTCCATGACCCAGGTAGAATGGGGCCCAGGCTCCTCCCATTTTGTGACTCAGATGTCCTCTCTGGCCTTGCTGTCATCTGCTTTCAAACAACAAAGATAGAAAGAGCTTGTGGAGGGGACCACCAACCTTAAAAGCCATGGCTCAGAAGTGGTGTATGTCATGTCCATCCATTTGCTACCCCCAACTGCAAAGATAACTGTTGGGGGCTCAGGAGAAAGAGACGTCAGAGTTTTGATGATCAAATGGCAGACTCTGCTGTACCCACGTCCTGGGCTTCAGTACATGACAAATAAAGCCTCGAGAAACTCTAATTCAAAAAGATACATGCACCCCAATGTTCATAGCAGTACTATTTACAATAGCGAAGACATGGAAACAGCCTAAATGTCCATCAACAAATGACTGGATAAAGCAGTTGTATACATATATACACAATGGTATGTATGTATATATAGATCTATAGATATAGATACACACACACACACAATGGAATACTACTCAGCCATAAAAAAGAATGAAATCTTCATTTGCAGCAACATGGATGGGCCTGGAGATGATCATACTAAGTGAAGTAAGTCAGACAGAGAAAGATAAATATCACATGATATCACTTATCCGTGGAATCTAAAAAAGTGACACAAGTGAACTTGTTTACAAAACAGAAACAGACTCACAGACATAGAAAACAAATGGTTACCAAAGGGGAAAGGGAGCAGAGGGATAAGTTAGGAGTTGGGATTAGCAAATACAAACTATTATATATAAAGAGACAAACAAGAAAGACCTACTGTTGTAGCACAGGGAGCTATATTCAACAGCTTGTAATAACCTATAATGAAAAAGAACATATATATGTGTGTGTGTATATGTATGACTGAATCACTATGCTATATATCAGAAATTAACACAACATTGTAAATGGACTTCAATTAAAAAAAAAGAAAGCCACAAAATCTGATGTGCCTCAGCAGAGCGGAGAGACATGAAAAGGCTGAGTCTGACTCTTACTGAGGCCCATGGAGAGACAGACACGGCCTATTTGGTTTCTGGGTTGCAGATCGCACCTGGAGCGGATGCGGATGTGACTGTGGGCACCCTGGTGCCAGCAGGTGAGGGGGCCCCAGTGGAGGCAGCAGAGATGGAGAAGGCGGCTCTTCGCACTGGAGAAGAAGCAAGTTTAGAGGAAGCCAAGGTGGATACCGAAGCCACAGAGGCGGTAGACAGAGACAGATCTCCACCAGAAGAAGCAGAAGTGGCAGTGCTTCAGGTACGTGTCCTCGTGAAACGGATTCGGTTCTAGGGAGGTGGCACCCCTTGGAATGTTCTGATCGCTTAACGGTGATGACTCTTTTGGGTGTGGAATAGTGGATGGTTTGTGGCCATTCTGTGGCACCCCACTCTACCGAAAAGAAACACTCGATTCTCAGAAAGAGTGGGCATTCTCTCCACATTCTCTCCATTCATGTGGTACCTCCACTCTGTCCATATCAGCATCGTGAGGCTCCACACCAGCCCCCATTGCTATGGCGAGCTCGGTGTAAGCACAGATGGAGGCCAAGGAAACTGGGGAATAAAGGGATGGAGAAACAGAGGGAGACACAGACAACACAAAGGATGAGATGAGAAGGGAAGGAGGAGAAAGAGAACAGGCTAGAACAATAGCGTTGTTGTATGGATTCAGTGAGAAAAGAGCCCAATGTGCTCAGCGCGGGGCCAGCCACGTGGTGAGACGCCAGTATCAATAGTTAAGTCGTATCACTATTATTACTGTTTCGTGGTTGCTATTATTATTAGACTGCCCTGAACTCATCGACAGGCTCCTTTCACAAAAGGCCCATCCGTATGTATGTTGCACTTTCAAAAGGAAGTGGGTGATTAATATGCACATGAACTTGGAGTTAGCCCCAGCTCTTCACGGCATCAGAGAGATGGTCAAAGGCAACACGTGATATTTATAACGTGGGACCTCAAACCCAGGTGCCAAAGCCAAGACAGTGGTTCTAACTTCATCTCCTACGACTCTGGTCTTCTAAGTAGGAACGTGAAGAGTTGGTTTAATGTTAGGCTTTGCTTTTTCCTGATTATTTGACTCATAATAAATTTCCCTAAGTCTCTCCAGAGTTACTGAAAGCTTGAAACTGAATGATCCCTTCCAAAGAGCAGGTAGCGGTAGTATTTAGAGAAATAAAAGTCTGTTCCAGTTTTTTCGTAGACTTTCTTGTCACGATGCCAGGGGGTATTTTTGTCTGTACAGGCATGCTTGTTGGAAGAGCGTATCCTTTCCTCCAAAAGAAAGGACGTGCACGTGTTCACTGGTATCTGAGGGAATACAGAACTTGATCTCTAGGCTTGCATTATGCAGTGAAATTCCCCTCTGTGCTCATCTTTTTTTAAAAAAATAAGAGGGAGATCTTGGTCCTCTGGTTCTTTCCCCCAGACACTTGGAGTGGCAGGGTGGGCTCCGATGACAATCACCAAGCGCAGGACAGGTAGATTATCTCCAAACACAGGCCGGATCTTTACCAACAGTACGATTTCAAGGAGAAGAGGAATCACAGCAGGTTAAATGTCAGTTTCAAGCGAGGGCTACTTTCAGTGGGACAAGAATGGACCAGGCAGAAATGGGAGCGTCCTTGGAGCCCTGCTGCATCCCCTGCAGGGCTGTCCCCCGACCCGGTCACAACTCAGCCTGTCTCCCCGAAGTCTCCTAGCCCTCTTCCCAGTTCCCACGGAAACCTCACTCTTAACAAACTGCCTGCTTGTTCAAGGAGGCCATGCCTAGAGGAAGGTCCTGCAAGGCGGGGGCCCAAAGGTCAGAAAGGCGTGGGGAGCAGCAGGCTTGAGGCTGTGGAGGGGGACGGGCGGCGTGGAGGAGGATGCTCCCGCCCGGCCCCGCACCACCGCGTCTCTCTTCCCCCAGGAGAAGGTCATCCCTTCTGTCGTCATACAGCCCGCCTCCAACAACGAAGGGGAGGGAGACCACGAAGTAATCGCGGGTGCAGAGTCCAAGGAGGCGACTGATGACGCCGCGCTCCCGGGCCCCACCAGCGAGCCGCCCCCGGAGCTGCCCTCGGCGCCGAAGGCGGGGGAGGACGCGGCCCCCGCCAGCGGGGCCTCCCAGGAAGTGCCTCCCGGCTTCCTCTACAAGGTCTGCACGGTTCTTAGCTTTTAATTCGCTGACCACTTGCCCTTCCTTTGCGTTGAGACCGTTTTGCATGTATTAAATGTATTAATGAACTTCTATGATAAGGAAACAAAATTAATGGGAAGAAGGTTTTGCTCCAAGAGGCCATCGGATGGCTACTTAGAGTCTCCACAAACTGAAGAATCTTTACCAAAACCCCAGTAAATATCTAAAAACACTGAAGCCAGCAGTTAAAGGCAGATAGTCCTACCTAACAGAATATAGTTGGAATTTTAAGTTGCATATTTGATTTTGTGTTTCCAAATTCAGCTCCTTTCCTTCTAAACAGTATTAAATGTCTGTGTGTCTGTCACGGAGAGGGGGTGGGACTGAACAGGCACAGTCATTTTCTTTTTCTTCTCTCTCTCTCTGCTCGTTAGAAAGTAGCTGCTACCTTGTCCCCTCTGATGGGGACGGATGGGGCTAATGGATTCATGAATGAAGGAATGTGGAGACCAAAACTAGACCTGTGGCCCGTGAAAGGATATGCCCCACCGTGCCCTGTTCTGAGTAGAGGACCCGAAGGCAGGGGGGCGGGTGCCACTCAAGGCGTGTCCTGGCCGGGCTGGCCCCCAGCTTCCCTCCCTGGCTGCCTTGCGGGCGGAGGAATTGGACTTCCCCGCTTGCTGGGCTTCGGTGTTCTCATCAGAAAAATGAATTTGGAGAGGAGATAGTCATTTCCAGGCCTGAGTGGACTAGTTAGCTGGGCTAATGTTATGATTCGTATGCAGAACACACAGTTTAAAAGCCGGTTGTTTAACCTGGGCAGTGGGGTTGAGGCAAGGGACATGGGAGACATAAAACCGGCCGTGACTAATAGTTATCCAAGCTGGGTGGTGAGCACGTGGGGGTTCGTTAGCGTACTCTTTCTCCTTTTGCTTTTTAAAAATTTTCTATAATCAGACTTTTAAGAAATGTTTCAAAAAAGGGGGAAGAAGAGTGGGGAGACAGGATAGATGTTGTTTAAAGGTATAAACTTGCAACAAGTGGTAAAGAAACCCGAGAGGTCTGATGCACAGTGAGTGCAGACAGCCCTGTTGTATTATAATCATCAAACCTGCTAAGAGACTAGGACTTAATTAACCCAACAACTAAAAAGAAATGATAATTATAAATGTGATGGAGGTGCTCATATTGCTACAGTGGCAATCATGTTATGATATGTAAGTGTATCAAACTGACAGGGTGTGCACCTTAAATTATACCATGTTATTTGTCAAATGTATTTCAATTAAAAAACAGAAAAAGAGAAAGAACAGAAACAGATTGTAATGGTTTAAAGGGGAAAATAGAGAAGGAAGTTTATTTTAAAGAAATTGATCACAGGGTTTAATTAGATAGCAATTCCCATATAACATGCAAGTGATGGTTTTCCCAATTATTAATTCTTTTACAGAAGCTGGGATTAGAGGAACTTTTCACTAGGCATCTTTAGTTCAGGTTTGAAAAAAAATGTAATAAAGCATCAGTGACAATAAAATGCAAATCTCTAACAAAAATATGATGAGCTAAAATTTAATTAATCCACTGCATTTTAGCTCTTGCAGAAGGCATTGCTTTACTAAATATACATCCAAATGGTCTCGATATCAGTTTGTAGGATTCAGATGTTTTAAGTAAACAGATTTCCTTTCTCTCTTCAGAGGCCTCTTTTAGGGTGTGACCCATATCTTCATCTTTTCTATTCAGTGTGGAGATGCTTCGAAGAGTGCCTGCTGATGATCTGGCTGAGAGACTTTGATTTGACGTCTCCTTTTCTTTCTAAAATTGATCAGTTATCTTACAATCTTTTGCAGGTGGAAACATTGCACGACTTCGAGGCAGCAAATTCTGATGAGCTTACCTTACAAAGGGGTGATGTGGTGTTGGTGGTGCCCTCGGACTCAGAAGCTGACCAGGTAAAGGGTGAGGGTGGAAGGTACTGCGGGCTCTGGTTTTTCCTGAGGGTCAGCTGGGCACAGTGACTTCCTGAAGCCAGCTCCACTTTCTGAGATGCAAGGAAAGGGCGTAAGACCGCAGCACATCACTAACTCGGTGTTTCGGGTGCCTCTTTTGGGATGCTAATATATTGTGTGTTTTTTTTCTACAAATAGATGACATTATTACCATCTTTCAGCTTCAGTACTTGAGCATATTGGTACTAGCTGCTTTAATTTTCTTACTGCTGATTCCCAAAGCCATCTCAGGGCACATTTCCATTGCTTTTTGTCTTTGGGTCATACTTTCCTGTTTTTTCTCATATCAGGTAGCTTTTTTTTTTTTTTTTTAATGGATACTGGGCACAGTGGTTGAGACATTGTAGAGTCTCAGTGATTCTGTTTTCTTCCTCTGAAGAATGTTTCTTTTTCTTCTAACATTTAAATTACTAGGTAAATACCTTGGATCCATGGAAGTTTGTTTTATACTTTGTTAGGGTGGATCTGTTTTAGTTTTGCCTTTTTCTTTTAGTCTAAATTCTTCTTTTTTAAAGAAACGTTTGAGGGGGAGGTAATTAGGTTTATTTATTTATGTTTAGAGGAGGCACTGGGGATTGAACTCAGGACCTCACGCATGCTAAGCATGTGCTCTGCCACTTGAACTATACCCTCCCCCTTAGTCTGAATTCTTAGTCCTGGGACTTTGTCTCTACCCCTAAGGCATTCTCCTTTGAGGTTTCCATAGAAATCTTGAAGGGTTTATCAAGCCCACCAACTTTCAGGCATTTGAACTCAAAACTCTGCCTCCCCTCTATTGGTGGTGCTTAAATGTCTGCTCAGCTTTTCCTGCCTTCCTGCTGCTCCTAGAGTCCCCGTCATGAATTAAGCTTGGGGGGCAGCCCAGGATTCCAAGGGAGCTTTTCTGTCTAAATATATCCGTATTCTCAGGGTGTTCTCCATAAAAGGCCACTTTGGTAGCCATAAAATCTCTCCCATCCAGGCCCCTGCATCACGCAGACTGAGGATAACCCTCCGAGGGAAGTCTTTAGTTACATAGATCTCACCCAGGGCAGCTTCAAGGGTTATACATCCCCCAGTTTCTGCCTGCTTTTGGTCATCCTCAGTGCCTTCAGATAGTCATTGTATATGCACAACCCCATTACCTATAACCACTCCAATATAGAAACATATTTTATATTATATATTTTGTAAGCTGTTTCTCTATATAAATAGTTGCATATATGTATGCATATATATATATATAGGGCTGTATAGGAATATGTACTTGTTTTAGTGTTTAGAATGGCTTTATGCAAAAGCATTTGTCTGGCACGAGCTGTTTTGCCATTACCATTGTCTCCCGCATAGCCTAAGCAGTTAGAATTTAATTTTCTATACTTTCCTCAGCTAAAGATTGATACTGACTCTTACTTTTCACTTTGTACGCTGCATTGCAGAATGTATGTGTCAGACTGGGTCTTGTTTAGGGGTGGGTTCCAGCCCTTTATTTTTGTCTTTTTTTTAATGTTTGTTTTTTAAACACTTTTTTATTGAGTTATAGTCATTTTACAATGTTGTGTCAAATTCCAGCGTAGAGCATACTTTTTCAGTGATACATAAACATCCATATATTCCCTGTCACATTTTTTTTTCGCTGTGAGCTACCACGAGATCTTGTATATATTTCCCTGTGCCCTTTATTTTTGTCTTGACTGCAACTATTTTAAAACGCACGAGTCCAGTCGGCTCCAGGAGATTTTTCAGTCGCTGTAAATACAGTCAAATGTAGACACTTGAGAGGAAAATATGAGCTTTTATGTGCTCACTGGACATGTAGAAGATACTTAGTTATCATCTTTTACTCTAAATATAACTTTGTCCTTCACATACATAACATCATAATTTTATGAAAGACACTTTCCCTCATCAGCTGGGATATTATCAGTTATTTTTATTTTTATGGAGTCATTTTTTTCCTCCATGTTATGTTTTTCTGCCTTCCAAAATTGGTCTGTCTAAATGAGTATATTTCTCGTCTCTGTAGCGGCATCAGTTTATGGTCTCAGATCATATCAAGAGGGAATGTATTCAGCTTCTTTATTTAATTTTTGAGACCTCGTTTTATCTGATGTACTTGAACTCTCTTGGGGATTGGCTTAGATTAAATCTGGTCATTTCTCATCTGAAGTGGGTCTCTGTCCTGGACTGGTTAACATAATAAAGATAGTCATTTCCCCCAGTTTCGCTTCATACGGTCTGTATGTCTAATATTATTTCTGCAACTCTGCTTTCCCAACTGGGCTCTGTTTACTTCGAGTTGGCCAAGGGCAGACAGCAGCCTCGGTTTCTCAGTTTTAGGTTTGGTCTCCCGCACTGTCTGCCCACATGTGGATGGGTTCTTTAACCTTTCTGCGGCTGTCTCTATTTTTATGAGCGCATACCTACCTATACGATAGATGTTTATGACTTTATAAAGCTCTAGGAAGGTCTCCAGCGAGAATGTCGTGACATCAGACTGCTTTGTCGTTTATATAAACTGGAAAAATTCATCAACAGCAGCCACAAACACGACAGTGATACGAGGCAACACATATCAAGCTGTTAGTATTCGCTAAGCCTTGTGTGTGGTGGCTTATTTCAGTTAGGTGCTGAGAGCTGGCAGACAGAGTTCTTGCTTAGAAGCGAGCGGCTGAGGATGAAATAAAAGAACTTTCCATGGCCTTGTCAGCACTATATTCCAACCCAGGGGTCCTCAAGCCTTTTTTCACTGTGATCCACAGGACAGGAAAAGTTCCAGTGTGTGTGTTTTTTTTTTTTTTTTTTAAAGATTTGGCTTTAAAAAAAACCCATTTTTTGGAGGGGTGGGGGTAATTAGATTTATTTGTCTACCTATTTATTTATTTTTAATGGAGGTACTGGAGATTGAACCCAGGACCTCGTGCATGCTAAGCACGTGCTCTACCACTGAGCTCTGCCCTCCCCTGTGTGACGTTTCCACACAGTGTTCCTCTTGCACTGGCTAGAGTTCTAATTTTTGCCTCTTCTTTAAGAACTTATGTCATAATCCAGTTAGTGTCAATTGATTATCCTTTATACAAAATTACAATATTAATATGAACCTTCAATTAACTATATGCATACAGTAAATCCTTTCAAATATGTATTTTTTTAGCTAACAGCTTGTTTGGGACAAGCCTTCCCACCGAGCTCAGCACACCAGTTTACATGTAACGTGACATCCTCATGGCAGGACCACGACACTAATGAAACCAATTATCTTATCGACTGTTGCCCGTGCAGGTTTTTCCAGTGGTTTGTGGGACTCTGAAAGCCCTGTCTTTGTCTTGCAGGATGCAGGCTGGCTGGTAGGAGTCAAGGAATCAGACTGGCTTCAGTACAGAGACCTGGCCACCTACAAAGGCCTCTTTCCGGAGAACTTCACCCGGCGCCTGGATTAGGGCCAAAAGTATCGTAGAAAGAGCCTAATGACCGGGTTTTTAAACCTTTGTGCAAACCTAAAGAGTTCACTTTTGCTCTGTACTCTTAACGATCTACAGACTGATGCCAGACGAAGCTTGGAAGGCTATATCCATGGAGCATGTGTGCAAACAAATGTAAGAGAGAAAAAAAAAAAAGGTAAATTAAGGAAAAAGTCTTCACTGGTTCCCACGTTATCGGTAACAGGTTTCTTTGTGCTTTGTCCGAGCTGTGTGAAGACTCGTGTACTCGACTCCCCCTCCTCCCGCCAGTTCTAAAGTAGCTTCCTCCAGACCAGAACCTTAATTTCTCTGCGCCAAGTGTGTGGTGTTGAGTGGCTGCCTTGCAGAAGACGTGACGCGCTGTCCTGTAAGACGAGGTTATCTTACTCCCCTGCGCAGGTGTGAGCACACGCTCTCTCCCCCTTCCACGTTTTACTGTGTTGAAAACGAAACTGCTGCAAAAGTTTTCAGTGTTCTTTTCCGAGACGCCTCTCTTTCTCTCTCGCTCTCTATATGGACACACGGTCACACAAGCTAGTTCCCATCACTGCCGGGTCTATGTGTATGCACAAGGCTACATATACATAGTTACTCGCCCTCCCTTCCATGGTAGCTCTTTGCCGCTCAAGTGTCATTGATACATGCATTGCTCTTATTCTGTCTGGCATTACAGTTGCAGCTTTGCCTCCGGGCAAAACCAGCCACCCCATTGCCAAAACAGTCGACGGTATCTGTGTTCGTAACGTGCATTTTTTCAGGATGCGATGACGGAATAGCACGTCAGAGCTGCTGCCGCTTTGGGGAAGGCAGAGCCTGATTGATGGTCTCGCTGTGCGGCCTCTGTGGCTGGAGGTCAGAGACTTGGGATCAGCCGCTCAATTGTCTTAATTTCTGCCTTTCTGAGATTGGCTAGATGGCGGGGCATTTAAATCCATCCCCCCCAAAGAACAGTATTTCCAAAAGCTCCTATATATTTCCACCTCTTTATATTTATGCAAGTCATCTTCACCGATCGTCCTGAAATAAGAGTAGGTGATGTATGCTGTATCCACAAGTCATCTGTAACGATTATGTTTTCAGTGCTGTGTCATTCCAAATAAACCTTTGGTAAGCTCCAGCAGCGACCTTACTTTCCTTCTGATGAGTCATTTGTGTTGAAAAGCTTGTTTCAGTCGAACGCACTGCTTGCAACAGTGTATGTTGGAGTTGTTATTTGTGCCGAAATATGCTTGAACCCCCACCCCCCGTCCCCCAGTCGTGCTCCATAGCGCGCCTCCCATCCCCAGACGCCTTCATCCCAGTCATTGCTGGTCACTCGGTGGTCCCTGCTGCCCGGCAATCACTACAGCACAAATAACAGCTGTGGGGGGAGCCCCCCCGCCCCGCCCCCGCCCGAGGTGCCGGCTGTGGCTGCCCGGTCTGTGTAGCACAGAAACCTGACCGCCTTCATAATCAGCAGTTTCTTCTCACCCCAGCCTCATTTTTGGGTCGCTTTCTGACATGCTTATGTTTGGAGGTACATCAGAAAAACAGACTAGATGGCATGGAAAAGTCGATTCACTGGACCATTGCTTACAGAAGAGAATTCTTAAAACAAAACGCTTTCAATTGATTTCGATTGAAAATTTCTATTTCAGTTGAATTCTCTTCGGCCAGTATAATTGCCCACGATATGAGCTGATCAAGGATGGGCATCATTAGACTTGTAAATGTGGTATGCATTAATGATTCATGGTTTGAACTCTCTGGGCGGATTTCTGACTTGGATGTTTAAGTGTTCATAGGGAAATTGCTCTTATTGACCCGAGATTTTTCCAGGAGCTAATTTCCAGGGAAACTGGATCATCACGAATGACTTTGACCCAAGAAGCAGTCCCCTCACCTCCTTTTCATCTTTTAAGTTTTCTCTTACAAACTCTGTGGCACTCAGACCCTCAGATAGTTCAAAGGACCTTCAAAAAGTCAATTAAAGCAAGCCTGTAGTTCTTACTAACATACACCTGGCTGGCATTCCTACCCACGTGTAGATTGGGTGATGCATATAATTGCAAGGTGAAGCCCTCTGGCAATTTGGGCTTTTAACAGTATTTCAGCATCACTAGGGCCCCTAGGATGGGAAGAGCTCCGTGCACCATGCTGTCATTCTGTCTCCACCTTGGCCTGCTCTTTCTGGCAAAGCCAGGAGAGTTTTCGAGTGAGCCAGACGCACACACCCATCATGTCTTGGGCTGCCCGGGGAAGGGGGTGCAGGTTCAGAATTCTGAGTCATCCTTCAGCACATAAAAAGCCTAAACTCAGGCTATAAGGAGAATCCCAGCATGGCCCCATGGCCCATTCTGATGGCCCATTCAAGGAAAAAAGACCTTGGGGAAACCACACATATGATAAGAAATCAACGAGTTTAAAGATGAATGAGGCTGAGCACTGGGTTCCACACAAGCTACGTGAACACCTCCATGCCTTAGAAGTAGACTGGCTGGCCTTGCTAGGAGCAGCAGGAGCCCGAGCTGCCTTCTGAGTTTTATTTGGAACCTGACTAAAAACCTGATGAATGTTGTGTGCCAGACCTTGGAGCTGATCCCATTACAGTTTCCTTGCTGGATGGTGTAGCTACTGCCTTCCCAGCAGGACGTATCCTCATCCTGGGACTCAGATAAATGGCATGGGACATTTGGTAGCTGCGTGGAGAAGATGGTGACTGGTATTCTTTTTGCAAACCTAAAAAACTGAGAGCACGTGGTCCTCTTTGTCCTCGCCTCCACTTTGCAATGATCCTGTCACCACGGCCAGGCTGAGACGAGCCCTGGCTATTCAGGGCAGCCTTCCTCAAACGGGTTTGCAACATTTTTGCATAACACCTGAATTAAATATGCTGGAATAAGCTCGACCTTCCACCCAAATACTTTGTGGCTCGTTGGTGATCCTCTTTGAAGCTTGCTACATAGCAGCACATACTTTTCCACTCGCAAAGGTAACTGAGATACAGCCCTTAAATCTATGCAAACTGAGAGGGGCAGGCCAGGTATCTTGAAGCTCTTTCAAAGGATATCTAAACTTGGATTCTTGAAATCCAGCTAATGCCTAGTCCCCTGTGGTCTCAGGTCCAACACTCAGGTTGCCTCATTCTTGTGGGTAGGGTTCAGGTCACGTGCCCCCCAACCCAAACCCACCAGGCTGCGTCTGCCCTTTGCTCTGGGCAAACACCTCTCGAGGACTTTTAATACCACGGAAAACCAGTGCGGTGCAGGGGTGCCTCGTCCTTGGCACGTTGCCACGCGCCTGACGCCCTTATATCCTCCTCCGTTAATAGATATCATCAGACTCATTGTCCTTGGGCTCTGCTCTCCAGAATCCCACCAGTGACCACCAAGTGGTTTCTGCGACATCTGATGGTGGCTCCAAACTCCTCCAAACTCTGCTATTCCAAGATGCTCATTTTCCCTATTTCCCCACCTCTCTGGTGGTTCCTTCTCTGTCACCTCTACTAACCTTTCTTGTTTCTTCCAGCGAGTACTGGAGTGGGGCATGGGGCAGGGCAACACCGATCTCCACCCCTTGGTTTGTATTCCACTGTCCAAAGAAGGTTTCCTTGGAGTGTCTGACTGTGGCTTCCCAGTCCACACGTTCATGTCTTCATTAAATATTTGTCAAGCCCTTGCTACGTGTCAGCAACTGTGCACAGGACCACGTTGACTAAGACCTTGTGCTTGAGGAACTGCTCTGGAGACCCGGCTGCGGCACCCCAGGGAGGGGTCCCCTTCTTCAGAACCCTGGGCTTGGAAACATGGGAGCTCGCCTCTGCGATATATTTTCCAGATTACAAACACCTGCCTTTGTTTCTTCCCTCAAAATATTGTGCTACTGTGCACTTTCATCCCTGCTACCGATCTGGGAGTGGTCCTCACCCCTGCCTAGGAAGACCCTTCTGATGCTCAATGTCCCACTGTCTCCCTACTTCCCTTCCTCCTAGTTTATCCCCCACCCCCCATTTTACCTACACTGATGTCAGTGTTAGCACCACTCCCCTCTTGGTTGGTCTCTCTCTCTCACACACACACACACAAATGATGAACTCCATTGTATGACATACCGAATCCCCTTTCAAAGCCCCCCACGTCTTCACCAATATTTGTCTTCAGAGGAGTCTCTTCACTGTCCCATCTCACCCTCCATTGCACCTCTCTGCTTTGCTCACCCCCTTATGCAACCTCCCTCTCCGGAATGCCCACCCCTCTCCTGTCTGCCTCTGTATCCCCCCTTTCCCTCAAGGCACAGCTGAAGTCTCACCTCCTCAGCGGAGCTTTCCCCACCAGTTCACGCCTCTGTCCACACCCACTCGGCTTATTGAATTTAGCGTAAAAATAATATCATAACCTTTTGTTTCCCTAACTAACCAATAAACTCTCTCCCAGCCTTCTCTGTATCCTGAATCTGTTCTAGGACCTTATATACAAGTGCACCAAGCAAAGGAACACGAGACTGAGCGATTGATTAATTCAGGGAAGTCCTGAAACTCCAACCCCTAATCTGAAATTAAACTTAAGAAGAAACTATAGAATGCTCTTGCAGTAACTGGAGAAGGGAACGTTTTCTTAAACCAGACTTCAAAGTACCCAAAGTGTATGGCCAAACAAAAATCTGCCTACAAAATTTTGAATTCCCAATTAAGGAGAGGTACTTGAGACAGAATTAGTCGACCGATGATAGATTTGCTGAGGGTATTTGTACCAGGCAAAACTCACAAAGGATAAATATCTAAAATACAGAAACTCATTCAGGTCAACACAAAACTAATGATAATAATTAGTATAATCATATTTTAATTTTAATAGTTTAATTATGTTTACGTTATTTTATTTATCTTTATGTTTATGATATTAATAAATTACTGTAAATAGTAATAAGTATAATAATATGCTTGGTATTATATAATATATAGTGTAATGATATATAGTATAATAATAACTAGCATTTATTGCATGTCTGTTATTTACCAGACACCCCCCTAAGTGTTTTGCATATATTCATTCATTTCACTTTCACTAACCTATAAGCACTTGCTGCTTTTACTTTTTGCAGTTGGGTGATATGAAGAAACTCACTTAAGGTCACACAGCCAATAAACGGCAGAGCCAGGCAACCGCCCAGGCAGCCTGGCTCTAACATATGCTTTAACCCTCTCCTACCGAACCTCCTTTTTGCTATATCTGAGACTCAAAGAGGCAAGTCTCTGAAGGAGACATCAGTGGATACCAGGCACAAAAAGAGACCTTCAGCTTCCTAACAATCTGACCAGAGCCACTAATCTCATAGACTAATGAGATACTGCTTGGTAGCCAACAGGCTGGTAAAAATTAAAATGTCAGGTTACACAGCACTGGCGGTATTTAGTGAACATATGCAGGTGTATTTCCTGTGACCAGCAGCCCGGATTACATTCGCAGGGAATTGCTTAGGTGGTGCGGCAGCAGGTGTCAGTCAGAGCGTAGCCGGTGACGGCCAGGAGGGGGCAGCAGTGGGAGTGCCCGTCGCCGGGGGATGGACGCAAACAGCTCAGTGGCTGCGGACGAGCAGAGAGGAGCAGGAACCAGGTGAGCTGACGGATGTACAGACATAGGTGATAAGCTGGGGATGCCATTTATATCAATGCAAAAATACATTCTTCACAAACCGCGCTCTAGTCTTGACAGATACATAAGCTTGAAGGACACACATCACACATAATAGATCGAGCATTCATGACGGGACTGGAATCGGGAATAAAAGAGGAAAAAAGAATAAAATAAATATCAAATATGTAAAACCATGTAGTAAACTGGCACAAGTTAAGGATGATACTGCGCTAGAAACTGAAAACTATGAACCCCCCAAAATGAGAAGTAAGATTAAAAAATTCAGCAAAAACAAAAAGAAAGCAAAATCTATGTACCATGGAGACACTCAGAGAATGCTGATTCCAGGACAAGCCATCCAAATCTTGCATTTGAGCTTTGTGACTTAATTCTCAACAACCCATCTCCCCTAAGTCTCAAGAGTGGTTTCAACTGATAAGTTAAGATCAGGGTAACCCAAAGGGCATTTGTTCATTTTCTTCAGTGGTTGTAGAAAACACAGCTTTTTCCTTCTTTATGGGAAATTCGTGCACACTGGCTGGTACTGGCCATTGTGCATTGGTCCTGAAAGCTGGCCTCACCCTCAAGGCAAAGCTCTTCTCCAAGACAATTAAAGCAAACCCAGAATGAGCACGTTTCCACGTTTAAAGAAACTGTATTCAGGCATCACTACAAGCCCTGGGGAGCTCAGGGACACAAACATGAGAGAAGGCATGAGAATCTCGTTTTCAGCCAAGACGTCTTCCAAACCAGAGGCAGCTACCATGTCCCTCAGGCATAGTAAGTATGTTGTTGATCATCCTAGTGATTTTTAAAAACCATGTGACATTAAGATATTTAAAAATTATAAATAAAGTTACAGCATAGTGGAAGTGGTACAGACAGATGGCAAGTTCTGAATCTCCGCAAGAGAATTCTATTTTGCATGCATATTTGGACTTACTAAAGGTCTTCTCTTTTATTTTCCAGACAGAGGCAGAACCAGTTACCTGTAAGAATCAGCACAATGTAGCTTTTCGTATCTACTGTAATTGTATACATGTACCAGTGTGTGCATGTGTGTGTAAGCCTGTGCACGTGGGCTCTCTCCGAGCCTCAGTGCTTACATCTTTTCTAGGTAAGGTACTTGAGCATTTCCTATGCATTAGCTTGAAATGAGTTTGCCGGAGTAAGTGCCTCATGTAGTGGTCAGACTGGGTAACAAAGCCAGTAGCTACACATAGCTTCCCAACACACAGGAATTCATGGGATTTTTGTCATGGAGCCCACTCAGAATAGGATTTTTCTTGAGTGGTATCGAGTCAAAAGGAAGCAAGCAGCATGCGTGATTATTGGATGAAAACTCAAAGGATAAGCTACCGGTTTTCATCTTGCCACAACAAATGATCGGAACTGGAAGAGATCAAAAACTTCACCCACTCCTCTCTTTTAGGGGCTGGGGAAATGAGGGCCTTGCGAGGAGGAGTTGCTTGCTTAAAGATATCAAGCACATTAGAAATACAACTGGAAAAACAGGTTCCTTGCTTTTGCATCCTAGGGCCCTTTCATTCACTGTGCTGAGTCTTTTGCTGTTAATAGACATCACTTTCTGGGGCTCCGATACAGGGGACTATAACTTGTATGACATACTGCCAATGGCCAGGAGGGGGTGCTAGGAGATAGTGTGAGTAAACGCAATCCAAATGCTACATTTTGTAAGCAAGACGCGCAAATCGAAAGCAATCAGCAGTATAGCAGCATCTCAATTTGCAGTACACTGAAACAGCCCAGTGAGGAGAGAAATTACTTCCTGAGTCACAAGCAGGCCGGCAAGTTTCTTAGGGCACAGGATCTGGAGCCCGGCAGACTCGGCTCAAATCCTCGGTGCGTCTTTACTACCTAGGCAAGCTCAAGTAAGTCACTTAACTTCCCTAAGCCTCCGTTTCATCGGCAAAATGGACATAAGTAACACTTACTTTATGCTTGCCAGGAAGGAGTAAATACGTACAGTGTGAGGCATTCAGTAAAGGGTATCTGTGATCATTGAATGCATCCACGATTCTATGACCTTAAAAAAATTAGCCTTTACAAAACAATTAACTCAAAAGTGCTAGAAGAAATTGCTACTCCTTTTTGAGTATGAACCGAGCGAAGGTTCTTCAAGAGTATCTCGTGCTCTTTGTTTACTAAGGTCCAGACTTCATCACAGACTTTTTTTTTTTTTTTTTATGGATGAGGGAGGTGATTAAGTTTTTATTTATTTATTTATTTATTTATTTATTTAATGGAGGTACTGGGCATTGAACCTAGGACCTTATGTATCCTAAGCAGGTGCTCTGCCGCTTGAGCTACACCCTCCCACCAGACAGCAGGCTTTTAAAAGCCCCCTTCAGTAATAATAATGTGCAGCTGGGTTGAGACAGCAAGTAATTGAAATAGTGATCTGATTGCTGTCTCAGATCTCAGGCAGGAGGAGCCATCACAGAGCCCAGGACACATGGGCAGAACACACACCACTGAGAAAGTGTTCACACCATCAACCGATCACTTTCCTAAGGAAACAGAACATATGTACTGAAATTTTTGTGCACGGGTGTTCATTCACGGTAGCACCATTTATAGCAACCCCCAAATTAACCCTAATGCCTGAAAAGAAAAAAAGTATAACTGAAGGATGTTTCATCACAGGGTGCTATGCATCATCCAAAGGATGTAGATTATTTAATGTAACAGGAAACTAGTCAGAAAATGTCGTTGGAAAATAATATATATGCCAGAACTCCATTAAAATTGTTAGATAATACCTTCATATGGTCGAAGAATCAATCAAAACACTAAAACTTGCCTTAAGAAATCTTGCTTCAATGAGGTATCACCTCACACCAGTCAGAGTGGCCATCATCAAAAATCCACAAATGATAAATGCTAGAGAGGGTGTGGAGAAAAGGGAACACTCCTACACTGCTGGTGGACATGTAGTCTGGTGGAGCCACTGTGGAAAACAGTATGAAGATTCCTCAAAAAACTAAAAATATACTTACCCTATGATCCAGCAATCCCACTCCTGGACATCTATCCAGAAGCAACTCCAATTTGAAAAGATACATGCACCCCAATGCTCATAGCAGCACTATTCACAATAGCCGAGACATGGAAGCAACAAAATGTCCAACAACAGATGACTGGATAATGAAGTTGTGGTGTATGTATACATAATGGAACACTACTGAGCCATAAAAAGAACAAAATAATGCCATTTGCAGCAACATGGAAGGACCTGGAGATTATCATTCTAAGTGAAATAAGTCAGAAAGAGAAAGAAAAATATCACATGATAGCACTCATATGTGGAATCTAAAAAAAGAAAAAGGAAGACACTATAATGAACTTATCTACAAAACAGAAACAGACTCACAGACATAGTAAACAAACTTATGGTTACCGGGGGAAAGGGGGTGGGAAGGGATAAACTGGGAGTTCGAGATTTGCAAATATTAACTAGTATATGTAAAATAGATAAATAACAGGTTTCTACTGTATAGCACAGGGAACTATATTTAATATCTTGCAGTCAGCCATAATGAAAAAAATATGAAAAAATACATGTATGTATATGTATGACTGAAACATTATGCTGTACAGCAGAAACTGACACAACATTGTAAACTGACTAGACTTCAATTAAAAATTGAAAAAAAGAAAGCAAAACAACTATGTTTATATAGTTTACAACAACATGGTACATGCATATTGTATAAAGTAAATGCAAATACGTAATGAAAATCCACATATACTATAAGACCATGTTTGATAAACATTTTAAAATGAAAGATACACATATTGCAAATCAGAAAGACTAGAAGAAATAAACAGCTGACTTACATACATTTCTGGACATCCAAAATTTCTATAATAAACTTAAACTGACTTTTTAAAAGAGTTTAAATAATATAAGCAGTTTGGCCATAATTATGTAAATTATAAACGCAAAAGTAGAAGGAAACAGACGAGGTTGTCACTACTTATGCTGCCGCATAGTTTGAAGGATAGTGATCTTTTCTTTTTGTTCTTTGCACGTTTGTGTAACAAGTGTGCATTCCTCTCATTACCAGGGAAGGGAACTAAAGAAACGAGTGGTGAGGACAGGGAGGGAGCAGGTCAGGATATAACCTACTCACCTACAGAAGCTGCCTGCCCCACTGGTGCTTATCTGCTGTCAGATAACACACTGCAAAAAGGGCATTTTTTTTCCTTAAGAAAATGTCTGGTGGGGAGGCTATAGCTCAAGTGGTAGAGCACATGTTTAGCATGCACAGGGTCCTGGGTTTAATCCCCACTACCTCCTCTAAAAATAAATAAACCTAATTACCTCCCCATCACCACTATCAAAATAAAGTAATTAAATAATATAACAATAAATAAAAAATACTAAGAAAGAAAGAAAGAAAGAAAGAAAGAAAGAAAGAAAGAAAGAAAGAAAGAAAGAAAGAAAGAAAGAAAGAAAATGTCTCCCTAGATTACAGCCAAGAACAAATCCGTACAGGAGAATGAAAGCCCGGGAAACTTAAGAAAAGATTGTGTCCCACATCTCAACCCCATAAACGTGACATAGCTCAGGATAAGAGTGTGGTAAAATAAACAGATAAAGGTATAGCGGTTGGAAGGCTTCACTTTCCAGCCTATTAAATTGAAAATTACAGAGACGCAGGGGTCTTCTTACATCGAAAGGAGTCTAAGGGAGATGGTTTCCTGTTTCTGGTCTCTTACCACCCAGCTTCCCAGGACCCCAGGGTTGATCTGATCAAGTCAGGTGCCTGCTTAAAATTCTTCACCCTGCTACACCCTTCCTCTGAGGATAAAGTCTAGAGGGCTCAGGCTATGAGACTGTGATGTCCCACCGCCTCCCCGCCTTTCTTGTCTTCATCCACTCTCCACCTAGAGTTCTATGACCCAGTATTACAGACTGGTTTGTACTGTTCCTCTCTGGACTGCTGAGTGTCCCACCCTTCCTGGCTGACTTTTGCTCGTCCTTTTGAGCTCAGCTCTGCTCAGGTACCACCTCTTCCAGGAAGCGGCTCCTACCCGGGAAGTCAGGGATGGACGTGCCTCCAGCAGCATTCTAGGAGCGCCAGCTGGTGCTTCCTCCCACAGCTCCTCCTGCCCAAGCTGTGGTGTGTTATTTATTCATTGTTCTCTTTCTAGTCACTGGTAACAGTTCCTCGAGTGATGAGACTATGCGTTATTGATCTTTGTAATCTCAGGTGTTTGTCGAATGGATGAAAGAGAAAGGAATGAGTGGATGAATGGACACTGGAGTGTTTCTTTTCCATGTGATGTCCTAATTTTAGTATTTAAGCAACCTCACTTCACAGGAGAGAGAACAGAGGGCCAGAGAGGCTGGAGATCCACCCCAAATCCTACAGGAGGTGGCATTCAAGGAAGGTAGAAGGCAGTGGACCTGATGAGGAGGTAGGAGGAGAGTCAAGAAATATTTTGGAGGCAGAATCCACAGGAATTGGAGCCTGTTGAATTAGTCAGGAGAAGGATGTGAGGCTGACACTCAAGGTGCTAGCTTGGATAAAGTGGGGATCCAAGTCCTTCCCTGAGAGAGAAGAAGAGATGGTTAGGTGGGAGTTAATGAGTCCACTCTGGGCTCTGAACAAAGTCAGGTTGAACTCCCATGGGAGATGCACTTGAAGATGCCCAGCTGTTAGCAGGACACATGCGTATGGAGCTCGTCGGGAGAAAATGTGGGCTGGAGATGAGATGGAATTTCCTCCTATCTCCCTCCCCGCCCACACCTGCAGGATGATTAAAGCTAAGAACAGAGAAGAGGTCACTCAGGCAGAGCAGGTAAAGTGAGAAGTGGAATCTGGAAAGCAGCACTTTTCGGTGGTTTAGGAAAGCGCAGCCTATAAAAGACACCCTGGGAGAGATGCGATGTCTTGGGTTAGAGAAAGAAAAGCAGACTAAAAGGCAACTCCGGCGTCCACACGGAAGAAGCACTATTTTACAGAGAAGTTGGGGTCTCATAGAGATACGTTGTTCCAGTAGCTGAGGGAGAAGGCATAAACCTGAACCTTAAACAAAAGCAAACACACTGGAATGGCGTGTTCAGCCCCCCGCAGGTAGTCTGTGCTGGAGGGTTTGTGGGTAACTGAACAGGCGGGAGCAGATGGATGAATCAAAGTCTCTCCAGCTGGTTTCAGAAGTTCTCTGTGGTCCCAAGGATGTATAACACAGCTCAGACCCCCCTCCTTTCTTCCCGCCGACTCTAGCCTGCCAAGTCCCTGGGGTTATTGAGCGTTTATTCTGTGAAAGGCAATGGGAGGAAGGAGAGAAGGCCAAGATCATAGCATTAAGTCGCGCCGCCTCCCGTTAGACACGCTCCATGGTGAGGTGCGTTATCGTTGCATCTTTATTACAACCAAAAAACTTAGCATGATGCCTTGTCCATAATGGAAGCTTATGAATAATAATTTTGAAAGAATAATGAATAATAATGATGAATAATAATAATTATGGAAACAATGAATAGTGTTTGGAAAAATGAGTCACCTCAGAGTTCTAAGGTGGCCCTCCATGCTCTTTGGTCTGTACTCAGCTGGAGGACTTTGTGACACTTCTCAGGGAAGGGATGTGCTAACAGGCGGGGAGGACACACCTTCACAAGAAAGCAAGAGAGCCATGTTCAGCCTCACCCACGGGAAGTTTGACGGTTGACTCAGCCAAGCCACAGAGGTCTGCAGCGCCTCTCGGCAGTAGTTCCAGGCTGTCCTGGAGGAAAGTGTGGTCCATCCAGACATGCTGTCACCATTCCAGCTGTTAACTCTGGCAGTCCTTGGGGCTTGTAAGTCTTTTTCCTCCCCCAGTCTCCTTGGACAGATCTCTAATTTTTGTCATTTAAAAAAAAATTTCCAAATTTTTGGTTTATTTACTTTCCTCCTTTTTTTTTTTAGACGGTGTGTATGGTGCAGGTCATCTAGAGCAACCGCAACTGTCCAGTACCAAACAGCTGTCAAAAACAGCCCGCCTGGAATGCGTGGTATCCGGTGTCACAATTTCTACAACATCTGTGTATTGGTATCGAGAAAGGCCCGGGCAAGCCGTGCATCTCCTGCTGTACATTTCGTCTGACAACACCGTCAACGTGGAATCGGGCATTACGCCGGGCAAGTTTGAGGCAGACAAGACACCTGACACTTCGACGTCTACCCTTACCATTCACAGTGTAAACGAACAAGACGCGGCCACCTACTCCTGTGCACTCTGGGACGCGCACAGTAGCAGACCTTAGAGCCGTGTCGTTCGATAAACGTTCACTGGTTTTCCATTCACTGCCGTGAATTAGGAAACCACAGTCGCCACCTGTACGCTTTTGTGCAGTTTTCTAGGTAAACTTTTATGTGGCTGACTCTATGTGAAGTTGCCACACTCTATATTTTCTCTAAGAGGAAGCTGTGCCTAAGTACGTGCAAATAATCAGGCTCGATTTTCAGGGCTCTGTTCTCTGCCCAACAGGCTTTCCCGGGGCATCCATGCTTAATCCTCCAAGTTGACCTCTGTTACTCCCTCTTTTATCTTCTGCCGAGATCTATACCCCACATTATCTATACCAGCCAATTTGCATTATGTTAAGATATTTTCTGATCCACTCTTCTCCTTTGATTAAAATAATGGAGATTAGATTCAATGCTATTTATTCTCTAGAGGCTAAAATGTAACAAACACAGCATGATCTAACTGACTGCAATGATAAATATATCAAATGCATGCCCTAGAATGGTGATACTGGATTTTGCACAAAGCTTATAAACACTGCTACTTACTGAATCCAAATCAAAGTCTACATTGGATGGGAGCCTGGGGAGTAGTTCATTTTCTGGCTTAAGTGTTCGATGGGCACTCTGAGCCAGGCATTGTGCACAGCAGAAATCGCAAATCTCATAGGCTCTGTCAAAGCTGGAGGTTGCTTTTGTAAAGCCCCTTTCTGTTGCTGGGCCACCAATCCCCAGTGAAATGACAGTCTCCAACTAGATGTGGAGTCATTTACCCCTGCTGCCCTTCTTTTTGCTAAGGTGAATTTCACCAAAGTCACTTTGGCCACACACACCAAAGGCAAACCGGCCAGAGGCAAATCAGCCCCGTCCTAAGTCAACATTGGCAGTTAAATGATTGTTTAAATTGCAGATGCACAGAACACAGAAAGCGTTTCATTGGAATATACAGTACTGAGTACTGAATGGGGCTCCCCACACCGTCTGCTGAAGTAAGATCTATGTTTCCATGATTGTTGAGGTATTTGCATTACCGAATGGGTGGAAGGGGGATTTTTGTAGAGATGGATGCCTGAAATCTCCCGATGATTTTGACTCACCTTACTTTCCTTTGTACCTGAAGAGGGTATTCACAGTGACTTTGAATAACAGAACCAACATTATATTATCTAATTCATGCTGAATAAAGTTCAAGGAAACCTTAAAAAATCACTATTTTCTGTAACATATCATCCATTACCAACTCCCCACACATACTAGTGTGGCGGGAAAAAAGGATGTGTGTTACCTAAGAGTCAACTTGGAAAAAAACCCACAATTCTAAAAACTGCTAGGCCCCCCAGGAAGTACACGTTGACTGTCTATCTTGAGTACGCTCTACTTCCAGCCCTGAGAGCGGGTTTAGAGGGTCAGCCTGAGGTAGGAGAGTGGAGTGGTCACCTTTGGAGGTTTGGGGCATGGATCCTTTTTTTCCCTGTGTCACGTCTGTGGTGCCTAAATTATCTAACAGGAAACTTTGATCACCTTTGAATTTTATTTCAAAATTTATTTTTAAAAAGAATTCACACATTTCACAATATTAAAAATACCTTGGCATATTATTGAGAGCTTAGAGACAGCAAGTGAAACTTGATGATTAGAAGTGCTTATAGTGAAGGAGGGTACAGCTCAGTGGTAGAATGCCTGCCTAGCATGCAGGAGGTCCCAGGTTCAATCCCCAGTACCTCCAAATAAATAAATAAATAGACATAATTACCCCTCTCCCCCAAAAAAGAATGCCTGTAATGGGCTCTGTCTTGACTACTTTTTCTCCTCTCTCCTCTAACAACTTTTGCTTCTTTTACAAAACGAAATCTTGTTTTCTCTCCTGATTCCCGCTGATCCTGTCTGCCAAGTGAGAGACAGTGTTAATGCTCAGGGTTTCCAGGGTGGCTCATTGGGCTGGAATGACTCTTTTTTCTTAAGTGGTACAGACACCAAGTAGTACAGACAGTGCCAAAAATATGCAGTCTTCTCATTAGCGTGGGGCATGGCGGTTTTGCTTTCTTTACTTCTGTTTTGTCCAGGTGCAGATGCAGTCAGGAGGTCGTCTCAAGCAGAACTGCACACTTCATTGCACAGGAGGCTCTCCATCTGCAGGGTGGCTTGGCGCTCAGTGCCTGAGAACATGATCCACCACCGTTCATGGAAAAAGCTGCTAGAGAGTCAGCCTTAGGTGGTCTTCACTGGGAGAGCCGGCGGGGAGGGACAGACCTTCAGCTTAGACTCTGTGAGTCCCCTTCTGTGGGGGCACGGATTTCTCACATCTTACGAGTGAGTCAGACATGCATGATTAATGACCAGTGGTCTCATCCCTGGTTGCTGTCTGGGAGCAGTCAGTGGAAGCATCAGCAGGGGACTGGGAGGCGGGAGGAGACTGAGGTCAGGGCAAGTTCCCTCCCTGACAGGTGGCCTTGGATTGGCTGCATTCTCCTCCAGTGACCAGATACAGGTGACATCCAACTCACAGTCAGAAGGTTTATGTCCAGGAATCAAAAGATGAAGGTGGGTGTGGCCATTCCTTTTTATACAATTGACCCAGCAGAGGAACGTGTTTCCTCTGCTAACACCCTGGGAGGCTCCTTGCTCCTCCTCCTGTTCCTCTTCCCTGTCTCCTCCTCATCCTTTTTGGACACTCAGCCTGGGCAGACAGGACGGCCGGCTTCAAATATTTATCTGCTTTTCACTCTCGGAATATAAATTTGTTACTCTATTTCTCAGATTTGGTGAGGGATTTTTTTTTTAAAGTAACTTCCAGTGAAATAAGTCAGACAGACAAAGACAAATACTCTGCGTGATCATTTATATGTGGAATCTGAAAAATAAAACAAAAGAATGTAAATATAAAATTACAACAGATTCACAGACATAGAGAACAAATTAGTGGTTATCAATGTGGAGAGGGAAGTAGGGAGGGGCAAGATGGGGTGTGGGTTTAAGAGACACAAACTAATATGTGTAAAATAAATAAGCAACGGCACAGAGAAGTAGAGCTGTTATTTTGTAATAACTTAAAATGGAGTATAATCTATAAAAATATTGAGTCACAATGTTGTACATCTGAAGATAATATAATATTGTAAATCAACTATACTTCTATAAAAATAAAATAACTTGTGCCAGCAAAAAAAAAAAAAACTAATGTTTTTGTCTTAATAATTTTGCTTCCTGTTGGAAATGCTGTTCTTCTGTTTATGTTTAAAACTGGACAGATATAATTGAAGCAAATGAAAATATTTATTTCAATAGCAAAAAAGAAACAAATGTATTCACTGTAAGGTATCGAGATGTAACTTTTCATACACGTAAAAGTGCTAACACCAAATCGGGCTTCTGAGGGTCACGTGCGACCCCGCAACCATGGAGTACATAAAATTCACAGAAGAAGAAGAGGAAATGAAGACCTAATATAAGGGCCCCTGGGAACCTACAGTACCATCAGAGCCCTTATCGTGACCGTGACCACATCCTTCGCAACGCGGAGCAACCTCGGTCCTGAGCCCAGACCTCAGCCTCAGCCCGCAGCATTTCCTGTGCTCCTCGGGTCGATGCCTCATGTCAAAGGAAAGAGGAAAGGGAGTCTGATGGCTATCGATTGCACCCCCACAGATGTTAGTAACTGTGCCCCTAAATGTCTGGTTTGACATCAGTTCCTACTGCTGTGGGTTCCTAGTTAGAGACTATGTATGTTGAAATGGGCTGATTATCTGAAAGAGAAGAGAGGGCAAGGTGCATTATTTCATTTCCCAGAGATTTTTCAGTAATTGTGAGAGACTCAGGCTAGAGGCACTAACGATGAAATGTAATGGAATTCATATCCATGTAGCCCCCACGGGCTGCCAGATAATGTGCTGGAGGTCACATGTGTTCAGAAGCTCATGTGATTACCATTAAAACCCTGCTAATAAGTATGTTTGATGCAAGAAGGAACTGCTGCTTTGAGAAAGGCAGTAATCAGTCCAAACAAATAGTCCATGCTGTTTCAACTGCACTGTTGAATAGTGCACTTTGAATACCCTTAGTGTTTATTAACTTTATAAGAATATACTTTGGCATTTGTGACCAAATCCTATTGCCCAGCTGAGCAGAGCCTGGTCAGGACAGAATGAGTAGCCACTCAAGAGGTCATGGCTAGAAGGTCAACTTGGGACATACTTGACTGGGGACAACACACTGGATTGGGGGCCAGCCACACTTACCAGAACCCTCAGAGTAGTCAGCCCGCCACAACTAAGGGAGTCATGCAGGTCACATACAGGGCACCCCTAGAGCATCTAATTCAGGTAACAAGAGGGGAGTGCACTGCTGGGACATATAGGGTGTCTCCTAAAAAAGGCTATGTCCCCAAGGTCAGGAAATAAAACCACACTTCCAAATACATAGAAATAAACACAGCCAATTAAGCAAAATGAGGCAACAGAGGAATATGCTCCAAATGAATGAACAAGATAAAACCCCAGAAGAAGAACTGTGTGAAGTGGAGATAAGCAATCGACTTGATAAGGAGTTCCAAGTGATGATCCTAAAGACATTCAGACAGCTCAGAAGTAGATTACGCGAACAGAGTGAGGAATTAGAAGGTTGTAACAAAGAGTTAGAAAATATAAGGAAGAATCAAGTGGAAATAAGGGATACAATAAATGAAATAAAAAATACATTAGAAGAAGTAAAAAATAGATTCCTTGGTATAGAGGAACAGATCAGTGAATTGGAAGACAGAGAGGCAGAAATCACAAAAGCTGAACAGAAAAAACGTAAAAAGAATAAAAAGAAAAAAAAAGAAATGAGGATAATCTGAGAGACCTCTTGGACAGCATCAAGCGTACTAACGTTTTCACTGTAAGAGTCCAGAAAGAGAAGAGAGAGGAAAAGAGGAAGAGAACATATTTGCAGACATCGTAGTTGAAAACTTCCCTACGCAGGAAAAGGAAACAGAAATCCAGGACCAGGAAGGGAAGAGAGTCCTAAACAGGATCAGTGCAAAGAGGACCACACCAAGACACGTTATAATTAAAACGGAAAAAATGAAAGAGAGAATATTAAAATCTGCAAGGGAAAAGCAACGAGTTACATAAAAGGGAGCTCCCATAAGGCTATCAGCTGACTTTTCTAAAGAAAATTTGCAGGCAAGAAGAGAGTGGCGTGAAATGTTTTAAATGCTGAAAGGGAAAAACCTACAACCAAGAACACTCTACCCAGGAAGGCATTCCTGCAGATTTGATGGAGATATCAAAAGTTTTACAGATAAGAAAAAAATAAGAGTGTTCAGCCCTGCCTAACCAGCTTTATAAGAAATGACACAGGGGCTCCTTTAAGTAGAAAAGAAAAGGCTACAATAGGAATATGAAAATTAAGAAAGGAAAAATCTCATTGATAAAGGCAAATATACAGGAAAAGCAGTAATTCAACCACATAGAAAGCTAGTGGGAAGGTTAAAAGACAAATGTAGAAAAACCATCTGCATCAGTAGGAAGCAGTTAAAGCCACGCAAAACAAAAAGAAGTAAAACACGGTATCAAGGACAGTAAACGTGGGGGGTGCGAGTAAAAGTGCGTCGTTAAAATGCATTCAAACTTAAAAGAGGTAAGAAACTTAAGATATTCTATACAGATTGCTACATATAAATCTCATGGTAACCACAAACCAAAGAATCTATAATAAATACACACACAAGAGAGAAAGGAACGCAAACATAACACGGAAGACAATAATTAAATCAAAGGAAAGAGAACAAAAGAAGAAGAAAAGAACAAAAACGAACCACAAAAAAGCCCACAAACAATTAATGAAATGGCAAAAAGTAACTGTGTGTCAATAATTGCTTTAAGTGTAAATAGAATAAACGCTCCAATCAAAAGACAGAGAGTGGCTAATGAATATATTTATAATCCACAATATCGTGTTAATATCCGTATATCTGCAGAGAAGAAATCCAGCAGTTAAGACATCATAATGATAAGAGTTGTTGTCGTGACAATGTGATCACATTTTTATTTTCATCTTTGCCCTGTTTCTCTGAAATTCTTCAATGAGCTTGTTCCACGTCTGAGCTGGGGGGCTTCTGTTGAGTCATGGCACTCCCCTGAAACTCGTTTTCCTGGTCTATAAAATGAGAACTACCAGCACCAGTACCATGTGATGTGCTACGAGATGAGAAACATTTAGAAAAAAAAAGCCTAACCAATGAAAATGCTCATTAAATATTCCCTACCATAGAAGTCAATGTTTATTAAACATGCAATATTTTAAAATACTATGCTGAGAAAAAAGTGTTCATAAAGTAGCTCCTAGGCAAGTAGACACCATTCGCATTCCCACAGAACTCAAGATGCTCCTGCAGCTCCCGCACATTCATGCCAAATAGCCCTCCAGAGACCACCAGCCTTATCTTCAGATGCGCAGGGAAGTCTGAGGATCAGAGCAAACAGAAAACTCAGGCCTGAAGAACCTGCATCCCAGGGACCCGCTAGACTCACCAGTTCCTTTCCCTCCCCGATTCAGGCCACGCCCTCCTAGCCCTGACTCGGGGCACCCAGCCACCAGGTCCTCATCTTCCTACCTTTTCCTCGAGCACATAGCCTGGCAGCCAAGATGTCACTGCTGGAAGCATTCACCTTCTTCTCCTTGTGGGCTCGTGAGTCACTCCCTGACCATTTCTTTTACACGAGTGAACAGAGAAATTCTTTGATGTTTCTTATATTATCCAAAGCTCACTGGAAATTCTCTCCTTTTATTCACAGTTGGACTTGCGTTATCTAAAGTGGAGCAGTCCCAGGTATCTGTTTCCACTGAAGTAAGGAAAAGTATTGAGATCAACTGCAAGATAGAGAGCAGAGATTTTGAATCAGAAACCGTTTACTGGTACCGGCAGAAACGGAAGCAGGCTTTGGAGCATCTGATTTTCGTGATCTCAACGACAACCACAGCTCGAAATCTAATTGATGGGAAAAACAACAAAGTTGAGGCAAGAAAGAATTCTCAAAAGCTTACTTCAACCCTTACAGTAAATTTCATAGAAAAAGAAGATATGGGAATTTACTACTGTGCTGGCTGGTACTCACAGTACTAGAACTGTCGAGATACCCCACACAAGATCCCCTCCCTGGGTCTGCACCCACCCACATCCTTCCCAGCCCCCCACCTGGGCTCCCAGTCGCAGCCTCACCTCCTCTGCAGTATTTCCTGAGCTTTCCAGGAGCTCATCCTGCATCATGCTTGCACATTACTTTCCAGCTGACCCCAGGAGGTGTGCTTCCAAAGCTTTATTTGACCCTATATCCCCACGAATTAAAATCTTGTCTGGGAACTGAGGGCGCTACGGCTGTGCCACGGAGAGTTCTCTGAGTGGGCATGCTTCAGGCTGAGAGAGCGCATCACCATGTTCCATTATGATCCCATTTACTCAAGACAGCAGCTCTGCGGTATAACTATGATTGGTCCATTGTACAGCCACAGAAATGCAATCTTAGAGGACTTAAAGTGAGTGACAAGCCAAAGACAAGAAGTCTATAGTTTTTAAACTGAACTGTGAGACCCCACCGAAAAGTTTAAGGACTGCAACTCTCTAAGTGAACAGTAGGATATCTGGGGTAAATTGTCCCTTTTGTTGGGAGGTGTGGGGAAAATGATTCTACCAACGCGATGTCATCAGGATAAAACTCTGGGTTAGATGGGCCCGCCATATTGGGCAACTCTGATTCTGCCTGTAAAAGAAGAGAGAGGACCAGCCAAGACCAGAAGAGCTAATGTCGTGTGTGTGTGTTTGTACGTGCACGCGCATGTGTGAGTGTGAGTTCTCTATCAGTGTTCTCAGTGCTTTGCATATATTAGCTCCTCTAAACCATACTACCTATAAGGTCTTTGGGTTATCTTGAAACGTATTTGACTCATGGGGCAAATAAAGCACGGGGCGGTACAGTCACTTGCTCAAATCACACATCTGGTACACGGCCAGTCGGCAGAGTGATGTTGGGACCCAGAAGATCTGGCTCCCCTTGTCTGTTACACAAAACCACTTCTTACTTGCAGGGATCAACACATTGTTCCCATCCCCACAGAGACAGAATGAACCACCACAGAAAACTGATGCAAATTATTAACCCACGATTTGCATGAGTAGGTGTCTCCACAGAATAAGTAAAATGCCAATAAATTATCAGTTGGCTATTCAATATCAAACAATAAAAGATCCTTATTTTCTATTTCTGATAGTAGTATCTGCAGTGGGCTTCTGGTAAGAATACCGGTAGGAATGCATACTGTTCACTTTATTTAAAAATTCCCCATAAAATATTAACATATTCACTCTTTCTAGCCACTAGTTCAAGCATCCATAGTCTGATTTTCAATTTTGAGATGTACTGGAAGGGAAAAAGGAGGATTTGCAGAGCAGGCAGACACAGGAGATGGAATTAGACATACAGTCCTCCAGACTTTCTTCTCCCGCTTCTGGTGGGCTCATATTTTTTTTTATTTATATCCTGACCTACAAGGTTTATGACCATTGCAGTTTCTTAGTTTAGGGGTAGGGGGCAACTAAGGAGAACAGTCCTGGTCCCCTATATTTTTAATGCGAGCAGAGAGACCAGAAACTGAATGGAAAACACCAAACGTGAGGAGATGAGCCCTTTTCAGAAGAAAAGCCTGAAAAGTGTGGGTTAAGCTTCTCAAAATATCTTTGCTAAGTTCTTTGCACATATTTTCTCACATAATGTACATAAGAGCAGTGTAGCTTAGTGAGATAGTGTCTTTAGAGAAACAGATCTCACGGGATAAAAGTTGTATCTGCTTTTCAATGGCAGCCCTAGAAAAAATAGTAATCAATTCAATGATGAACCAAGGGAAAGAGGCAGATAATTTATGTTGCTTTCAAATGACAGAATATTACAAAGCCATTTAAAACGGCGTTTTGAAGATTTATTAATACAAATGAAAATGTTTATATTCACATGCCCCCCAAAATCATGTAAAGGACAAATGAATATACATTAAATCTCAAATTCATAAATATCTACATCAGTGGAAGAAACAAAATGCAGGTAATATTGGAGTTTTACGGTAGTTTTTTTTTTTTCCTGATGGAGTGGATGTTTTTTTTTTTTACATTATTAATGAATTTGTACATTTTCAGAAAAGGACTAAAGAATTTTTACAATTAAAATCCTATTTAACAACATAGTTTTCTTTTGTCTTTCAATAATGTTAAAAATACAACTAGAAAACACCATAAGTGACTTATTATGTCTTAGGCACCATTATTTACTTTATAGACATGATCGCTTTTAGTGTGATAATGTAACTTTCTTAAGTCTCTGAAAGATATTTATTGAGGCAATTATAGATGTAGAAACTGAGACGCCAAGAGATTAAACAACTTAACTGACATCAGAAGAGATAACTAAGTAGAACAGAAGGGTAATTATTTTCATAGGTCATTAATAATGACATTCACATAAACTTTTTAAGGACCTAAAATTTCAAAATATAAAGGTAACTAAAAGAACAGAATATGAAACTGCATGTGCAAAGCCCATTTAAATTTAAAACGTATGGGTAATGATCCAAGCAAACGTATTACTATGTATAAATGTGTGGAGAAGACGCTTAAAGGTAAATGATAATGGCTATTATTTTCATCATTTTACAACCTATTTACTCTGATTTTCTTCCAGGAGCATCTGTGAGTTATCCAGGCTCCCACAGTTACCAGTTTTGTGACTTATCCACACTGTTCTCATCTGTTAAAGAAAAATAATAATAATACTAACTCTCAAGATTGAGTATAAATGAAGTAATTAAAAAAATATATTTAGAATAGGGCTAGCGAGTCCTCCATTGATTTGCAGTAGAAGCACCTGACCCACTGCTTCCTCCTCTCCCACCAAGTCACACTACACTTGGGTCCCCCAAGGACAGAGGGGTCCTCATTTTCTGCCTTCTTCTTGGCGACATGGTCTGGCAGAGAGGAGAATGTCACTGATGGGAATATTCATATATTTCTGCCTCTGGGTTTGTGAGTGTCTCCTCTATTATTCAACACAGATAGGAGATGAAAGACATTCTTTATTGTTCCCTCTTTCTATGTCAGATGTTCAAGAGAATATCCCCTTTTTTTTTTCTTTTGCAATTGGATGTGGGCAGTTAAAACTGGAGCAGCCTAAAATGTCATTTTCCAAAGCAACAGGAAAAGTGCTCATATATCTCGTAGGGAGAAGACTGTGAAAATACAGTCATACACTGGTATCTGCAGAAACCAAATGAAATTATGGCAACTCTGATGTTTGTCATCTCAATAAAACCCCCAGTTCTGGTTTAGTCAGGTGAGAAAAACAACAAATTTGAGGCATGGAAAGTTTTCAAACATCTCATTCAATCCTTACCATAAACTTCGCAGAAAAAGTTGTGACCATTGACTGCTGTGCTGGTGGGTCCCAGCTGGTGGTTTTATTTCTACTGTGTAATTTGATACTTTCAGTTTATATATTTCCCTAAATAAGCTATTCTGGTTTTATTGTAAAAAAAAAATCTAACAAAGTAATTTTCTCTTATTTGATAATAACAGTAATAATGAGTTCTAATAATAAGAGTAATAATAAAATATAATACTAAGAGTAATAATAAGATTTCATAACATCATTGAAGACTCGGGATGTGCCAGTTACTAATATCTGAGCATTTCATGCATTTTCTTCATGCAACCTGAAAGCTTCTTAATACCTCTAAAAGATACGTCTGTAGCAAAGTGAAACTGTGCAAAGTTAGGCATAAGCTTAGATAATTCAGTCCATGTCAGATAGGGGTAAGTGGTAACTGGAAGGTGTTTAATATCTGCAGTCATTAAAAATATATTCATGTGGATTATTTAAAACAATACTGCTCACAATGGTAAGTTAACCAAAAGAAGGGAATATAAAGCCAACTATGCAAATCCCACTTAAAATATGTATTTCTATCTATAATACTAAGCAATCCCATTTCTATCCATATGTATGCAGAGAAAAATTCAAAGCAAAAGTAAATGCTATGTGCCCTTTTTTGTCCTTTTTTATACCTTATTTTACCCATTTTCTGTAATAAACAACCCTTATTTATTTGCGTTTTCACGTTTACCAGCTCCATGTCTTTGAAAGAGTCCCTTCTGTTTGCCTCTATCCTCATCTGTCAACTGGAGATTATCGTAACGGCTACCTCCCTGGACAATGAAGGGGATTAAATAAAGTAATACAAGAGAACATTTAGAATTGTGCTTGACAAATAGCAAGTCCTCCGTGGATGTCACATTCATTTTAAATGTTATCATTACTTATTAAACATAACATTGCTTTTAAAATATTCCTGCATGTGACATAATGTTCATGAGATTGTGTGCAGAGCCAGGCTGAGTAAAGGCTGACTTCCCCAGATTGCTCTGTCTCTTACAGCCATCAGCCATTGCATTCCAGTCCCCTCTTGAAGGCACTGAGATTAGAAATTAAGTCTGATTTCTCTGAGTTGTAATCTGCACCGTGACATCTCAATTAATTTAAAAAAAATTGTCCAGTTCTTGTGCATATTATTATATAAAGTTGAGGAGGTATTTTAATGTCTGATTTTTTTTTGTAGTGTTAACGGAAAAATAAAAGTTAAGTTTCATACCCAAGTCCTGGATCACCGGCAAGTTATAGACAGACAGACATAGGGGCTGAACACAGCAGGGCTGTCTTCGTATTTCTGCGGCAATGCTACTACAGGCTGGAATTGCAGGGGGACTGGCTGAGTGGACAGGAGAACTGTCCCCGCCCCACCCCCAGCTGTACACGTTCATCTTGGGGTTTTCCTTCCAGACTGTGAGCCCTCTTACCCCATCTGCCCTGCACCCATGAAACCAGAGCTGCTCTTATCTGCAGCAGATCATACAGAACCCCGGAGAACCACCCCACCCATCCACCGCTTCTTCTGAGACATCAGATCCAGCCTCGCACTCCTGCCACTGGCCTGAGACCTCCTGCCACCAGAGCAGAGCCCTCGCTTTCTTACCTCCTCCCTGGGCGTCGTTCTGGTGACGGGATGGCACTCCTGGAACTGGCCATCTCCTCCTTCTTCTGGGCTTGTGAGTTGCCCCCCGATCATTTCAGTCGTCAGGAGAGACTGAAGAGGGTCTTTTTTTGTTGCCTCTTTCATGTCGTTCATTCATGGGAATTTCTCTTCTTTGCTTGCAGCTGGCCTTATGCTGCCACAGTTGGAGCAACCCGAAGTATCAGTTACTGGAGTAAGAGATAAGAGTGTAGTCCTATCTTGTAAGGTGCCCTCTGACAGCTTTGACAAAGATTACATACACTGGTACCAGCAGAAACCAGATCAGGGCCTGAAACAGCTAATGTACGTCTTGACAGCATCTGCTCTAGGCGACTTAGGAGGGAAGAAAAACAAACTTGAGGCAAGAAAATATGCTTCCATTTCCACCTCCACCTTGAAAATCAGTTTCTTAAAGAAAGAAGATGAGGCTACGTATTACTGTGCCCTCTGGATTTCTGGCCACAGCGTGAAGTTCCTCAGATAACACGTACAAGAACCATTTCCAGGCTGGGCTCACCCACATCCTGAGTACACACAGCCACAGAGGCTGCGCAGCTGGGAGCCCAGCCTGGACCTCCCACTAGAGAAATTGAGGCGTGTACTTTTTTTTTTTTTTTTTAACTATCCAGAAATTACCCGTAAGTTATAAGGCTCAAAGAGGAAACCACCAAGTGCCAGGAAACACGCTGGTGACATTATACCTTAGATACCATCACAGCGCTGTTGCAGTGTAACGATCATTTCTTTCTACTTCAATACTAAGAATTTGAGGGGAGGGTAGAGCTCAGGGGTAGAGCACATGCTTAGCAGGCACGAGGTCCTGGGTTCAATCCCCAGTACCTCTTCTAAAAATAAACAAACAAACAAATAAATAAACCAAATTACTCTCCACCCCAAATATTAAGAGTTTGAGGCTTCACGAGAGAAAATGACTTTTTAAACCCCCAAATCCCATGCTTCTTCGACTCTGTCAGGCCATCTAAAGAAGTTGAACTGGGTGATTCCCACGTATTGGGGTGAGTGGGATGAATGAGGTGAATGGGGTGGAGCTTTCGTCTGTCTTCCAGGACGGGGTTCTTGTTCACTCCTCACTGAGTGACACACTCCTGGCACAGGCCTCAGATCACCCCCCCCACCCCACCCCAGCCCCGGGGCATTCGGTCATCACACAGCAAGGTGGAGTCTCCTGCCAGGATCCTTTTCCCTGGGATTCTGCCCTGAGCCTGGTCACAGCAGCCATGGATCCAGAGCTGCGGCTGTTTCCCAGGCACTGTTGCAGGCCCAGGAGGTGTAATTTTTCTTACATTTGTCTCATGGACAACCCGTTGACATTGGTGCTTTCATGACTCACATTGTATAGATGAGGACATAGAGTCGTGGAGATGGATTTACTCTGTGGTCACAGTTACCGAATGGGGACTGAGGGGAAGGCTGGTTTCTGGCTTCAGTGCCTGTGTTTGTAACCGCAATGCTGACCTGCCTCTGAAACGCAGGCAATAGAAATGGCATCTAATCTGTGGTTCCTAATGAAGAGAAAACAAACTCTCCTTCACAAGATGATGACTGAAATAACAGACTACTCTTCCACACTGAGTCTGAATTTAAGTGTGGTCTTCCTAGAATAGGAATCCCACGGCTGATTTGATGTTCAAAATATAAACCAATAATAAAATATAAAACAATAGAGAAATAATAACAAAAATCAAACAAAACCAATAATATTATTTTCTTATGTTTTGAAATAATAAAAATCATTATTTCAAGAATTAATATTTTACTTTAGGACATCCTCCCCTCGATATGTGAAAATTTCTTCCATCAAAACCAACTTACCTTATTTTGGGTTCTCCAGAATATACGGCTTGAGATTTGAGTATAAGCAGTTTATTTGGGAGATGCAGGCAGACGGGCAGGGCGGTAAGGAAATGAAATGTGAAAGAGAAGGCAGACGGTAAAGGGTATTTGTAGCCAGCTCCTCGGAGAGCAATGGGACCGTAATAGGGGTTTAAAAACTGAGCGATGAATCTGAAAAAAAAAAAAAAAAAAAAAAAGGACACAGATGAACTTATTTACAAAGGAAAGACAGACTCACAGACATAGAAAAAGACTTATGATTACCAGGGGGAAAAGGGGATGGGAGTTTGAGATGTGCAGATGCTAACTACTATATATAAAATAGATAAACGACAAGTTTATACTGTACAGCACAGGGAACTATATTCAATACCTTGTAATGGCCTATAATAAAAAAGAGTATGAAAAGGAATATGTGTATATATGTATGTGTATATATATATATACATATAGACTATGTATATTTCTGCAGTCTATATATATAGACTACTATGCTATATATCAGAAATTAACACAGCATTGTAAATGAATGGCTGAATGAAGTAATGAACTTCCTGTCCTGCTCTCACGTTTTGTGGACTGGCCGGATACGCAAAATGGAAACTGTGGCACCCTAAGTGAGCCGGTAGTCAAGGTGGTGGTGAACCAGGGGGTCTTGTAAGAGTTATAAGGCTGCAAGGAAGGGTTCACAGAGTAGAAGAATGTCCACGGTATCATATTAAGTAATAAAGACAGAGCATACCATGGAACGTACGGTATGAGAGACAAATTTTAAAAAGGAACATTAATCAATCTTAAGAGAAGGCAGCAACTATTAACAAGTAGTCATCTCTGTGTGATGGGACAAAAAGGAATGGTCCTCTCTTCTGTTTGTGTTTCTTTATGAACTATACTAAGTACACATTCATTTTATAAAGGGAAATAACAATGAGTTTTATTTTTAAGGTATGTTAAGGCGTTCTAAAGGCATAGCATCTCTGAGGTTCCCATTGAATGGTAACGTTCAAAACTAAGAGAATCTGAACTGTCTTCTTTAGTTGGGTTGTCTACAGAATAGAGTCAAACATAAGTAATCTCTCCCTTTAGCTTACGTCTGCAATTGCCTAATGATGTGTAGTGAGGATCAATGATGCTAAACTGGAAGGTACCCATGAAGCCTGTCAAGTGTGGACTCTATGCTTGTCTCACACCCTGTTTTCTCCCACTCCATCCCCCTCTGTTAGATCAATAAAGGACTCCCGCCCTTTAACAAGAAAATGACTTCTTTACCCTAACATCATTGGTTCGTAAAAAATCACACAGTAACAAGAGAGCTCTGCTGATGAATTAACAGACCTATTTCTGCAGGGCGTTCTGAGAAATAACATGAGCCCCTTTCCCTAGACAAAGTCTATGTGTCTTCGTCTAGCGGTTTTCGCAGTCTGCGGGTGTATGTTCAGAGCACCGCTTCCTCTTACTAACTCAGCCCTCAGGTGTGCTCTGCAATCATTCTGTTATTCAATCACCTCTCCCAGCAAGAGCTGGCGGCATGCTGCTCCTGCCCCAGGTCTTTGTGGTGGCCTCCCTCTGGACATGTGAGTGGCTTTACCCAAGGGGTGTCTCATTCTTTCCAAGGGAGGCAATAGATCATGGACAGTCACATCACCCCTTTCAGATGGACCGTAGCCACAGGATGATTCAGACTAAGCTGACAAATTCCACCGTTACCTTGAATTCTTCAGGAAGAAAATGTAAACCTCGGTCCCCCTGCTTTTCACAAGTAGAGAACAAATTATACTCTTTTGACGAACATCAAAATTTTGCTAATTCCTCGTCCTGTTTTTCTTTCAGACACAAGTGGAGACATTCTAGTAACACCACTCATGACATCCATTACCAAGAGAAGAGGAAACACAGCATTTCTTGAATGCCGAATAAAAACAGATAGGTTAAAAAAGAACGCGTACATACACTGGTACCGGCAGAAGCCAGGTGAGCCTCTGAAACGAATTCTGTTTATTTCCTCAAATGAAAATATTGTCCATGAACAAGGGGTCAGTGAGGAAAGATATGAAGCAAGGAAATGGCAGAGGGATTCGTTGATGAGCCTCAGGATACACCAGGTTACCGAGGAGGATGCAGGGCTGTTCTACTGCGCCTGCTGGGACACACCGTGCGGCAGGGCGCCACTGTCATTGCACGAAAACCCTCCTACGCCATCGCGCCTACACACACACACACACACACACACGTTCTGCCTCCTGTAGGGGGCTCTTCTCCTGCACGTGTGCCCTGAGCAGTGTAGCTCAAGGACCCCATCTGTAGAGGCTTCTTTCAGGTACTCACTTACCTTTATCGTCCACTCCCTCCGCTGGGCCGTGGGCTGGCTTTTGTAAGTGCCCCAGACGGTCTCTGCTTCACCATCGCTGGAAGCCTCCTGGGAAGGAGGCCGTAATCCAGTGCTCAGTGTGATGGGTTGGCTTAGAAAGAAAAAAAGAAAGAATGAGTGAACGAATGAATGATGGAAGATACAAGGCCTTTCTAGTGACATACACCTGGATTTCAGGTGTCAGCACGATCCAGAGGAGTTATAGAATCGTTTTATTCCTTTTTCCCAATTTTAAATGGGGCAGGATGCTAACCGCAACATAGGCTGCTGAGGACTGAATGAGGTTCCCACGTGAAAGTTTTAGCACAGTGTTCAGCAAATCACAGTGTCCTTTCCCGCTGTGACTAAACCACTTCACTGAGCCATCCCAGCTAAAACAGGGATGAACTCAGGCCCTCTTTAAAAATCACATCATACATTGTCCTCCAAACAACAGTCAAGCATAGCTCGAAGGCTGAAAAACTAAGAATTGTGAATAGGGAGAGGTGGGAGGGTAATGAACCAAGGGGAATCTGTTTCCTCCAACCCCTTTCTTCGTTCACAGCAGAATGAAGAAATGTCATAAAATAGCATCACGGTGTCCTCAGCAGTAACTAAGGTCATTGTTAATGGTTACCCAACCTTGTGAATTTTCTGCAAACTAATGGTCTATATAATATGCAAACTTCTGCACAAGGTTCTGTGTAAGGTTCTAAGCAGGATTATTTGTCTCATTTGTTACTGTCTACAGTAATAATACTTTTCTTCTAACTCTCACGATAGCCATACAGAGCTACTCACACTCTCACAAGATACGGTGGAAAATCTGTAACTCGGGGAGTGAACATGACCACAAGGATAAGAGTATCTGAAGCAAGATGTAAAGGAAACACAGGGGAGCCTGGCTCCCAAAGTGATGCTAATATTATGTTATTATAACAAAAGTGTTTTTGATGATGCTGTTGGGCATCTGAAAGCTTCTCTATACGAGGAACATGATCAAAATAATACCACAACAGGTCTTACTGAGAAAGGCTTTCATTGGTTCGAAAGTGAACCTTCCTCCCCGCTCCCTGCCTCCAATGGGGACAGGCTGCCACTCCATCTCCTGTCCTGTCCTGATTCACTCCTCATTCTTACCAGTCACTGGCAATGCTGACCACTTGGATTTTCCTCACGTCTTTGGTTTGGGTTTGTAGCTTGACTTGTCTCCTTTCCTGCCTTTTCATTGTTTTCGTGTCCAGAGTCAACCTTTTTAATGCCTCTGGCTGCCCTCCATGCTTTTAACAGATGGAGACACCAAAATAAGAATTTCTCAGGATCAACTCTCCTCTACCCAAAGACTAGACAGAACAGTGCTCCGTGAGTTGCCAGCTGTCTGGGATTCTGGAGAATACCATTGTGCATTGGTATCAACAGAGAGAAGGGGACCTCTGAAGCGAATCCTTTATGGCTCAACAAATAGTTACGAGCTAGACGAGCCTCACTCCCGCTGGGAGTCAGATAAGAAAGGGAACGGAATCTTTTACCTGATAATCAATAGTGTCCTCAAGTCCGACGAATCCACCTATCCCTGTGCCTGCTGGGATCTCGCAGTGGCACAGAGTCCAAAGGGATCTGGAAGAAAAGCTCTCTTACTAACCCTCAACCCCTCTCATACCCGGACAACCGCAACAGGCTCTTTGATTCTTTTCATCAGAGGTTCGTAGTTGTTGAAACAGGAAGGACCCTTTGGACAAATTTAGTCCAATGTCCATACTTCAGATGAGGAAGGTGGGGTCCAGAGATGGCAAGTGATTTTTCCAAAGCTAGTCAACCACAGAGATAAGGTACCTACACCTGCATTTCAGATTCTCCATCCAGTGTCTTTCTCTGCCTCTCTTGTGGTTAGGGTTGAACTTTTTTTTTTTTTTTTTTTTTTTTTTTTTTTTTTTTTTTTAGCACAGTTGCATTTCTCTAAAAGGAAGCTGTGACCATGTTGGTTTGTCTTCATAAGTGATGTCCCCAGAACCCAACCAGGTCTGATTTGTAGGCAAGTTATGTGATTGTCACAGCGTTTAGAAGGGGGATGGACTCCCAGCTCCATCTGCTTCCTTGTTTTCCCGTTTCCCTTACTGCCATTCTTTCTTTGTAGTTTCTATCTGTTCTGAAGTCCTCAGTAATGGGAATAGTTTTCCTGGCATACACATCAAACGTGGAGATCCTTTTCTTCATGGATACCTTTGTAAAGTCTTTGCCGCTTACCAAAGGACCTGCCCAGCCAAGCCCTAAACTTCCTGCTCTTCAGTATGAGACCTGGGACCAGTCCTAACCGGGTGGTTCTGCAGCTGGTTCCAAGGTAGGTAGCCCTGACCTGCACTTGCTTTTGCTTGAGTGACTCAGGGCTTTTTCATGTCCAAGCTCTTAGCAGCCATAGCTTGAAAATAACAAGAACAATAGTAATAACAGCAAAATGCATCCCATTACAATACAGCTAAACACCTCTCTTCTTGCATGTCTAAATAGTAGCCAGAAGAAAAATGATTGATTCCAAACCCATTCCTTCACCACCATCTGTACAAGTTGCATCATTCCCACCCACCCCCAAATTTTCCTTTCTCAGGAAAGGTCTATGTGTCATTTAACACCATGCATGTCAAAAACCAATGGTGCTTTCTTGACCTTCCACATCTTTGACTTTCTCTGGTATTGAGAAAAAAGAAATGAGGAAACCTAACTGTTCTTTAGGTGTTTCCTGTGATATGAGATCTGAAAGATGAGATAGGAGGCCCTGGGAACTGTGGATTCATCTGGTAGAAAGTAAACCACAAACCAAACCAGACCCCCTGGTTCACTGGCTGAGAACAGAACTGGCTGCTAAGACAGAGCTCTCAACCCAGACTCTTAGATCTGAAGCAGAGAACTCCCACTCCTGTCTCTCACTTAATGCAATTGTAGAAGCTCTTCATTTTCCAGCTGACATGGGCCGGGTAATCAGCAAGCCCAGGAGAGAAATTACCGCTTAATCTAAACCAGAGTTATAATTCTGAACTGCAAGACCCAAATGTTCCCACAGACACGGTAACCTCCTAGTGTTATTCAAGGACAAGTGGAAAGAAGCTACTGTTTGGTGTGCGGATTAAACATCCAATGTTTTATACTTGACTGTTTGAGATACAGATCCTCTATATATTATATAGACCTGAAATAGACCTGGAAACTATGTCCCTGCCACACACATCCTCGCAACCCACACACCCAAGAAGCAGAAGTAGTTGAAAGAACTGCGTTTTGGGATCTGGTGAACTTGAATTCAGCTCAAGGCTCAGTTTGAATTCCCTAACTCTGTTCCCAATTTGTATTTTAATAGCAAAAACCATTTTACAGGTGAAGCAGAATAAGGATGAAATGTATGGTTGGTGCCAAATGCATAGCAGACCCCCATGAATGTTCTTCCCTTTCACTAGCCGAGAACACAGTCATGGCTTGTGACCTTGGAGCAGGGACAAAGAAGTGGGAAAGTAGAACGTTAATTTCCCAAGAAAGAGTTTTCCACATGCAATTGCCTTTCATACACACCTGCTCAGATAAGACAAGTATTTCTTATTTGCAAAGAAAGAAAGAAAGAAAGAAAGAAAGAAAGAAAGAAAGAAAGAAAGAAAGAAAGAAAGAAAGAAAGAAAGAAAGAAAGAAAGAAAGAAAGAAAGAAAGAAAGAGAAAGAAAGAAAAAGAAAGAAAGAAAGAAAGAGAAAGAAAGAAAGAAAGAAAAGAAAGAAAGAAAAAGAAAGAAAGAAAGAAAGAAAGAAAGAAAGAAAGAAAGAAAGAAAGAAAGAAAGAAAGAAAGAAAGAAAGAAAGAAAGAAAGAAAGAAAGAAAGAAAGAAAGAAAGAGTTGCTTGACTTGTTTGCCTACGGGTGCTATGTAAATTAAAAAGCATCTGACATGTACTTAGCGGCATGTTAAGCACCCAAAGAGCAAAAGAAGCTCTAACAGACTAGAAGATCCTCAAGTTCAGAATGAAGACAGAGATTAAATTGCTAGAGGGAAGAACCTGCTTGAAATTAAAATGACCTGGCCTCTCCCGAACACTATCCCAAGTTCTATAAACAAGTAAACTTGGTCCTTCCCAATGATCCATTGTATTATATAGACACATACCAGACATCATTTAAGCAGTGGCTAAAATCAACAGTATGTCAGGCTGTGGAAGCTAGTGGCTCGCAGAGAGCATGTGATTTTACGTCTTGTACATGTCAGACAGTATGTTCATTTTGCTTTAAGACATGCCTGGCCATCTCCTCAGAAGAACTTACTCATGGACTAGATTTAATTAACACCATCAAAATTTCTAGAAGATGAACCAATTTGAAAAAAAATGCATAAGTTATTATTTTGTTTCAAGATGGAAACCGAATCCTTAAATAAAACACGAGACTCATACTTTTTTTTAAATGGTTTACCAAGTTTGTTTGAAGATTGTTGACTATGAAGTCATTGTTTCTCTTGAGAAAGTGATGCAAAACTTCAAGTAATTCATTTGAAACATGTACTTTACTTCACTTGACCTGCTTGTTATTCATATATTTGTATAATCATTCCTCACCCTGCGTGAAGTAGAATTTAAGTTGCCTCACTTGGTCCCCTCAGAACACGGTGAGTGAAGTGTGATTACAGGACAGCCTCCAAGAGGCTTCTTTTCAACATGTCAGAGAACTGGACGGGGTTCTTAAGTTTTGTTTTAAATAAGGAACCTATTATTTCAAAGAGACAGAATTCTACAAATTTCTTATTTTATCCTAGGAAAAATAAGGTCTTAGCTTCTCATTTGCCATTGTCTTTTTAAAAAATGTGGTGCCAATGCTAATCGTGGCTTAATGGGAAAAGAAGAACTTTGTTCACATTTCTCAGTGCTCTTGGGTTGGCACATTTGCATTTTCAGTTACTGAAGAGTTTCCTCCTTTCAGAAATACATTCCCGAAACACCAATGGAGCACGTTGGTGCTTGTGAGAACAGAAGGTCCCTTCCTTTGACACAATCTCTGAGCAGTTTCAGCACAGCTGGACACCTGGAAATTAAAATAGTCTTAATTCTTAGAATACTTTTCCTGGTAACTTAGAAAAGCAAGTGGTTGACCAGTTGGTGCTAATCTCTTCTTTTTCCTGTTTTTGTCATTTCCATTTTCCATCAGTGCTTTTCAGTGATTACTTCTCTGTGGAAAACAGACATTTTAGTCCATTTTTCTGAAGAAAATTAAATAATCAGATGCCATGAAACCTATATTTAAGGACTTCCAAAAGAACCCAGAAGATCAAACTGCCAGTTACAAAGTTTTTAAACTGCTAGTCACGGCCTGAAACTTCAGAGAAGGCTAAGATTTTTGTAGGAGCCCTAACCAGTGTGATACCTCAGGCTGGATCAAGATTTTTGGAGAAGGGACCAAGCTCATAGTAATTCCTCCTGGTAAGTAACTTTTTTCTATTTTAACTTAGTAACAAAAACCAGATAGATACTTCATAGAAAAAAAACAATTTATCTGACTGAATGAAGACATTCTTGTCTTCAGCATATGAACAGCATTTTTGGTGCTACTGTTAGACCCTATATGGAAACAAAACTACCTTGTAAATGATTAATTCACTTTCCTATTTGTAAGCAGATTGAAATTCTACTTTTAGAAATTCTACTTTTAATCCAAAAAGAATAGACTAGAAATTAAAGCATTTTGAAGACCATGTTTGTAAACCATTGGTATAAGTTACTGGTTCAAAGTACTTTTCTTGCCGATGGTCTATTAAGTGAGAAACTCTTTTCTTAATTTTTTCTTCTCTGTAGTTTGAGATAAAACACTGTGCTTCGTTCTCCCAATAACCTGAAAAACCAGTATTATTGGTTTTCATGTCAACCCTAACAGCGGCGCAAATTAAAATTGTATAGTAAAAAAATGTAGAATATCAATAAATCCCACTTCTTATTACTCTACTTTCTTGGACGTAGGTTGAGCTCAGTGGAAATTTATGCTATCACATCTCTTACTACATTGCCTGGATATGGACCAATTTAATGGACTTTATGAGCTCAGTGAGCCACCTCAGCTCCAAAGTCCATGAAAAGGGTCTGCATAATTTCACATCCTCATTTGCTCATTCTCTCAGCAAACACTTACTGAAGACAATTTCTGTGCTGGGTGCTGAAGGTAAAAGGGTGAACAAGACACAGATAGAACAACTCCCTTCACTCAAAGAGTTTCTAGTCTAGGAGAAAAGCATTCTAGGTTCTGGTTTCATTGGGTTCCATCTTTGTTTAACGTTAAGCAAGGCCAATTTTTAAATATTTATACAAATACGGAAAACTATGGGCACAATTTGAAAGCAGGCACAGAGGGAGATTTCTGTAAAGGCTTTTCAGATAGTGGGTTAACGGATGGCAGGAGAATCAAAGTGTTTGGTTCTGGCACACGGCTCGTTGTTACAGGTAAATGTTCTTTGAATTCTGTAATAAGGGAGGGGTGGGAGGCACGGAACGCAGGCACCGCAGGCTGCAGTGCTGGTGCTGGCTCAGAATTCTTGGATCTGGTCCCTGCCTGGTCGTGAATCACGGAAGGGTCGCCGGAGAAGTCCGTGTCTCCGTAGAGGTTCTTGGAGTCTGTTCTCTGCCTGACTTAGTACGGAGGACGTTAGCAAGAGTTAACTAGTTAGACCAAGTGTGAGTCCCCTCAGTGGTGGATATATTAAATTCATTTGTGTTGGAAAATTTCAAAGACTCTTAGAAGTTTTTTAATTTGATTCCAAAAATAACCAATGGGAAAATTGGACAAATACTGCTCAAGTTGTCAGAGAATGATTAATATTGAGTATCAAGATATTTAACTCTGCAACCATATTCAGTAATGTCGTAAGGTGGATTTGTCTTTTTCCTAAATTCAATCCAATAAATTTGTTCACTCCTCATTTCCCTGAAAGATGAAATTTTGCCTGGGCAAGGGGGAACGTCTCTCAAGAATGTTCCTACCCTATGAGATCTGTGGAAATGAAAGTTTTAAAATTTTTTCACAAAGTTGATAAAGCATTAAAAAAAGAAAGAATTATATATTTCTTATTTCTTTAGTGGTTGTGATCGTATGAACAAATGAATCTGTGTATTGAAAAGCAATGTTCCATTCTCCTTTTTTTCAAGTGACTATGCTCAGTGTAAATTATAGCAATTGAATTAGATAAAGGTGACTCAGATAAAACTGAAAAATGATTTTTAGGAGCGTGCGGCGCAGGGAAAAATATGGACTTTGATCCTGGGTCTATCACTTTCTGTATGATCACCCTTAGCAAATAAGTTTTGATTCACTGGTTATTGCTTCATCAAAATTATAAAAATAATACATGCCCATTATGGGAAAAAATTGGAAAATACAAAAATAAAGAAAAAAATTTAATGTTTATATTGGCACTTATCACTGTTAACAGTTTGCTGTATTTCCATTCATTCCATCTGTGCCACAACCATCTCAAGTAGATGTTGTGAGGATTAAATAAAATTTAAAATGGAAATTACCTACCACAAATGTTGGGACATGGTCGGTGATAAGAAGGTAAATTTCTTTCCCAGAACGCAAATTCTTACTCATTTATTCATTGGAATTCTTTGTGAAATCAGGAGTACAGTAAAATATATTTATTGCCATCTTAGGTTATTTTAGGACAAATAATCAGCATGCAAAAATTCTCTGTTTCTGTGATGAATTGTTACCTGCTTCTAAAAACGGTTAACAAGTAATAAGCATTATCTCAAATACTATTAGCCTGAATATAAGATGATCTCTCATTTTCTAGTTGAAATATCTAGAAGTAAAAAAAAAGGATTTTATTATTATTATTATTTTGCAACTTGAATATTTAAACTTATAGGGGTATAGATAAAAGTCAAATATCCAATTGTAATATTTAGTTTCTTATTTGGATTACACCCACAAAGTTTAAAATTATGTCAATTCAAATGTCAGGTAAGAAATATTGCTTCTTTTCCCACATATTTCATTAAAAATTTTATTGGGACCCTAAAATTGCATTTAAAACAACTACCTTTAGAGCAACTATCTAAGTCATCTCCGGGTCTGTTTCGTGATCCCCATGTGATGATGCTACTGGATATTTTATTTAAAGAAACAACTATCCACTTATAAAATAAAAGAAAGCATTTATAAAATTTATTCTTCTATTCTATACACATGCAAGGTAAGACGAACTGCAGCGACTTCAATCCCAACTACTATTTACCAAGTAGTAATCGCGCTCCCAAACCAGCTTTAATTAAGTTCATTTCAGGTTAGTATCTTGTCCAGGTAGTATTTTTTTTTTAATCAGAGCAGAGTTATTAGAAAAGCATCTTTTAATAGGAGAGGTTGCACAAGAACTGAAATATAAGCAGCCCCTTGTTTTGCGGGGGACAATTTTCAGAAAGAAAGCTGCACTTTATGCCCTGGCATTTTCAGTCAGTTCGAATTCCGCATATTTTACATCCGTGTCACAGAACTAGGACTGGCAAACATAGTCTCCCATTAAGTCACACTGGAGTTAGATTTTACTAAATTATCAACCCCCCGGGCAGAAAAAGAAGCAACCTATAATGTACAATTGATTCGTCATTTATTTAAACTCTTTGTTTCCAACATCTCTTTGAGAAGACCTGAGAGGGGAAACACTCCCACAGGCAGAGCGTGAAATGAGAATAGAAGATCAGAGGCATGAAGGGAAGCAGAAGAAACAAGACCTGTGATGGTCTAGCAAGAAGCACTGGGTAGAAGTTTATGCTCAAAGGAAGGAGAGTCAGGTGTCAGTACTACCTCAGTGAAAAGAAGTCAATTAAAAAAAAGAAAAAAGAAAGTAGGGGAAATGTAGTGGAATGCATACCCTTTATTACGGATAAAATGAAGCACACTGAATTTTCAGTATGTTTTTCTCACCATAAAATTAGAAAAAGACTTCACTGCACGAGTCTTTAAGGAGGAAAGTGAAATATAAAGAGCGGACATTGACTTTGACATCCGTTTTATAAAATGGAAGAAATGATTTTTAAACAAACCCAATGCGTCAGTGCTCTGGGCACCATAACACTGAATGTCATTCACAGATGGTGGCCCTCGGCAGACAGGGTCAGGCAGGTAGGGGGTTCATGATACCGGGAGGATCTGAGGGCCAGGCATCCTGCCATTTCTCTGGTCATTCTGTCTTGAAGGTCCACTGCCAGGACTTGCAAGCTGAACTCTGTGCATGAGCTGAATAGAAGTCAGTATGAAGCTGAAGTTTATGGTAAAGCCTTGGAATGCAAATAGACTGTACTGTTAATTGGGGAAAAAATTATTTTTTGACCACACACACAGTTCCATATACTAATTGCATATATTAAGCTTTAGCCACTGATTTTCTTAACTCTGGAGATGCAGGGGTTAAGACAAGACAGATTATTGCCTATTGATTGGGGATGTGAAAGGCATGTTTTCTGTGCTGATGGCTTTGAGAATTTCAGACAAATGAGAGCACAGTGGAATGCAAACCAGGGAATCAGTTTTCATGCTTAATTGTCGCAGATCCAATTGCAAACCCCAAATACCGAATTCCAAGCACTAAGGGTGTGGTTTGGTGTCATAAGGTTAAAATGTCAAGTTGGAACACAGAATCATCACACATTGCTAATAATAATGGTAATAATTATTATTAAATCTCTCATTTCCATAGCATTTTAAATTAAATTGCTTTGGAATCTTGTTTCATTTTGGTCTCACTTCAGCACTGGTAGGGATGTTGAATTAATATACATTAACATCATTGTTTTCAAATAAATGAAGACTTTAATTTACTTGCTTTGCTCAGTAACAGAATTTGTTAGGAGCAAAATGAACCAGGAACAGAAAGCTGGTCATTTGAATCATGGGCGGGCATAGTTGCACTAGGATGTGAAGAAATTAGAGAAGTTATTAGTCTAATGTTTTTGATATGGGTTAAGTCACCATGGAGTTATTAAATAAAAGTTTTCAGCAATGGAACAAAACTCATAGTCACAGGTAGGTATCAGAAGAACGCAGTTTATTTTCTTTTCAAGGTTTTAGAGGGAAGGAAGAAACAAATCTGAATAATAGTTAATGTTTAGAAAAACAGGACTGTGATGGTGTTTAGATGATTATAATAATAAGATATGAAAAAAACTTAAGTTAATACAGAAAATGGTCAAGATGTAAAGTCAATGAAACATAGAAAGTTTATAAATTTAAAATTCGTATTTAAATATAAATAAATGTCTGTAATTATTTGACTAAAAACGTGACAAGAAAAAAACATATAGATCAAGATTAACAAAAATATTTCTCCAACTGTATGTGTACTTTGCCTTATTATTATAATCAATAAAATATTATTTGAACTAGAAGTGAGATGTATAAAATTAAAATAAGCACATTATGACCTAATTATATGTGCAGCATGAATAAAAACTCAGTATTTTTGGCTTGCTGATTTAGTATAAAAATCAGGAACTTTGCTACACAGGCAGAAATTATCAAGAATATTTTTCGTTTCTTCTCAAAGGAGAAATTCAGTTCTTCTCTTCTTAAGGAATTGTCCGTTAAATTATTAAACTAAATTCAAACTAGACAAAAGACAGTATCAGTAAAGCACTAGAGTTTTAACTGAAAATCTAATTGGAAAGGATCCTAATATTTACAGTTTCAATCATTAGATTAACAATAAATCTATAATCAAGCAACACACCAGCATTCAAGTGACATCCTTTGTAAACTGTTTTTTTTTTCTTATATATTTTGATGTTATGTCTGCAAGAGAACCCAGGAATCATATCTTTTAATATTATACTAATTTTATACACTTTCTTCAGCCGGTGAAAACAGAGAAATAGTTGAGCTGGAAAACAGTTCAGCAGCCCAGGACGGTAGATTCAAATTTGAGGAGAGACACTGAGGGTCAAAATACGGTGTTTTAAGTCATGTTTCAACTTCAAATGAAATTCCAAAATAAAATGTGTTTTTGATGAACATTTGCTAAAGTGAAACAAAATTCTGTAAGTGCATTATCTGGGAAGGTAAATGATCATTTCTGAAGATAATATATTTTAATAGAAATTTCGGAAATGTTGTTTTACTTCTAAATTCAAGGCACTATAAATAATTTGGAGGTGCAGCATTAAAACCACTTTTCCTATAAATCTACAGTGGTTCAGACGGGACATTGAGAATTTGTATAAAATTAGAAGCCAGCAAGGAGAACCTCTTCACTTCAGAACAAGGTTTGGGATCCACATTTGAAGCTAAAAGTTCAGCTTGACCAATTGTCAAGTACAGATGGACGTAGATTCCCATGAATACAAGTGACTGTATATTGTTTTAAAAATGATAACCCTTTTTTGACATTTATTTATATAGGAATCAGGATAAATACGGTGCATTCCAGAATCAGTTAAATGATGAGTCAGGATCCACAGAGTTGCAGAACATGAGAATGTGTTATTTGGCCAAAGAGACCGTAAGTTACAAAACATGGAAAGGAAAGGGAACTAGTTTACAAGTGACTAAAGGCTCTTACCTGTAGAGAGAACATCAGAGTTACCTGGTCTTCTCTCCACTCCCCATCCTCGCCACCCACTTTCATCCACCTTAACACAGGCTCCATTACGACAGAACAAAAGAGATTTAAGAAATCAAATCCGTTCATGAATGTTGCAAGCATTAATACGGGGCAGTTTTAGGTCATATTCCAACTTAGCAGGTGGAGAAAAAACGAAAGCCAAGGTGTACGCCAACCTCTGCTCCTTAAAAGCCGTGACTTTAGACGAGTTGTGTAACCTGTTGGACGTCCCTTCCCATTGCAAATGAGAACAGTAAGTACCTCACCATCTACTGTGGCTGAAAAACCACGGTGTGAACTAATTCAATGGCAGCTCAACTTTCCTTCCTTTGACTGTTTGCTAGGGTGTTCCACAACGTTTATGTTTCTCTCCTAATTCTTTTCGATTCTATTCCATTTGCCCCCACAGACAGAAAGCTTGATGCAGACATGGCCCCCAAGCCCACTATATTTTTCCCTTCGATTGCTGAAATAAACCTCGATAAGGCTGGAACACATCTTTGTCTTCTGGAAAATTTTTTCCCTGATGCTATTAAGGTACATTGGAAAGCAAAGGACAGCAATACAGTTCTGGAATCCCAGCAGGGAAACACCATCATGACGAACGATACATACATGAAATTCAGCTGGCTGACCGTGCCTGAAAAGTCAATGGATACAGAACACATATGTGTGGTCAAACATGAGAATAACAAAGGAGGAATTGATCAAGAGATTCATTTTCCTCCAATTAACCAAGGTACGTGATTACAAATATAAAAAGAACCTCCTAGAATTCTTTTTTTTCCAAAGAAAATACCCCACCTTTTCAATCGAGCATTAATGAAAAACAAATATAAATCGTTCTGAAATGTTTTTACATTGAATGGTGGTTTAAATGTCCTATTTCCCCATAAAATTAAAATTGTATTAGCATTGAAACATAAAAAAGGAAAAAATATTACTGAACTTTTTCAGCTCAGTTTTACCATCCAAAATATAAAGGTCACAATGAATGTATTTTAAGGTTGGTGTATAGATTCAGTGAAACAACATACATCAAAGTACCTATCAATTTAGCACACAATAAATGCACAAAAAAGATTCCACTGTTGATGATCTTACTTGGTCAGGAAATAAGAACAATCATACATCATTCAGGAAGGTTCTACTAAGCAAGCAAAGTCACTCTCACTTCAGTCTTGCTTTACTCAAATTATAACCCAGCAACAATGAGTTATTAAATGACAAAATGGTCTTCATCTGGGAAAGCCAGGTCATGGTTCAAGAGAGAGGAAAAGAATTTACTTGCTGTGGTTTTATTATGGTCTTAGGTGTTTGAGATTTGTAGTTGATACACCAACTTAAGCTCAAATTTCATAATTAAAGATTGGCTGATGTTAATGTGTGCAGACATACTTCCGTTCTACATATGAGTGTGTTTCTTGCCATCGCTAAGTGCCTCTTACGAACTTTTATTGTGGCCCTAGCATGTGCCAGCCTGGAAGGGATGCAGATGAGCACACTCGGGTGAATTACTGTCCCAAATACAATGAACTACAGTAAAGGGATTATACTCGGTTCCTAATCACTCAGGGTCACTGGTCATTCAGGCCTGATGTCCCGGAGGAGCCCCTTTGAGGCGGATGCTGTGAGTACTGCTCCGCGTGGGCAGAGGGCTGCACGTGCCTTGGCACTGGCAGTGGTGACTTGTAACTCACTAGACCTGGGACTTACAGTCCTAACAGACCAAAGGTCCCAGAGTGCCCATAGGAAGGAATCATTCTGTGCTTTTCCCCGTGGTTAAGAAGCCCCTTTTAAGCAGTAGGAACCAAGCACGTAACAAAATGTGCAGAGACCTTGCTGTGTACCAGTCCAAATTTCTGAAGCAAGTGTTTATCTTCTCAGATCCTTAGTGTGTCCATGATCAAATTACATTTGAGCACTTAACCTTGCCTTTCTCCTGGGGCTGTGATGGAGAGCACATGAAATTGTATCAGCGAAAACACTTGTTTTTTGAAAATGAACACCAGTGTATTTATTCATATATTCCTTGTATTTATTTATATCCTTTCCTAAAACTAACCAGAGTAAGGTTACAAAAACAACTGTAATTTTCTTTTTTTTATTGTAAAAGCAAATGATGAGATTATATTTTATAAAATGTTAATGCCAAAAAGTGAGCTTAATACAAAACACAGTACTCTATACCAGCTGAGTAAATATATCAATTCAAATGGGCACAAAGTAAACAGCAACATAAAATAAATTTTTTTACATATATGTACTGTTCATTGTTTCTAAGAACAGTTTAGAGCCTTAGCTTTTTCAACTTACGTAGTTATCAAAGGAATAAAGCCAACCACAAAATAAGAATCAACAGAATGCAATAATCCAATCATAAAGGACAGTCAGATGTGCTTACACATATTCAGAAAATCAATCATCTAAGTTATAAATCATAAGTAGTTCATTTGTGTCCTTTTTTTTTTTAGATATCACATGTAAGTGATCTCATATGGTATTTTTCTTTCTCTTTCTGGCTTACTTCATTTGGTATGACAATTTTCAGGTCCATCCATGTTGCTGCAAATAGCATTATTTCATTCTTTTTTATGGCTGAGTAGTATTCCATTGTGTGTATGTATGTATGTATGTATGTATGTGTGTGTGTGTGTGTGTGTACCCAGTCATCCGTTGAGAACAACCATTATTTTCTATTTCTACAGCTAAGAAACAGAGGGTAAGGAAGCAAATATGTAAAGCATAAGTTTAATATAATCTCAGGCTTAAATGTCCTGTTAGGTTTTGACTTTTTCTAGTGATCAGGGAAAAATAAGGATAAACCAAAATAAATCATTGTGTCTCTGTCTTCCTCCTTCCACAGTCTATTTTTTAGTACAAATAGTTTTCATTGATAATAATGGTAAGGTACTATATATTTCTCCAACCGTATACTTTATTGATACTGATTTAGGTTTTTTTCCTTATCATTTTTCTTTTATAAATTAAATAGGCCCACTGCATATTTAAATAAGAATATCAAATTTATGCCATTTCTAACTATATTTAATTGATTTTACATTTTGATCATTTTCTTCATGAACTAAAACTTTTTCTGAAAAATGTGAGCATGAGGCTGAAACTTAACTGGCTATACATTTTAGAGCCAACAAACATTGGTGTTAGAGAAGATATCAATTAAAATCAGGGATTCAGATTTTAAGATATTTTGTCCTTGTATGAATGTTTGCTTTTATCTTTCATTATAGATAAATACAACTCTCACCACAGGTTTTATGTTGTCAGAGCACTATGAATGTGATTTGGCCTATCTTTTTATCCTGGAGAGAATTACACTCAAATGCTGAGCTCCTGTAATAAAAAATTCATTTATTAAGAATAATTAAGATATCTGGAAAAGAAGAAGTTTTTAATGTTCACAGTGGTGGAATTACGTTGTCTCTGTATAGATTAATTTCTCTGTATTTCTATGGATTATTTTTACAAAGTCCTTTCCATGTGCTCTGTCTCATTTAATTCACCACAATGATCCTCTGAATGCACTCTGCCATCACTGGTATGACTCCTGGTAAACTAATTATCCTCTAATCCTTATTCCTCTTTGGTAGCATGGAGTCCCCCCAAATACAAGTCACTGCAGTGTCACTGGGGAGTTAAAGGAGGTAACACATATGAAGTATTTAAGCTAATGCCTGGCACAGAAATAATTATTCACTAGCTACTATGCTCATTTATATTGTTACCTTTATGTCCACAAACTCCACAACTGCAGAAAACCACGTACACGAGTTGGGGATTTGTGGGATGTGTGTGATTTGGAAAGGTCTGGCTGCTTTATTTTGACTACATGGGAAATTTACCGAAGCCAAACGTCACACCTGAGATTCTATTGTGGATTCTGGGATTGGACAAATTCATTTTGGTAGCAGCTCTTCATCTTGGCAGTGAATGCTGAAGACTGTTTCAGCAGTCACTTTTTCTGACTACTGATCTTTTTCACAAGTATTTTTTGAACACTTACTTTGGGGCAGACACTGTGCTGGGAGCTATGAATACAGAAGGAAAACAAGATGGTCTTGGGTTACACCCTCCAGTTGTGATAAAGGAGAAGAATGTGCCCTTCATGAACTTCAACACTCTCATATACAGAAAGCAATCTATGCATTACATGTACTTACATCAAATCAGACCATCTATTCTCGGATTTGTAGGGCTCTTATTTTTAACATCCCTTCTCTTTTGGCAAATTCTGTCAGTCAGAGTCTATCCACAGACCCACACAGAGACACACACTGCTAAATAATGGATATAAACAATTCACTAATATTTGCTCTTATTTCTTGTAGAGGACACTACAAAGCCTTGCCTGAAAAAAGAAAGTGGTAAGTTTTTTTTGTTTTTCTTTTTATCTCTGCCTTTATGTCATGTGATAGCAGCTTTTAACTCTGGATCAATCTAACTTTTGAACTTCCCTGGCTTCAAGTAGAAAAACCAGAATGCCTGGGTGTTGCAGAATAGACCGAATGATATTTTAAGTCAATCCGTTTTCTCCCTGGAGTCATCTTAACCCAGGAAATGCTGGCCTGGGTATGAGATGTCTGTAAATTAGAAGATGTCGTGATGGACTCTGAATTATTTCAACAGTGGGCTTTGTTCATTAGTGTGGCTTGTCTTTCTAATGCCTGGGGAAATGGGACATCAAGCTGTTTGTAGATTTCTTTGTCTCCGGTCATTGCTAGCGGCTAATACATGAACTGACACACTGAGAGCTCCATATACACAAGGTGTTGTGCTGTGTCTTGCAGGCATACTCTCTTCCGTTCCCATAATACTCCTATGAGCTGGTACAATATTTTCCCCTCACTTTATAGATGAGGACGTGAGCTACTATTAATTAAGTCCCTTGTACCATACCACCCAGCTAGATCTAGGATTTCATCCCCGCCCGTCTGAGTCATGAGTTCACATACTTCGTTTCTGTCCCTCCTCGAAGATACAGACACAGAGCAAGAGTCTCAGGGACAAGGCCCTGAGACAAGATGGACCCGTGGGCGGGAGTGCGACTGTGTGGGCTTCTCAGGATCACAGAGTGGACGTTAACACCAGTTTGTTTTTTTTGTTTTGTTTTGTTTTTTAGTTGCATGTGTATGGGTAAATTGCTTACAGTTTCTGAACAATAGTTTCCTCACCTGCCAATAGGGAACAGTTACACCTCACTCTGTTAGTGAGGAGGTAAGGGCACAGGTGTGGAATGTCTCCCATGGGGACTCCATGCAGCTGGCACAGAACCAGCAGTACGGGGGGCCCTTTCCCCCTGCCGTGGAAGGTTCTAAGTGAATTTAGAAGCATTGGCTCTGGCCCTGCTGATCCTTCCTCCTTCCCGGGATCAGGCGGGCTGGAACTCAGCTAACACATTAGCTGCCCAAGGGAAGCAAGTTCTGAGCACAGCACCTCCTGAGATCTCTCTGCACCCCAAGTGCTAAGGACTCTAGAGTTCTGACTCTATGAAGATGAACCATGGAAAAGGGCAACTTCCACAGGCAGAGACCCGGCCGTGTAGTCCATTGAGTAGCGAGTCTGGCTCGCAAATCATTGCTGTAATTTTTTTTTTCTTGATATCTTATATTTCCTCCAAAACTTCAGAGGAGAGTAAGTGCAGTTATCCCACCATCACCATAGCCACCAGCATGAGAGACATTAAAGTAAAGGCAGGTGAGTGAGGCACCTGCCCCTGAAGCTTCAGAGAGCGCGGATAAACCACTTGCTTCCATTTTTGTACCACGCCCTCTTTACTAAAACCTCCCCCACCCCACTGTGACCACCACCGGATTTCCACGGATTGCACCCTTCGCAGGAATCTCCTTGACGCACAGTGTGAAATGGCTCAGGTGATTCTAACTGTGCCCCCCTCCCCTCACCGTGTCCCGGCCTCTCAAGGCAACGGGTGAAACTAACGGCCCGCTTTCCCCTTAGACACAGTGCGGCTGCAGCGCGAGAGCACGTCCGCCTACTACGCGTACCTCCTCCTGCTGCTCAAGAGCGGGCTCTACTTCTGCGTCGTCGCCTTCCTCCTGCTGCGGAGAACAGCCGTGTGCGGGCACGGGAAGGGCTCGTGACGGAGGGTGCCGGAGGGCCGGCTGTTCCTCACCGTCTGTTGTCTGAAAAAGACGTCTGCTGAGGACCTAGCGGGGCTTCCCTCCTGGGTTTGGGTCATTGCAGATAATTTTTTTTTAATTATTGTGTAACGTTTTTTCAAACTGCTGGGCAAACATATTTTACTCTGTAACAAGGAATTCTGCCATTACTCGGGGTTGGGAGGGGGCGGGCAGAGGGCAGGCCCCCGGGAGCCTTTCCCGCCTCGTCCCCACGGGCTCTTCGGCTCCTCCGGCCACACGAGTCCCCGCCCTGAGCGCCCTCCGCCCGCGCGGCCGCCCCGACCTTCCCCGGCGCACACCCCGCGCCCGCCAGCTTTGCCACTTCAGTTCTGTACTTCGTTCTTCATAATGGGCACAAGAAATTAAAACAGAAATCAAAAGCCCACTTTGGTCTCTGTGCACTTGAATTTCACGAAATCTAGCCAAGGTAAGAAACAGGATGCCGACAGAGCTATCCAGTTCTGCGCTGGTTGTAGCAAAGGTCAACACCACGTGTCTAAGTCTCCCTCTGCGATGGTGGTTATGGTGCTTTCTCTGGGGCTCTGACTCCAAGGGGAGTCGCAGCCAAATGCAGGTGCCCGGGTTCCTTCTCTTCCAAAGGTCGCCAGATCAGACTCACTGGTGTGGGACGTTCCCACGGTGACAGGGTGACCCCTAGCATGACTTTCAGTGTGTGTGCTCAGATCTGTACGAGTGTTTCACAAGCACTGACTCCTGGTCCTCACATGAACCCCCTGAGAACTGTGCTGACACCAGAGGGGCATCGCGGTGGACGGTGGAGCACCCGGACTCTGACCCCCGGGGGCCTGGGTTTGCACCCTGGGTCTGTATTGGTCTCTGTGAAAAATTAATCAGAAATGTTGTTGGAAAGTTAATTTGCATAGCAGAACTCCCAAAACTGATAGATAATTCCTTAACATCACTCATCAATCAAAACATTCTTAAAATTGCATTAAGAAATCTCGTTTCAGCCATCTATCTCCTCATCTCTTACAGGTCACACTGTTGTTTCTTCTGCCCCCTTCTAGTTTTTCTTTATGCAAACACGAATGTACTTACAGATACACATATGTGCAGGTACATATATTCTAATCTCCTCCCTTCGTACACAAAGGTAGCAAACAATATATATTGTACATCCCAGAGCTGTTTCCATGCATTGTATAGAGACACTTAGTTGCATGATATTTCACTGCAGAATGTACAATACTTTATAAAATCAATTCTCCTGTGTTATACGGTTGGGTTATTTCTTTTTTGCTGTTATAAAAAAATGCAGAACTAGAATAGTGCTTTATGTCATTTTGTATGTTGGTCATTTTCACAGATATGGCCAGCTTGCCCATGATGGCCATAGCACCAGCCTGCATTTGTACCACAATGTAGGTGAGTGCCAGGAGCCTGCTGTCCATCTATAGGATATTGCTAATCTGACAGGTGAAAACTAGTGTCTCATCCTGCTTTTAATTTGCCTTCCTCTTACTATGAGTGAAGATAAGCATCTCTTCCTAAATTTAAAGTCTATTTGTATTTCTTCTTCTGTGAAATATTTGTTCATGTCCTTTGATCATTTTTTCCTGTGTGGTAATAATACTAACAAGAAAAACGCTCATTTGTATGTGTGTCTGTGTTTCCAGAGAAACAAGACAGGAGACAAAATGTGTGATGCATGACAGGTGGGGGGAAAAGTCACTGTGTATTCTTCCTCTAGTGACTTACTTTAGCGTAAAAACTTTTTTATACTAGAATTAAAACAATGTATCATTTAAAATTGGGAAGCTCTGTTTTCAGCTTTAGTTTCTGCAAAAAAGATTCTTGGGGAAAACAAGGAGAGGTTCCCTTTTTGGAAACAACATAAGCCAACCACGTACAAGAAAGATGAACAGGAATTTAGATTGACTTCTTGATTCTCATGAATTTGATCAGACCTCTTTAGCCCAAATATCTGGACCTTCTCTTAGAGATTTGGAATTATTTCTGCACTGGGGAGGCACAGAAGGCAAAAGGGGAAACTTGCAAATCACTGGGGGTTTTGTGCAGCTGGTTTCCCCCACAGCGCACTGCTAGGCAGCGTCTCCCATGGTTTCCACCTTCCTAGCAACTCCGTCCCCTACTTGCCCTGGGCCGCCCTGACCTGGGAGGTGCGGGGAGGGGAGAGGCAGTGGTGGTGGAGGTGACAGCATGAGTGGCAGGAGGCGCTGCTGTGGCTCATGTTGCTTCATTTCCTCAGGCTTCTTCTGTTCATGTGCTCTGTTAAATGCGGTTGATTCGTGGAAAACGATCAAGGTCAAACTGGCCCCCACTATTTAGGGCTGTGCATGGGGTGGCTGGGGTGTCTTAAGAAAATAACAACAGTTAAACCACAACCAACTCTGCTCACTTTCAAAGGGCCACAGCTAATGGGAAGGAAATTTCCCTGCACACACACAAGGAATTGCTGTGAAACACACTCAGGCTGCGGGGCGGGGTTCCCACTATCTGTCCCTCCAGTTGGCTCCTATGTGAGGTGGGAGCCTCGTGCCCGGATGTTCAGATGCAGCACCTTCCATCCACGCTCAGGACCCTGTTCTGAAGGAAAGAGCAGACAGGACTTCCTGCAGCGCCAGGACGGCCCCTGACCTTCCACCAGCGACCTGCCCTCTCCCGGGAGACGCGGTCACTGGGGCTGCTACTTGTTGATTTCAGTTCCTCAGTAGGGACGGGGTGACACAGGACCCGCTCCCCTGAACCCAGCAGCACAGCCAGACTGCAGGAGTGACAACAGTGACATGCTTTGTCCCTCACAAGAACAGAGATACGGAGGCCCTGGGCTCGCCTTGCAACTGAATGTCCTGTACTGAGTCACATGAGTCCCCCTAAAAGGATGAAATGGCCTCAGAGTCAGCCTGAGCAAGGCTTCAGAGAGGACAGTAACTCAGATCACAGTGTGATGGTGAATCAGCAGAGGGCTGTTCTGCAATGTCAGTGTGAAGAACAAATCTCCCATCACGCTCAGCAGGGGACAGAGAGGGGTCCAGGCCCACGGGCTCAGTCTGTCCTGTCCCAGAGGAACAAAGCTCTCTTGCTGAGATCAACAATTCAGGTTCTCACTGTCTGACTTGAGGGCACATTCAATCATACACTTCATTCCTCTGCTCTGAGAGCCAACATCTGGGGGAGCCTGGGCTTCCTACAAGGACTGGCCGGTCCCACGGGTCCAGCCCAGCATGGCAGCTGGGAGCTCGTCCTCAGGCTAAAGTCACACACTGACGTCGGGCTGAGGCGCCGTCTCTGGGCTTGGTGTAGATGCGAGCCCACTCCTGAGACAGGGCGTTCCCACTGCCATGACACCACTGCATTCTTGTGCTTTCAGTCCCAAGGTCAGACCCTGGGGCTTTTCCTCCCCCCTTTCTTCCTGTCAGAAGCTCTTCCTGGTTAGAGCCCAGCCTCCAGGCAGCCTCCCAGCTGCATTTCTGTCACCTGGGCCAGTCTCAGAACAAGCACGGCTGGAGGTGACGGTGCAAATGGCCAGTTTCCACCCAGACCAGCACCAGTATCAATACACACAATTGAATTTTTTTGGAATGACACAAGAAAAGTGAAAGAAAACTAATAGGCACGCTGCCTTCCTGTGAAGCATTAAGGTGACTATTCATGCTTGAAAATAAAAGCTCACAGTTTAATTCAGTTCATTTTTATTCAAAGTAATGCAACACAAAGGGAAATGATGACAAAGATTTCACAGGGTGATTTTAAAGAAGAGTATTCAGGCTTTTTTAGACCTTATTTCTAAGAGAAGGATACTATTTCATGATAAATAATACAAAATGTCTGGTGAATTTTATAGATATTCACAATCTCTCTTGCATCCCCTTTTCAAATTCTGACACCTTAGACCTAATACATAAGGAAAGAAGAAAAATAAAATGAAGCATTCTAACCCTTTCGATTTCTTTTTTTAACTTTTTTTTATTGATTTTTAATCATTTTACAATGTTGTGTCAAATTCCAGTGTAGAGCACAATTGTTCTGTTATACATGAACATATGTATATTCATTGTCACATTTTTCGATTTCGTTACTTTTAAATGTTTTACCAAGAGCACTTGCGCATGTGTTACAAACACAGGGGAAATGGAGGATGTTAAAAAAGAAATACAAAAGACATGTGAGACATGAAACAAAAATTGCCATAATGCAAATCAAAATGAAAAGATATTTTGCGTACTAAAGAAGTGTTATTCCAATATACACGACGTCTTTGACTGAGACCACAGCACAAGACTTTCTGCAAGTATTCATTAAAGGATCAGACTCGGTCTCACTGAAGGCAGGATGGACCATGACATTACCTTAACAGCCAGAGGCAGATCAGCAAATGTACGTGGATATGGTACAATGTCTGTGAGGTGTTACAATAAGTAAGTTCTTTATTAGCTGTCCAATAACGTCAGCTGTGGATGTCACTATTTCAACTTTCAATAGGAAGAATCCATGTCCAGCCCTTTTCTAAAGTAGCATTTTTCCCTTTGTTTTTGTAACAGTCTATGCACTGAACATGGGCTGTGTTTTAGACACTTAAAGGACCATATGTGAGGCTACAGAAGAATTTATTTTAAAGTAATTTAGAAAAGGATCTACTATTCATATGCCCAGATTTTTGTCTTACGTCGAACACTGCTGTGGGAGGACGGGGCTGACACGTGCTGGGTACGACGGATGCAGAACAGGACCTCAGCCCCCGGACCCCAGCTGCCTCCGCCGGCCAGTCTGCCCCTGTGCCAGCCGCCCACCTGCTCTGAATCAGTGCACTGCTTTCCCTGCTTTTACATTTTATTTATTATTTTCTATTGAGATGTAATTGACATATGGCATTATGTTAGTTTCAGTTATACAATATAATGATTCCATATTTGTATGTATTATGAAATGGTCACAGTAACTCTAGTTAACATTCATCACTATACATAGTTACAAATGATTTTTTTCTTATAATATGAACTTTTAAGGTCTACTCTCCTTTCGCTTCTGGGATTAGTTAGGTGGAGTTCCTGCTATTAAAATTTCCTTTCTGTTTATTTGCTTGTGCTTCTGAGGGTGAAATTCTTCCTCTAGAGATTCAAAGGGATTTAACAACGGGTCCGCCTGGAGGCACATCTAGCCGTCCTGCTGCGGCTGGACCCCGTCCTTCATCTCAGAAGCTCTGAGACACTCCAGAGCCCTCCTGGTACCAGATGGGGCTGGGCTGCATCCCAGCTCTGACCCCCACCAGCCCCGCGGCCTTGGCCCAGCTACTCCCCCTCCAGTGTCACAGCCCTCGAGGGCGAGCCAGACACTAACAGTGGCAGCCTCCCAGGACTGCCGCCCCCCCAAGCACTCAAGAGTCAGGGTCGTCACTACACAGAGTCTGACCCTGAGACAGTCCAGCTCAGGCAACAGAAATGAACTGGGTCATCCTTATTTCAAAACTTGAGACTCTAAGTTATTTTCATCCTTCACAAATTGGACCTTTACAGAAAATGCTATGAAATTTTATACTGTAAAATGTGTGATAAATTCATGTAAACAGGACAAATCTGGCTATATACTCATTCATTTTTTTCAAATTTTACTTTGAATCTACTCAAATAAATGCTCCATATTTACCTATTTTGTTATTACAGTTTCATTTTCAAAGACTTACTTAAACAAAAGTAGTTCTCATTGTCCTAAAAGTGGTTTTTCTCTGTCCTGCTTTTCTTCAACTTCCTCTTCAGATCCTAGATGGTGGGGAAGGGGAAGGAGGAAAAATACAGCATTTTGTTAAAGCAACAAAGATTTTTTTTTAATGACATTGTATATGCATAAAATGTTAAATAAGAAATAAATGTTTAATCTTCAAAACTGTAACTGTAAAATAAAGTTTTACTTTATTTCTTGTAGGAGGGAAACCTTTAAAATAGGTCCTGTCATTTGCACGCATCTGTCAGAATGCATTTCATTGCCGTCCTTCAAAATGTTGGTGTAGACCAGGCACTGCTACACATAGCTACTCCTCCCCTGCCTCTTTGAAGACAAACTGTATATATTTTGGATTGTAAATATCTTTGAGATTTGGTACAGATAACGAAATCCACATATTTTGAAAAATGGCTGTATTGTGAGTGGGAGAGTAATGAGAGCGAAGCTGATGGTCACCTCCGTAGGTGTGGCCACTGACCTCTGATGCAACCGTTCTGGGTCGACGTCTGGGTCGACTTCTGGGTCGACGTGTGCCTTACCTTATCCTTGAATTTGACCCAGTCATTCCACTCTGTACTTATTTCCTTAGGGGATATCCCTGGGGAATAATATTTGTTTTCCATTATGAATATTGTCACTCTAAAAATCAGAAATAAACCTTAATACCTGAAAATAGAAGAAAAGTTAAATAATTATTATATTTTCATGAAATAGCTTATATCCGCTTAAAATTGATAAGTTTATAACAATAAGGAAAATGCATATGCTATCAAGTAAAAGCAAATATATAATGAAATAAACTGTATATACTGGAAGATCATATTTGATAAAAATAAAAAACTAGATATATACATATATGTGTGTGTGTGTGCACCCAAATCAGAAGCACTAGAAGAAAATGACCAACTGACACATACATTTCTGGATATTCCAAAATTTCTACAATAACCTTAAACTGACTTTACAATGTTTTTAAAACAGAGTATAAATTATAAACTGCATTGTGGTCACAATTATGTAAATGAAAACACAACAGTGGAAGGAAACAAACTAAATAGCCAACACTGATGTTGCTGCGTAGTTTGAAGGATTGTGATTTTTTCTTTTTGTTCTTTGCACGTTTATGTAACAAGTGTGCATTCCTCTCATCACCAGGGAAGGGAACTAAAGAAAGGAGTGGTGAGGACAGGGAGGGAGCAGGTCAGGATATAACCTACTCACCTACAGAAGCTGCATGCCCCACTGGTGCTTATCTGCTGTCAGATAACACACTGCAAGAAGGACATTTTTTTTTTTTCTCAAGAAAATGTCTGCCTGGATTATAGCCAAGAACAAATCTGGTACAGGAGAATGCATAGTTAAGAATCTTAAAATTGCATCCCACATCTCAACCTCATAAATGCCATATAGTTCAGGTTGAGTTTGTGGTAAAACAAACAAAGGTATAGTGGTTGGAAGGCTTCATTTTCCAGCCTATTAAACTGCTGTGTAAATCATAGAGACACTGAGGTGGTTTAACTGCCGTCTCACGAGGGAAGGAGTCTGAGGAAGATGGTCATACCAAGTCTTCCTTTTTCCGGACTCATTTTCCAACCGTCAGGCTAACAGCATTTATGACACAACTGGCTGACATAGCTTAGAATTCTCTGGGAGTCCTAAATAAAACCAAACTTGTAATTAAAACATAATAATGTGTGTGCTTTATGTAACTTAAAAGTGAACGCAAGCAAGGCCTTCAGGAGATGGTCAAGTGAGGCGGTCAACACATCTTCTCCTTAAAAAAACAAATCATCTCCTATAAAACTGGGCAGGAAGAACAACCCTAGCCAGCTCAGCACTGAGGAATGACCAGAGGCTTATATCAATCTGAGAAGTGTTGGTGTTTGATCAACTGCAGAATTCAGGGAATAACATGGCGCTCTTGCCTGGAGCCGCTCCCATTCCTCCCCCAACTTCCAACACCCAGCTCGATGGGCATGAAGGTTTTTCCAGGGTAGGGCAGGTCTTGAGGACTTGTAGAAAAAGTATGCAGCTGAAGGAGCTCCCTTAGTGAGGGGTGGGGAGGATGTGGGGAAATGGTGAACTGACACACTCTGTGGTGTGTGAGCAGGAAGGGCCAGAGGCTCCCCTGCTTTGAGTTTGCGGTCATGGCTGCAACAAACAGGCTTACTCACCTGAGACCCCAAAGACCCTGAGCTAGCCTGACCAACTCTGACCAAGTGCAGAGGAAATATGAAAGACTCAGCAAAAAAGCACAGGCTGAAGAAAACTCCAAATACCCTGAAATTTGAATGTGCTGCCCATACATACATGTATGCCTTTGGCATAGTTTGAAAGCCTCAATCAAGCCTGTTGAGCACAATCTGTATACATCCACTGGTTACCACTAAGCTATGGAGACACAGGGATGACCCTAGGAAGCTAGACTTACAAATAAAAGAATTAAAAGAAAAAAACTGAGAAGAGACATCAGCAATCACACACCATACAGGACATAATTTCACACATTTTCCCATGCAACTTCCCAAGCAAACAAACAGCAATAATAGCAAACTTTTGGAGAAAATTCAGAACCCAGAATTCCTACAATACATTTTGAACAAAATATTTTTTAATATTTTAATATTATAAGACAATCAAAGATTCATAAAAGTGTGACTATTCTTAGGAAAAAAATAAAACAAAAATCACAATTCAATATAAGCTGTTTCTGACTGTGTCCAGATATTTAACAAAGACCTCAAAGTTAACTATCATAAATATGGTCAAAAGATTAGAGAAAAATTTATTCAAAAAATTTGTTGAACAATAAAGGAAAGTATGACAATAATAAATCAACAAATGGAGATTTTCAAGGAGACAGAAATATAAAATAAACAGAATTTTAAAAAATAAAATCTGAAATCTAAAGTACAGTAAATTTTTACTACAGGTTGTTAAGAGAATATTCAAGTAGGCAGAAGACATGACCTTTAAACTTGAAGGTAAAACAATGGAAGTTATCCAGTTTGAATAAAAGGGAGAAAAAGACACACAAAAAATTAAACACAGCCTCATTCCTGATCTCCACCCTGAATTCTTTTCAGGGTGTAACTGGTCAGGGAACTCAACTGCTAATGACTCAATCCTTGCAGAGCAGGAAGGCAAATGACATCCTGTAGCTGGCAGCGCCCCCTCATGGTGCTAAATTGCACCAAGGTATGGGAGGCATGTCATGATCATTTTGTCCAGTGATGCTAGAAGTGCTCATTCCTAGGCCAGGCCAGGACTTCACTGATAGGCCAGTCAGTGTCCCATGACTGGAGCAGACACTATTAACAGTAGCCAAAAGTCTCCAGCTCACCTATCTTACCAGTCTCTTATGGTCCAGGATAAGACTCCCTCTTGTTGCTTCTTCCCGTACCTAGAGTTACACTATTACAATCATTGGATCTCATAGAGAACTATATATTCGTTCAATTCTTTCAATTCGCTCAATTCGCTCAATTCTTTCCTAGTCATCATTATTTTTATCAGAGTTTCAGTCACACATTTGGTAATGCAACAATCATGAAATAGGCAAAACACAAGCAATGTACCTAGTAGCATTAATAGGGTTAACCAAATATTTAAGCCAAGAGCTTCTAGCACCAAGCCAGTTTTTTAAGGGGTCACCAAGTCTGGGGAGTGGATCACTTAAGGAAGAAATCTGATTTTTCATGTGAGTCGTTAAATGCATTATCTTAGAGGATTCACCTGGTGTGGGAAAAAAAGCAGCATTCAGTCTGAATTATGGAGCAGGTGCCTCCTGAGATGCTGTAAGGATATGGAGGCCCATTTGATGTTGTAACATCACTTTTCTCAGAACAGAGGCCTCAGAATTCAGTAGGATAATAACCTGATTACTATCACGTATAGCCTGTCGAGTGAATTTTCTTAAGGTTTCAATCTGGCCGATTATATCCTCCAATTCTTCTGAAGGCACAAAAATGGCTGCCAAAGGGTCATACCAATGAAATTTAGATCTCCTGACCCATCAGGTTCCTACCAATGGTAAATTTGCTGGGGCCACATCTATGTTGGCACCCAAGTGACCCTGAGTCCAAGGGAATTCTAAGATACATCTTTCTATCCATCCTGGTGAAAGCCAAGGCCATAAACTGGTACTGCAAATCCATTCAGTTCCATTAGGAACGACTCAGAGTATCTTCAGTCATCTGATCCAGTCTGCCTCGTATTGCTGTCTCTAAGGGAGATGACATATTAGCCTTGTTCGTAAGGCATCCAGCCCAATTTCCTAGTGTTAGTCTGCTGGTTATCCTCAGTATGGTTTAATTGTTCCCAGCATAAAGGGGCTTTTAAACTTAAAGTCCATGATAAGGGCCTTTCCGTTTAGGCTGGACTGAGTCTTTAAATGTGTCCTCCTTGCACACAGCTCACTGCAGGAGAACTAAGAGTCCAGAAACAAACCCTTCTATTTATGTTCAACTGTTTTTCACAAACGTGCCGAGTCAATTCAATGAGAAAAATGTAGTCTTTTCAACAAACATTTCTGTGACAACTGGATATTCAAAGGCAAAAGAGAGTTTATTTCCTCACCTCCAAACACAAAAGTTAGTTCAGAATGGTCAGAAGGGGGTGCAAGAAGTTAGTGAAAGCAACCAAGTGGCACTAAAATACTGTACTTTTTAAGCAGGAAGCACCAAATTAAACGCTAGCAGGACGTATAACAGCATCACATTATGCGTCAAATGCAACATCCCAATGAGGTAGAAATTAATTGCTGAATCACAAACAGCCAAGCATGTAATTAGGGCACAGGCTCTGGAGACTGGCTTACGTGGTTCAAATTCTTAGTGTGCTCTTTCTTAGCTAGGCAACCTCAGGTAAATTACTTAATCTCTCTAGCCTCTGTTTCGCATGTAAAATGGTCACAAAATGAAATAGAGAGACAGACATCTATTTGGAGGTCATGAGCAAATTCTAATGCTCATAAGCCCATGGGTCAGCTCGGCTGTTCAGCTGATCTGGGCCAGATTTAGCTGTTGACCAGCCAGGCCCCAGCCAAGCCATCTGCTGACCAACACGTGATGCAGTCAGGGTAGCCCAGGCTGGAAGGAATCAGCTGTGTTCCAGGCGGTATTTCATCCTCCGTCTGACCAGCTGGGACGTGTTCTCATGACGATTGTGGGCATCTCAGAGAGCCAGCGGAAGTGCATGAGGCCGCTTGAGGTTACGTATGGAGAACAGGGAAAATCTCAACACCCCAACGTGGAAAAGCAATTAAACAGATGCCAATCCTGAAATATCACTGATGTTGGAATAATAGAGAATTTAAAGTAGTTTTTATGCCCATGGAAAAAAAAATAGAAAATATCTAGAAAAGAGAAATATAATGGAAGAATTAGAAAAGGAAACCAGTCTGTAGAGATAGGTGGGTAGAGAGATATAAAGAGACAGAAATAGAGATAAGGAGAGAGATAGTAAGACAGAGGAGAGGCAAAGAGAACTAGAGAAAGGGAAGGAGATAGATCTGGAAAGAAAGACAGAGAGATATAGAGAGGTGGGTGGTCATAGGAAAGAGAGATGTGTGGACTTAGAGATGGACAGACAGAGGGATATAAAGAGTGATGGAGAAAACCATGCGGAGATGGAGACTCAGAAGGCAGAGAGAGAAAGAACCAGGGCAAGAGAGGGAGCTGCAGAGCAGTCGGGAGGGTTGTCTAAATCCACTACACCACTGGGGCTGCACAATGGTAATTTGCTAATTGCAATATTTCTCCTTCATTTATTGGTTATAATATTTCCATAAAGAAGAGCTTTCATTCACAAGCTCTGTGTTATTCTGAGATACAGTTCATACAGAAATGGTAAGGTCAATGTTTGATTCTTTTTTTTTTAAATTGAGGTACAGTCAATTACAATGTGTCAGTCTCTGATGTGCAGCACAATGTCCCAGTCATGCATATACATACATATATTCATTTTCATATTTTTCCCATTAAAGTTCATTACAAGATATTGAACATAGTTCCCTGTGCTATACAAAAGAAACTTTCTCTTTTTTTAAAATCAATTTTTATATATAGTGGCTGAGATTTGTAAATTTCAAACTCCCAAATTTATCCCCTCCCGCTCCCTTTCCCTGGTAACTGTAAGATTATTCACTATGTCTGGGAGTCTGTTTCTGCTTTGTAGATGAGTTCATAGTGTCCTTTCTTTTTTTTTTTCAATTTTGTTTTCACAATACTGAGATAGGGCCTTAGCAACCTCCACACATATATACATGTATTTTTAATATTATCAATGAACTTGTGCGTTTTTATATGTTTTCAATTTTTTTATGTAGGGGCTGTTCTTTTGTTTGCACTATCCTCTCTCTGGCCAGTGAGAGCCTCTGCAAGCTGGTCTCTGTGTCATTTGAGTGACTTCAGTTGTCTCTGACAGCTTCTTTGCTTTCAGCCAAGATAAGATGTCATCAGTTTATCTTTGAACCTCTCCTACCAAATCTCGGATTCAGACATTTATCAGTTGAGAACTGGAACTTTTAATAAGAAATTCTTATTCTAGGAATGCTCATTACTTCGGCATCAGTATTGCTTTCTAGTTTTTTCAGTGGAGAGCTAACAAAGGGAGTATTTTTTTAGAGAAAAATGATTCAAATTATAGATTAGCAGGGTTTTACTAAATTTTTAAAATATTATATTTGCATTTCGCTTACGCTGGACTCAATATCTAACAGTATCAATAGAAATTTATAATATATAAAAACAAACATTATAATTACTATTAATAACACTAAGCCCAAAGGATGCAAATTGAGATTTTTTTCCTTATTTCTCTCTTTTTCTTTCTTTCTCTTGTTCTTCCAATTTTTAAACCACGAGATTTCTGTCCCAGCAAGGATTTTCTGAGACCCCAAGGCACCTGCACTGGCTTCCTGGACAACAACCTGGAACAGTGTGCATTCAGAGCTGCTGCTGCAACAGTCTTGTGGTCCCTGAGGCACAGGGACCATCAACTGGAGTCCTGACCATTCCTCACTCCCCAGCCATCTGTCATAACCTGAGAAAATGAGTCACCTGAGAGGGACAGGCTGAAACAATGACCCAGAGGGGCATTTTCTACGATTTTCTATGAACATTCAAACATAAATCCAAGCACATTTGTAAAAGCAGTGGGGGTAAATCTGTATACACATCACTTAAATTCCACCATGATTTTACTATACTCATCTGACCACCTGGCTCTCCACCTACGAATCCAAGTAAATTAAAGACACAGTCTACTTCCTGACAATCAGGCTGTCGAATAAAACACAGGACGCCCAAGTAAATTTCATTTACTTTTTTTTCCATCATCCAAACAGAACCACAGTGGGAGTAGTCTCTTTTAACTTATTTTTCAACATTTGGTTTGTAAGATTTCTCATATTATTATAATTTATTAATTCACAATTCTATAAAGTACACACACAAAACATGGTTTTTTTTCCCTTTTGACTATTAAACGACATGGATCTTTGCATTTGGGGGAATTTTGAATAATGTAGCCATGAACATGCTTCTCCTTGTGTCCTGGTGACATGTGCACACATTTCTGTTTTTTCGGATTCATGCCTCCTAGTAGAAGCACTCAGTCACAGCATGTCTGAGCTCCTTTCAAAATGTTTATTGCTTCTTTGTTTGGGGGCAGAAACTGATCATGCCCTTCGTTCCTTTTTCCATTTTGTGTATCTTTCTTTCCTTGATTTCATTCCCTTTAAAATTCAGTTTATTTAAACAAACAAGCAGTTCGAGTGTTTCTCCCATCTCCCACCCCTGACCCTTGGCAACGAGCAATCTATTCTGTGTATCTAGGAGCTTTTTTGGTTGTATTTTAAAATTTAATACAATTTTTAGATTTCACATATAATGGACATCATACTCGATTTGTATTTCTCTGTCTTACTTACTTCACTCAACATAATGCTCTCCAGGCGCATCCATGATGCTGCAAATGCAAGATTTCCTTCTTTTTTATATCTGAGTAGTATTCCATTGCATATATAGACCACAGCTACTTTCTCTAGTCCCCTGTGGATGGACACTTAGGTCGTTTCCATGTTTTGACTGTTGTAAATAATACAGCAATGAACACGGGGGTGCAGATACCTTTTCAAATTAGTGTTTTGTTTTCTTCAGATAAATACTCAGAACTGGGATTGCTGGATCATACAGTAGTTCCATTTTTAATTGATAGAGTTTTCCATCGTAGCTGCACCAATTTACATTCCCTCCAAAAGTGCTTAAATGGTCTCTTTTCTCCACATCTGCACCATCACTTGTTATATTGAGTCTTCTTAGTGATGGCCATTCTGACAGGGGTGAGAGAATATCTCATTGTTGTTTTGATTTCCATTTCCCTGAACCTCAAATAAACATATATATATATATGTATTTTTTTTTTTTTAACTGTAAGCATGTCTCAAATATCACACAGTACCATGCAGGGTTTTTTTCTCTCCTTTTTTTTTTTTTCTGCCCACTAAATCTGGCCACCCTACATGAGGACTGTTTACTTGATGACGAGCAAAAATGCTCTATCAAATTGATTTATAAGCAAACACACACTATTGCCTTTGAGGAGAGTCGAATAAAGATCGACACACCTCATCTTTTTTTTCTTAGTTGACATGGCTTCTAAGTCTTTTTTTTTTTTTTAAGTACAGTTGATTTACAATGTTGTGTAAGATTCTGGTACACACCATATGGATTCAGTTATACCTATGTATATATTATGTTTCATTATAGATTATTATAAGTTATTGAATATAATTCCCTGTGCTCTACAGTAAGACCTTGTTGTTTATCTATTTTAAATACATATAATCATTTGTACCTGCCGATCCCAAACTGCTAATTTATCCCTCCCCCAACTTTCCAATTTGGTGACCATCGGTTTGTTTTCTTTGTCTCTGGGTCTGTTTGTGTTTTGTAAATAATTTCATTTGAACACAACTGATCTTAAGTTCATGAAATAAAGCAGGTTGGAGGCTTTTAGATTTGCTGTTGGTTGCCTCAAAGTTTCCCTACCGGGAATAAAAGGATGGTAGTTCAGGGAAAGAATATAAAGAAGTTTCATCACCGGACAAGACCAGGGCAGGAGCATTAACATTGAAACACTGACCTGCAGGGACGTTAGCCCAATTCAGGACAGTGCACTCCCCGAGGCCACAGGCAAGCTCATCCAAGGTCTCCCTCCCACCCCAGCTGACCCACCTACTTGCAGCTCTGAGCCCCCAGTGCTCCCCGCTGCCCTTAGGAGAGGGTCTGCTCCCTGCCGGCCTCAGGAGGGCCCTCAAGTACTGGGTGGGAGTGAGGGTCAGGGCTCCTCCAGGAGGGCCCCCCGCAGAACCGCCCCCTCTGCTCTCAGCCTGGAGTCTTTAAGAGAGAGCCCCACTTCCCTCCTGTCACATCTGTTCCGAAGCCCAGTCTCACTCATGGCCACAGGCATGTTGAGGGGTCCAGCCCTGCTTCTCGTTTTCCTGGCTCCTGGTAAGTATTTTGCCTGGATGCTCATGGGATTTTTCGTTATTTTTTGGCAAAGGTCATACTAAGAAATTAGTGTTTCATCTTCTGCATCTTTTTTTGTTGTTTTTGATTTTTCCCTTGCAGTCACTCAGGTGTCTTCCAACATGGAAGGGGACAAGACGTCAGTCACAATGAAGATAGGATCGTCTTTTGAAATGACTTGTGATCTTAATACACAAAGTGTCAACTATATCCACTGGTATAAATTCGGGGACAGGACAGCTCCACGACGCCTATTCTACTATGATGTCTACTACAAAATGACTTCGTACGACTCAGGAATCGATCGAAAGAAATCCCGTGCTTATGAAGGAGCAGAGAAGAAAAATAAACTGCTCATCTCCAATCTGGAAGACAGCGATTCTGGCACGTACCTCTGTGCCATCTGGGAGCAGCACGGTAGTTCAGACTTGCTTCGTGCTGCACTGGAAATTGTGCTGTGGCTGCCAAGAGCAGCCCTGGTGCACAGCACACAGCAGCCCCTGCCCCACTTCCCGTCCCAACCTCCCAGTCCTCTGAGCAAACGAAGTCCTGAGCTCAGGGCCCATCCCCCAGCCCTTAGATGCCACAGCCACCTGTGCCCTCCCCCCAACAGCCATACTTTTTCCTAAAAACCAGCCTCCATCTTCAGGTCTTGGGCAAGCAGCTGGCAGCGGGGAGCATCTTCTCATCTCTCCTAGAAGCTGATGGAGTCCATAAAATTTTCTCTTTAGACAGACAGGTCACCTAGGGTTTACGTAGAAGGAGAGACATTTAGGAGAGCAAAATGGAAAAGTTATTACTGAATCATTTGTCCGGTCATTTTCCAGAGGAGGTGGCTGAGAATACAGCACCTTCATTATTCAGGAGTGTGAAGAATGAGAAGAGTTGAAAAGAAAAATGAAGAAATCCTGAACCTCCAGCCAGTGTCCGATTTATCTTTTGGACAAGCTGGTATTTTCATCATGTAACCAAGCAGGGCATGGTTGCCAGAGTGAAAGCGAAGGCAAGGAGAGTGGTTGTTTTCGGTCTGCCAACCACTGTATTTTACTTACACCTTCTTTTGAAGTTCAGTCCACAGCGAGGACTGCTGTGTCTTAAATAAGTAAAGCCACACTTCTTCCTGCCCTTTCCCTCTACATTCCCGGGGCCAAGTCCCAAACTAGAATGAGTCTTATCAGATTTTTTGTTTCTCAATAAATCAAATTAAAGAGCACTTTGGGTGAATAATCAGACAATGAATAGCATACAGTTCAATTGAAAAGTCATACAGGAAAGGGCTGTGGCTGCCTGACCGGGCTAGGTTTAAGGATGGAAAGATAATACTGAAGTATAGACATGCTGGATTTGTATTTCTGTGGTCACTTGTGTATTGGATCCTTCCAATTTCTACCAGACCAGTGTTTCTCAAACTGTGGTCCGTGGACCACCTGCATCAGAAGCACCTGGCTTTGTCAAGGGCATGTGTTGCTGGCAACCAACACAGTGTATCCAAATCTTAGAATGAAGGCTGAAAAGTGTGTTCTTCCATAAGCTCCGCAGCTGATTTTTCTTCGAATGGTTCTAGGAACTGTTGTGCTATCGCTATAAGGTAAAGAGAGGTCGAGAGTTCATTTTGAGAGGCAAAGGGAAGGAATCAATGAGGTGTCCAAATTAGTGGGTATGTTTGTCTGCAAATAAGTGGAACAAGTTGAGGAGGAGGAAGAAGGTTTTTATCAAGTTTCTTTCATGTCCCTCTCCACAACGGCACCAAGATCCCGCCCCTAACAGAACAAGATGTGCCCTTGCTCCTCCAGGTATAAAACAGGAAATTAACAACTGTTGAGAAATTATGATCAGATTCTGAACTTCCATAGTTGATGAATTTAATAGAGAAGATCGTGTAGAATATTATGATGCTTTTGTTCTTGAGTTTAAAGATCAATCACACAGATTTGTTTACTTAATAGTAATCAACACATTAGAATATAAGAAATAACATAAAAGAGATTTGATGTGTAGATAAATGATTATAATGCTTTATGAATGGATATTATGTTAAATTCATTCTGTGTCCCTGATGTTTTTTAGAACAGCAAATAATAATAAAGTAGTGAAAGAATTCCAAATGTTATGAAATGACTGAGACTATAGAACTGCCTGCCACTTTCAAATGTCAGCTAAAACCCACCCGACCCCTACCCCATCCCTACAGCTTTTGTGATTGATCTTTCCTGTAGTTCCTTGATTTATTTTCTGGTAACTTTTGAATCAGTCTTTAACCGTTTTGATTACATGCTGATCATTATTACTCTACTGTAGTTCTGTTGCCTTTGCTTTTTTAACTGATAAGTTAAAGTTACAGAGTAATTCCCAAAAATCTGCAGTTACATTCTGAAAGTATTTGGGGCAGTAGATTTCTTTACCTCTACTTCTTTTCTTTGCTCAGCCAAAGGAAAACAAAGAATTAATTAATTTTTGTGTACAGAGTTGAATACATAGTCATTCAAGGAGCTCAGTTCCATATGAAAATAAATAAAATGTAATGTTCTGATGAGAATATAATAATAACATTTTTATTGAATATACCTCATGTGATAGGGCACTATATTAAGTATACCATATACTTTATGTTACTTAACAATATGGAGGAATAAGTCTTACTATTATCTCAATTTTATGGATCTCTTTGCATACTAATTTGATAAATGAAGTGAGTTGATAATAAGAAATAAGTCTGGGATCTGAATACAAATCTGTGTGATTACAAAATCCAGATTCCCAGAATGATGAGCAAAACAAAAAAATAAATCTCCAGACTTTTCAAAGGAGACATTTTAGGGGGAAATAGAGAATTTAACCAGTTATTTTATGATCAGGTGTTTTTTACCTGCAACATGAGTTTCCATTCTCCAGAGCCACATGGAATTATTTAAACTGAAGCCTGAATTGTTTATTTAGTGACAAGCTACAGAGAATCCTCTGCAGAGAATTTTATTATACAATGAATTTCTCCTGACTTCTGAGTTCTAGGAATTTTTTTTATGAGAAAAAAAAGACATCACAAGTCTATGAGCTAAAGAAAAGCAGCAAGATGGAACACACAAGATTGCTACCCTCCTCCACTCTCAACCTGCTGGAAAGGACAACAGTATTTTCCATAGGTGGATGGAGAAGAAAGTAAAGGACTTCCAGATCAATCACAGTGACCGAGTTGAGAAGTTGTTTACCCTACTTTCTTTGCTGAATTTGAAATTCTCCCGGACATACTCCCAACCTCACTGGGAACAGCCTGAGAGCTCCTCAGAAGTGGAAAACCCTTGGTGATGAGACCCTGAGCATTAGCACCTGGTGGACAGGAGATCATTGTGCCCAAACGTGGAAGGAACAGGTTGATGGAGGAGGCAGCCATCATGTTGAAAACATTAAAAGTGAATCAAGGATTGCTGGAGGCTGTTTGGAGGCATATGTATAGAGTGTTAATTGACTTACTGTGTCCAGTTCACAAATTTGTGATGGAGATTGTCTCCCAAGTGAACCAATGAGTCTCCTACTTGTTCCCTCGAACACACATCTCTAGGTGCCTTTTTAATAAAAACTTAATTTATATGGTATGAAGTGGAGAGCTACTTTTGTTTTCCCAACAGAAAATCAATAGTCCAAATTTAGTGTTAAAATAATCCGTCATTTTCCTACAATTTAAAAATGTCTTATACTTTTATGCCAATATATACTTGGAGCATTTCTGCAGGGTTTATGTTTCATTGATATTTCAGTATTCTTATATCATTATCATACAATGGCAGTAACTTTGCAATAAGGGTTAAGATCTGCTAGGCCAAATGTCCATTCATTATTATTTTTAAGAAACAATTTTTAATTATCTCATATTAATGCTGCATATTTCAAATTAAAATCAACTTAACTAGCTCACCCCAACCCTTATACTATGAAACAAAAATAAATAAATAAAAAAGTTGGCTTAATTCTGATTAGAATTATAGTTAACTCATATACATGATTTTGGGGAAAATTAGCAACTGTATGATATTGAGTTTTTCCTTCATGAATATGACGTGTCTCTCCATTTATTCAGGTTTAATATTTTGCCCTTTAGTAAAATCTTAACACTCTTTTCTTCTTCTCGTTCATGTATTTTCTTATAAACTTAATTAAAAGATTCTATAACTCTTTACTTACTCTTTTGCATTCTATTGCTTAAATCCTTCATGGATCTTGAAATTTAGACATCTCCTAAAGTTCCTGATAATCTGCTCATGGCCCTGGAATAAAGAAAAACAGAGCACTGAGTCACAGAAATGGACTTAGTGGATAGAATTCAATCTCAATAGGTGCAAAGAGTATTTGATAACATGAAATACAAATAATTCAATTCTCAATTTTTAAAAAAGCCTTCTAAACCTAATTTTCATCCAGGTCTCTTGTCCTGTCCCATGGTGTTCGGGGCTGTGAGCTACTGTGAATGGACAGTTGCCCACTGTGACCTCCTCTTACTTTCATTCTCAGGACAGAGGCAATGGTTGCTCATGGGACTCAGGATGGGACAGGAGGGATCAGGGTTTGTCCTTTATGGGTCCCAGCGCATGGATAGTTCATCTGGACTCAGAGGAGCATTCAGCTGCTTCTTCACAATTTCTTTTTCTCCTGATCCAAGGTGAGTGGCTTAAGATTACAGAACAGCCTCCCAGAGACTTCTTCTTTCAACATATCAGAGAACCTGGACTTTGTTTTCAAGTTTTACTTTAAATAAGAAATCTATTATTTCAAAGGAGATGGAATTTGACACATTTCTTTTTTAGCTTAGAAAAATATGACAATTCATCACAGAACTTATTTTCTCCTTTCGCATTACTGTGGTAAAGAACCGTGTTGCCCAACGAACAGAGAACTTGATCCCATCTCTCAGTACACTTGTGTTGGCATACTTTGCACTTTCAATTACTGAAGAGCTTCCTCCTTTCAGAAATACATTCCCAAACCGCTAACGGAGCAGCCCTGGTGTTAGTGAGAACAGAGGGGGTTTTCCTTTGATGCAAACTCGGAGCAGTTTCAACGCAGCTGAACACCTGGATATTTCAAAAGAAGTCTTAATTCTTTGAATGCTTTTCCTGGTAATTTAGAAAAGCAGTTGGTTAACCAGTAGCTGACATCACATCTTCTTTTCCTGCTTTTATCTCTTTCATCTTTTATCAGTGTTTTCAATAATTACTCCTCTGAAGAAAACAGGTATTTGAGTCCATTTTGAGGCAAATTTATCGACTATCAGATACCATAAAACCTACGTTCAAGGACTTCCAAAAGAACCCAGAAGATCAAATTGCCAGTACAAAATTTTTTAACTGCTAGTCACTTCGAGAAACTAGGGGAAGGCTGAGGTTTTTGTTGAAACTTTAACCAGTGTGATAGCTCGGGCTGGAGGAAGACATTTGGAAAAGGGACTGAGCTCATAGTAGTTCCCCTTGGTAAGTAACTTTTTTCTTCTATTTTTACCTTAGTAGTGAAAAACTGACAGATAGTTTTCCAAAAAAACAATTTAGGATGCCCCTTATCTGACTGCCACATTCTTGGCCTCAGCATGTGAACAGCAAGTTTGCAGCTTCTGCTCCCTGTATATGGAAACAAAACTACTTTGAAAATGGTCTGTTCTCTTCCCCGCTCAAAAGCAGGTTGAAATTTTTCATTTAGAATGCACACACACACACAGACACACACACATACATGCAATAGAGTCACGCTAGATATTAGAATGTTTCGGCGACCCTGTCTGTTTCATTATTTCGTTTATGTTTCTTACACCATTAACATAGTATTTATTGTGCCGGTATGTTATCGGTTCAAGTTCCTTTTCCTGTAGATGGTCTACTAAGTGAGAAGCACCTTTCTTAATTTTCTCTTCTCTATAGTTGGAGCTAAAACACAGTGTTCCTTTCTCCCAGTAACCTGCAAAACCAATATTAACGGTTTTCATTTCATCCCTAAAAGCAGTGAAAAAAATTCTCATAGTAAATGACTACAGAACATCAGTAAACCCTACTTCTTATTGCTCTAGCTTCTTACAGGTAGGCTGAGCTCAACTGAGTTTATGCTATTGCATCACTTGTTACATTGCCTGGATCTGGTCCAAGTTAATGGAATTTGTGAGCTCAAGGAGCCATTTCCACTCCAAAGTCCATGGAAAGAGTCTGCATGGCTTTACATCCTCATTTGCACTTTCATTCTCTCAGCAAACATTTATTGAGGACAGTTTCTGGAGATAAAAGGGTGAACAAGATGCAGATAGGACAAGTCCCAACACTCAAACAGCTTCTAGTCTGGTGGAAAAGCACTCTAGATTCTGGCTTGATTGGACCCCATGTTCTAGGGTCTGTGGCTGCTGAAAAGTGAGATGTCTTGGATTGATGAGCTTGTTTCCTTTCTTAATTTATGTAACAGTTATTGCTTATAAAGCCCATATCTTTTGTTTGGTGGAAGAATTTGGTGAAACGGCCCCAAACCATTCCACTAAAGAGAATTTTAATATTAGCAAATATGGACTGAGGGCCAGATACCATGATATGCTGTTTCAGCACTGTATCTCATTCCTCAACAGGAATTCTCTTCTTCCCATTTCATAGATAAGGAAACTGAGGTTTAGGGGTGTTCTGTTAGTTGCCTAAAGTCATGTAACAAGTTTAGGATTCAACAGAGACTTGTTATTCCAAAGTGCATGGTGTGGGCCATTATGTGATGTTAGAAATCTTTACATCACGTTTTTATATCCTGAGTACTTACAATTCTGTAGCCTCATCATTTAAATAGATTCTTTAATTGACTACTTAATAAGTAATAGTTCATTTTTTTTTTACTACTCATGAGTGAAAACAATGCTTCTGTTTTTAATCATGGCACTGAAATAACCTCTCTTCTCCCTAAAAAGTGTGTATAAGTCATATTGAATATAGACTTATTAAATGCTCAAAATATGATTCTCAGGGTATCTCCACAGAATGACACCATTGGGCTCAATTTTATTTCTGTTTTAGCATTGTATTTACCAGAAATACTGAATCTGGTAGAAGAATTACAGCATTTCTACTAAAATACTTGACAATTGCATAAGCCACAGCTGCTTTCCAATCATGATGGAGGCAGAAAATGGAAAACTAAATAAAATCCTCCGTTGAGCAGGACAGGGTATGAATTTAATGCCCTAGGAACCATAAGGCAATTTTCAAGTCAAAAGGAGCATCCTCTTAGCAATGAATAGCTTAAGAACTCATCATTGTCTGTAACAGCTCATATGGTCTCCTAAATCAGGACTGGGTTATGGAAGGAAGCTACCGTAGAATCATTTGATACACACACCTCAACACATACAAATCACAAAACATCTGCAAAATGTATTGAGTAAGCATTTATTTAATGCTCAAATATATTATTCTTATTATTGTTCCTCTTTGATAGCTAAAGACATTAACTCTAAGTTACACTCTAGGCAAAGAAATGACTTTGTACATGAAAAACCCTTTCCAGAGGAGATTTAAAAGATTCAGGAAAAATGGTGAGAAAAGATGAAATTATCTTCCCAATAGATGTGTGATGAGGCAGGAACAGATGTAACCTGAGCTGCCCAGGCAGAGAGGAGTCACTCATCCATTCTTGACCACATTCACATCTCATGTAGTTTTGCTGAGCGTCACCTCTGTGTAATGGTAGCAGGGTCAATTTCTGTCTGTGTTTATATAAATATTGAAAAAATAGGGGCAAAAGGATAAAGCAGGCACAATTCTGTGTGATTTCCGAATGTTTTGCATCTATGTCACAGAACTAGGATGGGCAAACATTATCTCCCATTTCTCATGTCATAGTGGAGTTAGACCTTATTAAATGATCAATCCCTGTGATGGGCAAGCTATTTGTCATTTATTTAAATGGCTTGTTTCCAAAATTGATTGAGACCTCAAATGGAAAACACTTGTATAGGCAGAGCATGAAATAAGAATAGAAGATCAAGGCATTGATGGAAGCAGAAGAAATAAGGCCTGTGATGATCTAGCAGGAAGCACAGGGTAAGATTTTATGCTCAAAGGAAAGAGAGTTCAGTGTCAGTCTATCTCTATTTTTAAAAAAGTGAATAAAAAATTTAAAAGCTGAAAAAAATGTAGTGGAATACATACTTTCAATAAACTGGTAAAGAAGCACACCAAAATTTCAAATAAGATATATTTTCTCATCATAAAATTAGAAAAGGACTTCATTGCAGGAGTCTTCAGGAGGAAAGTAAAGTAAAAAGGGGGTGTTGCCTTCAACATCTATTTTGTAAAATGGAAGAAGTGGTCTTTAATCAAACCCATTTATATTCCCAGTGCATCAATATTATGGACATTGTAATATTTAATGTCATTCACAGATGGTGATCCTGAAGAGAGGGTCAGGCAGGTAAGGTTTTCGTGATCCGCCATGAATATTGGAGGAATCTGAGGACCAGGCATCCTGCCATTTCTCTAGTCATTGTGCCCTCAAGGCCCACTGCCAGGAGTTGCAAGCTTAGCTCTGCATGTGGGTTGGACAGAAGTCAGTTTGAGGCTGAAATTTCTAGTAAAAATTTGAAACAGAAATAGATTATGCTGTTGATTGGTTAAAAAGCCATCTGTTGTGGACAACACAAGTGAAGCAGTTCCATATATTGCCAGCATATTTTAGGCTTTAGCCAATATTCCTTTTGATTTTCTTAACCCTGGAGATGCAGGGGCTAAGACAAGACAGATCATTGCCTTTTAATTAGATGTGTGTAAAAGGCACGTTTCCTGTGATGACCGCTTTGAGAATTCCAGGCAAATGAGAGTGCAATGGAATGCAAACCAGGGAATCAGTCTTCATGTTTAATTGCCACAGATCCAATTGCAACCCCAAAATACTGAATTCCTATCAGTGAGATCAAGTTTGGTCCCATGAGATTCAATGTCATGTTGGACTACACAGTTATGACAAATTGCAAATAATGATAATAATCATTATTATCTCATTTCTATAGCATTTTTAATCAACTTGCTTTTCAGATCTTGTTTTATTTTGGTCTCCCTTCAGCACTGGTAGTTATGTTGCATTGATTTATACTAACACCTTTGTTTTCAAATAAATAAAGTATTAAAGGATATAATTTACCTGATTTGCTCACCACAGAACTTGTTAGGAGCGAAACAAACCAGGACCGGAAGCCTGGTCTCTTGGATTGTAGGCAGTCTTAGTTTTACTAGGATTTGAAGAATTCAGAGAAGCTAAATTAGTCTAAAGATTTCAATATGTATTGAATCACTTTGAAATCATCATAGAAAGTCTTTGGTAATGGAATATAATTTTCGTCATAGGGAGGTATCAGAAGGACACAATTTTTTCAAGGTAATAGAGGGAAGGCAAGAAACAAATTGGAAAAATAGTTAAGAATTTAGGAAAAAATGAGAATGTGAATGGGGATTAGACGTAGAACTCTTAGGAAAGATTTTAAAACAAATCCATATTGTAAAGGACAGTACAGACAACATTGTGCAAATATTGTAATAAGATTTGTCTTTGTCTGCATGTGGACTTTTATAAAGGGCTCCTGTATAAGGTATTCAGTCATCATGAAGTGTTTGGCCCAAGGCTGAAGTTTGTTATTACAGGTGTATTTTGTGAGTTGATATTTCATTTTCTGGTGGTGAAAGGGTGTTTTCAATGTGCCCAGGCTTCAGAGTCAGGCTGACTTGGTGCTATGAATCCACCACTTACTGCTTATGTGAATTTTAGTGATTATTCTCTGGCCTCAGTCTCCTAATCCATAAAATGGGATAACAGTGTGTATCCAGCAGGTGGTGTATGGGAATTGAATGAGATAATGTGAATAGTGTGCTTGGCACGTTGTCTTGGCACATGAGGGGTGCTGGGTATATGTATCTACACCCAGTTCAAATGTCAAGGGAGAATTGTATTCAATATAGAGAGTTGTTTTCAGCCAAGAATGTGGACAGAACAGAAATTCTCCAGAGGATGAAGCTACACTTCCTACTCCTCAAATGGAAAGTTGTCTTACTGTCCACTCACACGCAAAACATTGAATTTGAAGATAGTTGTCTCTCTTAAGCTGACTCTTCCCCACTTGGCAAAAAAACCATGAGATTAAAATGTGTTTGTTTGGTTTTTTTTGTATTTCTTGTTATTTTACGTGCTTCAAATCTGAACCCTTGATCTTAATTGATAGCTTCTCTAACACCAATGTTTGTTGGCTCTAAAATGTATAGCCAATAAGTTTTGCTCATATTCTTCAGAAAAAGTTTTAGTTCATAAAGAAAATGATCAAAATGTAAAATCAATTAAATATAGTTAGAAATGTCATAATTTGATATTCTTATTTAGATATGCAATAGGTCTATTTAATTTATAAAAGAAAAAATGATAAGAAAAACAAGTCAATATAAACAAAGTATACAGTTGGAGAAATATACAGTACCTTACCATTATTATCAATAAAAAACTATTTGTACTAAAATAATTGTATAAAATAAAAATGAGTACATTATGGCCTACTTATACTTTCAGCATGATTTTAAACATTTATGTTTGCTTGCTGATTTAGAAGAAAATCAAGAACTTTGCTAAAGAGGCAGAAATTCTCAAGAATTGTTTCCTTTTCTTCTCAAATGAGGAGTATAGTTATTCTTAAGAAATTGCCCATCAAATGATGAAATGAACTCTGAACTCCAATTTGAATTGAGTATTAGTAAAATATTTGTCTTTCATTGGAAATCAAATTGGAAAAGGTTCTTACATTTATAATTCCAATTGTTAGATTAGCAATAAATGCATAGTCAGTAACATTCCAGCATTCAAGTCATTTGCCTTTGTACATGTAAGACGTTTCGGCATCTATTTTGAAGTTGTAAGAAACGCAGGAACTATACTTTTAATATAATCTCTAATTATATATACACTTTATTCAGCAGGTGAAAAAAAGAGAAAATGGTGGAGCTCTGAAGATGCTCAGCAGCCTTACAAGGCAGATTCAAATTATGAGGGAGACACTGAGAGTTAAAATATGATGTATTTTTAGTCATGCTTCAACTTCAAATGGAATTCCAAGATACAATGTGCTCTTTTGGTGAACATTTTCTGAAGTGAGACAAAGTGCCTGATAAGTGCATTACTTGATAATGTTCATGTGAGAGCATTTATGAAGATGCATTTATAATAGAAGTTTTAGAAATATTTCAATATTCAAATATTTATGAATATATAAATAATATTTATATATTATGAAGATGCATTTATAATAGAAATTTTAGAAATATTTCAATATTCAAATATTTCAATATTCAAATATTTCAATATATTCAAGGCACAATAAATAATTTGGAGGTGCAGCTTTAATATGGCCCTACTCAAAAATCTGGATTGGTGCATATGAGACACTGAGAGTTTGTATAAAATAGGAACCAATGAGGCGAACCCCGTCACTGCAGAACTGGGCGTGGGACCCACATATGAAACTAAAAATTCAACTTGATAGGCTGTCAAGTACAGGTGGACATAGATTCCCATTAATGCAAGTGACTGTATATTGTTTTTAAAAACTGATAAATTTCCTCCTGACATTTATTAGTAAGGAAAATATGGAAATATGTTGCATCCCAGAATCAGTTAAATAAAGAATGAGTTTCCACAGAGTTGCAGATCATAAGAAGTTTTTATTGGACCAAAGAGAGTGTAAGTTACAAAACTCATGGGATGGGAATGGGAAGTAGTTTAGAAATAGCCAAAGATCCTCACCTGTAGAAAGGTCATCATTGTTACCTGGTCTCCTCCTTTATACCCATCCCCACCACCCACCCATTCAGCCTAAAACAGCCTCCACTATGATAGAACAAAAGAGATTTTTTTTAAACATTTTTTATTGATTTATAGTCATTTTACAATGTTGTGTCAAATTCCAGTGTAGAGCACAATTTTTCAGTTATACATGAACATATATATATTCATTGTCACATAACAAAACAGAAACAGACTCATAGACATAGAATACAAACTTGTGGTCGCCAAAGGGGCAGAAGGTGGGAATAGATAAACAAGATTATACTGTATAGCACAGGGAAATACACACAAGATTTTTTTTTTAAAGTGTGTCCATGAATGTCGGAAGCCATGATATGTGGCAGTTAAAAGTCATAGCCTATCTTAACATACATGCAAAGAACGGAGGCCAAGGTGCAAATCAGCCAGTGCTACTTAATAGCTGTGACTTTGGGCAAGTTACATAAAGTCTTGAACCTTCTTCCCATTGAAAATAAGAACAATAATTAGCACCTGACAGCTGACTGTGGCCATAAGGTCAACTTGAGCGCTGATTCAATGGCTCCCTCCTTTTACTACACGGTTCCAAACCACACAACCTTTGTGTTTCTGTCATAATTCTCCTTAATTACTATTTTAATTCCGCTCCCCGCAGCTAGCGACCTTGATGCAGACGTTTCCCCCAAGCCCACTATTTTCCTGCCTTCAATTGCTGAAATAAACCTCCATCGGGCTGGAACGTATCTTTGTCTTCTGGAGAACTTCTTCCCTGGTGTTATTAAGGTTTCCTGGAAAGAAAAGAATGACAACAGGATTCTGCAGTCCCAGCAGGGAGACACCGTGAAGACCAGCAACACGTACATGAAGCTGAGCTGGCTGACCGTGCCTGAAAAGTCCATGGATAAAGAACACATATGTGTCGTCAAACACGAGAAAAATAAAAAAGGAATTGATCAACAGATTCTTTTTCCTTCCATTAATCAAGGTATGTATATAGAAATAGAAGCATTACCTCCCAGAACATTATTTTTTAAAGGGAATAGCCCCACCTTTTCTGTCAAGCGTCGATGAAAAACAAACAAATATAAATCTTTCTTAAGTATTGAGCTGTTTCCCCACAGAATTAAAATAGTGTAGGGTTTGAAATATAAGAAAGAAAAAGGAAAAAAATTACTCAACCTTTCTCACCTCGGTTTCATCTTCCAAAATATTAAGCTCACAGTGATGTATTTTAGGGTTGTTCTATGGTTTAAATGAAACAACATTCATGAAACTTAGCACACAATATACAACTTAGCACACAATAAACACACAAAAAGAGACTCCCCTTTTAATGATCTTAGTTGATCAGGAGATAAGAATAATTATACACCTCTTATGATTGTTCCTCTCCATCAAGCAAAGGCATCTCACTTCAGTCTTGCTTTACTCAAAGTATAACCCAGAAACAATGAGTATTAAATGACAAAATGGTGATCATCTGAGAGAAGCAGACTGCAGTGTCACACAAGGTGGAATAATTTGACTACTGCACTTTTTTTTTATGGTCTTAGGTTTTTGAGATTTGTGTTTTATATTTCACTGCAAGGTAAAATTTTGGAATTAAAGGTTGGGTGAGGTTACAGGGTACAGACATACTTCCATTCTACATGATGAATATATCTTGCCATTGGTAAGTGCCTCTCAGCAAAGTGTAATCACAGCCCTAGCGTGTGCGCCGAGCCTGGAGGGGACGTGTGCATGATACCCTCGGTGAAGAACCGTCCCAGGGAGGACGCACTGCAATAATGAGACTATACCCTTTATATAAGCACTCAGAAGTCCTGAGTCACTTAAAGTCCTGCGTATGGACACAGCTGACCAAACTGCCCGGAGTGCCCGTAAGAAGGAATCAGTTTGTACTTTTCCCTGTGGTTAATTAAAAAGCCCTTTCTAAGCAGCAGGAAGCAAGCGCCTAACAAAAGATGCGAGAATTCGCTGTGTATCACTCCGAATTTCTGATCTAAGTCTTTACTTCTCAGAGCCTTAGTTTGTCCAATAACCAAATTTGGTTTCAACACTTGCCTGCACTTTGTCCTAGGGCTCCACGAAGAGCAGATGAAACAAAGTCAGTGAAAATGCTAGCTTTTGAAACATAACCCAGACGTATTTATTCATATTTTCAGTGTATTTTTTATGTCCTTTCATAAAACTCTTTAAAAGCAAGACTACAAAATAACCCTAAATTTCCTGTTTCCACAGCTAAGAAAAAGAGGGAAAGCAAATATGTAAAGTGTTAGTTTAATATAATCGTGGGCTTAATTGTCTTTAGATTTTTTTTTTAAGAGTAGGTACCAGGGATTGAACCCAGGACCTCATGCTTGTTAAGCGTTACACTCTACTACTGAGCTATACCATTCCCACCAGATTTTAATTTTTCTAGTGATGAGTGAAGAATAAGAATTATAGTAAGTTTCATAGGGATGATTATCATAAAGGAGATGAGTTTGAGTTTATAATGTGTTCTACTTAGCACTAATTTTCTAAAATAAATGTTTCCCATGGGCTATTCACAGCAACAAAGCTAACGTGGGCATTTCTGTTAATGTCATCCTACAGCAAATTTTTTTTAAATTTTTAATTTAAAAAAATTTTTTTAAATTGAAGTACAGTTAGTTACAATGCATCAATTTCTGGTGTACAGCATAATATCCCAGTCATGCATATATATACATATATTCGTTTTCATATTCTTTTTCATTAAAGATTAATATAAGAAATTGAATATAGTTCCCTGTGCTATACAGAAGAAATTTGTTTTTTTTTTTAATCTGTTTTTTATATAGTGGCTAACATCTGCAAATCTCAAACTCCCAATTTTATCCACTGTCTCTTGGAAGTTTTGTTTCTGTTTACATTTTTATAGAAGCTAGGAAGGTAACATGGAAGGCCAAATCAGTGTTATGATTTTGAAGAGAGAGAAAACTAATCTGGTCCAAGTTTTCCACCAACCCTCATTGAGAAAGAGAACTTGGGATACTTCTGCAGAACTTATTATGAAAATGTATTGCTTTGTTGTTTCTACTTCAAGCCATGCATTTTAAAAAGAGATTTGTTTTTCTTTTAATGAATAAAGTCACTGTAAAGAAAACAAAGAGAATTTTAAGATACATTAAAGTCAATTCTTGAGGATATTTTAACATCTAAGCATGACTGTACTAACATTTTCATTCTTAAGATTTACTCTGAAGCCTTTATACATCAAACCCACTTCTTTTTTTTTTTTTTTTAAGAATATACTGAAAAAGAATCTACATACAACGGCCTACCAGAACCATGTTCATATGGGCAAGAACACATCCAGGAGAAAAAGGATAAACCAAAACAAACACTATAACTCCATTTTTCTCCATCCAACAGCCTATTATCTTAAAATTTTTTTTTTTACTTATATGTATGCCTTTTTTGTTTTTTCTTTATTTGTAGACAAATACAACTCTCACCTCAGGTTTTATGTAATCCGAGAACCATACATATGATTTGGCATATTTTTCTACCCTTGAAAAATTGCACTGAAATGCTGAGCTCCTGTAATATAACGGTCATTGTAAAGAATATTTAAGATATTTAGAAGAGAAGATGTTTTTAGTGTCCACAGTGGTGGAATTATGTTGTCTCTCTACAGATTAACTGCTCTGCATTTCTATGACAGTTTTTACAAAGTGCTTTCCACGTGCTCTGTCTCATTTAATCCCCCAGGATGATCCTTTGAACGCTGGCTCTGCCCTCACTGGTATGACTCTTAGCAAATTACTTACCCTCTAATTCTTATTTCCTCCTTTGTAACACAAAGTCCTTCAAAATACAGCTCACTCTACTGTCACCAGGGGGTGAAACGAGATATTGTATGTGAAATATTGAAGCCAGAAACAATCACTCAATGGCTAATGTTGTTTTCATTAGTCCCACAAACACAACTGCAGAAAATAATGTACATGAGTTGGGGATACTGGGGACATGAATGATTTGGAAGTGTATGGCTGTTTATTTTTCCTGGATGGGAAATTGCCTGAGCCAGACTCCTTCAAAAAGGAAATGTTATTGTGGATTCTGGGATTGGATGAATTCATTTGGGTAGCCACTCTTCAGCTCAGCAGCATGCGCTGAAGACTGGAGAGCAGCTAATTTTCTGATTAATTGTCTTTTTGACAGTATTTCTCCAACACCTACTTTGTAGCCAGCACTATCATAGGCGCTATAAATACAGAAGGAAAATAAGATGGTCTTGGGTATTACCCGCCAGCTGTGACTAAAAAAAAAAGAACAAAAATGTACCCTTCAGAACTTCGATATCTTCATGTGCAGAAAACAATATATGTATTAGATCTGCTAACTCATATAGAATCAGACCAACTGTTCCTGAAATGCTATAGGGCTCGTGTTTTGAATGACTGTCTCCCTGTCCATAGTCTATATACATATACATGTTACAATACATACGTGTATTAATACATACACACACTGTCAAATAATGGGCAGGAATAACTGACTAATGCTTCTTCTCATTTCTTGTAGTTGTCACTTTAGTTACTGCTACTCCAGAGCCGACAAATGATTGTTTGAAAGCTAAAAGCAGTAAGTTATTGCACATGTTTGCCTTCATACTTTGGTCTTTTTTATTCTCCTGATCAATTTACCTTTTGAAATTTACCTGGCTTAAAGTACAAACAACCAGTTATCTGGAATTGTAGGGCTCATCATCTGCATTCTTTTAATAATTCTCCTCCTGTCTCTCTGTCAGTAGACACACACCAGAAAATTACAGGCATGAGCCGCTGACAATATTTGCTCTCATTTCTTCTAGAGGGCACTGCTGTTGATTCTACAAAAGCTTGTCCAGAAGATGACAGTGGTAAGCTGTTCTTTTACATACTTGCCTTCATTTCATCCTGCAGCCTTTTCCCCTCCTAATCAAGCTAGCTTTTGAGCTTCCTTGGTCCATAGTAGGAGAGACCAATTATTTCTGGAATCGCGGGGCTCCTACATTTAATCAGTATCTCTCCTGTCTCTGTTGGCAGATTTTACAAATATACGTATGTCTATATGTATATATCATATTGTCAAATAATAGTTGTGAACAATTGACTAAGACTTGCTCTCCTTTCTCCTAGAAGCCGCTGTTGTTAATTCTACAAAAGCCTGTCTGAAAGATGAAAACAGTAAGTTTTGTTCATGTTTGCCTTTCTGTGAGGCTCCAGCTCTGTTTTCCTCTGGATAAACTTAACTTTTGACTCATGGTAGAAAAACCAGACTGGATTTGCAGAACAGACTGAGTGAGATTTTTCAGTCAATGTAGCATTTCCTGGGAGTCATCTGAACATAGTAAATGCTGGTTTGGGTATAAGATGACTGTAAATTAGAGGGTGCAGTGATAGGTTCCGAATTATTTCAAGAATGGACTCCATTCTTTAGTGTGGCCTTTGTTTCTAGTGACCGAGGAAACGTGGTATCACTTTGCTTCTAGACTTTTTTTCTCCTTGGTCGTTGCTAGTGGCTAATACGTGAACTGACACAGAAAGCTTTTTGTTCAGAAGTTATTGTGCTCTATCTTGCATGCTCTGTTTAATCCTCATCATACTCCAATGGAGTGGCACAGTATTTTCCCCCTACTTTACAAATGAGGGCAATGACATTAAAATTAATGATGTCCCCTGTACCATGTCACATAGCTAGATCTGGGGATCCAACCAAGCCCATCTGAATCGGTGGTTCATACCCTTACTCAGGTCTCTATTCCTCTTCTAGGCTATAGACACAGAGCAAGAAATCCCAAAGCCAAGGCCCTGAGACAGGATGGACACGTGGGTGGGGGTGCAAGTGCACAGGCCTCTGATATCACAGACTGAACTTTAAATTCCGGTTCTTTTATTAACTAGTGATATGAAAATGAGTAAATCTCATGTATTCTGAGCAATACTGTCCTCACCTGCCAATAGGGAACAGTTATTCCTCACTCAGTTACTGAGGAGGTAAGGGCACAGGCGTGGAGTGTCTCCCGTGGGGACTCCACGCAGCTGGCACAGAACCAGCACTAGCGGGGCGGGGGCGGGGGGGGGCCTTTCCCCCTGCGTGGAAGGTTCTGAGTGATTTAGAAGCATTGGCTCTGGCCCTGCTCATCCTTCCTCCTTCTCAGGAGGTGCGGGGGTGTCAGTCACAGCAGGTCTCCAGAAGGGAGTAACTGTGCCCCCCTCCCCTCACCGTGTCCCGGCCTCTCAAGGCAACGGGTGAAACTAACGGCCCGCTTTCCCCTTAGACACAGTGCGGCTGCAGCGCGAGAGCACGTCCGCCTACTACGCGTACCTCCTCCTGCTGCTCAAGAGCGGGCTCTACTTCTGCGTCGTCGCCTTCCTCCTGCTGCGGAGAACAGCCGTGTGCGGGCACGGGAAGGGCTCGTGACGGAGGGTGCCGGAGGGCCGGCTGTTCCTCACCGTCTGTTGTCTGAAAAAGACGTCTGCTGAGGACCTAGCGGGGCTTCCCTCCTGGGTTTGGGTCATTGCAGATAATTTTTTTTTAATTATTGTGTAACGTTTTTTCAAACTGCTGGGCAAACATATTTTACTCTGTAACAAGGAATTCTGCCATTACTCGGGGTTGGGAGGGGGCGGGCAGAGGGCAGGCCCCCGGGAGCCTTTCCCGCCTCGTCCCCACGGGCTCTTCGGCTCCTCCGGCCGCACGAGCCCCCGCCCTGAGCGCCCTCCGCCCGCGCGGCCGCCCCGACCTTCCCCGGCGCACACCCCGCGCCCGCCAGCTTTGCCACTTCAGTTCTGTACTTCGTTCTTCATAATGGGCACAAGAAATTAAAACAGAAATCAAAAGCCCACTTTGGTCTCTGTGCACTTGAATTTCACGAAATCTAGCCAAGGTAAGAAACAGGATGCCGACAGAGCTATCCAGTTCTGCGTTGGTTGTAGCAAAGGTCAACACCACGTGCCTAAGTCTTTCTCTGAGATGGTGGTTATGGTGCTTTCTCTGGGGCACTGACTCCAAGGGGAGTCGCAGCCAAATGCAGGTGCCCGGGTTCCTTCCCTTCCAAAGGTTGCCAGATCAGACTCACTGGTGTGAGACATTCCCACTGTGACAGGGTGACCCCCAGCATGACTTGCAGTGTGTGTGTGTGCAGATCTGTATGAGTGTTTCATTCACAAGCACTGACTCCTGGTCCTCACATGAACTCCCCAAGAACTGTGCTAACACCAATATCCTGTGGCTTTCCCTTAACTCACTTTCTATTGGGAAAAACAAGAACAAGCCACAACAAAACAGAACATGCACAGCTTCTTAACTAAAAGTCTTCTCCAATGAGTCAGGGAGAATTTTCTCAAGACCTTGTGGGTGAATCTGTCTTGTCCTCATGTCAGTATAACTGCTCCCTTGCTTGTCAACACTACGGAAATCCTGCCTTATTCTGTGAATGCCCCTAGATTAGCAACTGTTCCTTGGGAGGTGCTAAGAAATTGAGAGCTTTGGGCAGAGCAGGACTGTGGATGGTGCTCTGACCGTCCTGACACTCAAGCCCCTTCCCCAGCCTCAGTGACCCCAGACCTCTCTGTGGAAGCCTCTGGTGAGTCCAGGTGCATCTCTGATGTAGGAGAAAGTCAGACATCCTTGTGGTCCAGTATTTTCCACCAGCACATGGTGCTTGGCTGCCACGTGGTGTGAGGGGAGGACCACTGGGCCAGAATTTCCACCTCTCACCCCATAGTTGGAGCATCAACTATGGCATTATTTCATTTTTATGGCTGAGTAATATTACATTATATATATAGATATACATCTTCTTTGTTCACTCATTCTTTGATGGACAGTTAGGCTGCTTCCATGTCTTGGCTATTATAAATATGAGGCTATGAACATTGGGGTACACGTATCTTTTTAAATTAGAGTTTTCATCTTTTTCAGATATATGCCTAGGAGTGGGGTCGCTGGATCACATGGCAACTCTATTTTTATTTTTTAAGGAGCCTGCATACTACTCTCCAAAGTAGCTGCACCAATTTACATTCCCAGCAACCATATAGGATGGTACCCATTTCTCCACACCATCTCTAGTATTTATTATAGGTAGATTTTTTGATGATGTCCATTCTGTCCGGTGTGAGATGATACATCACTGCAGTCTTGATATGCATTTCTCTAATGATTAGTGATGTTGAGCATCGCTAATTCATGTGCCATTAGACCATCTTTATGTCTTCTTTGGAGAAATGCCTATTTAGTTCTGTCCATTTTTTGGCTGGGTTGTTAGTTTTAAAGAAAAAGGTTTATGTATTAGAATTAAAACAATGTCTCATTTAAAAAGGGAAGCTTTTCTGTTTGTTTGTTTACAATCTATTTCAGCTTCCATAAAACAGCTTCTTTGGGAAACTAGTAGAACTTCTCTTTTGAAAACAAAATAAGACCATCCAGACACAAGAAAGATGAAATCTAATTTAGAGCTACTCGATTCTCCTGAATTTGATCAGATCACTATACCTGAATACCTAGCCCTCCTATTAGACATTTGGAGCTATTTCTGCATTGGGAAATCAGAGAGGCAAGAGGGGAAACTTGCAAATCACTGGGAGTTTTGTGCAGCTGGTACCCCCCCCCCCCCAGGGCACTGCTAGGCAGCATCTCCCGTGGTTTCCACCTTCTTAGCAACTCCGTCCCCTACTCGCCCTGGCCGCCCTGACCTGGGAGGTGAGGGGAGGGGAGAGGCAGAGGTGGTGGAGGTGACAGCATGAGTGGCAGGAGGCGCTGCTGTGGCTCATGTTGCTTCATTTCCTCAGGCTTCTTTTGTTCATGTGCTCTGTTAAATGTGGTTGATTCGTGGAAAATGATCAAAGTCAAACCGGCCCGTATTGTTTGACGCTGTGCACGGGGTGGCTGGGGTATTATAAGAAAATAACAACAGTTAAACCACAACCAACTTGGCTCACTTTCAAAGGGCCACAGCTAATGGGAAGGAAATTTCCCTGCACACACACGAAATTGCCGTGAAACACACTCTCAGGCCGCGGGGCGGGCTTCCCACTATCTGTCCCTCCAGTTGGCTCCTATGTGAGGTGGGAGCCTCGTGCCTGGGACGTTCAGATGCCGCACCTTCTGTCCACGCTCAGGAGCCTGTTCTGAAGCAAAGAGCAGACAGGACTTCCTGCAGCACCAGGACGGCCCCTGACGTTCCACCAGCGACCTGCCCTCTCCCGGGAGACGCGGTCACTGGGGCTGCTACTTCTTGGTTTCAGTTCCTCAGTGGAGACGGGGTGACACAGGACCTGCTCCCCTGAACCCAGCAGCACAGACAGACTGCAGGAGTGACAACAGTGACGTGCTTTGTCCCTCACAAGAACAGATATGGAGGCCCTGGGCTCACCTGTGCAACTGAATGTCCTGTACTGAGTCACATGAGACCCCCTAAAGGGACAAAATGGCCTCAGAGTCAGCCTGAGCAAGGCTTCAGAGAGGAAAGTAAGTCGGATCACAGTGTGATGGTAAATCAGCAGAAGGCTGCTCTGCAATGTCAGTGTGAGAAACAAATGTCCCCCGCCCCACCCAGCAGGGGACAGAGAGGGGTCCAGGCCCACAGGCTCAGTCTGTCCTGTCCTAGAGGAACAAAGCTCTCTTGCTGAGATCAACAATTCAGGTTCTCACTGTCTGACTTGAGGGCACATTCAATCATACACTTCATTCCTCTGCTCTGAGAGCCAACATCTGGGGCGGGGGGGGGGCCTTGGGCTTCCTACGAGGACTGGCCGGTCCCACGGGTTCAGCCCAGCATGGCAGCTGGGAGCTCGTCTTCAGGTTAAAGTCACACACTGACGTCGGGCTGAGGCGCCCTCTCTGGGCTTGGTGTAGATGCGAGTCCACTCCTGAGACAGGACGTTCCCACTGTGATGACACCACTGCATTCTTGGGCTTTTAGTCCCAAGGTCAGACCCTGGGGCTTTTCCTCCCCTCTTCCTCCCTGTAAGAAGCTCTTCCTGGTTAGAGCCCAGCCTCCAGGCAGCCTCTGGGCTGCACTTCTGTCATCTGGACCATTCTCAGAACAAGCACGGCTGGAAGTGATTTGATCGGCGCAAATGGCCAGTTTCCACCCAGACCAGCACCAGTACACATAATTAAATTTTTCTCAAATGACACATGAATGATGAAAGAAAAGTAATAGACATACTGCCTTCCCATGAAGCATTCAGATGACTATTCATGTTTGGAAATAATAGCTCACATTATAATTTAGTTCATTTTAATTCAAATTAGCTGAACACAGGAGAAAATGATGCCAATGATTTCATAATAGAGGTTCAGAAAGACAATTCAGTCAGTTTTAGAGCAAACTTCTAAGAGGAAGATATAATTTCTGGTGAACTTTCGTATGTATTCACAATCCCTCTGCCCCCCTTTTGTAATTCTAACTCTTTAGGCCAAACACATAATGTAAAACAGGAAAAATAAAACTCATCATTCTGACATGTTGGATTTTGTTACTTGTAAAAATTGTACAAAGAGCACATGTGCATGAGTTAAAACACACACGGGAAACGTAGGGTGTTGAAAAGGAAATACAAAAGAAGTCTGAGACATGACACATAAAATTCCATTCTGCAAATCCAAATAAAAAGATATTTTACTTACTTAAAAATGTGTTATTCCAATATACTAAGAAGTCTTTTGATTAGGAACACAGCACGAGAGTTTCCTGCAACTGTTCATGAACAGATCAGACTCAGTCTCACTGAACACAGGGTGGAGCATAACATTACCTTTCCAGCCTCAGGCAGGCTGCTACATGATTGTGGATATGGTACAATGTCTGTGAGGTATTACAATAAATAAATTCTCTATTAGCCATCCGACAACGTCAGCAGTGGATGCCACCATTTCAACTTTCAAAAGGGAGAATCCATCTCCAGTCCTTTTTTCTCCTCTAGTGACTTTCAAAGAGGGTTTTTCAACTTAGAAAAAGAGAGAGAGAACACAGAAATATTTGAGATGCAGTGTAAAAGGCAAAATGCTGCACTTTGCCTTACGTGTTAACAAACTCTAGGTACTAAAGGTGGGCTGTGTTACATCTGAAAGACCGTGGTTAAGGCCACACAAGAATTTATTTCAAGGTAATTTAGATAAGGATCTACTATTCACATGCCCAGATTTTTGTCTTATGCCGAACACTGCTGTGGAAAGGTGGAGTTGACACGTGCTGGGTACCACGGATGCAGCACAGGACCTCTAGCCCCCGGACCCCGGCTGCCGGCTGCCTCCGCTGGCCAGTCTGCCCCTGTGCCGGCCTCCCACCTGCTCTGAATCAGTGCACTGCTTTCCCTGCTTTTACATTTTATTTATTATTTTCTATTGAGATGTAATTGACATATGGCATTATATTAGTTTCAGTTATACCATGTAATGATTTAATATTTGTATGTATTATGAAATGGTCACAGTAAGTCTAGTTAATATCACTATACACAGTTACAAATGATTTTTTCTTATAATGTGAACTTTTAAGGTCTACTCTCCTTTCGCTTCTGGGATTAGTTGGGTGGAGTTCCTGCTATTACAATTTCCTTTCTGTTTATTTGCTTGTGATTCTGAGGGTGAAATGCTTCCTCTGGAGATTCAAAGGGATTTAACAACGGGTCCCCCTGGAGGCACATCCAGCCGTCCTGCTGCGGCTGGACCCCGTCCTTCATCTCAGAAGCTCCGAGACACTCCAGAGCCCTCCTGGTACCAGGTGGGTCTGGGCTGCATCCCGGCTCTGCCCCCCGCCAGCCGCGGCCTTGGCCCAGCTACTCCCCCTCCAATGTCACAGCCCTCAAGGGCGAGCCAGACAGTAACAGTGGCAGCCTCCCAGGACTGCCGCCCCCCAGCGCTCAAGAGTCAGGGTCGTCACTACACTATGTCTGACCCCGAGACGGTCTGGCTCAGGCAACAGAAATGAACTGCGTCATCCTTATTAGGAATTTGGGACTGTGCGCTAATTTCATCCTTTGCAAATTTATACCTTTAAAGAAAATGTTAAGAAATGCTGCATTATAAAATGTGTCTGAGAAATTCATCTAAATAGGACATACGTGGCTATATGCTCACATCCTATTCTTTGAATTTAATCCGAGAAAGGCTCCCTGTTTAACTACTTTGTTGTCATGGTTTCCTTTTCAAAGGCTTACTTAAACAAAAGTAGTTCTCATCATCCTAAAAGTGGTTTTTCTGTGTCCTGTTTTTCTTCAGCTGCTTCTTCAAATCCTAGATGGTGGGGAAGGGGAAGGGAGAAAAGTACTGCGTTCTATTAAAGATGGATTTCTTTCATTAATTTCTATGAAATTGTGATATACATGCATAAAATTTTAAGTGAGAGATACATATGTTGAATCTCCTCAAAGAGATTTAGGTGAACAAAACTATAACTACAAAACAAAGTTTTAATTTATTTCTCATACACAGAAAACCTTGAAAATAGGTTCGATCACTTGCATTCATCTGCCAAAATGGATTTGACTTATGTTCTTCTAAAAATATTCATTAAAACCAGAACTATTATTGACTGATGTTCCTCCTTCCAACTCTTTGCTGACAAGCTTTCATATGTTTTTTAAGTGAAAATATCTTGAGGCTTTAGTACAAATAATTTAAAAATTATTTTGAAAAATATTTTGAAAAATGGCTGTATTCGGTGAGTGAGAGAGCAGTAAGGGCTTCCTAGTGCTGGGACGATGCCAGCCTGTCTCCCTCCTGCAATGTTCCCAGGGACCACTGTTATACCACTGCCGTCAGTGTCTCCTGGACCTTATACGATTCTTGAATTTGATCCAGTCATTCCACTCTGGAATTACTTCCTAGGATAGATCCCTGAGGAAATCGTACTTCTTTTCCACTATGATGTTTGTCCCTTTAAAAATCAGAAGAAAAATCTAACATCTGAGAGTAAAAGAAAAATAATTACTATATTTTCATGGAACATCTTGCATTCACTTAAAAACTGTGTATCAAGCAACATCTTATTTCTCTTTTCGCGGAGACTCGTGGAGCCTTGACCAGAAGCTTCCGAACTCCCTCTTAGGGCTCAGAGGGAAAGCCCTGGCTACTGTGTGACTCTGTCCTGCCCAAGAGTTTCCCTCTATGGTATATGCAAACACGTGTCTATTAGATGAATATAACTTTTCAGTGCCACTTAAGAGCACAGACACATCATGCTAGGAAGAGAAATGTAACAAAGGAAACCAAATGTCACCTGTTGAAATAAATTTCTGGGCACAAGATGGAGGTGCTGCCGCCCCGGATACCAGGTCAGCAAATTGAAACTTGCATAAATGTGCACTTGGCCAGAAACACAGTATTTCCCGCCAACCAGTCCCTTAATACCAAGAGTCTGTCGTGATTTCTCTGTTCCAATTAAGATCAGATAGGCAAACTTAGCCAATTAACTAAGCCAAATATTTTTTTCCTTATTCCCTAATGGACCTGGCAGCCTTCTAAGGAAATACCCCACCTCTTAACTAACCCTGCCCCGTTTCCACTGCTGCTTCCAAAGTTCTTCCAAATGTGCTCCTGGCCCACATCCCTGGGGAGCAGTACTCCCTTGCTTGTGAGACTCTGTACTCCCCCAGTCCATGCACTGTTCTCCTTGAAGAGAGGACATCAAACTCTTAACCAGATTGGTTTTTTTAAACCATTTGTCACACCAAAGAGAGTATTTGCCTAGAGGCCTGGGGCAGACATCATTAAAATCTAAGGCTGGTTAGTGCCATCAGCCTTTGACCCTTAATTTGAGCAGCAATTGAATGAAAATTGTTATTCAAACAATTGAGGAACACAGTTTGGAATGCTGACATGAAATAAAATTTACTTGCATAAAACAAGAGATGGTTGTAGATTTTGTCCCCCAAAGAAATATTTCCTTACGGGTGAATACCTAGAGAATAGAGGGAAAAAATTTCAGCTTCTCCCCACCCAAACTGCTTGCCTTCTATTTGGAAACTTTCCACTGTTGTTCTTCTATGTTGATGTCACTTCAATTGTCACTTTCTTTTCCACGTAATATTTTACAACAGCTGGGCTAGACATCAGCAGAGGGTATAAATGATAACCCCAGGCATATTCTTTTAGCTAAAATATTCTATTAGCTCTGTTGGGCCCACACCTCACTAGCTCAGCACATCCCAAAACCCTTCATCTGGGGACACTTGTGCCTTGAATCTTGGTTACAGCTGAGCGTGTCTGACTCTCGGTTTGTCCCACAGAAGAGGAGCTCCGGAACTGGGTCAGTTGGTGCAGGCTCAAGGTCCCATGTCTTCCCTGCCCAAGCTAAGGCCCCTCTCTTCCCCAGGCCCACCGCACCCTCCTCTTGGCCTTCAGTGTATAATTGGCATAACTAATTAGCATAATTATATAGACCCAGGAGGCCCTGGGTATAATTGGCATAACTGAAAAGAACCTGCATTTCAGTTGGAAGTCGAAGCCACCTTATTCCCAAAGCCTTATTTCAGATGAATTCCCCAGCTGATCCTTCCCAGTGCCCTGTCTTTACCATCGCTGAGGATATGATGCTGGAACTGGAGGACCTGGTCCCACTCCATGGCCCTCATTTCCCCCTGGTTCAATTTCAGAGTCTTTGAATACACACACACACACCCCAGATTCTCCAAAACTGTAACATTCCCTATAATTTCTACACTAAGTGGACAGCAGGAATCATCTACCACCAGCTGCCCAGTTTCAAGGTGAGGAAATAATCCCCATCATTTCTTGAGCATCTTCTCTGCATATGGGACCCGGCTGCATGCTGCAGTCACGTAATCCTGTTTACTCTCCACACGACCCCATGACATCCCTTTTTACAGCTGAGGAAAAGGAGATGAGACAACGTGCCCGAGACTCCAGCTATCACGTTATTGAAGGCATTTAAAATCTCCTTTTGCTGGGACCTCTCGGGGAAATGCTCCAATGCTGCTCGGATGGCGGACTCGCCCTCTGAGGAGGGATGGCTTTTCTGGGCTTGACCCTTCCTCCCCAGCAAGCAGCACACGCCCTGCTCCACTGGTATCAAGTGACTAAACCAAGCATGAGATGTGCCCATAGCCAGACCTGGCTCCAAATTCCAGCATCATTCTCCTTGGGCATGCAGCCTTGGAAAAGCAATTTTAAAACCAGCTCCAGCTTTCCCATTTCTAAACTGAGGATAATATTTGTCCCACACGGGTAATTTGCAGGATTTAATAAAACAACGAACGTAGATCAGTTAGCAAGCACCCTGACAGAGTGCAGCTGATGTCTGATCAAGGATTGCTGTGTTGCTCCTGTTAATATTCCATCAACTTCTTTTAGCGTTTCTCAGACCTCTCACATTTATCATCCCCGCCTTCCTCCTGTGGTCACACTTCCGTCTCCTCCCTCTTGGCCCCTCCCGCCTTCCCTCCCTCATTTCTCCCTCAGTTGCCTCCCTGCACCTGAGAGCTGCAGAGGCTCCTGCCCAGACCTGGCCTCACCACCGGCCCGGCTGGCCGCCGGAGAGCCTCCTGGCGATTTGAGCCCCAGATCACCATGGGCCCCTCCACCCCGGCGGGATGCAGAGCCCTGCTGGGCTGCCTGGCCCTCCTGTGGGCCCTCCCGGTTCCCAGTAAGTCCTGGCCCTTTCCCTGGGTGGGTGGGGAGCACCAGGAGGCTGTGGGCTCAGCCCGCCCTCATCACTGCCCTCTCCCCCGCAGGCGACCAGGAGGAGGTAAGGCTGGTGCAGCCGGCCCTGGTGATGGCGCGCACCAGGGGCTCGACTACCCTGCCCTGCCGGACCTACGGCTCTGTCACCTATGTCCACTGGTACCGCCAACTGGAGGGCCGGGCCCCCGAGAGGCTCCTCTATCTGGCCTTGTCGAAGAGGGATGTGCAGTGGGATTCGGTACTGAGAGGTGATAAAGTCAACGCCCAGGTGAACAACGATGGCAGAAGCTGCTTCTTGTCGCTGATGAAGCTGGAGAAGGCTGATGAGGGCACGTACTACTGTGCTGCCTGGGACGCCCACAGCCCCGCGCGCCGCCCGGGCCCCTGCACAAAAAGCACTGGGACCCACTGGTCGGTCCAGGCCTGACAAATGCCACGCCTCTGGGTCCCTCGGGTTGCCCTGAGGTCAGACCTCAGAATCCCGGCCCTCTGGGACTCCCCCTCCGCAGGTCCTGTGCACATAAAATCGGATGGGAGCAGGAGCTGACCCAGGCAGGGACCTTTCTTAAGACCATCCAGCTCAGCGTTTCTGGAGCATCTGGCGGACAGTCTGGGCCGCTCATTTCCACCAGCCACTAGCCACATGTGGCTACTGAGCCCTTGAAATGGAGTTGGTCCAACAGTCCAAGCTGAGGTGCCCTGTGAGGATAAAACACAAACTATATTTTGAAGACAGTGGCAAAAAAAAAAAAAAAAAAAAAAAGAGGTAGACGATCTCATTAATGATTTTCATACTGACTGCATGTTGAAATGATATTATGGAGATCTTGGACAAAGTAAAACTAGTCCTAACAGTAATTTTAACTGTCTTTTTACTTTTTCTAATGCAGAAGTCAAAACATTTTAAATTTGTGACTTGAACGGGTGATTTCTATTGGACAGAGCTGTCATAGACAGAAATATAAGAATCTGGCCACCTCCCTTGAATGACGCACAAATAAAACGTTGTGCAAATGATTTCAAGGGTGAAGGACCCTCTGGAGATTTGCCACAAAGTGACTGAAAGCTGAGCCTGGAAGTGAACTCCTGCCAGAGTTCAGCAGGTATTCTGTGAGGATTGTTCCACATGTTGGCACCTTTGAGGTATTTGTGGGGGGAGGGTGAGCTCTGTGTCCTTCTGTTCTGCCATCTTGAAGCCCCTCCCCTGGAAGGGAACTCCTGACTCCAGTCTATAAGTTATCATTTGGCAGGTAGGGTAGGGTTGGGGGTTGGGGTCAGGGGGGTGGCAGTTAGAATCCCAGGAAACACTGGCAGCTTCTCAGTGCCCTCATCCATCGGCTCGCCTGCACTCAAACTCATGCTGGTAGGTTACAATCCTCAGGGTGGTGCAGTCAACCCTGGATGAGACAGCAGACCCACTGCCTTCCACCGCTCCTTGAATGCCACCACATATGGGATTTGGGGTGGATCTCCAGCCTCTCCAGACCTCTGTTCTCACTTCTGTAAAATGAGGTGGTTGAGCTGCTAAAATTACATGACTTTGATTTTTGCATTAAGGCAAAAATCATACAAATCAGCTAGCGCCATATTCACTGCCTTCTTGTAAAACCAGTCAACTTCTTGCAAAGAAAACCTGTGTCACTGATTCTTCAGCCCCAAATAGGAAACCCCTCTGCTGCTATATGTGGGGGAGAAATAAAAGTTCTTTGAGGTTGAAGCTGAATATTCCTTTTCAACTGAAAATTCAAAGTTTATATACAGCTTAAAAGCAACAGTCAAATGAGTAATACAAGGAAAGTCTAAATGATCCTGAAGAAGATTGGTCCCGCAGATTCCTTAACTCATTGTGTACCTTCCTGAGCTCTGATTTTGCAGTTAGAGATATGTAATTAAGACATGCTTGGCTTCTGAGAAAGCCCAACAGCCCACCCTCTACTGCACACCTAGTTCAAGGCTAAGAACCCCCACACCCTAGTATGTATGAGAAGAGGTGGGGGTAAAGGGGGCAGAAACTTACTTTAGCTCCGTTTCTGTGTGGTTCCTTTACTTTATCTTCTCCATTCTCCTAATAAAATTCTTTCCTCTTCTTGCATCCATCCCAGTGCCTGACTCCAAGGAGAAGGGAATTCTGTGACCTGGTGACAATGAGGGGTGTGGCCATCAAGAGGAACCAGCTCGTCACTCATGTCCTTACAGAACAGCATTGTCCCCAGTCCCCAAGGGGTTGCAAACCTCGACTCTGCTCTTAACCCTGTTTTCACAGCTCACTGACCCCTGCTTTGGCCTGATGAAAATTTCATTATGCAATTAATTTTTTCTGACTTTTGGGTTCTAGGATTTTTTTTTAACATGGAAAAAAGGCAAGACAAAAACTAGTTATTGATGCAAATAAAAACATTAAGTTGGACCACAAAGACATGCCTCTGGATTATTGTCTTTGGTGCTGCCCTGCTCCACTCTCAGCCTGCTGTTAAGTACAGAGATATTATCCACAGGCAGAGGGAAAGGACATAAAGGACTTCCATTTTAACCATGGTGACTTAGTTAAACACCATACTAGAAGCTGATCTGACTACTTTGTTTGCTGAGTTTGAATGGTGCCTGGGCACACTTTGACCTCATTGCTAACAACCTAAGAGTTGCTAAGAAATGGAATACCCTTTATGATGGGAACCTGAGCATCAGGACCTACGATTGGTAGGAGGTCACTGTGCCCGAGCTTGGAGAAAACAGGTTCACTGGGGAGGTGGCCGCCACATTGAAAAATTCAAAAGTGAATCAAGGATTTTTGGAGGCAACTGTACAAAATTAATTGACTTACTGTGTCCAGTTCAGAAATCTGTGATGGAGCAGGTCCCTTTTCAACTCTGATACCCACTTTCTCTAATACATACAGGCGCTCACATGGGATATACAGCTTACCCTATCTGATATTCTCAGATTCAGTCTCCCCATCCATAAAGGGGTATAGTAAGTGTTCCTTTCTTGGAGGGCTGCTGGACTGTTCACTGGGTCAATACACGTAAAGAACTCAGACACATAGTAAGGAAGCTTGTCATGTAGTAAGAGGTTTATAAAAGTTAGCACTGGCCATTATTGTCTGTGGCCTGGGCCCTGGGTAAAGAAGATGCAGATGAGATGGTCAGGAGTCCTCCGTGATGACTTTTCCTCTCAGGAGCCTCTCAAACCCAGACAATCTGAAAGACAAGACAACCGCCTTGGCTGAGATGGCCACGTTATTCTGCTTCCTCAGTGGCCAGGGCTGAGCACCAGGTAGGCGGCAGATCTTGAACTTTACATCTTTTTTTTTTTTTTATGACCTAGATATTATCATCCCCCTTTATGCATGAGGTATTTGGGATTCAGAGGGACTATGGAGCATCTAAGATCACAGAGGCATTGCTAACAGCAGAGAAGGGGAATTCAAAGCAAGTATGAGCAGGAATATCAAATCACTGTGTTGTACACTTGAAACTAGTATAATATGGAAGTCAACTAGACTTCAATACATTTTAAAAAAGAAAAGAAATGAAAACAGCAAGAAGAAAGTATGCTTTTCTCACCACATCAAACAACCCCAAAAGAACTGAATTAAAGGACAAAGAAGAAAAGAGGGGGTCAGATCTGTGTATATATTCAAGAAGATGGAGAATGTGTTCCCACAAATGTAGCCATGCAGGAAATTTGGTCCTGTAATGAAAAAGTGTTGAAACAAAGAATTTCCAGTTGATTGGATAAAACATGATAGAGCAATCACCATATCAGAGAACTGGGCTTTGTTTTCAAGTTTTAGTTTAAATAAGAAATCTATCCTTTCAAAGAAGATAGAATTCCACAAATTTCTTCCTTTAGCCTACGAAAAATAATGTCATCACAGAACTAATTTTTCTCACTTCGCATTACTGTGGTAAAGAATCACGTTGTCCAGTGAATGGAGAACTTGTTCCCATCTCTCAGTACACTTGTGTTGGCATATTTGCATTTTCAGTTACTGAAGAGCTTCCTCCTTTCAGAAATACATTCCCAAGCCTCTAACGGAGCAGCCCTGGTGTTGGTGAGAACAGAAGGGTCTTCCTTTGATGCAAACTCGGAGCAGTTTCAACGCAGCTGAACACCTGGAGGGGAAAGAAAAGTGTTGTTTCTCTGAATACTTTTCCTGGTAGTTTAGAAAAACAGTTGGCTGATTGGTTGGTGCTGTGTCTTCTTTTCCTGCTTTTATCCTTTTCATCTTTTATTGGTGCTTTTAATAATTACTCCTCCGTGGAAAACAGATATTTGGGTCCATTTATTTCAGGAAAACTTATAAAATATCAGATACCATAAAATCTACGTTCAAGGACTTCCAAACGAACCCAGAAGGTCAAATTGCCAGTACAAAATTTTTTAACTGCTAGTCACATCATGAAGCGAGGGGAAGGCTGAGATTTTTATAGGAACTCAGATCACACCCGGGCTGCAAAAGGGGCTGGAGGAAGATATTTGGAGAAGGGACTGAGCTCATAGTGACCGACCGCCCCTGGTAAGTAACTTTCTTCTATTTTTGCCTTAGTAATGAAAAACTGACAGATGCTTTTTAGGGGAAAAAACCCCCCAACAATTTAGGATCCCCCTTATCTGACTGCCACATTCTTGGCTTCAGCACGCGAACCATAATTTTGCAGCTGCTGGTCACCGTATATGGAAAGAAAACTATTTTGTAAATGGTTTGTTCTCTACCCTGCTCGGAAGCAGATTGAAATTCTTCTCTTAGAATATGCACACACACACAAATGTAGACAGCAGACTCAGGTTAGGTATTAAAATATTCTGAAGGTCATGTCTGTTTCATTGTTTTGTTTATGTTTCAATATTCTTATACCATTATCATATTATGTCCTTAAGTTGGTATAAGTTATCGGTTCAAGTTCCTTTTCTTGTAGACAGTCTATTAATTGAGAAGCTCTTTTCTTACTTTTCTCTTCTCTATAATTTGAGATAAAACACCATTCTCCTTTTCCCCCCAAACCTGCAAAACCTATATTATTGGTTTCCATTTCAGACCTAACAGCAATACGAAAAAATTCTCATGGTAAATGTCTACAGAACATCAATAAAGCCCAGTTCTTATTATTCTAGTTTCTTGGAGGTAGGCTGAGGTCAGTTGAAACTTATGCTATCGCATCTTTTGTTATGGTACCTGGATACAGACCAGTTTAACGGAATTTGTGAGCTCAAGGAGCCGTTTCTGCTCCAAAGTCCATGAAAAGAGTCTGCACGGTTTTACATCCTCATTTGCTCTTTCTTTCTCTTGGCAAACATTTACTGAGGACAGTTTCTGGGCTGGATGCTGCAGATAAAAGGGTGAACAAAACAAAGGACAAGTCCCAGCTATCAAACAGTTTCCAAGGCAGGATGTCTCGGACCGATGAGCTTGTTTCCTTTCTCAGTTGATGTAATAGTTATTGCTTATAAAATCCATATTTTTTGTCTGATGGCAGAATTTGGTGAAATGGCCCCAAACCATCCCCATAAAGAGAATAATAATATCAGGTACTATTTACTGAGGGCCAGACTCTGTGATAGATGGTTTGAGTGCCTTATCTCATTCCTCAACAGGAATCCTCTTCTTCCCATTTCATAGACAAGGAAACTGAGGTTTAGAGACGTTCAGTTACTTGCCTAAAGTCACGTGACTAGTTACTGTGGCAAAATTTGAGATCCAATAGAGATTTTTCTATTCCCAAATGCATGGTCTGGACCATTATGTGATGTGAGAAATATTAAGTGTAAGTTTTATATTCTGAATATTTACTCTTCTGTAGCCTGATCTTTTAAATGGATCCTTTAATTGACTTCTTAATTAGTAATACCTATAATTTGTATTACTCGTATATGAAAATAATGCTTCTGCTTCTATTCACGGCACTGAAATGAACTCCCCCCCACAAGACATCAGGTAGATCATATTGTACATGCATTTCTTGAGTACTCAAACTATAATTCTTGGGGTGTCTCTCAAGAATGACTCCACAGGCCTCAGTTATCTTTCTGTATTGGTATCAAATCAGCTCGAAATATGGAAGCTGTTAAAAGAACTACAACAGTTGTACTGCACTGCATTCCTGACTTGCACAACTCACAGCTGCATTTACACTCAGGACAGGGGTGGAAAATGCCAAACCAAATACTGGAGAAAATACCAAACTGAATCGGGTTCTCCGATGAGCAGCGCAGGATTTTCATTCAATGCCTTGGAAACCATCGGGTATTTTCATTCAGCAATGAATAGCTCAAGAGTTCATCCTTAAGAAGTCAGACTCTGCAACGACTCATCTGGTCTTTTAAGTAAGAATTGGATTCTAGACAGAAGTTACTTTAGAATCATCCCAGACCTCAGAAAAATAAAAAACACAAAATCCCTGTAAAACATGTTGACTATGCATTTATTAAACACTCAAATATGTAATTCTTCTTATTGTTTGTCTTTGATAATTTAAGGAACATTAACTCTACATTACACTCTCGACAAAGAACTGACTCTATACATGAAAATCTTCAAGTCAGAGAGGAGATTTAGAGGGTTCAGGCAGCAGGGTAAGATGTAACCATACTTTCCAATGTAGTGAGAATTGAAGTGAGAAAAGCACAGACTTGGCTGCCCAGGCAGAGCTGGGTTGGTTATTTGATTCTTTTTTTTTTTTTCTCAATTGAAGCACAGTCAGTTACAATGTGTCAGTTTCTGGTGTACAGCACAGTGTCCCAGTCACCCATCTACATACATATATTCATTTTCATATTCTTTTTCACTAAAGGTTATTACAGGTTCTTTGATTCTTGACCACATTTATAATTAATGTGGTTTTCTGAGCTCCATCTTGAATGTTAACAGGGCCAATTTTTACATATTTATATAAATACTGAAAAAATAGGGGCACAAGGATAAAACAGGCACAATTCTGTGTGATTTCCGAATGTTTTGCATCTATATCACAGAATTAGAATTTGCAAACATGATTTCCCATTCCTCATGTCATAATTGTTAGGCCTTATTAAATGATAAATCTCTGGGACAAAAAAAGAAGCAAGCTGTGATGCATGAACTTGCTGTCATTTATTTAAGCAGCTGGTTTCCAAAATCTATTTGAGAAGGTCTCACATAGAAAACACACATACAGGCAGAGCATGAAATGAGAACAGAACATCGAAGACACTAAGAAACAAGGCCTGTGATGATCTAGCAAGAGGCATGGGGTAAGATTTTATTCTCAAAGGTAGTAGAATCAGGTGTCTGCCCTATCTCAATGTTACACATAAAAAAGAAAAAAGTAGAAAATGGGGTGGAATACATACTTTTTATTATCAGATAAAATGGGCACACCAAATTTTCAAATATGGTATGTTCTTACACTATAAAATTAGAAAAGGACTTCAATAGACAAGATTTAGGCGGGAAGTGAGAGAAGATGGGATAGTGCCTGCAGCGTGCATTTTATAAACTGAAAGAAACGGTCTTTAATCAAATCCATTTGTACTCCTAGGGCATCGATGCTCTGGGCACCATAACACTGAATGTCATTCACAGATGGTGGCCCTCGGCAGACAGGGTCAGGCAGGTAGGGTCTTCATGATCCAACGTGATACCGGGAGGATTTGAGGGCCAGGCATCCTGCCATCTCTCTGGTCATTCTGTCTTGAAGGTCCACTGTCAGGACTTGCAGGCTGAACTCTGTGCATGAGCTGGACAGAAGTCAGTTTGAGGCTGAAGTTTCTGGTAAAAGCTTGGAATGAAAATAGATTGTGCTGTTGATAGACGGAAAGAAGCCTTTTGTTTTGAACAACACAAGTGAAGCAGTTCCATATGCTGACTGTATATATCAGGCTTTAGCCAAGTTTCCCTTTGATTTTCTTAACCCTGGAGATGCAAGGGGAAAGAGTAGACAAAGAATTGCCTTTTCACTGTGTGTGCAAAAAGCACTTGCCCCGTGTTGATGGCTTTGAGAATTCCAGACATATCAGAGCACACTGAATTGCAAACAAAGGGACAAGTCTTCGCAGTTAATGACCACAGACCCAGTTGCAAGTCCCAAATACTGAGTTCCATCAGTAAGGGCAAGCTTTGGTCTCATGATATTAAAATACCACGTTGGAGCTTACAATCAGCACAAATTGCTAATAATAATGATAAGCTAATAGCAATTATGATAATCTCTCTTTGCTCCGGCATTCTTAGTCAATTTGCTTTTTCAGATCTTGTTTCATTTTGGTCTCACTTAGGACTAGTAGGGATGTTGAATGGATTTACTCTCACATTATGTCTTCAAGTAAATAAGCACCAAAAGCTTTAACTTATTGATTTGCTTAGCTACAGAACTTGTTATGAGCAAAAGGAACCAGGTGCAGAACCCTGATCTCTTGAATCCCAGGCCAGCACAGTTCCACTAAGATTTGAAGAACTCAGAGAAGCTAAATTAGTCTAAAGTTTTTGATGCGGGTTGAATCACTGTGGAATTATATAATAAAATCTTCGGTGGTGGAACAAAACTCGTAGTCACAGGTAGGTATCAGAGGAATGTCATTTTTTTTTTCAAGGTAATAGAGGGAAGGCAAGAGACAATTAAATTGGAATAATAGTTTAAAATATTTGGAAAAGTGGGAATATGAATGGGGACTAGCTGTAAAAATTTAGGAGAGATAGTAAAACAAATCCTCAGAGTAAAGGACAGCATAGACAAGATTGTACAAATATCGTAGTAAGATTTGTCTTTGTGTACATGCACACTTATATGAAAGGGCTCACGTATAACATCATGAAAGTGTTTAGCCCGAGGCCGAAATTTGTTACTAAACTAAGTTTTGTGAATTGACACATTTCCTTTTCTGATGGTGAAGGGATGTTTTCAAAGAACCTGATTTTGGGGTCAGGCTGAGCAGGACCTCTGGGTCCACCATTCACTGCTTAGAAGAACTTGGTCCATTATTCTTTGGCCTCAGTTTCCTAATCCATAAAATGGGATAATAGTGCATGTCCAGTAGCTGTTGTATGAAAATTAAGTGAGATAGTGTGAATAGTGTATCTGGTACATTGTCTAACACATCATAGGCGCTGGGTCAGTGTATCTACAGTCTATACAAATGTAAAGGGAAAATTGTATCCAGCAAGGAGAGTTGTTTGCAGGCAAAAATACTGACGGAACTGAAATTCTCCAGAGGCTACAGCAGTACTTCTAACTTCACAAATGGAAAGTTATCTTAATGTCCACTGGTAGACACACAAAATTGAATTGGGAGATATTTGTCTCTCTCTTTAGCAGACTTTTTTCCACTTGGAAAGAAAACTGAGATTAAAATGTGTTTGTTTTTTGTATTTGTTGTTGTTCTATGTGCTTTAAATCTCAATCCTTTAACTTAATTGATATCTTCTCTAACACCAACATTTATTAGCTCTAAAATGGATAGCCAGTAAGTTTGGGCTTCATGATCCTGTTTATCAGAAAAAATGTTTTAATTTATAAATTAAATAATCAAGATGCAAAGTCAATTAAATATAGTGACAAAAATCACAATGTAATTTTCTTCTTTAAATGTGAAATAGCTCTCATATTTAATTTATGAAAGGAAATAACAAGAAAAAATAGAGAACTCTATGTAAACAAAGTATATGGTTGGAGAAATATACAGTGTCTTACGGTTATAAGTAATAAAATACTATTTACACCACACGTGAGATGTATAAAGTCACACATTATAGCCTGATTGTATTTACAGCGTAAATTAAAAATTACTACTGTTTGCTTCCATTTAAAAAAACCCAGGAACTTTACTATAGAGGCAAAAATTTTGAAGAAGTGTTTTCTTTTCCTTTTCAATTGAGAAGTCCAATTTTTCTCTTCTTAGGAAACTGTCCACCGAACGATTAACTCCAAACTAGCCCAAAGAGAATAGTAGTAAAGTATTTGTGTTTCATTTGGAAATCAAATTGAAAAGGCTTCCAACATTTATCATTTTAACCATTAGGTTAGCCATAACTGTATAATCAAGTAACATTCCAGCATTGAAGTGACATTCTTTATAAACTATGTTTTGTTATGTATGTTGACGCTATGTCTGCAAGAAACTCAGGAAGCATACATTTAACCTTACTCTAATTATACGTACATAGTATTCAGCACGTGAAAGTAAACAGTGGTGCTGTAAAGCAGTTCAGCAGCCTTACGGAGTAGACTGAAATTTGGGAGAGACATTGAGATTTAAAATATGGTAGATTCTTAGTCATGCTTAAAATTCAAATGAAATTCCAAAATACAATATACTTTTGTTGAACATTTTCTAAAATGAGACAAAATTCTAACTGCATTACTTGATGAAGTATATATAAGGCATGTTAGAAAACTATACACTTTAATAGAAGTTTTGGAAACATTGCAATTTTGTTACTAAATTTGAGGCACTGTAAATAATTTACTGCTCCACTCAAAAATCTGGAGTGGTTCAGATGTGAAATTGCATTGTATACAATCGGAAATCAACCCGGAGACCCCCCAACACTCCAGAACTGGGCATGGGACCCCTGCATTGGAAGCTAAAAGTTCAACAACATAGATTGTCAAATACACAGGCACACTAAATCCCATTACAAAAAGTGACTATATATTGCTTAACATATGATAAATTTCCTACTAGCATCTATTCATACAAGAAATAAAATAAATATGGTGCATCCCAGAATCAGTTAAATGAAGAATGAGGTTCCAAAGAGTTACAGGACATGAGAATATATTATTTAGTCTAAGGGAACATAAGATACAAAACATGGATGGGGAAGGGAAGTAGTTTAGAAGCCATCACAGATCCTCACCTGTAGTGGGGAGGGTACAGCTCAAGTGGAAGAGTGCATGCTTAGCATATACAAGGTCCTCGGTTCAATCCCCAGTACCCCCTGTAAAAAAATAAATAAGTAAACCTAATTACCTCCTCCCACAAAAAAGTAAATTAAAAAAAAAAAAAAAAGATTCTCACCTGTAGAGAAGCCATCCAGGTTATCTGGTCTCCTCCTCCATCCCCATCTCCACCACCCACCCATCTACTACTTTCAAACTGGCTCCTCTAGGGTAGAACAAAAGAGATTTAAAAAAATGTGCTCCTAAATGCTGGAAGCTTTGAAATGGGGCAAAAGTCATGCCCCATCTCTGCATATGGAGAAAAAATGAAGGCCAAGGTGTCATTCAACTACTTAATAGTTGTGGCCTCGGGCAAATTATGTAACCCCTTGAACTTCTCATTCCATGGAAAATAAGGATAGTAAGACTTCACCATCTACTGAGGCTGAAAAGCCAGGGCGTGAACTAATTCAATGGTAACTTCTCCTCCTTTTACTACACGCTGGGTGGTTCCAAACTGCACAATGTTCCTGTTTCTCTAATAATTCTTTCAAGTTACTTCTCCGTCTCCCTTCACAGATAGAGGGTTTGATGCAGACATGGGCCCCAAGCCCACTATTTTTCTGCCTTCAGTTGCTGAAATAAACCACCATCGGGCTGGAACGTATCTTTGTCTTCTGGAGGACTTTTTCCCTGATATTATTAAGGTTTCCTGGAAAGAAAAGAATGACAACAGGATTCTGCAGTCCCAGCAGGGAGACACCGTGAAGACCAGCAACACGTACATGAAGCTGAGCTGGCTGACCGTGCCTGAAAAGTCCATGGATAAAGAACACGTATGTGTCGTCAAACACAGGAACAATAGAGGAGAAACTGGTCAAGAGATATATTTTCCTTCAATAAATAAAGGTATGTATCTATAAATATGAATATAACTTCCCAGAACGCTGTTTTTCAAAGAAAACACCCCACTGTTTCTGCCAAGCATTCATGAAAAACATATAAATCTTTCTAAAGTGTTGTTAACATTCAGTGGTAGCATCAATGTCTTGCTACTTTCCCTAGAATTAAAATGGTACAGTTTGAAACATTAAAAAAAAAAGAGAGAGAGAGAAATATTCTTAACTTTTCTCAGCCTCAGTTTCATCTTCCAAATTATTGAGGTCACAGTGCTGATGTTTTGGTTGTTTTATGGGAGTAAATGAAACAACACACTGCAAAGCATCTAACAACTTAGCACACAAGAAACGCACAGAAAGAGATTCCACTGTAGATCATCTTAGATAGTCAGGAAATACGAACAATAACACGTCTTTCAGGAATGGTCTACTCAGCAGGCAAAGTCAGGCTCGCTTCAATCCTGTTTTACACAAAGACTAGCCCAGGAACAATGAGTCATTAAATGACAAAATGGTATTTGTATGAGGGAGCCAGAGAGCAGCTCAACCAAAAGAGTAATCTGACTGCTCAGATTTACTATGGTCTTAGGTTTTTGATGTTTGTATTTTATGTACCACCTTAAGGTAATTATTTTTAATTAAATATTGAGTGAGGCTAACGTGTGCAGACAGACTTCCGTTCTACATATGAGTGTGTTTCTTGCCATCGCTACGTGCCTCTCACAAACTTTCATTGCTGCCCTAGCGTGTGCCAAGTCTGGAAGGGATGTGTGGGTGATACACTCGATGAATTACTGTCCCCAGGACAGTACAGAGATTATACTCGGTTCCTAATCACTCAGGGTCACTGATCATTCAGGCCTGATGTCCCGGAGGAGTCCCTTTGAGGCGGATGCTGTGAGTACTGCTCCGCGTGGGCAGAGGGCTGCACGTGCCTTGGCACTGGCAGTGGTGACTTGTAACTCACTAGACCCGGGACTTACAGTCCTAACAGACCAAAGGTCCCAGAGTGCCCATAGGAAGGAATCGTTCTGTGCTTTTCCCTGTGGTTAAGCAGCCCTTTTTAAGCAGTGGGAACTAAGCACCTAACATAATGTACATACATAGACTTTTGCGGTGTTTTGGTCCAAATTTCTGAAGTAAGTCATTTTCTTCTCTGTTCCTATAGTTTGTCCAATGATCAAATCAGGTTTGAACACTTGCCTTGGCTTTGTCCTGGGGCTGTGTTGAAGAGCGAATGAAATAACATGAGTGAAAACGCTTGCTTTTGAAAACATTACTTGGATGTATTTATTCATATATTCAGGGTATTTATTTATATCCTTTCCTGAAACTAATTAAAAGTAAGATTACAAAAACAGCCCTAAATTTCTATTTCTACAGCTAAGAAACAGAAGGGAAGCAAATTTGCTAAGTGTAGTTTAATATAACCACGGCCTTATGTTTACCATTGGGCTTTAAGTTTTTAAGTGATCAGAAAGAAATCAGTGTAATAAGTTCCATCGTGGTAATTATCATACAGGAGACAAGTTCTTTTTGTAGTGTGTTGTATTTGGCACTTAATTTTAGAAACGGATGTTTTCCATGGATTGCATAGCAATAAATCTAATGTTAATACCATTCCACAGCAAATTTCTGATGCTGTTTTTCAGAATTTTTTTGTTTCTTATGAAAGCTAAGAATATAACACAGAAGCACAAACCATGAAGTGATTTTTGAGGAGAGATATAAAGCTAATCTGGTCCAAGTTTTCGACCAACCTTGATTGAGAAAGAGCTTAAGATCCATGGTAATTTATGATGAAATTTTTTTACTTTATTGTTTTTACCGCAATCAATTTGTAGTAATAAGAGATGTATTTATCTTTTCATTAATATAGTCACTGAAAGCAAAAGAAAGAGACTTTCAAGACACATTAAAGTCAGTTCTTGAGGCTATCTTAACATCAAAATATGATTGTACTAACATTTACTGCAAAGCCTTTGTACCTCAAACCTATTTGTTAGATTATAGTGAAAATGATCTCATTGAAGGCATAAAACGGCATACAGAACCACACTCATGAACACACCCAGGAGGACAAGGATAAACCAAAAAGCACCATTGTTGAGTCTGTTTTCCTGCCGCCAACAGTCCATTATCTTAAAAAAAAAATTTCGTCTTTGTATGCTTGCCTTTGAATTTTTTTACATTGTAGATGGCTACAACTCACACCTCAAGTTTTATGGAGTCAGAGAACTCTAAGTGTGATTTGGTCTGTTTTTCTACATCTGGAATTTTCCATCCCTGGAATTACACTGAAATGCTGAGCTCCTGTAATAAAAAGGTCATTGCTAAGAATAACTAAGATATCTGGAAAAGAAGATGTTTTCAGTGTCCGCAGTGATGGAATTACATTGTTTCTCTATAGATTGATTTCTCTCTATTTCTGAGGAGTATTTTTGCAAAGTGCTTTCCATGTGCTCTGTCTCATTTAATCCCCCACAATGATCCTTTGAACGCTGGCTCTGCCTTCACTGGTGTGACTCTCCGGGAGCTACTTTCCCTCTAATTCTTATTTCCTCCTTTGTAACATGGAGTCCGCCAAAATACACTCACGCCAGTGTCACTGGCGGATTAAAGGAAATAATGCATGTGGCGTTTTTAAGGCAGTGTGTGGCCCAGTTACATTCACTCAATAGCTATGAGCCTTATTAATACTGTTTTCATTATGCCCACAAACATCACAACTGCAGACAGTCACATGCATGAGTTGGGGGTACTGGGGATCTCTGTGATTTGGAAAGGTCGGCTGCCTTCCTGTGCTTAGATGGGAAATGTGTCTAAGCCAGCCTCCCTCCCACGTGGGATTCTGTTGTGGATTTTAGGACTGGACAAATTCATCTTGGGAGTGTCCCTTCATGTCAGCGGTGTGTGCTGAAGATATAGGGCAGCCAGCTGCACTTTCGTTTGTCTCTTCGACAAATATCTCTCGAACACCTACTTTGAGGCAGGCACTTTGCTTGCAGCTATGCATACAGAAGGAAAACAAGATGGTCTTGGATCTTACCCTCCAGTTATGATAAAGAACAAAACTCTACCTTTCATGAACTTCAACCCTTCCATGTGCAGAAAAAGAATATATGAATTAGATCTACTGAATTACATCAAATCAGACGAACTATCCCTGGAATTGTAGGCCTCATATTTTTAATGACGGTCTCTGTGTCAGATTATCTTAGATGTACACACATATATGTTACATACATGCATGCACACCCATATGTGTATTACTCACACATACACTTATAAACACACACACACACACTGCCAAACAATGGACACGAATAATCAACTAAAACTTGGTCTCATTTCTTATAGTTGTCACCTCGATTGTCACTACTACTGATTCTCCAAACGATTGTTTGAAGGATGAAAAAGGTATGTTTTTTGTACATGTTTGCCTTTATGTCATGCTTCAGTATTTCCCCCCCCTCTGGATTAATCAACTTTTGAACATCTCTGGCTCAAAGTAGAAAAGACCAATTAACTGGAATTGTGAAGTTAATCATTTTCTTAGTTTAAATGACTCTCTCTCTGTCAGCAGATTATATCCATATACATAAACACACATATATATACATACACATATATACACACACATATACACACACATATACACTCACATACACACACATATATACACATACACGCATATACACACTCATATATACACACACATATACATACACACATATATATACACACTCATATATACACACATATACACACACATATACATACACACATATACACACACATATATACACACACATAGATATACCCACATGTATATACATACATATATGCACACTGTTAATAATAGGCAGGGACAATTGATTAATACTTACCATCATTTCTTCTAGAAGGCATTGTTAGTGATTCTACAAAAGCCTGCCCAAGAGATGGAAGTGGTAAGTTTTTATATATATTTGCCTTCATGTCATCCTGTAGCATTTTTACCCTCCTGATCCAATTACCCTTTGAACTTTCCTGGTTTATGGTAGGAAACACCAATTATTTCTGGAATTGTGGGGCTCCTACATTTAATCAGTATCTCTCCTGTCTCTGTTGGCAGATTTTGTGTGTATGTATGTATATATGTATATATCACACTGTCATATACTAGGTCTGAACAATTGACTAATACTTGCTTTCCTTTCTTCCAGAAGCCACTGGAATTAATTCTACAAAAGCTTGCCTGAAAGATGAAAGCAGTAAGTTTTGTACATGTTTGCCTTTATGTCATGCCCAGCGCTGTTTTCCTCTGGATAAACTTAACTTTTAAACTTCCCTGGTTTAAGACAGAAAACCAGAATATCTGTATGTTGCAGAACAGACTGAGCGATATTTTATGTCAATCTATCATTATTTCTTGGGAGTCATCTGAACATAGCAAAAGCTGGTTTTGGTATGGGATGACTGTAAATTAGAGGGTGCAGTGATAAGTTCCGGATTATTTCAAGAATGGACTTCATTCGTGGGGCTTGTGTTTCTTATTACTAGGGAAACATGATACCAAATTGCTTCTAGATTTTTTACGATCTTTGGTCATTGCTAGTAGATAATAACATAAACTAACACCTACAGAGAGATTCATACATAGAAGGTGGATGGAACGTGTGTCATACATTTTCTGTATAATTCTCACAACAGTCTCATGAGGACGTACATTTAGTTCCCCCCATTTAACAGATGAGCTAGAATTAAGTCCCTTATACCAAGCCACACAGCTGGATCTGATATTTCTACCCAAGCCATTTGAATTCCTCCTCTCAGATATTGCTATAGAGCAAGAAATCCTCAAACCAAGGCCCTGAGGCATGATGGACACCTGGGGAGGGGTGTTAAATGCATGGCTTCTGCCCATCGCACGCTGCGGTTTAACTGCTCTTCTTTTACTATTAGTTGCATGAGTATGGGTAAATTATTTACATTTCTGAGCAATACTGTCCTCACCTGCCAATAGGGAACAGTTATTCCTCACTCAGTTACTGAGGAGGTAAGGGCACAGGTGTGGAATGTCTCCCGTGGGGACTCCACGCAGCTGGCACAGAACCAGCACTAGCGGGGCGGGGGGGGGGGGCCTTTCCCCCTGCGTGGAAGGTTCTAGGTGATTTAGAAGCATTGGCTCTGGCCCTGCTCATCCTTCCTCCTTCTCAGGAGGTGCGGGGGTGTCAGTCACAGCAGGTCTCCAGAAGGGAATAACTGTGCCCCCCTCCCCTCACCGTGTCCCGGCCTCTCAAGGCAACGGGTGAAACTAACGGCCCGCTTTCCCCTTAGACACAGTGCGGCTGCAGCGCGAGAGCACGTCCGCCTACTACGCGTACCTCCTCCTGCTGCTCAAGAGCGGGCTCTACTTCTGCGTCGTCGCCTTCCTCCTGCTGCGGAGAACAGCCGTGTGCGGGCACGGGAAGGGCTCGTGACGGAGGGTGCCGGAGGGCCGGCTGTTCCTCACCGTCTGTTGTCTGAAAAAGACGTCTGCTGAGGACCTAGCGGGGCTTCCCTCCTGGGTTTGGGTCATTGCAGATAATGTGTGTATGTTTTTTTAATTATTGTAGAACAGTTTTTCAAACCGCTGGGCAAACATATTTTGCTCTGTAACAAGGAATTCTGCCATTACTCGGGGTTGGGAGGGGGCGGGCAGAGGGCAGGCCCCCGGGAGCCTTTCCCGCCTCGTCCCCACGAGCTCGTCGGCTCCTCCGGCCGCACGAGCCCCCGCCCTGAGTGCCGTCCGCCCTCGCGGCCGCCCCGACCTTCCCCGGCGCACACCCCGCGCCCGCCAGCTTTGCCACTTCAGTTCTGTACTTTGTTTTTCATAATAGGAACAAGAAATTAAAAAAGAAATCAAAAGCCCACTTTTGTCTTTGTGCACTTGAATTTCATGAAATCTCACCAAGGTAAGAAACAGGATGCCGACAGAGCTATCCAGTTCTGCGTTGGTTGTAGCAAAGGTCAACACCACGTGTCTAAGTCTTTCTCTGAGATGGTGGTTATGGTGCTTTCTCTGGGGCACTGACTCCAAGGGGAGTCGCAGCCAAATGCAGGTGCCCGGGTTCCTTCTCTTCCAAAGGTCGCCAGATCAGACTCATTGGTGTGGGACGTTCCCACGGTGACAGGGTGACCCCCCCACCCAGCATGACTTGCAGTGTGTGTGCTCAGATCTGTACGAGTGTTTCACAAGCACTGACTCCTGGTCCTCACATGAACCCCCTGAGAACTGTGCTAACACCAGAGGGGCATCGCGGTGGACGGTGGAGCACCCGGACTCTGACCCCCGGGGGCCTGGGTTTGCACCATGAGTCTGTATTAGTCTCTGTGTGACCTCAGGCAGCTGCTTGAACTCTCTGTGCCATCATTTCCTCATCCATGAACTGAAGCCCCAGAGCCCTTTCCCCTGGAGCTGTGTGCACTGGCTGAGATAATAGTTTGGTCCACGCGAGTCCTCAAGGACATTAGCATCCACTGTCCGCAGCTCCACTTTAGAAATAGTAGATCCCACACATACAGAGAATCATCTCCAATCCCATTCCCTGCACACAGGTTAGATGTGAATGTCACAGGGAATCAGTTTCTGCTGTTCACCAGGTAACCCACCAGTCCTCTAGGAGCCCTTGGAGGAAGAGACAGGGACAGTCCACAGTTGACAGACTGGAGTGGTTAATTTGTTTACTCCTGCTCGCTATTTTGTACCTAAGAGTCATTAAAGCCAGGTCTCTGTGAACTCAGAGCCCATGTTTTGTTTCCTAGTATCCTGTGGCTTTCCCTTAACTCACCTTCTACTGGGAAAAACAAAACAAAAACAAGCCACAACAAAACAAAACATGCACAGCTTCTTTACTAAAGATCTCCTCCAAGGAGGCAGGGAGAATTTTCTCACGGACTCGTGGGCGCATTTCTCCTCTCCTCAAGTATATACTCTGGTATCACTGCAGTTGTTCCCTGGGCTCTCAATACTACAGAAATCCTGCCTTATTCTGTGAGTGTGTCCTAGATTCGCAACTGCTCTTTTGGGGGGTGTAACGAATTGGACTGAGATTCCGGGCAGACAGGACAGTGGATGGTTCCCTGACCATCCTAACACTCCAGCTCCTCCCTAGACTCAATGGGCCCTGAGATCCTTAGAATCTCGGTGCATTTCTGAGGTGGAAGGAGGGCACACATCATTTTGGTCCAGTTTTTTTCCACTACAGCTCGGCTTCCACATGGAGTAGGGGGAGGAACCCTGGACCAGAAGTTTCACCTCACAGCTGGTAGATAGAGTGTCAGTTACTTGGTCTGCTCTAACCAGCTGTGCCCATTCTTCTTGACCAGTCATATTGCCTGTATTTGCTCATCTTCATAAGAAAGTGTTCAAATTAAGTAATTTCAGACTTCTAGGGAAACTTACAAATTCAATGATTAATATCCTAATGAAGTAATAATAGCAACAGCTTTCTGGTTCTGGTCTAAGTGCCTGCACATGTGCAATTATCTCTGTTCTGTGGTTGGGGAAACTGAGGCAGAGAGGGGCTACAGAACATCCCTGGAGTTAGAGACCTAAGAAGAAACAGAGCTGGTGTGTGAACCCCAGCAGCCTGCTACCAGAGCCGGCTCTTACCTCTTAAAGTAGTTGCCGCTAGAGTAGAAACAGGTTATTTTCGCTTTCAGTGGAAACAGGAAAATTTCCTTCCTTATTAGGCTAAGAGCAATGGAAGGGAACTCCCTCTTTCCCAGTCCTAATTTCCTTCCTGTTCGTACAATTAGAGGATCACAGGCCAGCCTGTCCCACAATTTTTCATGCCAGGAAGACATACACTGACTTTCCACCTACTAATAGGACTTCTGTGAGCTAGCCCACGACACTTGGTTGGATAAAATAAATAGCACAACAGCAGGCTGCACCCACAGGTGTGCAATGGAAAAGTCAGGCAGATTTGTATAATTCTCCCCTAAAAACGCTCGCGTCTCATCAGTCTTTACAGAACTAGAGTACTCCACACACTTCTCAACTATAAACAGGGAAACCGCAAGGCAACAATTCTCAGAATTTTCTCCATTATGAATTCTCCCTACTGTTTTGGAATCTCCCCCTCACAGACTTTATTTTTTTGAAGACTTCCTGTCAATCAAGGAGGCCATGAAAAGTAATACATGACATCCCACTCGATTTATTCAAAGTCCTATCTAAGTGTCAACTAGAAATTCTGAGTAATAAGAGATACCCAGAGGTATGACACCAAGATGGTATTCAGCCCAAAGGCTAGGAACTCAGCATTTCCATTAGCCGTGGAAACTTGTCTGGGTAAGTGCATGCTCTCTGTCACGTACTGTTAGGCTATTTTTTCTTTGCTTGTTTGAATAACAGCTAGCACCCACCACCTAGTGAGCATCGGGAATTCTGCTGGGCAGCTGCCTGCTTCATATCTGATGAGCTCACTGTACCACGGTTCAGTACGATGCTCATTTCACTGATGAGTAGACACAGTCCCAGAGAGGCTAAGAAGTATGCCTGAGGTTCAACACAGGGTAGTGTCAGGGTCCACATGGGCCGAGTCTGCCTGACTTTAAACCTGCTGCTCGATCCTTTGTAACAGTGATTCTCTTCTTGGGAAAATATGGTACGTTTATTAGAACTTAAAATGAATGAATGAAAGAAAGGAAGGAAATGAAAGGAAGGAAGGGAAGGAGGGAGGGAAGGAAGAATCAGAGGTCCACATTTCATCGCAGTCCAGGCATCAGACTTTACAAAACCTCCTTCAGGAATTCTAACGTGCAGCTGGGTTGAGGTAGCAAGGGGCTGAAAAAGCTCTAGGGCTGCCTTCACAGACCTCAGCAGCGAGGAGTCACTGAGTGCATTTCAGTGTAGAACTTGCTTCACCCAGAAAGTGTTCTTACTACAGATCCATTACTTTCCAAAAAGAAACAAAATGTACGTACGAAGATTGATGTGCACAGATGTTCCTTCCCTGTAGCACCATTTATACCAGCCCTCAGTTAACCCTAATGCCCAATAAGAGAACTAAAAAAATGAACTAAAGGATGTCATATGACAGAGTACTATGCATTTTCAAAAAAATGTAAATTACTTAAAGAAATGGAAAACTAGTCATGAAGTGTTGTGGAAAAAGTAGTACCCATAGCAGAATCCCAATTAAATGGTTACATAATACAATCAAGTGATGCAAATCCATTAAAACACTGACAATTGCATTAAAAAACCTTGCTTTAACCACTGTCTTCACCTTCCTACCTCTTACAGGTCACACTTTCGTTTCCTCTGCATCCTTCCCGTTTTTATTTAGGAAACACAAATGAACACACAAATAATGAGCGAATAAATAAATAAAAACACACACACATATATGCATCTATATATATATTCTAATTTCCTGCCTTGTACACAAACATATTACACAATAGACATTATTCTGCACTTCTCACTTCTACAACCTAGAGCTCTTTTTATGCCAGTCTATGGGGACACATAGACAGCTGTGTGTTATTACACAGGTGTACATGTATTTTATAAAAATCAGTTCCCCATGACACATACCCTGGCTTATTTCCACTCATTTACTATTAAAAAAAAAATCTGAGAATTTAAGTGTCTTACATCATTTTGAACCCATGTATTGGTCATTTTGATAGATATGGCCAGCTTGCCTGTGATGGACATAGTACCACCCTGCATTTGTACCACAATGTGGGTGAGTGCCAGGAGCGTGCTGTCAAAATGTCGGGATGTCACTGATCTAGAGGTGGAAAATACTATCTCACTGCGGTTTTAATTCGCTCTTTTCTGTGGGTGATGATAAACATCTTTTTATATAAAGTCTATTTATATTTCTTTTCTGTTGAATACTTGTTCATGTCCCTTGACCCTTTTTTCTACTGAGTAGTAATACTAACAAGCATGACCCTCACTTATATGTGTGTCTGGGCACTTCCGCAGGCACGGGCATAAAACAAAATATTCATTGCATGACCTATTGGTGAAAAAATAACTGACTGTATATTTTTGTTTTCTCTAATGAATCCTATTAAAAAAAATCCTTTTCAAGTATTAGAATTAACACAATGTTCCGATTAAAATTGGGAAGGCTGTTTTATTGGTTTACAATCCACTTCAGTTACTGTAAAACCAGTTCTTTTGGAAACCAAACAGAGGTTCCCATTTGGATGCAAAATAAAACCAACCAGACACAAGACAGATGAAATCAAATTTAGAGCGACACTTTGATCCTTTTAAATTTGATCAGAATGCTTTGGCCCAAATAGCTGGGACTCATCTGAGACATATCGAACGATTTCTGCACTGGGGAAGCATAGAAGCCAAGAGGGGAAACTTGCAAATCACTGGGAGTTTTGTGCAGCTGGTTTCCCCTCCAGGGCACTGCTAGGCAGCGTCTCCCGTGGTTTCCACCTTCTTAGCAACTCCGTCCCCTACTCGCCCTGGCCGCCCTGACCTGGGAGGTGAGGGGAGGGGAGAGGCAGAGGTGGTGGAGGTGACAGCACGAGTGGCAGGAGGCGCTGCTGTGGCTCATGTTGCTTCATTTCCTCAGGCTTCTTTTGTTCATGTGCTCTGTTAAATGTGGTTGATTCGTGGAAAATGATCAAAGTCAAACCGGCCGCCCGTATTGTTTGACGCTGTGCACGGGGTGGCTGGGGTATTATAAGAAAATAACAACAGTTAAACCACAACCAACTCGGCTCACTTTCAAAGGGCCACACCTAACGGGAAGGAAATTTCCCTGCACACACACGAAATTGCCGTGAAACACACTCTTAGGCCGCGGGGCAGGGTTCCCACTATCTGTCCCTCCAGTTGGCTCCTATGTGAGGTGGGAGCCTCGTGCCCGGATGTTCAGATGCGGCACCTTCCATCCACGCTCAGGACCCTGTTCTGAAGCAAAGAGCAGACAGGACTTCCTGCAGCACCAGGACGGCCCCTGACATTCCACCAACGACCTGCCCTCTCCCGGGAGACGCGGTCACTGGGGCTGCTACTTGTTGATTTCAGTTCCTCAGTAGGGACGGGGTGACACAGGACCTGCTCCCCTGAACCCAGCAGCACAGCCAGACTGCAGGAGTGACAACAGTGACGTGCTTTGTCCCTCACAAGAACAGATACGGAGGCCCTGGGCTCACCTGTGCAACTGAATGTCCTGTACTGAGTCACATGAGTCCCCCTAAAGGGACAAAATGGCCTCAGAGTCAACCTGAGCAAGGCTTCAGAGAGGACAGTAAGTCGGATCACAGTGTGATGGTAAATCAGCAGAGGGCTGCTCTGCAATGTCAGTGTGAGAAACAAATGTCCCCCGCCCCACCCAGCAGGGGACAGAGAGGGGTCCAGGCCCACGGGCTCAGTCTGTCCTGTCCTAGAGGAACAAAGCTCTCTTGCTGAGATCAACAATTCAGGTTCTCACTGTCTGACTTCAGGGCACATTCAATCATGCACTTCATTCCTCTGCTCTGAGAGCCAACATCTGGGGGGGCCTGGGCTTCCCACGAGGACTGGCCGGTCCCACGGGTTCAGCCCAGCACGGCAGCTGGGAGCTCGTCCTCAGGTTAAAGTCACACACACTGACGTCGGGCTGAGGCGCCGTCTCTGGGCTTGGTGTAGATGCGAGCCCACTCCTGAGACAGGACGTTCCCACTGTGATGACACCACTGCATTCTTGTGCTTTTAGTCCCAAGGTCAGACCCTGGGGCTTTTCCTCCCCTCTTCCTCCCTGTCAGAAGCTCTTCCTGGTTAGAGCCCAGCCTCCAGGGAGCCTCCCAGCTGCACTTCTGTCATCTGGGCCAGTCTCAGAACAAGCACGGCTGGAGGTGATTTGATCGGCACAAGTGGCCAGTTTCCACCCAGACCAGCACCAGTACCAATACACACAACTGCATTTTCCTCGAATGACACATGAACAACGAAAGAACACTAATAAGCACGCTGCCTTCCCATGGCGCATTAAGGGGACTAACCACGTTTTTGAAAAAACAACTCACAATATAATTTAGTTCATTTTAATTCAAACTAGTTAAACACAAGGGAAAACGATGGCAATGATTTCATAGAGTAGGTTCAACATACGAGTATTCAGGCTATTTTAGAGCAAACTTCTAAGAGGAAGATACAATTTTTGGTGACTTTTCATATGTATTCACAATCCCTCTGCCCCCCTTTTGTAATTCTAACTCTTTAGGCCAAACACATAAAGTAAAACAGGAAAAATAAAACTCATCATTCTGACATGTTGGATTTTGTTACCTTTTAAAATTGTACAAAGAGCACATGTGCATGAGTTAAAACACACACGGGAAATGTAGGGTGTTGAAAAGGAAATACAAAAGAAGTCTGAGACATGACATAAAATTCCATTTGGCAAATCAAAATAAAAAGACATTTGCTTACTAAAAAAGTGTTATTCCAATATACTAAGAAGTCTTTTGATTAGGAACACAGCACGAGAGTTTCCTGCAACTGTTCATGAACACATCAGACTCAGTCTCACTGAACACAGGGTGGAGCATGACATTGCCTTTCCAGCCTCAGGCAGGCCGCTACATGTGTGTGGATATGGTACAATGTCTGTGAGGTATTACAATAAATAAATTCTCTATTAGCCGTCCGACAACGTCAGCAGTGGATGTCACCACTGCAACGTTCAAAAGGGAGAATCCATCTCCAGTCCTTTTTCCCCTCTGGTGACTTTCAAAGACGGTTTTTCACACTTAGAAAAAGAGAGAACACAGAAATATTTGAGATGCAGTGTAAAAGGCAAAATGCTGCACTTTGCCTTATGTGTTAACAACAAAGTCTAGGTACTAAAGGTGGGCTGTGTTACATCTGAAAGACCATGGTTAAGGCCACACAAGAATTTATTTCAAGGTAATTTAGAAAAGGATCTACTGTTCACATGCCCAGATTTTTGTCTTATGTCGAACACTGCCATGGGAGGATGGGGCTGATGCGTGCTGGGTACCATGGATGCAGCATGGGACCTCCAGCCCCTGGGCCCCGGATGCCTCTGCCGACCAGTCTGCCCCTGTGCCGGCCGCCCACCTACTCTGAATCAGTGCACTGCTTTCCCTGCTTTTACATTTTGTTTCATTATTATTTTCTATTGAGATGTAATTGGGGGGCAGGTGTAGCTCAAGTGGTAAAGCACATGCTTATTAGCATGCACGAGGTCCTGGGTTCAATTCCCGGCACCTCCTCTAAAAATAAATAAATAAAACCTAATTACCTACCTACCCCTGCTACCAAAAAAAAAAAAAAAAAAGAGAGAGAGAGATGACATTATTTTAGTTACAGTTATACAATATAATGATTTAATATTTGTATGTATTATGAAATGGCCAATAAGTCTAGTTAATATTCATCACTGTACATAGTTACAAATGATTTTTTTCTTATAATATGAACTTTTAAAGTCTACTCTCCTTTCCCTTCTGGGGTTAGTTAGGCAGAATTCCTGCTATAACAATTTCCTTGCTGTTTATTTGCTTGTGCTTCTGAGGGTGAAATGCTTTCTCTGGAGATTTGCAGGGATTTAACAATGGGTCCCCCCTGGAGGCACATCCAGCCGTCCTGCTGTGACTGGACCACATCCTTCATCTCAGAAGCTCCGAGACACTCCAGAGCCCTCCCAGTGCTGGGCCAGCACAGATCCTGGTAGCAGGTGGGGCTGGGCTGCATCCCGGCTCTGACCCCCGCCAGCCCCGCAGCCTTGGCCCAGCTACTCCCCCTCCAGTGTCACAGCCCTCGAGTGTGGGCCACACAGTAACAGTGGCAGCCTCCCAGGACTGCCGCCTCCCAGCACTCACGAGTCAGGGTCGTCACTACACAAAGTCTGACCCCGAGACAGTCTGGCAACAGAAATGAACTGGGTCATCCTTATTAGGAATTTGGGACTGTGCATTATTTTCATCCTTTGCAAACTTATAGCTAGAAAATGTTCAGAAATTTTACATTATAAAATGTGTCTGACAAATTTATGTAAATAGGAGAAATATAACTATATAATCCCACTCACATTTTTTGTATTTTACTTTCAATCTCAGAGAAAGGTTCCATATCTAGCTCCTGCATTGTTACTGTTTCATTTTCAAAGACTTACTTTAACATAAGTGTCACTCATAGTTCTAAGAGTGGTTTTTCACTGTCCTGCTTTTCTTCAGCTTCATTTTCAGATCCTAGATGGTGGGGAAGGGGAAGGGAGAAAAGTACTGCGTTCAATTACAGCAACACTTTCTTTAAAATTATACCTGCATAACATTTTAAATGAGAGATACATATGCTTAATCCAAGAGAGATTTAGGTTAAAACTGTAAAATAGTTTATTGTGCATCTTACAGGAGGAAAATCTTCAGAATTGGACCTATCAATTGCACTAATCTGTCAAGATGGATTTCTCTTATGTACTTCTAAAAATATTCATGTGGACCGAGAACTAATATCCACTGTTCTTCCTCCTCTACTCTTTGCTTGAAAAGCTTACCTATTTTTCAAATGCAAATATCTTTGAGTATAAATAATTTAATCTACATATTTTGAAAAATGGCTGTATTCAGTGAGAGAGAGCCATGAGGAATTCCTAGTGCTGGTTGGGGGACAAAACAGATGGTCAACTTCCTGTGCTGTTGCCAGTGGTCACTGTTACAGCCAATCTGCGTGAGTGTCACCTGAATGTCACCCAGTCATTCCACTCTGGGTTAATATCCTTAGGATATATCCCTGAGGAAATAATACTGTTTTCCATTATGAAGATTTTCCTTCTAAAAATGAGAAGAAAAATCTAACGTCTGAGAGTGGAAGAAAAATTAAGTCATTATTATAATTTCTATGAAATATCTTGCACCCATGTAAAAACTGTGTGTATATAGAATATAACATGGGAAATGCATATGCTGGAAAGTAAAAGCAAATATGTAATGAAAAATAGACTGTAAGATCATATTTGATAACAAAAAAAACCTTAATATACATATGCAAATCAGTAAGACTAGAAAAAAATAACCAGGTGACTTACATACATTTCTGGATACTCCAAACTTTCTACAATAAACTTAAAGTGACTTTTTAATTTTAAAACAAGATTTATATAATACAGGTAGTATGTTCACAATTACGCAAATGACAAACACAAAAGTAAAAGGAAACAAACTAAACGGCCAACACTGATGCTGCTGCATAGTTTGAAGGACTGTGATCTTTTCTTTTTGTTCTTTGCACGTTTGTGTAACAAGTGTGCATTCCTCTCATCACCAGGGAAGGGAACTAAAGAAAGGAGTGGTGAGGACAGCGAGGGAGCAGGTCAGGATATAACCTACTCACCTACAGAAGCTGGCAGCCCCACTGGTGCTTATCTGCTGTCAGATAACACACTGCAAAAAGCGCATTTTTTTTTCTCAAGAAAACGTCTGCCTGGATTATAGCCAAGAACAAATCTGTACAGGAGAATGGGCAGCTGAGAACCTTAAGGAAAGATTGTGTCTCATATCTCAACCCCGTAAATGTCACAGAGCTCAGGATAAGAGTGTAGTTAAAAAACAGATAAAGGTATAAGTGGTTGGAAGGCTTCACTTTCCAGGCTATTAAACTGCTGAAAATCATGGGACGCCGGGTGGTCTAACTGCCTTCTCACCATGAGTCTAAGTCTAAGGAAGACGGTCACACCGAGCCTTCCTGTCTCCACCCGTCAGGCTGACGGCAACGAGCAGCTGTCACGGCCTGGGGCTATTTGGGAGTCCCAAATAAAGTCAAACTTTAAATTAAAACATAATATGCATCTGCTTTCCATAGATTAAAAGTGTATGCCAGCAAGGGCTTCTGGCTATAGTCAAGAGAGGAGTTCACCAAATCCTCTCCCTGAAAAGCAACTATAAAACTGGACACGATGAACACCACAACCAAGCCAATGCTGGGGAACTGACTGAAAGCTTACAGCTATGCGAGCGGTGTTTGCGCTTGAAAAACTGCAGAGTCTGGGGAAGAACAGTGTGGCTCCTTCCTGCAGCTGCTCCGATCCCTCCCCCAGCTTCCAACACCCGGCTCCACGGCACGAAGGTTCTTCCTGGGTAAAGCGGGCCATGAGGATGGGCAGCAAATTCACACAGCTGAAGGAGCTGATTTAATTTGAGGTGAGGTGTGAGAAAATTGTGAACTGACGGACAAACTCAGTGTGTGAGAGCGAGCAGGGCCAGAGGCTCTGCTGGTTTGAGGTTATGGTCACGGCCGTAGCAAACACGTGCTTGGCTGAAGCTGTGTGCATGCTCGACGGAAACCCAAAAGAACCCAAGCTAGCCTGGGCGGCCATGGGACTGTGAGCATTTGCAGAAGAGATACAAAAACATTCAGCCAAAAGTCCAAGCGGATGAAGACTCAAAACCACCTGCAATTTGAATGTGTTATCCACTGTACACAAATATTCATCTGACCGAGGATGGAAGTCTTAATCAAGGTGCTTGACCACAAAGGCTGTCCCATCACTGGCTACCACCAAGCTATGTAGACACAGAGGGGAGCCCTAGGAAGCTAGGCTTAAAAATAAAAGAATTAAAAGAAAAACAACTGAGAAGAGACATCAACAGCCACACACCACAGGGGACATAATTTCACAGATTCAGCCCACACAATTTTCTAAGCAAACGGCAATACCAGCAACCTTTCGGAGCAAATTCAGAATCTACACTTGCTACGATATATTTGCAAAAAATTTTTTTTCAATAAAAACATGATACGAGGGGCAAAGAAGAAGCAAAGTTTGATTACCCTGAGGAGAAAAATAAAACAAATACCACAACTCAATACAAACTTTCGTGTGTGTCCAATTTTGTTCAACAAAGATTTCAAAGCAATGACTATAAATATGTTCAAAGAACTGGAAAAAAGTCACGTTTAAAGAATTAAAGGAAAGAATGACAAAAATATATCAATAAATTGAGATTCTCAAAGAGATAGAAATTTAAAATAAACAGATTTTTTAAAAAATCTGGAGTAAAAAGTAACTGAAGTTAAATATAAATACATGTGTTAAGAGAATATTCAAGTTGGCAGAAGCTAGAATCAGTAAACTTGAAGACAGGGGAACAGAAGTTATCCAATCTGAATAACAGAGAGAAAAAGTCTAAAGAAAAATTGAAAAAAGCTCAGAGACTTATGAGGTAACATCAAACACACCAACGTATGTAATGGGAATCCCAGAAAAAGAGAAGAGGAAATAAAAAGAATCAGTAAAAATGTTTGAAGACATAATGGCCAAAACTCCTAAAATTTGTTAAAAAAAAATCCCCACTAACCTGCATATCTAATCCTGACCAGGATATAAACCAAGAGACCAACATGTAGACACATCACAGGCAACCAAGCTGAAAACCAAGGAGCACACGAAAACACAACACCAACATTTACAAGATGTCACAAAAGCACTGCCAGGGGACATTTAATGGCTTTAAACGCCTGTATCAGAAAAGAAGAAAGATCTTAAATCAATGACGAAACAGAACAGCAAGCTAAACCCAACCCAAGCAGAATAAAGGAAATAATAAAAATTGGGATGAAAACAGGTCTACTACGTGCCAGGCAGTATACTAGGTGCTAGAGAAAGACAGACAAAAGCCAACAGGCAAGGCAGGCCCCAGATGTCCTCTTATGTACTAGGGGCCAATCAGTGCTGTGTCAGGGCGAAAACCTTCTAACTTCTGCTGCTGAAAGACTTTTAACATTTGTCCGCTGACCTAATGAGAAAGCTTTACTTTAAAGGAAAATCTTTTCTAGGCACACGAATTCCAAGAATAGTCTTTAATTGTGATTCTTTCCTACACTGAACATTCAGACAATGAACCTATAATACTATAATAAAGCAAATCACTTTGAATACTCTGCTCACTATTAATCTGCACCTTGTCTTACACAAGGCAGCCACCCAGCGGGACACTGCAAGTGTTTTTGTTTGGCTTCCTAATTCAATGAAGTGGTAATGCTTCCAAATGCCACTAGGTGGTGGTAAAAGTCAAAGGATGAGGCCAACTGATTACTTTTGAAAAATGCCTCCAGTGGAACTCATGTCATCCTGTGTTCGGAACTTCTAATTAAAAAGTACATTAGTGCTAAGAAATTTTATTAGTCTTAGGAAAATCTAAGCTATACAAAAGCTTTTTGCAAACTTAAAAAAAAAAAAAAAGAACTGGCCCTGTGATGTACAAAAATCTCGAAACCGTCCTTACAGTGAGGCAATGAAAAGTTTAATACTTATTCTAGCTTCTGCTGGCTGAGAAATAGCTTTTCTGCTAATCCATATCTTTGTTTCATCTGACTCTACATGCTTGTATTTTTTACTGCTTTTAGATTCAACCCCTATCGTCCAGCACGTCAGTTGCTTCGAGACTCCCTGATACGCTATGCCACACTGCTGGGCCCGGGACATCCACGTGGCTCTTTCTGCCTGGAGTCTGTTCTGTTATATTGTGTGTGTATGTGTGTGTGTGCATTTTAAAGTATTTACTAAGTGTGATGCTGGGAATAAAAACTATGTAGCCTCTAACTCAAGTTTCCGTTCCACTGGCAGAAACAGACCAAGTCACTGGCAAAGACAATCAGTTCAGGCCGGTCAGTATGGGAGAGCAGAGTCGTGGGAGAGGTCTGGTGAGCATGAGGCAAAAGACACACCTCCTATGCCTGCCGGGAGCCGGGGTGGGGCTGGGGGTCGGGAGAAGCCTCCTGAACGTGAGTGGAGACTAGGAGCGCAGAGGGTCACGTCAATGGTGCAACCAACAAGGGGCACAATGGATTGAGGGTTTTGGTGTATTTTCAGAGAGCTGAGAACGGAACACAAGGTGAGGGATGAGAAGCAAGCTTGGACAACTGGGTAAGGGTGGACACAGAGGTGCTTTGTGCCAGGCTAAGGATCCAATGATTTCCTTAATCCTTTGTGCCGCTGAAGGCTTTTAGGAGAGGGAGTAACATGGTCAACTCTGCATTTTCATGAGTACCAGAAGGCTGTGTATTTATCAGCTATGACTGTGGACTCTAGTACAGGAGCTGGGGTTCAAATCCTAGCTCCACCTTCTTACTCTTTGTGTGATGCTGGACGAACCACCTCCTCTCCGGGCCTCAGCCTGCTCATCTCTAAAACAGGGCTAATGGGGCTTTTACATCACAGGGTGGTCACGAGGAACTCCCAGAACAATGGGATTGTTCTATTTAACACGGCATTCCTGTGGCTGGGTGGGAGAAGGCGACTGAGGTGGACAGACAGGAGGCTGTTGCAGAAATGGAAATAAGAAATGCTGAACTGAGGCTAGAGATGATCATAAGAGATACAATTTAAATGAAATAATGGAGACAGAAATAAGGAGGATCAAAACGGCTGGTGAATGAAGAAGGTGATGTCCCCAGTAAGGCGCTGGATTCTGACTCGGGCACCTGGGGAGGCGGTGCTGGCGTTCTCAGACAAAGGGAGTCCTGGTGGACAGCCAGTTAGGGGAGGACGGAACACAGAGAGCATCAAGACCCTCCCCGTCCACATTCCGGTGTCTAAGACCCCATTATGTTTATTTCTACATCTCTGTGTCTCACCTCGGGCTGCACATCAAGATCATGTCTTGGTTATATTCACATCCTAAATGCCTGGTGTGTTATGTATTTGCTCAATGTATTGGGAAGTAGAAGGTGGGGAGGGGGGAAGGGCCAAGCTTCTGAATGATGGACAGAAACACAAATGATAAGTCACATTTTTTTTTACCTGCTTCAGACTCAGGAGGAGAATAAAACTGACCGTCAGAAAGCCCACCAGGTATAAGCGCCGCTCTCTCCGAGGCATCCTGAACGATCAGGAGTCCTAGAAGAGAAGAAACTCAGCTGCTGGGAATGACGTCGCGGTTCTGGGAGCCTCTTGGTAAAGTTAAATACAATAAAAGGGTGTTATTATCACATTTTAAAAAACACTTAGCAAGAAGAGGTACTTCGAAAATCAATCAGAAAGTAAGTTGTATTAATGAGCTACGAACTAGCGCTGTAAGGACAGATTCCAACTAGCTTAAAAAAATTGCTTCCTGTTACTTATGGGATTCTTTGGTTCAGGATTTATAGCCTCTTCCCCTTGGAAATACCTACTTCCCTATCGAAATCCACAAGATCAAAACCAAAGCACAAAGCAAAACCAAAAAACCTGGTCAGCTGGCACAAATGGCTTACAGTCTGCATTTGGTTAGAGCAATACCAGACATAAAGCATAAAAACACTAGCAGGTGACCATCGGCGATGAGTTCTTCCGGCTGGAGCAGGGTTAACACTGAGATCAAGCTGCAGGGAGCCCTGGGCCAGACAGCAGGTGCCAGGTATGCGTGCCATATACGCTACAGGGGAAATCAATGCTGCTTTAAATATTTTCCTTAAGTTTGTTCTGCTTTATTAGTTACTCTGAATGTGGTTTAATCACAGAAGCATTCAAGCTGCAGTCCCACGAATAGCTGCTATGCCTTCAGTAAAGTTCAGTTTGATGTTTATATACAATTTTTTCAAAAGTGACTTCCATCAGCTTTGTTTGTCCCTTTTCCACATTACATTTTCACAAAGGAGCGGAGGGCACATGACAGAAGATGAATCTTGGTCTGATTAATGTGTTTTAAAAGCTACTGTTGGGGGAACGTATAGCTCAAGTGGTAGAGCACATGCTTAGCACACAGAAGGTGCTGGGTTCCAACCCCGGTACCTCCTCTAAACATAAATAAATAAGTAAACCTAATTTCCTCCCCCGCAAAATTAAAATAAATAAATAACTTTTTAAAAGAAAGAATCTATGTTAAACTATAATTCTTTTCTTATGGGTTTCTTCTTTGTAAATGAGATTTTGAAAAAGAAAACCACTTGCAAGGTTATTTTTCCTTCTGCTGTTTCTCAAGGTTGTAATTATGCTTAACTTTCTATAAGACATACAAAAATTTGTCTTCCCTATTATGCAGGGCAAATTCAGCCAGGTGATTGACAGAGCATAAAAGCAGCATGTCTTGAAACTGCCTGGGTCTCTGGATCAAGCTTTGACCTTATCACCCCCAAGAGGGCAGGTGGGATGGGTGGGCTTCCACCAAGGCCATCATGCAGAGAATTCCAGCCCAGGAATTCATCCTAAAGCTCAATCAAATCCTTTGGACTCCCAGTTAATACCAGCCACAACCGGAGATGATAAGAGCTTTGACAGGACTCACGATCACACAATGCCAGCTACCACTCTGCTCCTCGGCGGAGGACGGGGAGAGCCTGAGATGGGTGGACACTCCTCTGGCTTGCTAACTTCCTCCTCTGAACTCCAACTCCACCATCAACCCATCAACAGTCCCCCCTCAGCTCTCAGCTGCTCAAATGATGGCCCATTCAAAGGCACCCCCTGCTGCATGGACAGCAACATGAGACCTTAGAGAAATGCTGACTTCTATTTAGAATTGCTACCTCGGCACAAAACGCTTAGTGCCCTCTGGCCACTATTAAACAGGGAGAAAAGGTGCACCTGTCGGAGGAGAAGGAGGTGTTGGCTATTGCTGTTGCCCTGGGAATGACTTTTCCACCAGCATCCCCACTTCCTTCCAGGGACGTCTAGCCTGACAGCTGAAGTGAGGAGTCACATCCTGCCCCTGCCCTCCCATCCACCCCTCCCGATGTCTCCTGCCCCTGCAGAATGGAGACATGCCATCTGCCCAACCCCACCTGGAGCTCCAGTTGGAGCCGGACACCTGCAGCCCCTCCTCTGCGCCCGGCCGCTCTCAGGAGGCCCCCTCGGAGCCAAACTTACTGTTCTCTTCCTCTGCCTCTTGAGGTAACACCTTGAAATCCAGGAACCACGTCTCAATCCAGGCGAGGATAAAGGAAATGATGGGCAGCACGTAGCCGAAAGCCCCTTGAGAGAAGAGCTGGAAGGACAGACGGGACAGCAGAGGGAAAGGCCGTTACCGGGAGCTCACCTGGCAGGAGGTGGCAGCCACCACGCAGAAAAAGTGGAGGGCCGTACCTTTGAGAGGATCACTTTTGCTAGTAAAAAGGCACTGGTCACCGCTGTCGTCAACTGAAAGACAAATAATCCAGTACCATTCAAATTAGATGCTTTACACTGTGAACACCTACCTCATGCAAGAGACCTGGCTGAGCCAGGAGGAGGCGATGCCTGGAAAGGCTCTGTCCGCCTGGGCTCCCTCCCACGTCTCCCAACCTCTATCCCCGAAAGCAGACTGAGGCAAAGTGGGCTTCCACGGGGCACACAAGCCCTGCCTGGCAGCTTGAGGTTTCCCTTAACCCATGTCTTAGCACACTGGTGTGGTGGAAAACTAAATTTTGTCCACTAGAGGGTGCCACATGCAAAGATGCTATCAGCACAGAAGGGACCATTGAAATACAGCGGTAGAGCTCCCCCAGGGATAGCTCCACAGGACCTGGGCCCTGTCATTCCATCCTCCAACTAAGATCCATGGCCATGTGAAACCTGACTGAAGTAAGTGCCAGCAAGGAGGTCAGGGAAACATCAGACATCACGTTCAGACAGTATTAACAAAGTTGCAGTCAGTTTTGTTAGCAAAGCACACGCATGTGTGTACACACACACACACACACACACACACACACACACACACACAGGAGAGGAGGCATCTTACATTCGGATGCTAATTAACTTTACAGGCTGACACTAAGTGTTCTTTAGGGACCAGCTGACTTCTCCTTCCAGCTGCCTGGCTCCTCTCTGCACATGTTTTGAAAAACAAGAATCAGAAACAATAAAATGCTACATCTGACCTGTGATAATTTGCAAGTAGATATTGAAGAAACTTTCTTAAAACTCTCAATGCGTGTCAACCACTTTGCTGAAACAAACATTGCGACAGACGGTTTGGCAAATACTAGTGCACATTCTGGAGACTCCGGAATAGAATGTCCAAAACAGGGACTGCTTTAGAAAATGGGCGAGGGACACTCACTACAGCTATGTGGGGTCAGCAAAAGCGTCTTCAGGAAAGGAAGTCAAGCCTGGCTGAAATTTGTCAGCCTCCATCCGTGAAATGTGAGCCTGGGCTCAAGAGATGGTCTGATGGCAGCCCTGGGGTTCTGGGGATGCTCAGAAGAGATGGCCCAGGCAGAGGTGGCCTCTGGCGGACTCTCTGTTGGGACAGCAGCACAATGCCATGCCCAGCTGGACAAGCCCGCACCGGGCCCCACTCAGACCGAGGCCTCACGCTCCAGAAGCAGGACTCCAGGTTATTCCTGACCGTGTCTCTCCCGTCTGAGATGTCAACATGCCCCCCAGATACCTGCCTCGTCAGAGCTCTCACAAGGGTGAGTGTTCAGACGTCTGCGGAAATGGCAAAAATAATTCAGGCAGAGTTGCTTATAGTTCTTGTTTCAGTCCATAAATATTTATTGAGGGTGAACAGCATGTGCTAAAGCTCTGGGCTAGATGCAAGGACACAGAGCTGAGTAAAAACGCCACTGCCTTCAAGAAACCCGGAGGCAACAATAAAAAGGGACACACGAGTTTTTGCCTGGAAGCCTGGAGGGAGGTGGATAAAACAGTGAGGAAGGCAGTGATCAAAAGAAGCAGAAAAATCACCAAGCAGTTTCAACCAAAGAGGAAACTGTTCAAGTGCCTCTGTGACAGAGGGACTGAATTCATCTCCTGTTTGCAAAATTAGGTAGAGGGTGGGTTGGTGCTTGGCCAACAGTCATTGTTGGGTCTCTGGATTCCTTGTCTGTCTCAAGTCTCCATAGAGACAAAGCTAATTACTCATGACCACTGGAAAGAAGCCCCGGAGAGTTAAACCTACTGAGGTGTGGAGGAAGGGGACCGGGGAGAAGCTAGTGGAATTCAACCCAGATGAAAACCTCGTCTGCCCTCAGCTCAGCCCTGCCGTGAGCCTCAGCCCTGCCGTGAGCCTCAGCCCTGGAGGGGATGAACCACTCACCGACCATACTCACCGCTATCGCCCACCAATGGCGCAGTCTGCACACAGCATATGCAAGTATTAACACTTTAAATCGAAAAACCGCCAAAAGCTATATATATAAAAAAAAAAAGATAAGTTTTAAGATACACACACATAAGTGAAGTAATTCGGTTTTATGAAGAACCCACCAAAGTGTCTTCATCATTCTGGTTTAGGACTGCCACAGACTGGTCCTGATTGACAGATCAGCATTTGGGATCTCTGTTCTAGAATTTATGGAATACCATTCGAACAGGGATTCAAATTAACTGCCCATTACCAACAAAAGAACATATAGTTCGATGTTGATTTTTCTTTTCTATTGGAGTCTACATATGTTCTCATACCCTTTGAAGGTGGGAGAAAATGTTTTCAAAGTTGACTTTTCCATGCCAGGTACAAACACTCACTTTTGGAAGATGCCAGATTCTCAGCGAAGTCCACTGTAAAGCTCTGGGTTCTGGGGTGTGGTGAGGGTTCTGCTGTCCCAGGGGCTATCCTCTGATTTTTCAGGGTGGTTCAGGGACTCCTCTGAAACCCTTTATGTGCATCATTACCCCGTGTAATCCCCACCCCAGCAACCCCATGAGTCAACTATCATTAATGCCAGTACACACATAAGATGGATAGAAAACTTGTCCGAGGCCACACAACTCCCAGTGAGGAAGCCAGGATCTGAATCCAGGCAGCTTGACTCCAAAGACCACGCTCTTAACCACTATGCCACAGCTGTTTCCGAAATTTTCATCTATTAAGGAACTGACACAGAATGCAATTTTACCAATTTTACTTGGAAAATACGCTTATTCTGAGCAGACGGAAGTCAAGTGGGTCTTGAGCAATGCCTCAGGGTAGGGGGTCTGCCAGAAGTTCCTCACTAATCAAAACTGCTGAAAGGCTGGAGCCCGACAACTTCTTTGCTACCACTGGCTAGATGACCTCACTTAAGGTCCTTTTACGTACATGAAGTTCGCAGTTACATTTGTTTTTAATCTGCTGCCTTCATTAAAAATGTGTTTTTCGATAATCTGCTAACCATTTATTCTCTACTTCTCGTAGCTCTATCTCTGCATCCTGGACTTGGCAAAAGTAGTTAAGTCTCTACCCTTCCATCTCAAAGTCTCCAAGATCCCAAGGTTTCCTGGAGGCGGTGCCCCTTTCCAAGGCCAGGCATGACAGTCTTCCCAATCTGAGCTAAAGGGCCCCACCTATTTGTCCAGCGCCATCAACTCCTTAAGCATGGAATACAGACAGCCCTTGGAGATCTGGCCAAGGGACTAAGCTGGCTTCCTGGCAATTCCTGGCTCAGGCTGTTTTAAGATAAATTCAGCAAGGGAAATGAAAGGAAAAAGAGAAATCAAATTTTGTTATTCTACGTCAATAGTCTTACAAGAAAGAATTATCAAGAGATTTGGGATCTAGCATGCTCTGTGGCCTGGGCAGGTCAAGGCACTGAACCAGCAGACTCAGTTTCTTCAATTGCAAAAGGGGATTAAGTTCTATCAGTGGTTTTCCAAATATTCTGTAGCAGTTGAACGCTTTTGCAACTCAGTCTTATTGGAACCCTAACATACTGTACAGAAGAAAATGGAATTACTCAGTTTAGAAGAGGGTGATGACAAGGAACCCTGATCTCCATTTCCTGAGAATTCCATCTCTCCTTATACTCGCTTCTGCAGCATGTGTGGGAAAGACCAAACAAAACAAGACTTTTTAGAGTAGTCTGAAACACACTAGAAACTATAATCACTAATACTCTCTACCAAAAGCAATGATGATGGTAACAGTGATTGCAGGTGAGTCTCTGAGCTTCCAGGATGTACCTAGCACTGGGCCAAGTGTCTTCCACGTACTATTTCATTTACTTTTCAGAACGACGATGATCTCATTTCACATATGAGGAAACTAAAGTTTAGACCTAGAGACAGTCAAAGACAGACAATCAGTGATAGTGTTGTGGGTCAAATCCAGGTTTTTCTGACTTTAAGGTCCTACTCTTAACCACTGTTCATACAGCTTCTAAACATAGTAAATAAAGTAGTTGAATTTGGGGCGAATTCTTTATGAACTTTGCCTATGCTGTGACTAACACAATGTTACAGTCTGACTTACAGACACTATCAACCGAAAAGACATACCACAGAGATGTATCAAACCCAATCCGAGTCACAGTGTGTCCTAGAAACATGCTGCAAGCATTCGTTTGAAGTGAACGCCTCACCTACAGATGACTGCACCCGTGTAATTCTACAGCTGACTGTTTCCCAAGATGATCAATAAATCACTTTTCTCAAAAATTCCTATTATTGAAAAGTGAAACAGAATTATTACTAAAGATATACTCAGAAATTTATCTCAAGACAGAAAAGGAATAGCATTTTCATTGTGTTATTATATGTAGAGGTGACTTCCTTTCAGTGATTAGGGTGTGTCCATGACGTCTATCTCAGCCATTTTCAAGAACAAAGGAAAATCAGAACAGCTTCTGCTGAGACCCCGTATCTCTCTGTAATCTTTCCTTTCCTTGAGATGGCCAGACAATTTCTTAGACAGAGACAGAGAGAACACTGAATGGGCCAGTAATAAGGGAAAAGAAAAGATAATGTTTAAAAGAGGACAAAAAGAATGGCATAGAATCTGAGGTCTGTTGATAGCAAATCTGCCTTTTGGTTAGTTTCATCACATCTGAACTGAAACAGAAAACAGAAAATACTTACAAATATGTCAAAATAAGAAGAGTAGTAGTCATACTGCACCACCTCCTTCTCTAATGTGTTCTCAATACCTCCGTTCACCTAGGGAGGAGAGTAAGGGGTAAAAATGAGGACAGATTTTATGTGTAAAAATAATACGAGAGCGCATGCAAGTAAGGTTTTGTATACACTTTTCTGTCTGTCGTCTCAGAATCCAGAAGTGTTAAAATATGAAAGAAAAGAACCCTCATCATTCCAATAGAAGGATGCTGAAGAGCACTTCTCACTTCGATTCTGAATTCATTTACTCAACAAATGTAAACGTAGAAGGAAGAACAGTGCCTTTTTTGCAGTTCACAGTTGGGCAAACCAAAATGTTCACTATGGAAACGTTTCTTCTCTTGTCAGAGAAAGTCTTCAGTCATACAAACGTGCTTTTTTAAAGACCATTCGCATTTATCTAGGGCTCCCCCTACTTTCTGATCACTCTCCACTATTTTGGGTCTTGGAAGACCAAGAGGCCAACAGGTCCCCTGATCTCTTAGCAACTATCAGTGACAGCAGTTACCATGTTGCTCCGAGCATTTTAAAATTCTGCACTTTTATCAATTTATACATCTATATTTAAACTAAATAAGGGACAGACCAGACCTACAATCATATGTGACAAAGTCATAGTAAATGATGGATGAGTGACAATGTTGGCTCGGTTGAGGGTGGCGACAGTAGGATTGAAGAGAAGACTGCGTTGCGTTGTGGGTGGATTAGACAGGACTTCCTTTCAGACTAGATGTGGGGCATGAGAAATACTAAACAAACAAGCCAATCCATTCAGGTTGAGTCCTCATTTTTGGCCTGAGCATTTGAACATTGTTTACTGATCAAGAAAGAGGCAAGGAAGTAGGGTGGGTGTGTGTATGCGTTGTCGGGGAGCAGGCTGAGTTAGGCATCCGAGTCGGCACAGCAGGCAGGTCATGGTGTAATATCGAAAGCGAGTCACTACCTTCTGGAAGATCTCACAACCATGTTTTCCGATCTGCTCTAGAACCTGTTTCAGCTCACGACTGCAGGAGATCCAACGCTTCCATGTAGCTCTTTAAGAATGTTAATCATTTAGAGCTGGCTTACCTATGCACTTCATTTCCTATAGATAAACCTGACCTTCTAACCAGCCTAGTATTTTCTCTGCATCAGCCCTGTTCCCTCCAAAACACACACACACTCTTGTCTCAGTGCTTCTGCTGACCTTCATCTCCAAACCCTTTTCCTATTGCTCCCACATCCCAATCCCAGATCATCCTTCTATTTCCAAATTCCACCCATCCTTCCACACCCAACTCAGTCCATCTCCTCCACTCACTCCTCAGATAACTCCAACCCACCGACCTCCTGCAACCTGAATGAACTTGTTACCACTGGTCATCACAGTTTGATGACAGAACACAGTGACAACGGGTAATAAAATCGGAATCAGAATCAGTGGGATAATAAATACTTGAAACATGTGTAACAACAGCAAGAGAATAATAACCAACTTTTTTTTCCCTCCTTCTGGGTAAAATTTACTTTGGTTAATAGTAAATGACATAATCTACAGTTGCATAGAGCTTCCTAACGGCCAAGGGCTGTTGTATATGTCTCTTTATTTGACCCTCACAAGAATTCACAAAGAAGGCAAGACAGGTATCAGCTCAGTTAACTGACTGAGAAACCAAAGCCCAGAGAACGTAAATGGACAGTTCCAGGGTAAATCAGAAACATTCTGACACTTTCTAGTACAGCAGTTAGAAAATAACATGAACAGTAAGCATTGATAAAGGCCTTTCTTGAACCAGAATCTCAACTGAAGGGTCAAAAGCTGAAAAAGCAACTTCTACGGCCATTTGGGTCTATCAGTCTAAGAGCCTGGGGGAAGAGTCTGGAGGGGAAGTGAGTCCTCAGGCAAATCAAGCCATTGAGGAATTCCAGGTCCAATGTGGGAAATCAGTCTACTCAAGGGTGCACTGGGAGGCCCGAGACAGAACCCCAGAACCACCCTTGCAACTGGCGCTGAAGAACTCAGCTGTCCCAAGGTCGGCCAGGAGGAAAAGGAAACCAAGGTGCCCTCAGGCTTCTCCAGCTGGCCGGGTCCCTGCACTCCAGGCAGGGTGGGTGCCGGCCAGCTCCCTGCGGCCAGGAGGAAAGGCGGCTGAGTTGGAAGCCATACACAAAGGCAAAAGAGTTTGGTGATTGCTATGACTGCACAGAACAGCTGGGTCCCCATGCTTTTGGAAGGTCTACGCTCCCTTTAATGCAACTTCTTTCCTCTCTTAAAGACCAACACCATGAGGCAAACTTTAAATCTTTTTGTAGAGCCTGCAACCCCGGAATCAGAAGCCTGTGTCCTGACATCAGTAAATGCAGAGACATATAAAAATCATGATGGATCTGAATGATTATAGAGATTTACAGAGAAAGACAAGAGAAAAGGGATGGTACAGAGTGTCATAAAAAAACCCAGGTCAGGACTGACAATTCAAAACAAACAGAACTAGAAAATTAAATGTTCAAAAACAAAAATAGCCTTGCTGAGAAAGACATGACAGATGATCTTATAGATACACATTCTTGTATGATTTTTTTTTTTTTTTACAGTTGTGGAAACTGGCAGTTGGTGGAAAAGTGAGGATCAAGACACATTTCTTAACTGCGAGGTCTGGTGATTTTTCATTTATAACAAGTTTCAAGCAGATGTAGACAGATCCCTTTTGATGAACAAAACAGGGTACTGCCCACTTACTTTGCTTCCATTTCAAGTTCCTCAAAGCAGTGAAAAAAGAGGGAAGTGAGAAGAGTAGCTCCGTGACCCCCCACAGCTCCACCCCTGGGCTTCCCTCACTTAAACGCACTCAGTGGTCGCATCAGCGGCAAACCAACGAACTCCTTGGTTTTCTGCTGTCACACAATAATTTTAAGTGTGCTTCATTCAAACGGCGGCTATGCTTCCCTGTCAAAAGATGCATTTCCTTTCCACCTCTCATTCTACAGCTGCTAGTTTTGAAAACACGTTACTCCTTTAAAATAGACATCAATTTCAGTATTTTCTTTAATGTGTACATATGCAACAAACAGTAAAAAGAAACACTTTAAATTACTGTTGTCATATCACTGACTTATTTGGTTTTAAATAAAAATAAGGCAAACCCACAGTGCTAGATTAACAGAAGGAAAATCTGTAAAAAGAAACTTAACAGTAGATTCGTGTTGCGTATTACCCTGATTGGAGGACAAATCTTATTTTCTACTATAAGTACATATCTGCTTTCATAAATAGCTTTATTCTTCTATTAGAATTCATGATGAAATTAAATTGAGTCCAACGACCCTAATTATTAAGAGTCTAGAATCTAGAACTAAAATTGCTGTTTTGGATCAGAATATTAATCAGTTTAGATTAAGACGCTGACTCTTTCTATTATAAAGCGAAATTAAAAATCATTTTCCAAAGGCATCTCAGTATCTTTTCATTTTTTTCTCTATTTTAATAAATTTCTTATAAAGCACCGGCACTGTGTTTAGCAAAGAGTAACTGCAACAATAAACAATAGCTGACAACTATTGCTACCCAAGCCTTTGCAGATATTTCTTGGAAAGAAAAGAACTGCTGAAAGTGAAGGAAATAGACAGTTTTTGCCTGGGAGGAAGTATTCTGGAAGAGTTCACCAATTGTTGGTAAGGAATGTACCCAGTCAAAGCTGAGGCTTTGGAGAAAACAGACACACTGGGTAAAAATAAAACATATTATTAAAATGAATTTCACCTGCTTATTTTTACTTTTATTAAATGTAGCAACTAGAGAACTTAAAATTACATGTGAGGCCTTATACTTCTACTGGGCAGTACTGGTCTAGACAATTATTTGGCAACAGAACTGCATAAACCTAACAAAATAGAGACAAACTTCCAAATGTCTCTAGGATTTTTCTGGATAAAATATGAATAAATAATACCTTTGCAAAAAAATAAAGAATAATGACATGCAAAATCTTAAATTTGGGATCCAGATGTCCCCTTAGCAAAACCAAAATAGAACAAAAAACTTAACTGTGGGAACTAGAAAGGAGACGCAACATTTAAAACATATTCCAGAAGCATGCTACATTTTTGGAAGCAAAGATCAGCAATTTTTTTCTGAAAAGGGCCAGGGAATAAAAAAAGTTTGCCTTTGTGGGCCAGATGGACTCTGTCAAAACTACTCAACTACTGGCACAAAAGCCAGTCACACAGTATGCGAACAGGTGGGCAGGACTGTGTTCTGATAAAACTTTATTTATACAAACAAGCCAGTTGAATTTGGCCCTCAGACTACAGTTTGCCAACTCCTGTTATAGAGCAAAATATCATGGATTCAACTTTTATATGTGTGAAATGAATTTTAAATTAACCAGGTGTGTTTTAAACAAATATAGTAAAAAACAAGAAAGGCCCAAGTCAGCCAGAGAAGACCAATGTTGCCTCATTTGCAAAAAGATGGAATTCACTACAATGAGACAGAAGTGAGGAGAAAAATAAGAAGACCGTTTTTTTCTGTTTCTGGAAACAATTCATGTAACATCATGGAAAAAGAAAAAAAAAACCACTTACATTTAACTCTATTATCCACAGTAATGTTACAAACAAGAGGTCAAAGGTGACAAACAAACAGAAAGTCCTCCTGACATCAGATATGCCTTTCTTCTCCCTTCCTTCGTAGGACTCGATCCTGGCCATGAGCTGCGTGGGGTTGATGGAATGGACGTCGCGCAAGGAGGCATGAGAGCTCTGACTCCCAGTGAGAGCGTTCTCCACGTCTTCTGGCAGGGGGTTCATCCTGCAGGAGGGTTAAAGGAGCCTCTTTCCAACTTCACCATCCCTAGAGGGAAGAGATCTTTGGGGAATAAAAGAGAGACACCACGTTAAATCAGAGCCCACCGCTACCACAGTGCTACCCCCACCACTGTGCACGGTTCCCTGATTTGAGCATCCAGGCGTCTTAACCGAGGATGTTATGTCTTGAGGAAGACATAAAGAGAAAGCGAAATGAGGAGCAATTATTCATGCTATCAATCAATACTACCAAAAAAAAAAAAAACTGTTACAGAAAAGACGGTTAATAAAGACAGCATGCAAATTTACAGTAGGTAGTAAGCAGTAGAGGCTGGCTGTGAACCACAACACAAAGGTGCCGGGTAACTTTGGGGCAAGCCTCTGGGTGAACGAGCCAAGCCAGCTCCCTTCCTGTGCCAGACAGAAAACCTCTACAGTTCTGTAAGTGTCCTTACCCATGGACTGGGAAAACATTTACTGAATAGCTGCTCAGAGGGCATGCAACCAGAACCTGCAAACTGGCTATAAAAAAAAAACCTGTTTCCTCAAGAGGAACTGCTTTCCACCACAGGTATCTAATAAACCGAATTTAGCATTTCCATTACCTCTAAATGAATTAGCATGTTTCTGGGCCTCTTCTTGGAAAAGAAGTATGCATGCACCAAAAGGTTACCATCATGCAAACAAACATACCCCACTGGTAGTGGCAACAGTCACAGTCCCATGTGGAGATGCAGGACCCCCTCCCCACAAGGTCGCATGTGCTTCTATAATAAAGGTAAAAGACTGGCCATCTCACCGATCTCATCTCCTCACGGATGAGGCAAAGTCATCAAATAGAGGGTATGGTGGATGGTACTTTTGTTTGCCAAATATTCCAGTTTCCCTTCCTATGCTACCTCTCCCTGGGGGAGGAGTATATCCCCTGGCTCTACTGAACTCACATGCCTTTCTGTGGCCAATGTGATGTGTGCCACTGGGTGTCCAGATCTCAAGAACCAGTGCATGGCTCACCACGGACTCTGCACAAGAACTGGATGTTTAATACTTTCAAATTCTATCTGGGAAAATATCCAAGCTCTTCCTCAGAAATGAACAGTGTGGTCTCCTCAATTCACCAGAGATTTTGGAGAGCCTGCTCTGTGCTAGTCTCTGTGCCACAATGACTGGCAATGTCCACAAAAAGAACATTTTCAAGGTGGGTAAAATACAATTTCAAAACACTGCTGGAATTTCCCAAAAGTAACAGGGTCCCATCGGGTCCTATTCACAGTCCAGAACTCCATGTCTTTACACCTGACCTTTGTTTCTCTCCCTCTCCAAAACTGGGAACAGAAGTCCTTTCCCCATTTTCATACAATGTGGTGATTTCATAACATAACATTTTGGAAAGCAATCTGGTGATATGAAGTAGCATACTGTAAAATATTCATATTCCTTGATCCAGTAACCCTACTTCTGGAAATCTAATGGAAATTAACTGTAGACCTTCAAGGCAAAAATTGATCTACGTCATTAGAAACTGGGTCAGTGATTGCCTTTGAGAAGGAGGAAGAAGTGACTAGAAGGCACAAGCTTGGTCAAGTCGTATTTCTTGGCCTGAGTAGCACTAACATGGCTGTACTCACTTTTTGATAATTTATTGACATATAAACAAGTTAAATCCACTAAACTGTACAGAAAATTCAACAAATTCACAATTCAAGCTGAGGACTGCTTTTAGGAAGAACATCAGTCTCACTCATTCCCCCTTTCCTGAGCCCACCCCTCATGAATGGAAAAGGACAACAAAGCCAAACACCGAGCCTAGACATCCGAGGCTGTTTCAAACTAAAAACTGGCATCATCCAATGCTACACCCCTGACTTGGGAAATGAGAATCATTACATTATTTTTCAGACATGTGCACTAATTCACAATCAGCTAGAATGTACAGATACTTGCAATAGTTTCAATAATAAAGTTACTCAGTACCCAGAGCAGCTTGAGGCTAACCAGACTGACCTCTGTCTGGGACAGAGGAAAATCTTAAAAGGAAGAGAGAGCTTCCTTTTAATGTGTAAAGACAAAGATACTTCTACAGCCTCTTTCTATTCTAGAATTACAGGACTTCGCCCTAACCATACCCTCAGAAAGATTCAGTTCAACTGTCAGTTCCTTCCAGAAGACTTCCCTGAAATGCTTCCCACGTGCCAATCCCCAGGCAGGGCCCAGTGCGTCTCCTCCAAGTTCTTCTCAGACTAAAGATACGCCATCGATGGTAATGCTTATCACACTGTGCCTTAATTATCCACTTAGTTGCATGCCTCTCCTGCTAGCTGGAGGCCTCCTTGAAGGCCCTGAACTTGATTTACACATCCCTGTGTCCCCAGGAACTAACTACCTCAAACACCGCAGGGTACCCAGCACGCACTGGGAACAAAACAGATACGGACAGAATAAATTCTGTCTAGCTTCAAGCACAGAGGCTAGCACAGAGCAGGCTCTCCAAAATCTCTGGTGAATTGAGGAGATCACACTGTTCATTTCTGTGGAAGAGCTTGGACATTTTCCCAGATAGAACTTGAAAGTATTAAACATCCAGTTCTTGTACAGAGTCCTCTCCGGGGCTGGCTTGAGGAAAACTACGTCTCTCTGAAGAGGTTGTTAAGCCCTGATTAGCCGTATAATCTATAATACAGGGCTTATAACTATGGAAGAAGCATGGGGGGGTGTGGGAGAGGTGGTGAGGAGTGGGGGGTGGGGGAGAATTAATAAAATAAAGGAAAACATCCCCTTTTTTTTTTTCTGGAACTTGTGTAAGGAGATGAGAACCCCTTTTGGTTGTTTTGGTTTTTGAAAAAGAGAGTCGTATCGTAATTGCTTTATCTAGATGGGTACCTGTCCTCTGTATTAGCCAGCAATGTCTACAACTTTGCTGTGATGACAAAACCCCCAAAACTCAATGGCTTTAAACAATCTACATTTATTCTCAAGCTCACAGGTCTGCAGGTGGCCTGAAGTAGTCTGGGCCCAACTGGCAACCCTGCTTCAGGCCCCTCCGGGGAGCAGAGCTCAGCCTCAAACCATGTGTTGGGTCCGGGTCTGTCTTTGTCCTGGGACCAGGGCTACCTGGGCCATGTTCTCTTCATGGCAAATGGAAAGAGCACACGGGACAAGCTAGACCCCATGAACGTATCTGAAATCTCTGCACACATCACGTCTGCTCGTGCTCTGTGGCCAAAGTTTATCTCAAGGCCAAGCCCAAAGGGCATGGAGCTGGGATGCACATTCCACCCAAAGAGGAGGAGGAGGTCAGTGAATACTTGCTGACAAATATTCCCATCTACCACAGCCAGCACCGTTCTGTGTTCTAAACCAGAGGGCAACAAACTGTACCTAGTAGGTGGAATATGGCCCACTGCCTGTTTCCGAATACGGATGGAGTTTTATTGGACTTCTGTTGGTATCCACTGCTATGGACACTTTCCCACCAAGAGAAGAGAGGTGAACAGTCACAACAGAAACCATATGGTTCCCAAAGCCTAAAATATTTCCTATCCGCATTTTTCTAGGAAGGGGGACTGCTGCTTCCATTAGCTTCTCAAAGAGAAGTTGGGTGAGATTGAGTTACTGTGTTGTAATTAGTGAAAAAGATTAGGCTAACTGATGAATAGTAATTTTGCCAATACATGCTCTGATTCTACAATTAGAGCAACTTCTAATTCATTCTTATCTTCCCACAGGTCGCTCTCCAGACACAGCACAGCTCAGGCACAGGTGGTCTTGTCCTGAGGCCACCGCAGCGGTCCTTCAGCCCAAACGCTTCTCTTTGCTATTCTCTTGCCTTAATGCCGCACCACTAGAACTGGAGAAAAATTCTACCTTGTCTCTCCTGGTAGCTTCCTAAATGATGATAATATCCTGTCCAGGTGGAAAAAAACAAAAACCACAGCCTGAGATCCTTTTGATTCCAGAGAGACTAGCTTACATCTCTGGGATGCTGCTACTGCACTGGTCCCCATGCTGGTTGCAAAGCTGAGCCAAAACTTCAGTTCCATCTGCTTTAGCATGGAATTGCTACCACCCAGATGGGAAACAGGACGCTTGGTACAGGAGCTCTGATGCTAGCATTTTGCCCAAGTCCCAAGGTCTCTCTTAGGACAAGTCTAGAGGGCTTCTGAGCACCTGCTGGTGGAGGCCAAACCAAGTCTCTCGATCCAAGCACCCAGCCTCCTTCTCCGTATTACTTCTGGAGAAGCCACAGCCAGGACACTGCATTTTCCCCTCCGAGACAGAGAGAGAGAATGAATAGCAGACGTTAAAAATATTTAATTCAGCAAGACCTTAGTCATCATCTTATCCAAAGGCCTGGGGAGCAAGATGTGGCTTACAGACATGTTTTGCTCGGTCTTGTACGGTGTTTCTAAAGATTCTGAACTAGTTGCTAACATTTTAAATAATGAACTTTCATATAAAATTCCAGATGTCCAGCTTCTCTGGAAAAGTTAACACATAGGATGGCCAGGCCTGCATTCCCTTACCAGGAGAATAAAGCCAGCAAGCTGCTGACCTCCTCAGATGGAGCACAGACTCTGCACTTGGCCTCACGCTTGACCCAGCCTGGAAGCATCTCAGTCTGCCACTTGGATCTAGTCCAATGCCCTTGTTTTACAGGCAAAGAGAGTACAAACCTGAAGCTTGTGTCTCATCACGTTGTTTTAAAGCCTTCTTCATCTTTGTTATCAAAATTATTCTTGCCTATAAATGTTTGCTTACAGATGAAAAAGCAAAAAAAGCAGCAGCTGAGGCTATGGGGATGATAAGGATGCCCCCATATTAAAGAGATTTCAAGATATAGCTTAAGGTTGAAAGTTGGGTTTTCCACTTCTTCCCTCTCCATCACCCTGCCTCACTCACCCCTGATTCCCGGAAGGAAACAGGAGGGACGCCAGAAGGTGTTCAGATGGCCCCTAGGATGCAGTCACTGAATCTGAGAGTCCCTGAGGACCTGGGCTGCCTCAGCTGTGCTCGCTCCATCCTGGGACAGGGTTTCTCTTGGGGCAGGAAGCACCTCGAGCTGGTTACTCTCTCGCAGGGCCACCACGTGTTATGAGACCTGGTCTATAATGGTTTTGAAAAGTCCTGTTCAGAGCCCACAGGTTCCAAAATGAAACAGCTAGAAGTGGAGAATATTTTGTCAGGATGAGAGACATAACAACTAAGAAACACAGGTGCTTTAAAAAGTAAACATGCACAGAGAAGAGAGAGCCTTAGGAAGGAAGCAAACCCAGAGTATCAGAAACACATAATAAGACAGCCTTCATAGTCTAAAGGTACCAGCGTGAGGTGAGGAAAGTTCTGTGTGCCTAAGAAGACCTGGAAATTCTACATGTCAGATTCAACTGATTATTCAGGTGTTCATAAAATAAAAACTTCTACTTAGTGTTTGCTTAAATGAGCTGCTTATTAAAACCTCCTAAAGTTGGTTTATAGTAAAGATGCTCTAAACAACAAAACAAAGTGTGAATCACTGTCTTGTACTTCTTGTTACTGATGCTACAGGTATGTTGATTTTACTCTGGAAAGAAAGACCTGGCAGAACTCCAATGAAAGCGGCTTTAGAAAGACTGGCAGCGGGCAGGGTTAGGGAGTTGATGCATTTGTGTAACATGCTAGCTTCCTGGGCTGGAGAACTAGCACGATGAAGCACTACAGGAAGTTTAATAAAATCAAGATCAAACAAACTGGTCTTTGGCAAGTGTCCATCACCATTATGTTCACATTTCAAAACAGGTCTTTATTTTGTGTTGTGCGTATCCTGTACAGCAAGGTTGGTCCTTCGTAACAGCGGATGAAATGATTCCCCTTTTTAAAAGTGCCCTCTCTCCCTCCCCACCCCGCGCCCCTGTCCTTGGCATGTTTTGTACCAGCGATCATTCTGAACTGTACATAATTTATGTTGCAAGAGGCAAAGGGCAAGTTTTGGATTTTGCTTCTTCAAAGTTTGTTTTTAAACGACAAATAAAAAAAGAACATTAAAAAAACTGTCTTGGCTGTCTTTATGCCTTATATACTCCAAGTTAAATACCATGTCTAGAAAAGCATTTCTAAAATCTGGACTACTGGATTAAATTTCAAAACTCCCACACATCACATCCAAATTAGTAGTTGTAGTAATAGGAAATTACTGAACAGAGAGGTGTAGAAAATAAAGTTATTTCAAAGTAATAAACGAAAAATTCTAAAAGCATCTAAATAAAATCACCAACCAATTGTTTGGTATTACTTTAAAGAAAAAGAATCTTTCCTGAATCAAGAAGTCAGATTTTGCCAGCAGACTGTTATTAATTTTCCAACTGAAAATGAGTAAAAATGTTTAGAAAAAGAAAAACAAAAAAAAGATCTATGTGCATGTCTGAAATTCTGCTAGGCTTTTTATAGATTTGCCTATATCATCAGGGCTTCATCAGGGGGAGAAAAGGAAAGAATTTTGAAATGATTAAAAGGATGCTGCCCTCTGAAAGTTAAACTACAAAATCAACACATGATGAATCAGAGTTGATGTGCCCTGTCCTTAAAGAAGCAAAAACAGTTTGTAGGTCAAGAAATAAGAACAAGTAGACAGGACGTATATTCAGGTCTAAAGAGGTGAAGATGGAATGTGCCCATCAGAAAGGGGGTGAGCTAGTCTGGAAAACACAGGAAAAGGAATGTCACAGGTAAATGGCGGCTGTGCCCAGCCTGGCCCTCTTCAAGTGGGGCTGCCTCGTCTGTTAGATTTTAAGTATCTCCAACCCACTGGCCAGATTATTCCTACGATTATTATTCCTATGATTAGTATGATGGCATTAGGGTGACTTTTGTCCCTGAACAATTTAGTAAGTCCCCACCCACCTCCCACAAACTTTCACAATTCTGTGCTTCTTGTTAAAATGTCATAGGGAAACAACAGACTGGCTAGGCTGAAATGAGCATTCAGTCCACATGGCAGTTACGCTGTTCACGGCAGATTCTTAGATGTGAGTTCACCCATGTGAGGAAGAGCCATTCTCCACTGGGCTCCGGACACTGAAACTGACCAACCAGGTTTGTTTCTCAGTCCGTAAGAAAGAGGGCTGGACTCAAACCTAATGAAGTCACCAGTGTGATGCCACTGAGAAGCTTTTTGGAAGGCTGATGTCCAGACATCACCCGATGACACTTTAACAGTATTATCCTACAAAACTGCCCTTTAGGAACTTCTAAAGGTATCACCCAGAGGCCATGTTAGTATGGTTAGCCATAATAAAATATTAGCATATCCTCTATTAAAGTATGCAAGTGCTAACATTTCAAAAGAGACTTATATAAAAGTGGTATTCTTCCAATATCTCTTTATAAACTGGCAAGTTATTATCAATAATTTTCCTTAAGTAGAATGACTAAGTGCATCACAGTTTTCAAGCTCAGAACAAAGCTATGATAATTGAACTTGACTATGCAATGGTGATACAACATCTGCTTAAGTCTTTGGGTATGATTTTGAATTCACACTCAATAAAAAGCAGGGGAGGGTACGTAGTTCAGCAAAGGTTTTTAATACGTACACAAAAACTTCAGAAACTCATTAAATAAATCTAGCATACTTCTAACATTATCTGACCAAGGACACACAACACAAGAACAAAAGAACAAAAAGTATAAACATACCCCATGTACTAACATGCTATTATAATATGGATGGTGTGTGCCTTATACTAACATAACAACAAAATCAACAGCTTCCTCACACTGAGACTGAGTCTGACACAATGCTGGGTACTTAACACACACTATGTCAGTTAAGCCTCACAACAGCTCCCACAAGTAGGACCCACATATTAGAATGTATTCCTGGAACATCACAAACATAAGTCAAAACCCACATTTAAAAAAAACCTAATAGGAAGGCAAATATTTCTGTTTACCCATTAAAATATTTCACTAAATTTCAAATGCAAGCATGAACACAACTTAAAATTCATTTGGACCAAAGTGTTTTGAAATTATGTATGTTTTGACTGGTTTCGAGTTTGAGGGCCTGGCATAACTTCAAACTTTATGGGACTCTTCATTTCCACCTAGACCTTCACTGTTTTCCACTTTTCTTCAAATGTAGCTCTCTCAAGTCTCTTATTGTCCAGACTTGAAAGAAACATAGGGATATATATAAGTGATAATAAGAAAAAAACAGAATAAGCTGAAGGAAAATGGGCAATTGATGATCAGAGTTGGAGATGAGGAACGATTGGCAAACAAACAGGAGAGGAGTGTGTGCCCAATCTTTGGGGGACAAACATGTAGACAGGGGCCACAATGTTGATTTATCAGTAGAAGCCAGAAATCTGAACTGTCATAGGAAATTTCCCAAATACTAAGCATTAGTTCAATATTTAAAAATAAGAAAGGCACTGATGGTCAAGGAAAACTCATTACCAATAAGCCACCACGTGGCCTGTACTTTCCTAAGCTTTCCTGTAAGAAAAAACCCATATAAACCAAAAAATATCTACAGATGATGGAGATACCATCAAAATTCAGTTGCAAAAGAATAAAACTATTAACCAGTCATTCAAGTATACGGAGAAAGAAATTTATGCATCAAAACATACTGAAGATTTTATTAAAAAACTAATAAAAGATCATTTGCACGGTTGATAAAGTAGAAGAAATTATAGGTGCATAACACATGATTTGAGGATGAGGAAGTTCTTTCTAAGAAAATTTAGAATGGGAAACAAAACTAAATATATAAAAATCAAGTTTCTCAAACTTAAGAACATTAGAAGCAAAACTTTAAAAAGTGTTGAAGGATAGGTAATGAAAACCTTAAAACTCAATTAGATAATGGGCAAAGAAAGTGAAGGCACATAAGGAAAAGAAATGTATTAATAAACTAATTTAATTCTCATCCAACACCTGCAAACTTTTTAGAGGAGCAAATGAGGTTTATGAGACCATTTATTAAATAGTTTTGGGGACCTTCAGGTAGAGCTCAGACCCCTTAATCTTACCTAACCTAACACCTGGCCTACTTCTGCCTACTTCTCCAGAACCACTTCAGCGCCACAAAAATCCCAAGGAGTTCCCTAAAGGAATCACATTCTCAGCTACCTGTCTGCCCGTATTTTCCTCCTGATGTGAAGCGCTACTCTCCTTTAACCCTGTTGCTCTTCCTCATCCCAGTGAGCCTCAGCTCAAGGGTCGCTTTCTCAGGGCAGCTTTAGCCTCCTCCCCCTCTTCCACACCTCTCTGCCCCATCAGAGAACAGTGGACAAAGACGTCTCTACTGACATCTATCATGCTGCCTCAAGATCAGTTTTGCTCTACTTAAAAAAAAAAAAAAAAAAAAAAAGCTCATTTAGGAGTTGTGATTCACCCATTTACCAGCCCTTCATTTTGTGCAGTTGGGAGTAGAAAGTAACCAAGAGACGGTAGGAATGCATCTAAAATCGCATCAAAAACATGAAACACTAAGCAAATAAAATATATGCAAGGTCCCACCACCGAAAACGGTAAGACATTGCTGAGAGAAATCAAAGAAGATAAAAATAAATAGAGAGATTACAATGTTTATGGACTGGAAAAAATCCACATTGTTAAGAGTTCAAGTCTCCCCAAACTGATCTATAGATTCAACTCAATCCCAATCATAACCTCATCAAGCTTGTATATGGAAATGCCAAAGGAATAAGGATATCTCAAGTAATCTTGAAAATGAACATAAACTGGAAGACCCACTACTTAAAGACAGTGTGCACCAGCATAAGGATCAACAAACAGAGATCAATGGAACATAAGGAGAGCCTAGAAACAGATCTGCCCTTATATGATCATTTGACTTTGGACAAAGATGTCCAAACAATCCAAACGGAAAATAAAGAATGACGCTGGGACAACTAGATATCACAAGAGAAAAGAAAAACAAAAATCAACCTCAAACCCTAATTCACACCATGCAAACAATTATTCAAAATGGATCACAGACCTAAACATAAGAACTAAAAGTATAAAGCTGTTATAAGAATGTGCAGCAGAATATTTTAAAAACCTTTTTGTAGGCAAAGAGTTCTTAAAAGAAGGCACAAAAAGCCATAATCATTAAAAAAAAATTGTGTAGGCTGTCATGAGGGGTTCTCATCGGTCAGTTTGGAACAACTTGAACATAAAAATAAATAATGACTGTAATATTGGAATTTATGTTGGAAAAATTATTAAGTTCCATGAGCCCATGGTAATACTGTAAAAAAAAGGGAGATAAGGTAGGAGTTTTCCTTTATAGAAAAAAAAAGTTAGATAAAAAATGTAGAAGGAATAATGAAGTTAGAAAAATCAACAGTTTGTAACCCCCAGTTGGAGTAATTGATTCTGGCAAATTGATGGATGCTAAAAATTATTAAAGGGGATGTTCACAGTCTCAACGTGTTACCCTTCAGATTATTTAATAATTTCACTGGCAGTAACAGAGAGATCTGGCAGTCACCACCCATACCAAGTAATCAAATAGTATTACCAATAGGAGAACAAGTTGATACTATGATACAGTCAGGAGTACGTGTTACGACATACCAGTGCCAAAAATGTTTAACCTGAATTCAGTCTTAAGGAAACAGTCAAACGCAGTTGTGGAACATTCTACAAGACAGCTATCCTGGAATCTTGAGAGAAGTCAATGTGGTGAAAAACAAAACAAGAACAAAAGGTAGGAAAGTGATGTGAAGACTTAAAAAAGCATAAAGAGCCACAGGCATCACATGCAATGCACAAGCTTAGACTGAGTCCTGAATTCAAACAAAAACAAAAACAAAACCCCAAAGATACAGCCACAAAAGACAACTGGAAAATTGATTACAGTTTAGTATTCTGGTCATGTTGGAGAATGTCTTTATTCTTAGGAGATGCATGATGAGGTACTGAACGGTCAGTCAGGAGGTACACAACTTAAACCCCGATTAGTTCAGAAAAAAAAAAAAGAACATAAGGATGTTTGGGGATAGAGTTGCTCTGTTTACCTATCAACCATCCGCCCATCCAGTACATGTAAACATATATACACAATACAGAGAAATATATTTAAACAAAATATGTATATAGTATACATAAGCATACATAGTGTGTGTATGCATGTATATAGGTATATAATATAAATATGTATCAAAGAGAATAAAGGACAGTTTTCATCGCAAAAAATCATTAAATTAACTTTACTGTAAGTATGAGCTGCCTTTAAGAGCAGTATAAGGAACTGGAATTATCCTAGAAAACCTCTCAGATCATAATATAAAATAGAATGTAGATGGATTTTGCACACATACTTTTATATAATAATTCTCATTGAGACACAATGATAGAGCAAGTGAAAACCTTTATAAGATTTCTGGCCATCCAATTCATTCTGCTCCTAATAAAACTATCAAATTACCTAAATGCAAGTGGAGATTGAAGACTTCTAAAGTGCTCGTGACTGCAGATAGGAGTCATTCTGTCTGAATTTTGAGCCAGTATCAAATACCTAATAATTATTTTGATGTTGTTGACATCACAAGGCTTGAATGAAGTGACAGAGGGCAGTCCAGCAAGAATTACAACCAACAATTTTGCCAAGGATATACCACATCTACCACATTTACTTCACAAGTAGGTTCTCCTCTGAGCACTGGGGCTGTGGCAATGAATAAAACCAAACAAAATTTCCTCCCCTCATGGAGCTTACCTTCTACAGTCCGGGGATAGAGGACAAACGAAGCAGCACTATAATTTTAAACTGCTTGGTCAGGATGACCTCATTGAGGCCAAGTAAAGGTGGAGTAAAGAAGAAAGGTGGAGATAAGGAAGAAATGCCATGTCAGCATCAGAAGGAAGAACCCTGCAGGCAGAGGTAAGAGTAAGGGCGAGGCTCTGAGGAGGGTGGGGTTGTCCAGGTAGGAGGTCAGCCCGGTCATCAGCTTTCAGCTTTGCATCAGCCAAGGGACAGAGGGCAGAGAGGCAGGAGATGCTAACGGAGAAGTCAACAACTTGTCAGGGTCTGGTGGGACCTTCCGGGCCGCTGGAAAGACTGAATGAGATGGGAAGACATCGGAAGCTTTTTGTTGTTGTTGTTTTAATATTTTGTTTTGTTTTGTTTTGTTTTGTTTTTTGGCGGGGGGAGGTAATTAGGTTTTTAAAAAATTTTTTTATCTATTTATTTTTTAATTTAGAGGAGGTACCAGGGATTACACCCAGGGACCTCGTGCTTGCTAAGCAGGCGCTCTACTGCTTGAGCTATACCCTCCTTGCCGGAAGCTTTTCAGTTGGTGACAAGCATGATGCAGCTTAAGCTTTATGGGGTCCTCTGGCTGAGAGAAGCTGGAGTGAGAAGACCACGTGGGGGACTACGGCAATCAGTCAAGACAGAGAGGATATACTGACCTAGCAGACTAGGGTGGTAGCGGAGATGGTGAGAACTGGTTGATTCTAAATACAGAGCCAAAAGCATCAGGAGATGGGTTGGGCAGGGACACAGGACACAGGGAGGGCTAGCTGCCTGAGGAAATGGAAGGATGGAGCTGCTGCTTACTGACACGGGGAAGCAAGAGGAGGGACGACGCTGAGGGGGAACACCGGTTCAGTATGACACATCAAGTAGGAGAGGCTTTTCAACATCCAAGTAGAGATAAAGTAAGTGGCTGGATAGGAGTCAGGAGTTCAGGGGAGAGGTCTGAGCTAGAAAAAGAAATGTGGGAGTTAACAGCATATAGATGGAAGTTACAGCCATGCGATGGAAGAGAAGTTAGAATGATCTCCCTTCTCTCCATAAAAGATGAAAAAAAAAGTGCATTTATTCGTAGAACAGAAAATAATTATGAGGTGGGCCTTATTAACATTCACTAAGAGTTCCATTTTATTAATTAATATGCATTGAACACCTACAAAATGTAAAACTCCAAGCATTTAAAAGGATTCAAAAGGTAATGCAGGAATTCCCCTGCTCTCAGCAGAACTTCCAACCAGTCAAGGAGGCAGATGTACTAATAAGACAAGGGGGTGACTGAAGAGAAGGGAAGGAAATCAAGTGTGTACTCCTGACAATAACCATGCCACTGGGATGACGCTTGGTCCAGGGGAGGCTGGGCTAGCTGCATGGAGGAAGGACATCTGACAATGTATATTTGTTCTCCCACAGATCACAGGTTGGCAAAATGACAGCATGCCTCGAGTGGCCAAAGTCACGCTGGGCAGTACACATTGTTAGGTCACCACCCTGCAAGGGTCAACAACTTGGTAGCCAGTTATGTCATCAGCATTGGCTGAGTCAGATGGCTGGTATGCTGTAGCTACATCACATCACTTCTTCAAAGTCCGTCTCAACATGGCCTCTGACAAACAAGAATATTCTTTTATTTGTCTTTCATCTTTTTTGGAAGCTGCTATCAGGTGGCCCAGAATAACTGGAACAACAGAGTCGTTACAGCTACCTTCCTCCAGCTTCTACTGTCCCTCTCCAACCTGACTCTCCTCCTAGTAGCTTTCTCCCGGTGCTCAAATGGACTTTGCAGCTTCTTCCCCTTTCTGAGCTTCAGTTCTAACTCCTACACCCAAAGACTTCCTCCACACCCTACCTAGAAACTCCTTTGTCTTAATCATCCTAATCGTAGACGCTACACGTAACTCCATTTTCCTTCATGAGTCAAAGTCATTTCCACAAGTTTAAAAGACTACTGATTTTTTTGGTTGCTGACTGCCCATCATTTTCCAGAAGATTTTCTTGTTCCCATAGAACTAAATCTGCTTTGAACTTTCCTAAAAAAAATCACAAGAGATCAGTTACAAAATACCTAATGGTTATTATGGAGTTACCACTATTTCTCCCAATTTTGACCTCATTATTACTGTCAACTAGTCAACCATCAGCAGACAGTAATTTAGAGGAACCATGGTGCTCTTTGGTGCATACATTCTCATGAATATTTAAAGCTTCCTCTTAGAGATGTGTTGCCAGCTTTAGCAATGATGGAATCAACAGTCATATTACTATCTAAACAGATAAAATTCCCTCAAATAAGAAACTTGAAATACATTCCACTGCATATGAGGACATCTCTGCACTACGTAATGCTGCTTCTTCAGTACGTACTGCAAGCAATTTTCAAACAAATGCTTTCAATTCTCAGGATGGAACTGATGATCTTATTGATCTAGGTCTGGAAATCAATAACATCTCAAGGCAGTGAGCTCACTGCTCTCCTAGGAATCATAGGAAGGTGGCTACAAGTGTACACTTGTTTCAGTAACTATCCTTCTCCATTGCAAAGACTAGAATTAAGAATGTGTTCATCACACAACCTTCACAGGCCTCCCCAGACCTATCTTTCTCCATGCAGAGAAAACAGAAGTTAAATTTCCAAGTCGCTAGCTGATGAGGAGACAGCAAAGCCCAGGTGGATATTTGGAGGCAAAATAAGTTTCTTTTCATTCAACGCAAGAGTCTTTCTCTGAAAGGATAAGGGTTCCTGCAAGTGTCACCCTAGGTGACAGAGCCATCCTTTACTCACTGCCCCTGGAGTGGCTCTACAGCTGGAAGAGGTGGCACACTAATAGCAGCACTGGGGAAGACATAACATGAATGGTCCCTGGAGTTACCCAAGGCCAGCTTCCTATTTCACAAACTAGAGCAAGTGAATAAAAGGGAATGTCATTTACAAGTTTGCCCAGGAGTACCTTCCAACAGGCACAAGTTACAAGTAATCTCCCATACACTGACACACAAGGACGGACAGAGCCCAAGGGCCATGAAAAGTCAGCATGAGAGTAGGAGGTCGCTTTCAACACCCAGAGCAGCGGCACAATGGCTCACAAGCTCAATTAAAGAAGCAAGGGTCCTGAGCATAAGGAAAACACCGCAAAGGCCGGCAGAAGTCCACCTGCTGCTAAAACACAGGCAGAGAGTCTGGTCTTTACCTACAGAGTTAAACTGGACTCAGCTGCTGGCTGTCAAAAGTGAGGTATGAATGTCAAATGCTAGACAGGGTGTGGAGAAAAGGGAACCCTCCTACACTGTTGCTGGGAATGTAGTTTGGTGCAGCCATTATAAAAACAGTATGGAGATTCCCTAAACACTGAAAACAGAGCTATCATATGACCCAGCAATCCCACTCCTGGGCATATATCCAGAGGGAACCTTAATTCAAAAAGATACGTGCACTCTAATGTTCATAGCAGCACTATATGCAATAGCCAAAGTAAGGAAGCAACCTAAATGCCCATCGACAAATGACTGGATAAAGAAGATGTGGTATATATACATAATGGAATATTACTCAGCCATAAAAAATAATAAAATAACGCCATTTGCAGCAACATGGATGGACCTAGAGATGATCATAGTAAGTGAAGTAAGTCAGACAGAGAAAGACAAATGTTATATCATTTACAGGTGGAATCTTAAAAATACACAAATGAACTTATTTACAAAACAGACACAGACTCACAGACAAAGAAAACAAACTTATGGTTTCCAAAGGGGAAAGGAGGTAGGATAAATTAGGAGTTCAGGATTAGCGGATACAAATTCCTATATACAAAACAGACAAACAATGAGGTCCTAAGTATACAGCACAGGGAACTATATTTAATAGCTTGTAATAACCTATAATGAAAAAGAATCTGATAAAGAATCTATATATATGACTAAATAACTATGCTGTACACCAGAAACTAACACATTGTAAATCAACTATACTTTAATTAAAATAAAAAAGGGGAGGTATGGCTGTGGTTTGCTTCTCCAAGATACAATCATTGAATTCTACAATTTATGTTTTCTCAATGTCATATAAGATATGGATTTTAACACCTCATCAAGCAGAGGTCATGAAAGAAACAGTTATGAACAATGCTGCTGAAGGTAATTTCCAACTGAGTCTGCACCGAGCAGCAGAGCATTGCCATTTCAAAGTGTGATGGGTGGCCAGCTCTAATTCTTGCACTTTTTGGCTTAAAACAAAGCAAGACCACAACTTTTGTTTAGAAGCCCACCCATCCTCATTTCCAGAGCCTTCCAAGAAGGGAAACATTTGCCCTCCTCATTTCCCCTCATCAAATGAATATACAGTTCTCTATAATGTCACGATGCTGCCAAGTTTACACAAAAAAGACTGAAAACTGAGAGCCTGGGGCCAAACCCTGTCCATCTGTAGGTGACACTGTTTGGCTGAAGGATGTTCTGTAAACACTGAATTGAATGCCAATACTGAAATATAAGAATTTTTCACACAAGTAAAATCCAGATTTCTAGCTTCTCTTGAAAAACAGGCAATTCTGGCAATATTCACTCAGCCACCTCACTTATGGCCCTGCCTGGTCCCGCTGGCACCTGTTCTGTCTCTGGTTTACAGGGGTCTTTGGCTCCCTAACAGTTGGTGCCGGGTCTGAGCTGGCTGCACCGGGCCAGTGTTCACAAAGAGCACTGCCTGGTTTCACATCCAGTATGACTGCTTGCTGGTCATGTAACCTCAGACAAGTTACTTAACCTCTCCATGCCGCAGCTTCTCATTCTGTAAAATGAAGGCAATAATATGACCCACGTGTCGTGAGGAATAAATTCGTTTATATAAAGCAGTGGCTCTCAAGGTGTCCAGCCTGTGGAGGGGAAGGATCCCACCCACGACTCCCCTCAGGACATCTGTCAATGTCTGGAGACATTTTTGGTTCTCACAACGAGGGGAGGCGTCCCTGGCGTCTTTTAAACACCCAACAACGCACAGGACAGCCCCCACCAACCCTAAGTGTCAACAGTGCTGAGGATGAGAGATCCTGATGTAAACATTTAAAACAGCAGCTGACAGGGAAGAAGCCCCTCTAAGTGTCACTTATTATCAATAATAACAAAAGCAAGTCCTGGCTGGTGCTCCCACCTCAGCTGGAAAAACTGTGAATTTCTCCAGAGCTCCACGTGTTACCTTAGAAGAACTGGACATACCTTACAAATACGAAAGTGGACTTGAAACTTCCCTGGCTCTACATCATTAATTCAGCAAATGATTAATTAATTAAAGAAAGAATTATGAGAATCTATTTTCCTGAAGCAAAAAGCAAACAAGAACATGCTCTAGTGAGCAACAACACACAGTATCTGAAAAGTATCCCATCCCAGAAAAGGTGGGTCATGGAAACCTGTGCTCACTACAACTTAGAAGGCACTCAACCAAATTCCTCCAAACTCCAAGCTTAATACAGAGGATGCCCACCAGGCTCATGGTATTTTTTGGAAAACTGTGATGAGAGGGTAAGTAGAAGAGAGAAGTTTTAAACTAAAGAGCGTACCAAACCCGACACCAGCCAGTGCTTACCCAGGAAGAACCCATAGGTTTAAACAGCTCAGTCAGGGATCCTTGGTAAGAGGTCCTACTTTGACCTTGAGTCATAACAAGAGGTATCTTCCAGATCCAGGTCAATTCACTAGCAAAGCAAGTGAAACAATCCAGAAAGGCCTCAGCTGTGCTGATACTCTTTAAGAGGCCACCAGGAGATCTGATGTAGGACAGTGGGGGCACAAGCCCCCACTGCCGTGAACCAGGAGTGCTGACTGGGCTCCTTAGCCCAGCACTGCAGGGTCCCTGGCTAGTCCTCTGGGCCTCAGTTTTCTCACCTTCACTATTAAAAAGTGCAACTGCTAGTATTTTTTTCCCTGAAACCATAAATGCAGAGAACACTGATTTTTATTTGCGGCAGTGCACCTTCAATATTTACTACCCAAAGACTTGGGCGCCTCTCAAGAGACCCCTTGGTAATTGTAGAAGGCAGACCCTTAACTGAAACAGGAAAGAGGTTCTGTTGAATCCAAGCCAAGAAAAGCGTAACAATGCTTCTTGCAAAGATGAGGTAATAAACACTCCATAAATCCAAAGAGCTAAACTAAAGGGTTCGACAATCTACAGAAGACTTTGTATGTATAACACAAACTGTTAAAGTCTCTTTTACGCCCAAGTCAACATATATTTGAACACTCAGGTACAAAACAGTGCTTTACCAATGATATCAAGATTGATAAACTGCATCACAGAGAAAGACTACCGAGAGAGAAGCCTTCCATTAAAGAGACACAAAAAATAGCTCATTAAGAAAGCAGCACAGATGGATACAGAGGGACAGGTAGAATTTTGGCTGGATTTGTCCATCTAGAAGGCATTCCAGGTTGCAGGCAGAGCACAAGCAGTAACAGTTAAGGTGGAAAGGCCAGAAGTCCAGTTTCAGGCACTGGGTTCACAGCGGAAGGACAGAGCAACTATTTGAGACCAAATCATAACAGCCTGGGTCTTCAGAAAGTGGGTGTCAGTTGCATAAATAATCTTAAAGGATAGAGATACCCAGTCAAAATACCCAGTAGATGGTGTGAAGAGCAAAAGCAATCTTTTGCTTAGATTTAAATATCTTCCAACATTTAAGAAAGACGGTGCTACTAATTCCCTGAACATTATTCTAATTTGACTAATAGAAAAGACCACCTCCATTAAGTCATAGGAGAGTCCAAAAGCCACCAGAAAGTAAATTTAACTATTTGTTAATTTGCCATTATTCATCAACCATATCCCAATCATAATAACATAAGCAAACCTTAGAAATTAAGAATGGGTATTCTTAAATTGCATGAACGCAGTAAACCATTTTCAACCATATAATTTACCAACTGATTTTTACTCATTAAAATCAATACATTCCTAAGAGAAGTTGTATTCCTGAGATGACCCAATGGCTTCCTCAATTATAGGAAGAAACTCCATGTGCCAACAGAAACTATGTGCCAGCATCGTGTAAAGCTGGGTTTAGCTGGGAAAAAAATAAATTTTAAACTCCCTTACAAAGATTTATGAAACTAAAACTTAAACTTTAAACTCATTTTGAAACCACTTTTTACTAAGAAAATCAAGATACATTCAGAAAGTTTATACCTGCTCACCGCTGAAAGAGAAGTAAAATAAAGCAAGGGTTATTTTCGCCCAAGAAGTAGCACTGTTTTACCTTTTTAAAATTACCTTCTATGAGTTTCAAAACATCATGAATTTAGGGACTATAAATTACCTTGTATGAGTTTATGGTCAGTAACTTCAAGATGTTGAGATACTGTATTTTTATATACACAGAAGCCCCTTATGATGGAATTGTCATGTGGCAAGTATAGCAGTAAAAACACTAGGCTGATATTTAGTGGGGTGAGAATTTGGTGCCAGTTATGTCTTGAAAAGCAATGAATATCTACAGGCCTCCAGTCTCACCGTTAAACTAAGAGAATCGAATCTAAAATGCTATTTCATAAAATATTAATTTCACACAATAGAGATTTGTAGTTGTTGTCGTGTACCCAGGCAGTGAGGTGTTTAGGCTTTGGGGGCAGGCTAACTGGAGTGTTCAAAGCTGGGCTCCCTCAGGACCAGCTGGGTGGCCTTAAGTGGAAGTTTCCTCTTCCATCAGGAAGGGTTAACATCTACCTTTGCAACGGGTTAGAAGGAACAGAGTGTATACAACACACATGGTGCAGGCAGGCACTAAATAAAGGCAGACACGAAGTCTCTGGTCAGTAATAAAACTTCTAATGGAAAACAGGAATCCACTTGACATGCAGCTTCCAAAGACTCTGCTTGGAGAAGAGCAGGGGCTGATGGCCTGCACATAAATACTGGACAGGACTCAAGGTTGAGAGTAGGAAGGAAAAAAGCAGGGAGAGGAAGATGAGCTTAGATAAGCTCAAGAGTCCTGCACATAGTGAACAGGAAACAAACTGCATGGAACACAGTGCTGGAGGGAAGAAGATATGTTTCCATTGAGAAGGAGGATCACTGGTTAAAAAAAAAGATTTACTACAATGATTTCATAACTAATATAAAGCAGAGAGCTGATTAGCATCTATGAATGTCAAGAAAAAAAAAAGGAAGAGAGTTTTGACAATATATAAATCCTATTTCCTTTGCCTGTCTGTAATTCCTACATGGGTTCAGATGGTCCCACCTCCTGCCTGCTTCTCCAGGGTAATCTCCTCCCACTGTCCCCCCAACCTCACTCTCCCCTATGTTTACTCAGCTTCTGTTTTATCCACAGAACATGCCAAGCTCATTTCTCCTTTAGTTCCTTTGCGTCGTTACTTCTGCTTGGAAACTTCCAGCAGATCTTCCCACGGCTGACTCATTCTAAATATTCAGGTCTCATCCAAACTTCCTCAAGGAAATCTTCCTTGATCACCTATATCTATTTCCCCCAAATCCTAGTCACACTCCAGCCCTTTGCCCTCTAATATTTTTTCTAGCATTTATCATTATCTAAAACTGTCATTTTTATTTTACATATTTATAGTATCTCCACCAAAATGGAAGGTCTTTGAGGGAGGGAACCTTATCTGAATTTTCCAGTATTTGATCCCCAACACCCAAAACAAAGCATGGCACAGATGAGGCATTCATCAGATAAATCTGTCCAAAGAATAAATTCAAATGATAATAACCATCCTCTGTGAACATAAGCAAGGAAAAGTCCCCTGAACTGGCTTTAATTTCATTTCTTTAGTGCCATTTTATGCAATAATGAGGTCTTAAAAGGTCAATGCTTGAGACAGCAAGATTCAAAGAGAATGAATTCTTCATGACAATATAAAATATTATATAAGGATTCGTATCTTGTACAGCACATATTTTCACTTTATGAGCATGAAATTATGCCCCAACTTATTAAGCACGTAAATAAAGCAATGGTACCATAAGTTGTTTTGTTTTGTGAGGATGTATAGGTAGACAGTATGTAGATGGAAATTCTCTTTCACAACCCTTCTCAACAAAGAATTCTGAGAAACAAACTAAAGTAATTCCGGTGTATTTGAGAGATTCGACCTGTTACTTTATTACCTTGCTAAACTTATCCAAACTATTATTACTGAGTCAAGTGATGAATTCAGTGATTCCATCTGTGAAACAGAAGACAAATGACATGGTGAACAATTGGCATATTAAGAGAATGATAAGAAAAGTTCCACAATGTTAACTCATGTTTGACCTAACGGAGGAGGGAGATCTCTTTCTAATCCTAAATCAAAACTAACCAGGCTATTGAGATTTCAAATTATGGCCACATACCCATGAGCAGGCAAAAGCAGTGAACTGAAACCACAGCCAGAACGTTCGTGACTTGTGCTTTAATTTTTAAATTTTGTTTTGAACAGTTTTTCTCGATGAATAAAGAGGCCAGTAACCCACCTTGTCTGTATAATTCACGCATCACCCCGTCAGCATTCTTGGTCACTCTGGAGGGCCCACGGGGCCAGCACCGGGCTGGACCCCACCGAGGACACTTCGGGGTCCGCAGGGAGAAGGGATGGAGACCTCGCTACCTACATCCATCCCCTAACCCCCAGCTCAAGCCCTGGATGAAAGGGGCTCCGCAATCTGCAACTTCACTTTTGTATCCTTTATAAACACAGCCTACCTAGCCCCTCCTCCTCCCCTGAGGACTGCGAGGGCTTAACAAACAGAACCGGACGCTAGGCTCAGGCCTCCGTTCGCGGGTCCACAGTGAGCCCCGGGCAAGTCATCTGATCCCGGGTGACTCAGTTTTTCAATCTGTCAAATAGGGTGACGAGAAACCCAGCCTACCTCATCGGAGGGTTCCGGGCCGGCCGCCCCAGGCTGCCCCGGCGACAGCGGATCTGTGGCTGCGCCCACGGGAGTCCTAGCGGGCGAAGGGGCGGGGCTTGGCGGGACGGGACCGAAGATCCAGCCCTGCAGGCCACGCACAGCCCACCGCCCGGACAGACGCCCCCGGACCTCCTCGAGTACCCTGCCCGCGACGTCAGCACGCTGACGTCGACGCACAGGGGCCGCATCTCGCCGGAGAGACCGAAGACCGGGCCAGGGCACGCCCCCTTGGCCTAGCCAGCGATTGGTAGATGAGCCTGTCAATCATCTACTGCCCAGTAAGCATCGCGGGTAGGAGGGAGAGGGCGGGCCAGCCTGCGCTGAAGGGAGAGTGGGAATCTAGAACTTCGGCTTCGAGCGCGCAGAGCTGGTTGGATTTGCGTGAATCCGGTACCACACAGTTTTATTAGGCGTCGCTCCCCCTCCTCGTTGATTCTGCTTCCGCCTTCAGTCTCTTGGAGATTTAGGCTCCAGCTCTGGAAAATAATCATGGGACTGGATTTCAGGGTCCCTGGGCTCCTCGCACTGAGCTCTCCGGGAATGAAAAAGTAGGACAATTTCTCTGTTCAAGCGTCACCTCAGCTTCGAATTCTCCTCAAGCCCCTCAGACTTAGGATACCTGTTCTCTGTGCTCCTATCGCATAACTAGCACCTCTGTCTTAATAGTAGCCACGTTGCATATATATTTGTATATATTTTACCTCAAAATTGGGCATCTTTTAATTACCGTTTTAATTCAAATTATCTTTATATTTTCAATTAAACTTTTTTCCTAAAAGGTGCTACAGTTACATCGTTCACGTATTTGAAGGAATAGAGGGTTACACAGTAAGAATTCTTTCGCTTCCAGACCCTCGGTCACTCAGTTACCCTATTGGAGTCAGTGCCTGAGGCAAGCGTTACTGACTTTTTGGATATTCTTTCAAAGACATTATACAGGCTGTTTGTTATTTATTTTGAATTATACCTAACCATAAATTGAAACATCACAAATGAGGCTAGTCCATTTTAGTCAGTAATTACAAACTAGTGCCTGCAGGATGACTCCTGGTTCCTATGCATTTACACATGCGTAGGTGTCATTTTTTTTTTTTTTTGTCCAATCAGTATTGTATCCTTGAGATCTTTCCATATCTACATATAAATTTACCAAACTCTTCTGAAGTACTGCATGATAGTCCTCAGAACCAATAGTTTTAATTTATGATTCCCTTACCCTCAGACATATAGTTTCTGTTTTGTTATTAGCAGTATTGCTACCTTCAATATGTGTTTGTGCCTTTTCGCACCTATATCCAAGTGTCCTCTAGTGCAGATACTAACGTGACTGTGCAGGATAGGGAGTGCACATTTTAAACCTCAGTAGTAGAGTCTCCCCATTTGCTCTACTTAAGTAGCTGTTGCAGTCACATTCCTACCCTAATATATGAGCACCCCTTTCCTTGCACCCTCATCAAAATTGACGAAATACAATTTTTAAAGTTTTCTAAATGGATGTATGTGAAAAAATTTAAAGAGGTAATGTGTACAAAAGAAGTGCAATAATCATGAATGTTTATCTTGGTCTTGGTAAACAACTTGTGTTGCCACTTCCTAGATCAAGATTTTAAATATTTACCAGCAGTATAGAAGCTCTCCTCATGCTCGGTCTTAGTCATTGCAGCACACAAAAAAATTGCCACTATTCTGAACTTTGTCACCAAATTTAGTTTTACCTGTTTTTAAAAGCTTATATATGGCCACACATTGTATGTACTCTTGTGTGACTCTTAATTGATCCATAGTAAAGAATATAGTAGTAGTTTATTCCTTCTCATGTCTGTAAATAATCCCAAAATTTCTTTATCTATTCTTTTATATATATTTTTAATTGAAGTATTTATATATATATAAATTTTTTTTTATTGAAGTCAGTTTACAATGTTGTGTCAGTTTCTGGTGTACAGCACAATGCTTCAGTCACACTGAATACATATATTCGTTTTCATATTTTTTTCACCATAAGTTACTACAAGATATTGAATATAGTTCCCTGTGCTATACAGTGTGGACTTGTTGTTTATCTATTTTATATATATTAATATCTGCAAATCTTGAACTCCCAATTTATCCCTTCCCACCTCTGTCTCCCCCTGGTAACCATAAGTTTTTTTTTAGGTCTGTAACTCTGTTTCTGTTTTGTAAATAAATTCATTTGTCTTTTTTTTTGGATTCCACATAAAAGTCATATCATATGGTATTTTTACTTCTCTCTCTGGCTTACTTCACTTAGAATGACAACCTATTCTAATATTGCTTAACACTGAGTTGTTAAAAGTTTAGGGTGACTACAAATGATGCTGCTATGAATATTCTTATAGCTGTCTGTTGATGCACATAGTTACACATTTGATTTTGATATGTACCTACAAGCAGTTCTTCTGTGCCACAGGATATACATATATTCAGTATTAGTAGACACTACCAAACAGGTTTTTTTGGTTTTATCAATTTACAACCCGCTAGCAGTGAATGAAAATTCCAGTTGCTCCAAATCTTTGCCAGCACTTGATATTCCCAGATATTCTCAGTTCTGTGTTCCTCTTCTTGTTTGTTTTTTGTTTTTAACCTTATTTAGATAAGCTGAATATATAGAAATTTGCAAATATTTAATGTATTCATTCTAATGAGTTTGAACATATGCATAGATCTGTGATACCATCATCACAAACAAGGTAATAAACATATCCATCACCACCAAAAGATTTCTTGTATCCTCTTGCTTTTGTGTGTGTGTGTGTGTGGTAAGAACACATAGCAAGAATCAACCTTCTTAAGTTTTTAAGTGAGTAACAACCTATATTAGCTATGGGCCCTATGTTGTACAGCAAATCTCTAGAGCTTATTAATCTTGTATATAACTGTAACCTTATAACCATTGAAAAATTCCCTGTTTTCTCCTCCCCCATCCTCTGGCAACCACCATTCTATTCTCTGCATCTATAAGTTTGACTATACTAAATACTGCATTTAAGTGGAATCGTGCAATCTTTGTTATTCTGTGACTGACTTATTTCCAGGCAAGATGCTTTCCATGGAAGTGCTGCATCTCCACCTCCTCCCTCTGAACCTTGGGTGCACCACAAGCTACGCTGGACTTCGGTGTCTCCCCTTCGGATGGTTGATGCCATAAGAGGGCCACAAGCAGGTAATAGATGCTGCTACAACTGCAGGTCACCCTCTCCCCATCCCCAGGTACAGCCTGACTCAGTCCTCACCTCATGCTCCCCCAGGTCAGGCGCCCAAACTCAAAAACTTCTCTGCCCCGACCCTGATTTGGGCTCTGGAGCCGCCACAACTGCTGAGGCAGCCCATGAGAGGTGTTAGCCCTGAAACTGTATTCCAGAAACCTAGGAATTATCTATGAAAGACAGGTACTGTGAAGAAAAAATAATGATTGAACCAGGTGAAGCAAAGGAGATGTCTCTGGTTGAGCAATTGATCTATACTACATGCCTTTTAAACAATTAAAACTAGATATTGCAATCATTTCTCACCCAATTGAATTTGAAAAGCAAGAAATACAAGAAGTAGCACTTTAGCTTTTGCTTTAGTTGAACCACTTGTTACTTATATAAAAGGACATTTAAAATGAAAAATCAATTTTGATAAAAATTTAGAAGCATAGATAATAATTACTTCTAGGTCCATCCATGGTGTCCCAAATGAAAGGATTTCCTTCATTTTTTAAGGCCAAATGCCATTCTATTGTATGCATATACCACATTTTCTCTATCCTTTCATCTGTTGATGGAAATTTAGGTTGTTTCCAAATCTTGACTGTTGTGAGTCATATTGCAGTAAACGTGGCAGTGTGGATATCTCTTTGAGATCCTGATCTCAGTTCTTTTGGATATATACCCAGGGGTGGAATTTCTGGATCAGATGGTAGAAGAAATAGATAATATGAACAAACTAGTAACAAGTAAGGAAATTGAATTAGCAGTCAAAAAACCTCCCAACAAAGAAAACCTCAGGACCAGGCGGTTTCACTGGTGAATTCCACCAAACATTTAAAGAAGAATTACCACCAGTCCTTCTCAAACTTTTTCAAAACACTGAAGAGGAAGCAACATTTCCAAATTCATTTTACAAACAGAATTCAACAGTACATTAAGAGGATTATACACCATGATCACTTCAGTTCTAAAAATAGCAATCCAATGACCCATCCACCCTCGAAAGAAAAATACTCAAATGAGGTTTCTTCTCCTCCCCAAAACTCTATGGATTTGAGGTAATGGGAAGACCTATAGCTACTGTAAATATGAGAGAATTATCTTAATTCCATGAAACATATCTGCATAGATATGTAAATGTAAAAATAGAAATTTTACCACTAAGTGCCTAACTCATATGCCTCTCCTCCTCCTCCTTTCCATTTGGACTAGTTGCACCTTTTTCTGCCCCAGATCAGTTGCTTGGAAATACTTGTGGAATGAAATTGCAATATGTATATTTATTAAATATATATATATATATATATGCACACATTATACATATATGTTGTATTTGCATAAACATTTTATATATATACACATTTATGTATATATATACATATATATAAAATGTTTATGCAAATACAATGATCCCATCTAATCCATCCTCTGTACTGCCACTAGTTGGTCTGTATGAGTTATGATGAAAGCCTGAAGTCTTGCAATAGATTTTTGTGGAAATCATTAATGTACATTAGCCTGGGTTGGAAAGGAAGTGATGAATATATAGGCTATTAAGGAGGTACAACTGACAAGACTTGACAATTAACTTTATTTGGGAAAATAAAGGAGTAGGGAAAGGGTGATTAGTTGGAGAATTTTGTCATTAACTTAAACCAGGAACTCAGGAGGAAAACTGGATTGGACAAGGCTTCATTATAAACTCACTTTTAAACATTTTCTGTTTAAAATAAGTATGGTTCATTTGGAAATGCGTGTCCAGTAGGCATCTAAATTTTAAACCTGGGGAGTTTGGGAGGGAGTCATGCCCAGAGACTGAGAGGGAATGCACAGATGCAGAAGGGAAGAGAATCTAGGGAAGAATCCTGGAGAATATCATCATTTAAGTAGGTGGAAGCAGAAGAAACCAAAGGGAAACCTAGACACAGTGAACTCAGAGATCAAAGAAAACACAAGGAGAAGATTCATGAGTGGCTAGAGAAAATAGTGTTTTGAAAATGATGAAGTGATAAAGATTTAAGTCAGAGTGAGCAAGAATTAAGAGAACACAGAATAAAAATCCTCGTGGATTTATGAGGCAAATATGAGAATATTTACTTAAAGAGATAAGTTGTAATTTGGGTCTTTAAGGATAAAGCAGTAAGAAAATAAGTGGAGGATGGAAGATGAGCATTATAGGAAAAAAAAAAATGGTGGCAGTAATGTGTGAGTAACCTTGAGGGTAGCCATAATTGAATGGTACATAAAACTCTAGGTCCCTGAATTATCTAAATTGATAAATCACTTTAGATTCTGAGAGGGGCTATAGTTGGTCATATGATAAAAGGAGGGATTAACACATTTTATTCTAATGTTTTTCTTATATTCCCTTTATTACTACTTTATTTTTTGCTACTAAAATAGTCTTAGGAGTTTATCTAAAAGGGGCAATCCTTTTAGTAATTTAATAATTAGGCATATTGTTACCAAACCGAACTTGGGTCTGTTTGTCCAATGCATAGCAAAGCCAATTTACTGACACTGGGTTGTGGTGAAGAAAAGTACAGCACTTACTGCAGGTGCCAAGCACGGAGAATGGGAAGCTTGTGCTAAAATAACCTGAACTCCCCAGTGGCTTTCAGGGAAGGGTTTTTAAAGACAGTGTGAGTTACAGGGTCACAGGGTGTGTGATCAGCTCATGCACAATTCTCTGATTGATTGATCATGAGGTAACAGGGTCAAGTTTTGGGAATCTAAATCATCAACCTCTGGTTCCAACTGGTCTAGAGTCTACATGTTGGTGGTCAGCATGCAGTTAACTTCTCCCACTTGATGGGGGTTTTTGTATACATAAAACAATTCAAAGATATAACTCAGGATATTATCGTTAGCCCTTGAGGAGGAACTAAAGGTCCTTGACTTTGTTTAATGGGTAAACTATTATTATTTTGTCTTGCTTGACTGGTTTTGTTTGTTTTGCATTTTCTCACTTCTCTGATTAAATTTGCTCTTTGAAACTTGGATACTAAAGCTTTTCTACAGACACTGGGGACATGTAGGAGTCTGTCCCTGGGAAGTCCCAGCAGGGTCCTGCTTGGTTTCAGAATCACTAATGCACATTGTAATTTAGTTCCCGTTAAATAATACTAATGTATAAATTAAAAAGTGAAAACCTTTGGATAGGTGGTTTCAAATTAAAAAAAACAAACACACTAAACCTGGAGAAGAATGAAATAGTGGATACCTGTTGAGAAGGGGAGTATCCATACTGTCCAAAGAGACATGGGTTCCAAAGCAAGTTGGGACATTTGGGTCTGATCCAAGATAGACTTTAAATACTAATTTATTCTTGAACAGAATGTAAATTCCTATAGAATTTATTGAAAAGACAACTTCAACAGCAGCAATTTAACTATTAGAAGTTGAAAAGACAAAGTAAAACTTGACTTATGAAACCAGAGCTAATGTTAGAACTTGTAACTCAAACTTTGCCAACCCAAAACATCAGTGAATTTGGTCATTCTCATCCTGTTCTCTCCTAATTTGAGGGATTTGGTTGCATTTTGGTGAAACTGTTTAGCTCACTGTGGTTGCTCACGTAACACAGGACCACAACCCCAATGAGCATCCTCTTCGGCTCCCGAGTGAGTCAAGACAGCCAGGAAGGAGTCTTTCTTCTGCCACTGTGACTCATGGCGCATGAGACTGAGTTGGTGCCCCGGAGTAGGGAACCACTGCACCCTCCCTTACATGTGGACCTGATGTTAGCCAAGGCTGGTCAAACCACCAAGTCCACATGTCAAATTAGGCCTCCGTCTTGCAAAGCTGCTAAGAAGTCATATAGAGGTCAATGTCTATTCTTCCCAGCTGTTTATGAAGTTTTCACACAATGCTTATGTTGGCAAGAAGCAGCTGCTGTAAGATTCTAGTGGTAACGTCAGAGAAAGGGCCAAAATAATGGCAGAATATCCAGGAAAACAATGTTTGCCATTATCATTAATTATTTTCAAAGAAAGTTTTCCTCCTTGCTGTTTTGACTTTTTGGGGTTTTCTTAGTCTTTTTGGAAGCCTCTGTAACCTAATGTTCTTTCTATGTTAAAAAAAAAAAAAGGAATTCAAGTCAAATTATTGTTAGTAATTCTTAACTTTTGGAAGCACCATGTTGATGTAAAATTTCTCTGTAAAATTATGCTATCCATAAAAGTTCTTAAAAGAAAATACTACCAGCAGAAAGTCCTATAATGATCAGTATTTGTTTTTGGTGAACTCGTTCACTATTACTAGGAACTGATAGAGTGAGTAAGGTTTTTTTTTTTTTCTGTTTAAAAAATTAGTCTGTTTAAAAATTTACAGTAGTGATTTTGACCCTGCTGGAATTGGAGCTAAAGGGATGGGGAAGAAAGAGAGTTGGGATGGGAGGCAAGTAGGAAAGGTGTTTAATGTAATTTTGTAAGATGACTCCGTGATCTGTGGGCCTGGGTATTTTGAATTATTTTAATTGTGCTTAAAAAACCATGTAAGATAAAATTTACCATCTTAACCATTCTTAAGTGTACCATTCAGTGATGTTAATTATATTTACTATATTGAAATTGTTGTGCAACTTACCTCTAGTGCTATTTTATATCACAAAACTGAAGCTCTGTACCTATTGAACAACAGCTCCCCATCACCCCATCCCCTCAAACCCTGGCCATCATTACTCTACTTTGTTTGTATGTGTTTGGTTACTTTAGGTACCTCATGTAAGTGGAATCATATACTATTTGTCTTCTTGTAATTGACATTTCTTATTTCACTTAGCATAATATTCTATTCCATTATGTGTATATACCACATTGTCTTTCTCCATTCATTTTTCTGTGAACATTTAGTTTGCTTCCGCCTCTTGGCTGTTGTGCCTAATGCTACAATAAATATTGCTATGCAAGATGTCTTCCATCCTGCTTTTAATTCCTTTGGATAAATACCCAGAAGTGGGATTGCTGGGTCATATGGTAATTCTATTTTTAATTTTTTGAGAAACTTCTATTCTGTTTTCCATAGTGCTACACCATTTTACATTCCCACCAACAGTGCGCCGTTCCAGTTTCTCCATATCCTCACCAGCACTTGCTATTTTCTGAGTGTGTATCTGTGTGTGTGTAAGTGTATGTGATGTCTCATTGCATTTCCCTAATGATTAGTGATGGTGAACCATCTTTTCATATGCTTGTTGGCCTTTGTATATCTTCGTTGGAGAAATGTCCATTCAGGTCCTTTGCACATTATAAAATTGGGTTTTTTATTATTGTTGTTGAGTTGTAGGAGTTCTTTGGACATTAATTCTTTATCATATATATGATTTGCAAATATTTTCTCCCAGTCTGTAGGCTGCCCTTTCACTTTGTTGATTATTTCCTTTAATGCACAGAAATTTGTAAGTTTAGTGTAGTCTCATTTGTCTATTTTTCCTTTTGTTGCCTGTGTATTTGGTGTAATATCCAAGAAATTAATGCCAAATCTATTGTCATGAAGATATTCCTCTATGTTTTCTTTTACAGTTTTACAGATTTAGCTCTTAGGTGTAGGCCTTAACTCACTTTGAGTTAATTTTTGTATATGGTATAAGCTAACAATCCAACTTCATTCTTTTGCATGTGGATACCCAGTTTTGCCAGCACCATTTGTTGAAGATACTGTGCTTTCCCCATTGTGTAGTTTTGGTGCTCTTTTCCAAGATAATATAATCATACGAGTGAGCATTTATTTCTGACCTCTCTATTCTCTTCCATTGGTCTGTGTATCTGTCTTTATGCAGTATTACACTTTTATGATTACTGTATCTTTGTAATGTTTTGAAATCAAGCAGTATGAGGCCTCCAACTTTGTTCTTTTTCAAGATTTATTTGGAGTCCCTTGAGATTCTAGATTAATTTTAGGATGGTTTTTCAATTTCTGCAAAAATGTCATGGGGATTTTCATGGAGTGTATGAATCTTTAGATTGCTTTGGGTAGTATGGACATTTCAACAATCTGAAGTCTTCCAATTCATGAACATGGAATGTCTTTCCATTTGTTTGTATCTTCTTTAATTACTTTTAGCAATGTTTTGTTGTTTTCGGTGTACAAGTCGTTTTCTTCCTTGAGTGAATTTATTCCTAAGTATTTTGTTCTTTTTAATATTACTATAAATGGAATTGTCTCCTTAATTTCCTTTTCAGGTTGTTTACTGTTAGTGTATAGAAACACAACTGATTTCTACCTGTTGTTTTTGTGTCCTGCAACTTGCTGAATTTGTTTATTAATTCTAGCAGTTTGTGTGTGTGTGTGTGTGTGTGTGTGTGTGTGTAATCTTTAGTTGTCTACATGTAAGAATATGTCATCTGTGAACAGAAATAATCTTACTTTTTTTCCAAATTGTATATCTTTTTTTTCCTTAACTAATTGCTCTGGCTAGGGCTTCCAGTACTGTGTAGAATAGAAGTGATGAGAGTGAGCATCCTTGCTTTGTTCCTGATCTATGAGGAAAATATATCAGTTTTTCCATATTGAGTATGTTAGCTGCAGGCTTTTTATATATGGCCTTAATTATGTTGAACTGGTTTTCTTCGATTCCTGGTTTTGGGGTGTTTTTATCATGAAAAGGTATTGAATTTTGTTAATGCTTTTTCTACATCAGTTGAGATGATCATGTGGTTTTTATTCTTCATTCTGCTAATGTGGTATATCAGATTGGTTACTTTTCATGTGTTGTCTCTATCTCTGTCTCTAACTCCCTCTGTCTCTCCCTCATTCTCTCAGTCTCAGGTTCAAGCTTGGCTCCACTGGAACCATATAGTCTCCCAATCTAGAATCAGGTCTTATATAAGAAAGGGTTACTGTTCAAGTTCTCCTGTGATATAGACATAATGTAGATCAAGGTCTGAGCCAGGAGGCAATTGGTTTCCATTCTTGTTTATGAGGCTGTTTCTGGGTCCTCCCATTTCCTTATGCCCATAGCTTCCTAAAAGCTGAGGCCACATGCTGTTTTGGTCAGCCACAATTGGTTGGTTTTCCCCTCAGTGCCCTTTCATGACCAGGGCAGCTGCACCCCAATCCCTGGCATTAAGTCATGAGTCTGGTTCACTGATTCCTTGTCTCTTGATTCCTTGATCTCTTTCTGGTGTCTTTACTTCACATAGTTGAATCTCCCAGACTCTAATTCCACACCCATAGCTCAACAGTTCTGTGGGTTCAGCCCTGCTGACCACTTACATTTTTTTTTCCAGTTTCAGAGAGGTATTTATCTTGTTTACAAATCTCAGTTATGTCTTTAAATATTTTAACATCCTTTGCCTTGGATTTATAAGATTGCTCTAATGTTTTATCCCTTTTATTATTTTGGAAGCTACAGATTGTATTTCTTTTCTTTTAGTGGCTATCATTAAGTTTTTTAAATACAGATAAATATAGCATTTTTATAATGCAGTTTATATGAGTAAATATTCATTCTGTTTATAAAACAACTATAAAATGCCTATATCTTTACCAACAAAAACTCTATGAAAGAGTATATCACCATGCCCCAGAATCCATTTATGGGGCTCTCATGGGTTATTCTCCTTCCCTCATCTTTAATCGGTGTCTAAGTTTTATATTGAGCCTTTATTTCCCTACCTTTACTGGTTGTTTTTTCTATCTATGTTTGTATCTGTTAGTAAAATTTTGTTTTGTCTTCTTTCGAATGCAAAATAAATGAACTGCTTTTTCTTTTACTCAATATGTTGTTTAAGATTCATTCTTATTGATGCATGTAGCTATGTTTCACCAGTTTTTCATGGTGTGTAGTATTCTGTTGTATGAATATACTACAACTTATTTATCTATTCTGATGTTGGACGTTTAAGGTTTGCTGTTATGAACATGGCTATAGTAGACATTTATGCACACATCTCCTGGTGCACATATGCAGAAGTTCCTGAAAGGTATATAATGCTGGATTATATGCAGTATTTCAGGCAATGCCAAATTGATTTTCAAAGTGGTTGTTGCAGTATAACCAGTTGTGGACAAGAGTTCAAGTTGCTTCTCATTCTAATGTACATTTGACATTGAACAACTTTTAAATTTTTGCCAGTCTGGTGGATGAGAAAGAGTATCTTATTGTCTTAATTAGGACTCACTGCTGACTAATAAGCACCAATATTACTTCCTTTTTTTGTGAAATTTCTCTTCACTTTTCTTGACCATTTTTCTATTGGGCAAGTTTTTCTCCCAATAGTTTGTTGTTGTTGTTGTTGCTTATTTGTAGGAATTTTGTATCTATCTTGGACACTAATCCTTCATTGATCATGTTTTATAATCTTCTTACAAGTTGTTTCTTGTCTTTTGTTCTCTTTATGATGGCTTTTTTTTAAACTGTCACTCATTTTGATGTGGTCAAGCTTATTCTTTTCTCGTGATTTACACTTTTTGTTCCTTGTTTAGGAAAAGCCCTACTTTAAGTTCCCCTGACTTTTCTTTTCTTCATGAGCAACATGATTCTTGCCCCTTTGCACTTACATATACATTCTAGAATCAGCAGCATTATTAGGCTATTTAACTGCCCACTCTATTATAGTAATAGTATTTATTCTGTATTATCCGATATTGTATGGTATGTAACATCTGTTATTAAACTTACTATTTTTTACCTTGTATTAAGTTGAATTTAGTTTTTATTAAAGTATTTATTATTTACTTATTTTTCCAAAACTGTGCAAGATTTAATTTACTACCAAGCCTTAACTAATTTAAGTTGGCTGGGGTTGTTTTTCTATTTTATAAACAGCAAAAACCAGTTTCCACATTTGTAGGAAGATAATTAGTGATATTGCCAGTAGTTGTGGGAAAGCTAGAAAGCATATACTATCAGAAAAAAATGAATTAAATGTCCTGTGCTCTCAAAGAAAAAATATACAGTCAAGAGAGAGAATTGCAATAAAAACTATTTTTCCTTTCAGCATTTCAGTTGAAAGAAATTATTTGTTTATATTCTCATTTGAACCATTTTCCCCGCTTTATTTTGAAAGAAATCAAACTTACAGAAAAGTTAAAAGAAAGGTTCTACACTTATATTTACCTTTCATCCAGATTTCCCCAATTAACATTTTGCCATATTCTTTCTCTCCTGTACTCTCACTCTCTTTGTGTGTATGTATGTGTATTTCCCCTTATGAATTATTTGAGAGTAAATTACAGACAGCATGACATTCATACCTGAATATTTCAGCATCCAACTATAAGGGAATTTGCCACATAGCCACAATACATTTGTACACCTAAAAGAATTATGAATAATTCCATAATATCATCTAATATACAATCATTGTTTAAATCACCACTTTTGTTATTTTCTCATGGTGATAACTAAATTGATAATTCGCCTACTGTATTTTCTGTAAATTGATGGTTATATCTAGAGGCTTGATAAGCTTCAGAAGAAACATTTTTGGCAAGGACACTCAATAGGTGATGTTGATTTCATCATACTGCTGTCAAATCTGAGGACCAGTTATGTCAAATGTTCCATTATTAATGATGCTAAATTTGACTACCTTTTTAAGGTATTGACTTGCAGATCGTTCCATTTTAAATACGTTTTTCTTGTTTTAATTAGATAGTAAACTATGGAATAATATTTGGCCTAATAATTTGTCTCCTAATGGTTTTTTAATTTGTTGATGGTGCTTTATGAGCCATTGATTGCACTTGGGGTTGCAAAATGGCAATTTTCAAATTTTATCATTTCTTTTACATTTCTTAGGTGATATTTTTGTAAAGAAGAGATTTCCCCAGCTTTTCCCTTCTCACTCACTTTCTTTTCTTTTTGTTAATTCTTTCAGATTATTACTATGGACTCGGATTTTTTTTTAAGTTTATTTAATATGTAATAATCATTTACCATTATTCTTCTTTTTGATGTTTAAATTGTCCCAAATGTGACCATTGGGAACCATATCAATCTAATCACTGTCTTTTTGGACCTGACTCCATTAACTGTTGAGTCCTTTCTTGCTTTTTATCACAGTTTGTCCCAGGCGCACTTTGTTCTTTCCTATCCACAGCTCTAGAAATAGCCATTTCTTCAAGAAATACCAGGTCCTTAAAAGTGGGCCCTTGTCTTTGGAAACTAAGATCTGAACATTAGATATGCTAATTGCTATTGGAGTATTATTCTTTTTAGACCCTTTTATGGATTAAACTTAATAATTATGTATTTTTTAAAATCGGAATCTCATATTGATAGTCCCATTTCAAACTTAATAGTGAAATTTTTTCTCAACTTCTTTTATATTTGCTTGTCTTTTCTATGATACTGGAAATGTTGATCCTAATAATATTAAAACATTTATTTACTTTATTCTACAATATGCTTAAAATTGTTTCAAAATTATTGTCTGACTAAAGTTTAAGATCTCTTTGCAGAGTTTTTGGTCCTTAGAATAAATTGCATTATTTATGATGAGAGTAATATTACAAAATTACTTGAAATAATCATATTTTTTGTGTGGTTGTGTTTTTAAATTAATGAACAGTTTGGTTCATTTGCTTTGTGTTGGGGAGAATTAGGTTTATTGAGGTAAGATATACACGGAATAAATTCACAACTTTTAAGTGAAAATTTGATGACTGATAAATATATTCATCATCATAATACAGAACATTTCTATCACTCCAGAAAGTTCCTTTATGCCCGTGCAAGCAATCCCTCTCCCCATATCCTGGCCTCTGGCAACTCACTTGTTTTCTATTACTATAATTTTTTCTCTTCTACAATTTCATATAAATGGAATGATACTGTATGTAGCACAGTGCTTTTTAACATGAATCCATGTTGTTTCATGTATCCATAATTTGTTCCTTTTTATTGTTAAGTGGCATTCCATTGTGTAGATATAAAAAGTTTTGTGAACCAGCTTCTCTACATCCTTACCTACATTTATTGTCACTATTTTTTATTGTACTCTGCCAGGTGTTTAGTGATATCTCATTGTTGTTTCAACTTGCATTTCCTTAATGGCTAGTGATATTGAGCATCCTTCCATGTGCTTGTTTGTCATTTGTCATTCCTCTTTAGTGAAATTTCTCTTCAATGTCTTTTACCTTTTTTCTTCTAATGGATTAAAGTTTTTTTTACTGTTGAGTTGTGTGAATTCTTTATATGTTCTAAATAATAGTAAATTGTCACATATGTGGTTTCAAATATTTTCTCCCAGTCTATAGCTTTTTTTCATCTTCTTAACAGAGATTTTCTGAGCAAAAGATTTTAATCTTGATGAAGTCCAATTTGTCAATTTTCCTTTTTATGGAACATGCTTATTTGGTTGTGAACTCTTTGTTAGCCCTAGATCCTGATGATATTTCTCTATGATTTTTTTCTAAGATCTTTGTGGTTTTCTATTTTACATTTAAGTCCATGATCTATTTTGAGTTAACTTTTACATAAGGCATGAAACTTAGGTTAAGGTTTTCTCTCTCTCTCTCTCTCTTTCTCTCTCTCTCTCTCTCAATCTTTGTGTGTGTGTGGCTATGGATGTCAAATTAAACCAGCACCATTTGTGAAAAGTCTATCTTTCCTCCACTGAGTTGCTTTAGCACCTTTGTCAAAATCAGTTAAACATATTTGCATTGGTCAATTTCTGTTCCCACACTAGAGCAACTTACCCTATTGTGTGGAGCACGTCGGCCTCCAGATGGCGATTCCTTGCTCCAATTGCCAAGCGCTAGAGCAGCCAGTGTCACTTTGGGGAATTTTGAAGGGAAGATCCTCAGGACAAGTGGTCCTAGCAGCTGCTAGGGCCTTACCTGAAAATTCCCCAGACAGGCTGGCTGGCCACGAGCAGCAAGGCTCCAGGCTGGCTTTGCCAAAATTTGTTACTGACTCCAAACTCATTCTGGTCACCGCACGACAGGCCAATAAATCAGGAGATGGGGTGTTGGGGCAAGGAATAGCGACTTTATTCAGAAAGCTGGCAGATTGAGAAGATGGCAGACTAATGCATTGGAGAACTATCTTACTCAAGTCAGAATTCAGGCTCCTTTTATACTAAAAAGGGGAGGGAATGTGGTTGGTTGTTGCATGGTTGGTTGTTGCAAACTTGTTGGTGTAGGAATTCTTTGTTCTTGTAGCTGTCCAGGTGGGTCAGGCCATGGTGCCCCTGTAAAACCTCTAACAAAACAAATGTTATTTTCTATTCTACAACTTATCTTTATATAAGTACAAAAGTGTATATATCCTTAAAGATCAGAGCCTTGAGAATAGGCCCTCCTGTATATTTGAGGCTAAAGGCAACGTTCCTTTACAAAAGGTACAGAACTAGCAAGACTAAGCCTAGAAAACAAGGCACAGGGTTAAAGCCAAAGAAACAGATCTAATACGGAGTCAGATTTGTTCTTTTCTGTTACATGTATATGAGGTAGGCATTGTGATTGCTGATACTCAGAAATTATCTATAATACCTGGAAAGAAGTTGGCAACAAGACTGCATTAATTTCTTAGGGCTCCTCTACCCAAATACCACAAACTAAGTGGTTTAAAACAACAGAAATGTATTGTCTCACAGTTCTGGAGGTTAGGAGTCTGAAATCAAAGTGTCAGTGGGATCATGCTCCCTCTGAAAGCTTTAGAGAGTATCCTTCTTTGCCTTTACATAGCTTTTGGTGGGGCCACAATCCGTGGCATTCCTTGGCTGGCAGCTGCATCACTCCATTCTTGGCCGCTGAATCACTCCATTCTTGGCCGCTGACATCACATGGTGTTTTCCTTATGTGTCTGTGTTCAGTTGTCCTCCTTTCTTTACACAGGCACTGATCAAACTAGAGTAAGGGCCCATCCTACTCCAGTATGAGTTCATCTTAACTAATAACATCTGCAACCACCTTTTTTTCAAATCAGGTCACACTTTGAGGTGACACATTTGAAATTTTGGGGGTTATGACTTCAGCATATCTCTATGGGGAACACAATTCAACCCATAACAATGACTAAACCCAGTTCTACAGGTACTGTAGTAGTAGTGGTCAGATTGCATAGAAATGTTGTAGGAAACAAAGAATGAGATGGAAGTCAAGGTTTGAGAATTAGAATAAAAGGTCAGAATGAAACTCATTATCAGGGATAAATTACTGCTAAAGCAGACTATTAGCAAAAGAAATAAGGAATTGTGACTAAAGCTAGGATTTCTTCTAGAACTGCAGTATTGGGGTTAGACAGAGAAAGGGGATTACAGAAATAGGAAGCCAGATAGGCACAGATAATTGTTAACTTCTGTATCACAGTTAGTGCTGTGAATCACTTTGTATAGCCCTTTAAAGCTTGCAAAAACATTTTACCATCTTTTATGCATCAGGTCCTCTGCCAAGGAGCTGGACAGGTACAGTGATGGTAGATGCAGTGTCCTTTAGGGATACCTAGCATTTTACCAACACATACATGGTATTTACAGTTGATCCTTGAACAACTTGGCAGTTAGTGGCGCCAACCCCATGCAGTTGAAAATCTGTGTATAATCTTACAGTCAGCTCTCCATATCCAAGTTTCTGTACCTGTAGATTCAAGTACAATGGTATGTATTTATTGAAAAAATCCATGTATAAGTGGACCCGCACAATTCGAACTCATGTTTCTGAAGGATCAACTGTATACACAGATGTTACTGATACAGGGCAATCACACTGATAATTGATGCATAAAATGTGCTGTTGAATGGAGGGGAGGGACAAATTGATCTTGATGGGAAGAATGTATGTTCTGTATCCCTCAGCCCACTGCTCCTTTCCCCTATCCCCTTTTGGTTTCTGTCTTCCTCTCTTCCTTCTATATTGATCTGATCTTTGCAAGCATGTCTTACAACCTTACTGTCTAACACTGAAGTTAAAGGCTTCTGTTATAGACTGAATATTTGTGTCCTCCCCCGAATTCATGCTGAAACCTAAGTGCCCAATGTGATGGAATTAGGAGGTGGGGCTTTTGGGGGGTGCTTTCATCATGAAGGTGGCACCCTCATGAATGGAATTTGTACCATTATAAAAGAGACCCCACAGCTCCCTAGTCCCTTCTACCATGTGAGTTTATAGTGGGAAGATGGCTGTTTCTGAGGAAGTGGGCTCTTACCAGACGTCAAATCTTGATCTTGGACTTCCGTTCTCCATAATTGGGAGAGATAAATTTCTGTTGTTTATAAGCTACACAGTCTGGTATTTTGTTATAGCAGCCCAAACAGACTAAGACAACTTCTTTCAGTCTTTATTTATGCTTTGGTGTTTGCTAGATGGAGGAAAGGAGGGTGGGAAGGAGGGAAGGAGGAAAAGAAGTCCTCAGTGTAGCAGTGAGAAAGCGGGGAGTGGGGGGCAATTATTTGGAAAACACACAGATTAACGCTGAAATATAACCCCCCTGCCACAAAAAGGCTGTGTGGCAAAATCACCTTCTCAACCTTCACTGTAATTAACTTTTCAGCCCTGTAGGCTACTAACCACCTGCTAACTCTGAGGGAAAAATTACTGAATTTGAGCATGTTATGACAGGAAAAATGTAATTTTAGTGGTTGACTTGCATGTATGACTTTCCCTCAGTCAGCAGAACGGGTAGATCACTGATGCACGTTTCTCTATGCTCACCTTATCGTAAGAACTACTTGGGTTAAATGCACAGATTTCTGCCCCAGCCCAATGCATCAGCCTCTCCAGGGGAGGGGCTCTGAACATATGTTTTTAAGTTAGGAAGACCCTCATGATCAGGCAGTTTGGGAAACATTAAGCAAGTATGGGAAAGTATTTCTGAGGAGGAAAATAGTAAAGCACTCAGCTTATAAATATCATAATGTGTATCTGGAAATAACTCTCCCATTGACTAAACACATTTTTTTAAGTAAGGAGTATCCAGGTGACAGCTTAAATCTTTTCTGAGTTTGAGGATGGTGATTTTTCAGATTCACAACCCTGAAATTTCCCTTCTGCCTCATCTAGTGTAATGATATCATCGTCATAATGAATTGCCCAATCATCATCTTTTAACTGAATGAGAGTTCTAAATAATTGTTTATGAAACACTATGTTATTATTTGTTTTTTTTTTTTAAAAAAAAAAGATTCTATACAAATAAAAGGAAAATTAACCTGTCTCTTATATGAAGGAAGGAAATGGTATTTTTTTGAGCACTTACCAAGAATTTTACACCACTATGCCATATAACTAACTGTTTTCAGATCAGAGCTGGTTTCCATTTTACTTATGGAGAAGCAGACTTGGAAAAGCAAAGAGGCTTTCCCATGGCCATAGAGTCTGTGGTGGGCCAGGATCCCATCCTGTATAATTTATCAGGATAGCTAAACCAGTAACTCAGCACACGTGAAAAGTTGCAGAATTCATGTTGTATTTTTAAAATAAATCTGCCATAACCTATATAAGAAAAAAGAAGGTTACAAATGCTTATTTTAACTCCTAGAGAATCCACACTGCTTTTGTATTGGCAGTTGTGTTGTTCATAGCAACATCAGTGAAGTCACAGACAGTGGGTTGAATTCTACAAGGGTGATGAGTAAGTTTAACTATAGCAAACAAATAATGAATCAACACAGTTTCCCACAAGACAATACAAAAGCAAACTGTAGGAAAATTTCTTGAAAAGAAAACTCAATTTTTTTTATGGCAAAACATAGTAAAATGGGACTCAAATATTCTCTGGTGGTTCATCTGCTCCAGGCTTACTCAGTACTTGCCAGCACGATTCTGTTCCTCACTGGCTGTTGTACTGAAGGCCTCAATTCCCCCTCGTGCTTTGCCAGAGGTCACCCCCAGTTCCTTGCCATGTGGATCTCTGAGACATGTCTTTAGGTCCACAAAAGAGTCTATAAACAAGACAGAATTCACAATTTTGTAACCTAATCAGTGGAGGTATTCTATTCATTAGGTCCAGCCCACACACAAGGGGAGAGTATTACACAGCGTGTGGATACCAGGAAGTAGGGGTTCTTGGAGGTCATCTGGAAGGTGATTTATCGTACGAGGTCTTTAAATGCTTCAACCCACAAGTACCTTTTCCCTTTGCTTCAAGATTTCTTTGTTTTCTGTTACATCCCCGAAAAATCTTTGGCCTGACATGTGTGAAGAGAGAGGAAATTACCTCAATATAAGCAAAATTTGGGTTCTTAGATATCTATCAAGATGATAAAATAAAGTTACAGAAGCAGCAGAAATTGTATAACATGATATTCATCTGTATGGCAATGATTTTAGTACAAATCACACAAATTTGTATAAACAGCACATTTGTTTGTGTTTTGAATGTGAATGCCTTTAATTCAGGCACACTCTCTCTGGTTCCTCACTTGCCCCTTCCACTGCTCCTGGGCATCTTGCAACCTCATTCGTCGGTTTCTCACATTAATGTAAGCAACCAGCCTGGCACCAAATCCTTTGCGTTGGGACTCACTATGGTGTAGGGTACCACTTGTCAAAAAACTGTTCTGTTAATTTGAGATCCCTCCATTTCCCAGTTTCTTAATGATGGAGACTTTAAGAAACTTTTTAGTGCTCTGGAAGAGGATTACCATAATATAGGGACAGCATACAACGTTCGTTGATTGCTTAGTATAGTCAGTCAGCAAACTCAGATAGCCAATATTTTAGGCTTTAAAGGCCACTTACGGTTTCTGTCACTTCTTTGTTTTGTTTCAGTTTCTATAACTCTTTAAAAGTGTAAAAATCCTTCCTAGTTCTAGGCTGTGTGAAAACAGGGTGCAAGGTAAATTTGGCCTGTGGTTGTAGTTTTTTAACTCTGTTAAAGATTTGTTTAATGAAATGTTTGGATGTTCAAAAACTGAAATGGCATAATCCTCAAATTTGAAACACAGGCATATTTATTACAAAGAGATATTCAGATTTACTTATTGAATGTAGTTAATATCTTTCTCTAGATCAGCTAAAGTATTTGTTGAATATAAAGTATAAGGTAAATAATAATCTACCTGTCATGCTAGACACTTTGAAAGCCATTTGGTTTGGACAATCTTTCCAGGAAGTTTGACTGCATTATCTCTGTTATAATTTCATCCTTTTCATTTTTCTCTACTCTCTTTATGAATCTGTTATTAAGATTTTGGACCTCTTGAATCTTTTCTATCACATTTGCCTACTCACCTTTGGTTTTTGGTCATGCTTTTGGGGAGATTTCCTTAATTTTTATCTTTAAATCTTCGTATTAACCCTTAAAAAGTTTTATTTCTTGGTGGGTGGGTATAGCTCAGTGGCAGAGCATGTGCTTAGCATGCACAAGGTCCTGGGTTCAGTCTCCAGTACTGCCATTAAAAAAGAAAAGTAAAACAAAGACAAGAAAATTTTATTTTTAAGAGCCTGTTTTTATTCTCCAATTATTAACTTTACATAGTGCTCTGTTCTTATTTTATCGATGCAACGTCTTCTCTGATTGTCCTAAGGATAATAATTAAAGAAAACCTCAAAAAAACTCTAGGGTTTTTTTTTTTTTATCTGACTGTTTCGGTATCTTTCTTTCATATGGGAGACTTTTCTTAAATATCTCATAAAATTTAATTTCCATTAATATTTCATAGTGAGATTCTGAAAAGCAGATTGGAAGCTGTGTGATTTAGCTTGAGGACTGCTCATTCACTGGCTGTTTTACTTGCTTCAGCAATTCTACTGGTAGAGGCATATCCCAAGGACCACTAAGTTCTTCAGAGAATAAACTGCCAATCTCTTGCCCAAGGTGAGAGATGGGAAGAGCTTAGCTATCAGCCTTCCATGCATAAGGTGGGTCAGAGGGTGGAGGAGCTAATTATATACAATTTTTATACTGTCTCCAATTTTGTCTCAATTTTGCCCTGTGCCTCCTCTTCACTTTCCTCCTCCAACTTCGCATGTCCTAGTCCTGAGCCCCTCCCAGTACTGGCAAGTGAACTGTCACTCTTCATTCACTGTCTGGCTTTGTAACCATGGCTTCCTGAGCATCATTAAATCCATGTATATTTGATTTTCTAAACGTTGATTGAAATTCCTCCTCTATTGCTATTCCTCTTTTCATGTTCTCTTTGTATTTGTGAGTTTATATCTATTTTCTCTGTACTATTAGTTTTAGCGGATTTTTAGTAGGGAGGTTAGATGAATAGTTGACTGACTCCATATATTTAATGCTTAATTTGACTTCATCTCAGATTTAGTAATTTTAATTTTACTAAAATGTATCCTTTAGTAATTATACTAAATGCAATTTGAAGTTAGTAAATTTTATGACTTTTAATTACTTACTTTGCCTTTATATTTGAATAATAGTTTGTTGAGCTGGGAGAGTCAAAAGGTATTTCTCTCAAGGCTTAGAAGATAACACTCTATTATCTTCTTGTATCTAGTGTTACTTGTGAGATATCTAATTTAATTCTGACACCTGTTAGTTGATAGATGAATTTTAGTTGTTAGTTACCAGTCAACAAGATCCTGAGAAGTTGTCCCCAACTTTATAGTAGGAAAGTATTCAGACAAATAGGAAAGTTGAAAGCATGTTATAAGGAATACCCATGTATCTGCCACCAAAATAAACATTTAGCCATATTTACTTGATAGTCCTGTCTCTATATGTGTGTACATTCTTTGCTTAACTTTTCAAAAATATATCACGGCCAACATGAGATTTCATCCCTAAAATTAGCATACTCTTCAAAAAAATAAGGACAGTCTTCATTTCACCACAATCCTTTCACTACACCTAAGATAATTAATACCTATTATTTTATAAGGAATATTTTATATTTTCTTTTTTTCTACATTTTAGAATTTTTTCTTGATACTTTGATATTTTACTTTAAGGAGTACCAAAGCTGGAGCTTCCTGTATGATTTCTTTTTAATCTACTATTTACCATTAAGCAGGCTCTTTCAGTCTTACACCAAGCCCTTTTGAGTTCTAGGACATTTTCTTCTCTTATTTTCTTTCATTTATTTAATGTACCACCCCTCCCTTTGTTCTCTGTGCTGTCTTCCTCTGGAACTGCCCCTGGAAATTCTGGATGTACATACTGAGTCTCAGCCATTCTTCCATGTTTTCTATCATTTGGTTCATTTGGAATTCATTTAGGGAGAATTCCTTAGCTTGATCTTTTAACTCACTAATTTGTCTTTCAGCATTGTTTATTTTACTGTTAATCCAACTTCTAGAGTATATTTTGTAAATCTGATGATCACTGTTTTAATTCTGTGGATCTCTGAGTTTTTGATGTATACAAAATCTTCCTGAACCTCTCTGCAGGGGAGGTGTCTCCATCTATACACTTCCTACAGTTTCATTTAGTTTGCTCTATTAGCTCTATTACTTTATAGTTTTTCCTCAGTGTATGGGATTACTGGTTGTGTGCTCATCTTTATTTGTGTTTCCATTTTAGCCCTCCTTGGACTTAGCATGTTTTTACCACAGTCTTTCTTTTTTGATTATGAGGAAGGGATGTAATGTGCTGACAGATGGGATTGCATGTAGCTAATTTTCTTCATGTGGGGTTTTTCCCACTCTTCTTATGTTTTGCCCACATGGCACCAACCTGATTCTTTGCAGAAGTCCCCACACTCTTTTTTGCTGAGTACAGATACTGCTGCCTGCTTAAATGGTGTTAAGTCATCTCTATGAGTTACTGGGGCTGGATCCCTAAGGAAGCGTAAATGCCTCTGAGGAGCAGTAGGAGAGTGATTATCCATCAATTTCTGACCCCTGTTGGTTCAGGGTTCCCCCGCTGGTTGCTAAAACTCCAGAGCTTCTGGGCTGCAAATGCATGTGTGTAGAGTGGTCCTCTGTGTCCCGTGCCCCAGCAATGAGAAACCCTGTAGAAAGATGGGCACTTGAAGCGTTAGTTATGTTAGTAGACTGAGACAGAGTCTTCAGAGAGCTGTTTGCCACAGCCATGGAATCAAGGGTGAGACTGAGAAGGTCTAAGACAGGCACTAGTGGCATCTGATACAGAAAAGGAGGTAGGAGATTTCAGGCAAAAAATGTTAGACAGACTCCTTCCAGAGTCATGGTCCCTGTGAGACACAAGAGAAGATTACTGAAAGCAAAGATAGGTCCTGCTTGCAGTTACATATTATCTGGCCTTACAAGGACAGTGACATACCCAAACGAGCCTCAGGTGACCCCAGCTCCTTACATCACTTCAAACCTGATTCAAAGGAATACAGTTTAGACCAAGATGTATAAACATCACCCAGCACCCTCTTCCCATTGACACTTTTTGGCATTAGCTCCTAATTTCAGAATCACCCAACTGTGATAATTCACACCATGACAGTGAGAAAGTGAAAATAGTGAGAAAGTGGGCCATCACAGGGTGATATGGGGGTAACTAGTAGCACATGCTGTCCTCACCTGTGGCAGGGATGTTTGTCTTTGGAAGTCTCCCTTAGTTTCTTTTAGCTCTTTGCTCCTCGTGGTTTTTAGCATCTTCCTACAAGTGCGGAAGGATCTGGACTTTACCAGACATCTCAGAACAGGATTATAACTTTTCAATTATTATTAGATCAAATGTAAACCAGAATTATATATATATATATATTAAAATTATTCTCTGACAAAAATGAAGGGTCAATTTTTGCTGAATAACTTTATTTTATAGAAAAAGAATAACAGAGGACTTGTATATAATTGAGTCCTGGAGGACAAAAAAAGAAAAGGTTATCAGAGAAGATTTACCTCTAACTCCCCTTATATATGAAAAGCTTCCACAATGACAATTTCTACCAGATATCCCCCTTTTAAAGCTTCCATTTGAAAAAATGGAAAAGGAAAAAGTTATTGCATACATAAAGGCAGCAAGGAAAGAAACAGTTTAAGAATCTGGGGGATACCTATGTTCACTCCATGTTGCTGTAGCAGTGTCCAGTTTGAGGTAAGGGGTTGTGACATTCATAGCTGAAGGGGGAGACGAGGGATGCATCATGAAGAAGTATCACAATAAGTTGCCCAGACATTATTCTATAGGCAATAATTGGTGGGTATTAGACATGAGAATGATGTAATCAGTTTTCATCTAAGAAGAGTGATTGGAAGCTTTGTGGAGAATGAATATGAAGGTACAAAGCCAGCAGCAGAGAGAGTATGTAGTCTTCTTTTTTGTCTCTTGATGCCCAGTGCCTGGCAGTTTTAGTGCAGATGGAGAAGAAGATTCCAGAAACCAGAATATTTGAGATATAAGCAATGACTAAATTAAGGGCATGATATAAAACAGTGAGGGAGTAGGGAGCTAAAAGTTGACACCAGATTTCAAGCTTTAGTTAAGGTGGCTGTTTGAATATCCAGTGGGTATTGGATATTCTCTTTCGTGTTCTGAGACCAATGTCTAATGTGTGGATAGGGGGTTTCCCCACACATCCAACAATTCTCCAGACACTAGCTGTATGTCCTACAATTCAACTGAATTCTGACACTGTTTACCCAGAGACAGCATCGGATTCCACAGATTAAGGATTCAGTCCTTCTATACTGTCCCTTCCCCTGCCCCAGCTTCAGACACCAATTGCAAGCCCAGGTTGTTACCTGTGCTTCTGACTGACTAGCTGTAAATTATGTTCCCCGAACCTCCTGCTTGGATTTGATTTAATTTGCTACATCTCCTCCCAGAACTCAGAGAAACATTTTACTTACTGGATCACTGTTTTGTGAAAGGATTTAACACAAGAACAGCCAGATGGAAGAAATGCATAGGGCTAGGTATGAGGAAAGGGCGTGGAGCTTCCATGCCCTCTCCAGGGGTGCCACTTCTCAGTCTCCACATGTTCACCAACTTGGAAGCTCCCCAGACCCTGTCCTTTTGGAGTTTTATGGAGGCTTCATTACATTAGGCATAACTGATTGAATCACTGACCATTGATGATTGATTCAACCACCAGAGATTGGAGGGGTGGGACTGAAAGTTCTAAACTTCTAATCACATGATTTGTTCTCCTGGCAACCAGCCCCCACCCCAACCTTAGGTGCTCCCAAAAATCACCTCATTCACATAACATTTTATCGCTCTCAGCACTTAGGAAATTCCAAGGGTTTGGGGAACTGTGAGCCAGGAACTGTGGACAAGGACCAAATATATGTGAGAAATATATGTTGATCATCTGAATGACCAAATGTATATTTCTTATAAATCACAGTATCACAGGTATATGGATGGGCTTAGAGAAGGGATGCAGGGTGGTGGGAAAAGATTAGTTTAGAAATACCAGATTTAAGTTCCTCGCAAAGATTAATAAATAGGTCCAGGCAACAATATATTCAAATCTCAAGAAGGTGAGGGGATTGAGTTGAATGAAAATATAGATTTGGAAGTCAAAAGCATACTGTTGGTAGTTTCAAATGACACAATTTTACATATTCTTTGCAATTAAAGCAGAGAACTGAAAAAAGAACGCAAAATTAAAGAATATATGAAAGAAAGAGATTCCACTTATAGAAACAGAAATGGAAGTAGGAAATTATTCTTACTCTATCCTATTGCTATTCCAGGAATTATTCTATTCCTTTTCACTTATAGAAATAGAAGTAAGAAAATAGTGTGCCTTGAATAACAAGGGCAGAACAAATTTTTAAAAGAATGGGATATACAATATGGAGACATCCAGTAAAAGAGAAACTAAAAATGGCTGTTAAATGTGGTGAAAATGTTATTATGGACCCAACAAGAGTAACTTCAGTGGAGTGCTAAGAGTGGGAGCCATAATTCCGCAGATGAAGTTCAAGTGCTTGACAAACCAATCTAGACTGATCTCTTCTCCCTTGTGAATCTGGACTTCAGAGATTAAAATGTTGTTCTTGAAGAATGCAATTCAAGGGAAGGCATTTGTTCGTATTTTGTTTTGTGGCAGATGGGGTGAAATAACAAGAGGACCAGAAGAGCTTGCACTTAAAAGAAAGATAATGGATGATGGAAAGGAGTGCATGGCCTCAAGGACTGGGTGGTTGGCCATTACTTGATGTAGGGAGAACTCAGACCAGTGGAAAGAAGATAGAATTGAATTGGTGGAAAATGTATTTCTAGATAAGGTGAAAGGTTCAGAAAGAAAACAAATAAACCAAGAAAAGCTCTAAGCATAATCTAAGTAGAAGGTAACATTGGGAAGTGTATGAGAACAAGAAGGTAGGAGACTGGAAGTTGGGTTGTGAATGTAATGACAGAGAAGTGATGGTTTAGAATTACGAGAGTCACTGCACGGAACGAAAGGGGAAACAGAAGTGCAGATGAGAGGTTCCTGTGGCTTGTCAAGCCAGAGCCTCGAAGTGTGGTTTCATCCATTTGCAGGCTTATGTGGCTTGTTCCAGCAGGCTCAGTCCCCTGGATAGAGTAGGAGGAAAGGAGGGCTGTTGCTTGTCTTTTATCCACAGGTCAGGTAATTTGCAGAGTGGGCATGGCAGGAGTGTAAGATGTAGGTGAACCAAGATGCTGGTGAGAAGGTAGAGAGGAGGTCAAGCCTGAGGTTCAAGGTTGGCCGTAAAGCTGCTGGTAAGAGGATTGGGTGAGGGGAGACGAGGAGCTAAGGAGAGGCAGGTCTCCGGGGTGAAGACAATGATGAGATCCTCTGAGAAATGGAGGGTCAGGAACTTATGGTGAGAGTATGGGAGATGGAATCTATGTTTCTGAGGCCTCAACACATTCTTGAAGCCAGAATTGAACCAGACTGGTCTTTGGGCGTAAGGACAGAAGGTTAAGAACCTAAGGATTATTTCTGTCACATTTAACCACCTTTCCATCATGCCCTGGATCAGTGCTGGGGGATAAAGCAGCACAGTGGTCATCAAGTCATAATTTTTCTGATTCCCACCTCTTTTATCTTATCATTTAAGGGAAATGTGGTTAAAACAATCATCAGTGGGAGCCTGGGGAGAGCTGACTATGCAGAAGAATGGTAAAGTGGATCTATTAGACATTCCCTCAATCACCACTCAGACATAATGTCTAATTATGAGCAATCACTGGTGGGAATATTTGCAAGGTGGGAATATTGTACCACAGGAAATATCATATACAATTGCTTCAATATATTTTAACAAAATGCTATGTGATGGAATAATCTGATACTAGGTGTAATGTTTAAAGATACGTCAAAGAGAGGATGACTTAGCTTAGAGGTTTTGAAGCACTATGGAAAAAATGGAAATCTTGGGCTGTTCTCATTAACTACTGTGGATAACCACTATATTTCCCAATCTGCAAAGTATGCAAATTGTGGACTATTCACAAAAAATGTTTTTGGAAAATGGCAACAAGAAAATAGATCAATGATTTTTCTTCCAGAACAGATTGTTAAGAGTTTACCTTTGTTTTCTATTGTAGCCTTAAATATTATCACCTACAACTCACCCAGAAGCTGGAGTGTGCTGTACTCCGTTTCTGTTTTGATTACATGTCTGTTGTCTTTGAAAGCTTCATGAACTTTTTCCAACCCAAGAAGCATGTGACCTTATGATCTTGAAGAGTAGAAATTATCTTAGTGTTCTTTTATTCTTGGATCACTTTATATTATTATAAGGATTTTGTAGGCTCTTGCTTCAGGATTGGTGCTCTGACCTTAGGGGAAAAATAAGGTGAAAGCTTAACAATTGAGACAAGATCCATTGCCAGGCTAAGCAACTTTTTAATATATCTTGAACTGGGCTGGTGAAGGTTGGTAGTTAGCATCATAAACACATCATTTTCTTTGCTTTGCTGGTTAAGAGTGTTTATGTACTCTGCGAGTATAAGCTTTTTAAAAAGTAATCCCTTGTACTTAAATTTTCTATTCCGTCAGCAAAGTTTAGCTGAATTAGGCCTAAAATATGCCTTCTGATAGAATGAGGTATCCTCCAAATTACTGACACCAAACTCTGTCACCCAGTCAATGGTGTATGCATTTAGGGAAAAGACACTGTGTGCCCAGTTAAATGTAAATGTTTAATAATTCAGAAATACAAGAGCACAGCTTGCTTTGATTTATTCCTCAGCTTCCCAGCTCTGACAAGACCTCAGGCGACTATGTAATAGAAGTTCCAGCCAACTTAAATGTTTGTTTCTTTTTTTTAAGAATAAGGGGAAATAAAGACTGAAAATAAAAAAGCAAGTTGAAATCCTTCTCAGCACCTTAACCATCTCAGGATCACAGAAGGATGGAGATGCAACCAATAGAGTGGTAACAAGATAAACTCAAACCATTAAGGTGGTAGCAGGAACTGATTGGAAAGCTCGTGACAGACTTTTAGAACCCTTATCTGCATGTGTTAGTTAACTCCGCACATGTTTAATTCCTTTATGTCAGTTTTTCTAACTCCAAAATTTAAGCCTTGCTCAATTTATTTTTTCTGCTTGTCAAAGGACATCTTCATTTACATATCCTGTCCCACACTCAAATTCATGGGGATAAATCTGAATACCTCTCTGCTCAATTCCCACTCCCAAAGATAACTTGATGATATAGTTTCCATTCAAAGAAGGGAAGACATCCATTGAAAGAGGCTGTAAAATGTGTATTTCCTTGATTCCCAAACCCAGTCAGGTATTTTCTTTGTAAAACCCCATGAGACAGAGCTATTGGGCTTAGTGAGCACTGAGGCAGACATGTTATTTCTGGGGGAAAACCCTCTCCTCAGACTAATTCAAAAAGGGAGCGAGAGCTCTAATGTTTCTCTGTGGTTCTGTTCCGCTTTACTGCACTTTGTAATAAACCCTATGGTCAAAAGACCAAGTTCTGATGAAGTGGCACAAAACTGCGTGTCATCCCACAGCCTCAGAAAGGAGGTCTCTCTGTTTTTATTTTAAGCATACCATAACATGGGATCCCATCACAGTCTTTGAGAATTGAAATGTAACAACACACAACTGATGTTTGGATTGCCTTTAAACCACAAGAGAATAGCCACAATTCCAGCAACTTTCCTTCTTAGCTCCAGCCAAGCATTCTGAAAGTTGTATCCTGGAATTATAATGTGGAATATCATTGGTTTCGGGGTGGGGGGACTGTTTTAGAAGACAGTGACTGATTAGTTCTAATGCAGCATGCTAAATTTCCTTAGACAAAAACTTAAACTTTTTTCCTACCCCAGAAACTAACTCTTCGGTTGAGGGCAAATCACTGGAGCCTTTCATTTAACAGATGAGAAGATTAATGTTGAATACAGTGAACTTCCTTATTGTAAGTGAAAAAGTCAAAAGCTTGAACCTCACGATCTATAGCCCTTTCTGTAATTCTAAACTTTTCCTTTTTGCTTTGGAAGATATTCCATCACTGATTAAAAAATATTACTTAATACCCTCCATTTTAAAGATAAATAACTTCTCAGGAAATCATGTTTCCTAAATCATGGGGAAATTAATCAATACTGTACTCATTTTTAAAATGGTTTCCTGGTTAATTGCCTGTAAGACTGATTGACAAGAAAGGAGGTGCAAGTCTACTTCCTGGAAGATCTTAGCAACTGGGATACAGGCTACTTAATTTCCCTGGGATTGAGTAAATCAGATTCCTAATTAGCTGCAGTAATAATGCAGCAGGACTCAGAAATTAGACAGTGGCTGTTTATCACTTGTCGCCATTGATGTTCACTAGAACACAATCCCCCTCCCCGCTCCACCCACCCCCAGCCCAGAGGGCCAGAGCAGGCAAGGCAGGTTTAGGAGAATCAGAACTACAACTTGGGGAAGGCTGCTTACAGGCTGGTAGAAGGCAGACAATTGGGAAGCACTAGAACATGATGCCTAGTTTATTTTAGCTTTGACTCTGGGTTATTTGTGAGCTTTTCTCTCTTCTCTGATTAGCTGAGAGTTAGCTGTGTATCTGTATTACTATATGTCCAGAACAAAATGAACAATTTATCAATGTCATTTCTGGTCTGATCATTTCATGATCCTCAAATCCATCCTCAGCATTTTCTTCATATTTACTCTCTATTGCAAATCCCTACTTAAAGATACAGAAAATATTTCCATGAGAAAGAACATTGGCATACAGTGGAATGAAAAGACAAGCAATTTTTACTGAATTGGAAACTTTATTTAAATATCATTCATTGTTCAATTGTATGAATCTCACCCTTATTTTTCAACAAGAAGGGATTTGGGGGATCATTTTCTTGACATTGAGTTGCTGAGGATGCTTCACAGTCAGTTCTGAAATCAAAAGTTTCTGAAACCAAAATGTACTGCTTCAATCCTCAAAGTGACTTAATCCATGCAGAGCAATTCTCTGAGTGTAGAAAGAATTTCAGAGATTAACATCATAACTTGCTTTTGCAACAAGGTTAGATGTTGCCATAAAGGAATGCTAAATTTCCTTGGATAAATATGGGGATGGTCATTGGGTCAGAGATGGAGAGGAAGTTCTTTCACATTGGAAGTTGCTTAAAGAAAGTGGGAAGGAGGAAGGGTAATTCTGAGCAGTTGCCTGGCTAACTTCCAGATTCAGCCACTCTGGTGATTAAATGTGGATCTTGTAAAAATGGCTTTAATTGTAAACTCACATAGTCTCTTAAGTAAGACAAGTTGTGAAGGGCTCAGGGCTGCAGGAAATTACCATAGTTGACAGTGACACTAAGGAGAGATTTCTTCTTCCTGTGGTGAAACTGCTGCCAGATAAATGATGGATGCCAGTGGTGCTTGTAGGTCACCAAGGCTCTCTGCAGCGGTCACTAGCCACAGCACCGGCCTGGGGCTCAGCAGCAACGTTGTGCAGCAGAGGCCTTACGTGGGTGGATGTGTTCCCTGCGTTTCAACAGCGACATCGTGTGGCAGCAACTGTGAAGAAGAACGGTTTCCACCACCGATGGAGCAGGTTTCCAAGTTCTCTTTGTGTGGAATAAGCATCTCTGGGAGTTTGGGAGTTCTCAGAGGAAGGAGAATTCTGAGGAGAGAAGGGCAAATTATTACCAAGAAGTCACGATGACCTAGGAGAACATTTCTAGTATCTCATAAGGGAAAACCAGATGGTGATTTTTAGTCTCCTCTGCAACCCACTATGAACAAGGCTTTCAAAGAACTTCATCGTGAAGGGGCAAAGAAAGATGGAATAAAAGAGAAAGGAAGAGTCGTAAGTTATTTTTAACAAGTGAGAATTATTAAGCGTGCAGAAAAGATAGCACATCACTCATTCTCAAAATTTAACGTGCATAGTGTTGTCAAGGACACTCAGATAGAGAAAACCCCCGAGTTCTGCCTTACAGAGCTGCTGACTTAGTAGGTTTGAGGTAGAGCACTGCATCTGTGTTTAACCGAGTACCCCAGGTGAGTGTGAGGAAGGTATTGCAGATACCACAGTTTAGAAACACTGCAGTAAAGGGAAAATAAGCAAGGATAAAACTGATAAAACTGGGTCCATAGAGGTAGGGGAGGGGATGGGGGCTAGAGAAGAGGTGGAAGAAGCAGCATTATAAAGGAAGAGTACACGTACTCACTCTGATAGGAGGGAAGGAGCAAGGTTTGCTATAGATGCAAGTTTACAGTAAGCACACAAAAGTGAGTGAATTTCATTCTGAAGTTTTTAATTCTCTTTAAAATAAGCAGCATATCATTTACTAAGAGTAAGAGGCAAGGCTAAAGAGTAGAGACATGAGGAAATAATTTTTAAATGGATATTTTTAGGGAATAGAAAATAGATAAGTGGTCATGACATGACAACATTGCTGGGCAGCTAAGGCCCAGGTGAGACTAGATGCTATTAATTTGAAGTGACAGTGATCTGTGAAGCTGTGATTTTCCACCGTCTCCCCCATCAGTCTTTATGTACTGGGTGTGGAATGGCTCTAAAGTTAGAGTTTTGGTAACAGGTGTAGGAGAACAAAGGGGTAAGCTAATTATGCCAGCTGTCAATGTGTTATCTGTCAGTTCCAAATCCACCCTTGTTTCCCAGCTTTGTGATACTTGGGATGGACCCTGTAAACATTTCTCCTGTTAGGACTGGTCGGGAGCGAGTGCTGGAGGACACCGTAAGAAAGAGAAAAGGGCTTCTTTTCCTTGTGGTGCTCTCCTTCTTGATCCTGTGGCACCTCTGCTGGGGAGTTGGGTGGGTACTTTCTCAGCTTGGGCAACTTCTCTATCAGTGGTGTGCAAGAGTCCGGTGGTGTGTACTCCAGTGGGTGTCTTCCTAGCAAGTCTAATCAGTGCTCAGGCAGGCGTGCTCTTCCCAGTGTGTTCCTTTCTTGAGTGTCCCCCACAGCCAGCTGCCCCTTACCTCCACTTGTTCTTTAGCATCCTTTACTTCTCTTTGTGGTCTATCCCCTTACCAATTAGTTCTCTATGTTAAAATTTCTCTGTTCACATTCCTGATATGGTTTCTGCCTTACTGCATCCTAACTGATTGCACTAATTGAGAATGTTTTCTTTAAAAATAGCAACTTGAATAAGTAATCTACATTCACAGAAAATTGAATGATTAGATAAATTCTTTGAGAGTCAGATGGGACAGAGAGTTTGGTTGACTTGATTAATTTCTCCCCACACTCGGTGATAAAGATTGGTTATTTGAGTGTAAGATGACTAACTCACTAAGAACGAAAGTGAAGGGAACTACTGAATGTTTACCTAAGAGACTTGGAAAGCCACCATCATGGCAGATCATTTTAAGAGTGTGTTGTTATGTATGGATTTTCTTCCCATGTTAACAATGAGCAAGCATCCATAGAAATTTGTCCCTTTCCAATTTGCCTAAAAGTTCACGGGATATATGAGATGTTTTGACAAATTATGTTCAACTAGATTGTTTTTAAATGTTAATAAAATAGTTTTCTGCTATGTCACAGCCTTAATTTTGAGGATATAAATATAAACTTCTACTTGTAATTCATGACTGCTTTGGGGATAGAAATATTCTTACTCAAAGAAAAATGTGATTTAAGTATTTGTTATTTTTATCATTAGGAAAACAAAACGAGGGTTCATGTGTTGCTGATATGCATTATCAGCATTTTGTTGTCCATAGGTGAGCCCTTTATTCATTCAACAAACATTTACTGATTTCTTAATAATACATAGGTGCCAGGGTATAGAGGTACGTAAGTCTGTTCTATGATTCTGCCCTTGTGGATATCTAAAACAATTACCTTTCTTCATGTATTCTGAAATTCACACTTTCCCCCACATTTTAACATTTAAATATCTAAAACTGTCAGCTCTTGGCTATTCCAACACCTATGTTATCACTTACAGTTACTAATGGCCAGGCTGCTGTTGGGATAGGATTGTCATTGCCAGCACGGGGTGAACCTGGGCAGAGCAATTCACATTGTCACTTCAACAGTATGTCACTGTCAAAAGCCTTGGCACTGAGGGGAAAAAAATTCAGACAGAGAAGGAGTTTCTCAGAGGAACATGAAACAAGCAAGGTTTCTCTCTGACTAGAAGAACATTCTCCCAAGGTTCATGTTGGGAGAGAAAAATGAAGTAGAGTACCTACCAAGTATGAAATTGATGGTAAGAGCCCTGCATTACTGACAGTGTACTACTTCTTATTTCATTTTGTGGACATGCCTTGGGAGAGTTAAAGAAAAAGTTCAACAAAAAATATAGTGACTTTGTGGCTATTTCTGATGGCATAACTAGACAAGTCTGACATTTTAGTAAACAAATATTTTGTGCTATTAAAAAGTAATGTGAGACCTAATTGTTTGAAAACCTTCCATTTGCTTCTTCTGATAGGCTTTTTATGTCAGCACCAAAACTTGAAGAGTACAAGTCAGGAGCTTGGAAGAAAAGCCTGGAGACAAGAGTGCAGCACTTTAAAATACCTAATGTGGACCACATCTCCTGATGCCCCTGAAGTGGTATTATGGGGGAAAACATTGACATCAACGCCTCAGAGTCAGAAGAGTCAAACTCTGAATGGGAAGAAGTTTCAGTAATATTAAGGTACTCATTTTACTAATGGTTTTCTATTCATATAAGCAGGAGAGTTACATATGATAAAAATCTAGGTCTACATATGTCTAAAAGAGCTCTTTTAATAATATATAAACATTAAATAAAATATAAAATAAATAAGAAAGAAATATAAAATCAAAACATAAGATAATTTAATTGGTAACTTTTTTCCTTCTGATGGTATACATAAAACGATGCATTTTTACAATTGGTAGCATCATAGATAAACTGTGATTCATGAAATTTGCCACATAAAATGATGACATAAAAAACATGAAGTTCTTCTTTTTTGCTATGGACTTTCAAGTTGTTACCACATGTCACTAAATATCAGTTAACTTTTAACCATTGGAAGGGACCAGGTGACTGTTTTACCAAGTGCTTAGTGATAAATTCCTCTATTTCCATTTCTTCAGGTATGTGATTTCCGTATACATGTTCTTAGAAACAGAGCCACTAGACTGAGAACATAGTGTTGAGAGAGTAACACAATTCTATAATTCACATCGATAGAATATTCTGTAATTTTCTGGTAAATTTGTCACACTTCTGTGCAACAGTTTTAAATCCAACTTCTAATAAATTCTGCTCTATGTCTCATTCCTTGAGTAGTGAACAATGGATTGAAAAGAAGAAAGAGAGAGAGTATTTTGTAGACTATACCCTGTTAGTGGGATTAAATCTGTTCATAATTATGTAGCTCTCTCAATCTAAAGTGGCAAAAAGAAAGATTTCAGTGATGCTTACAGGATATCTATGACATAATGAATACCTATATTTGCAGTGCTAGAGAGGTGGTGTAGCAGACCAGTTCCTTTGGGCCCAGCAGTATGGCTATCATAGAAGAAAGGATCAGGGTACAAACCTAACAGTTTTGGTTTTCTGCAATCCCAGCCCAATGTTTCATTCTTCTGTCCTTGTTTATTTTATCCTCATTAGGTTCACACAGAGTTTAAATTTATTCCCCACCCAAAAACCCACAGGAATCAAGCAAATGTGTTTTGATGGATTTCTGTAGTTTCCTTTCAGAACCAGATGTTGGACAGCAGCCAACTTAGTAAAAAACACTTGCTAGAAGAGGCAGGTTAAAAAGGGGAGGAAATCTGAAGAAGAAATCAATTGGGGAAAAAAATATGTTTAGCATATCCCCAAATAAGAAATCTAATTAGTTACTAGATAATAATATCTCAAAGAGTTGAAGCCTGCAATCCCCAGAAATGACATGGACTTCCGTTCACCAAGGCCAACCTGGCTGTAGCCAATCCTGAGTGCCCAATCAACCAGCAGTAGAAACTAACACTCAGTGCTCAATTTAACACCATGCCCCAGGTTGACTGTGCATTGCGGAAAAGGAAATAATCATATTTTTTGAAGATTACTGGACACTGCCTCTGAACTGACACTAATTCAAGGAGGCACAAAATGTCACTGTGGTCCACCAGTCAGAGGCCATGGAAGTCAGGAGATCAATGAAGTTTTAGATCAGGTTCATCTCTGTCGGTCCCTGAGCTTATCCTGTGGTTACTTCCCCAGCTCCAGAAAGCATAGGTGGAATGATAGACAACTAGCAAGTAGCAGAATCCCCAACAATTCTGAAGTGTTAGTGGCATCAAAACTGCTTGGAGGGCTTGTTCAAACACAGATTGCTGTGTTTCTGATTCAGTAGGTCAGGGGTGAGATTCAAGAATTTGCACAACTAACGAGTTTCCAAGTAATGCTGATACTGCTCTAAGGGGTGCCATTCCTTGAGAGCCACTGATGTAAGCCATGGTAATGATTAAATATTTTACTTTTGTGTTGATTTCTTGCCATAAGTATCTGAGATGACAGAGATGCTATATGGGAGAAAAAAAGGTGTTGTGAAGGTATAGTGGATCCAGCCAAAATAAATGATGAGATGATTTGGATACTACACCTGTAGATAGAAAACCAATGAGGGAAATCTGTACAATTCCAGAATTAAAGTTTAAATTTTGTTGTTAGAGAGATCTTATTAAGTTTGAAATAAATGCAACTTCTTTTGGCACTTTCATTCCTCTTCTGCAACATGAAGATCATCTCAAATCAGATGAACTCAGCATAGAAATTTTTAAAATATCTTCAATAAGAGCTTGATAAAGAACTATGTATTAGTTTCCTAGGATTGCCATAACAAATCACCGCAAGCTGATTGGCTTAAAAACAACAGAAATGTATTCTCTCACAGTTATTAAGGCCAGAGGTTTGAAATAAATGTATCAGCAAGGCCACACTCCCTCTTAAGACTCTAGGGGAAGATCCTAGCTTGCCTCTTTAGCTGCTGGAGGCTCCAGACATTCCTTGGCTTGTGGCAGCTTCAATCTCTGCTTCTGACATCACATGGCATTCCTCTCTCTGTGTGTCTGAGTCTTTTCTTATAGGGACGCTTGTCATTAGATTTAGAGCCCACCGAGTTAATCCACAATGACCTCATCCTTGACTTAATTACATTTACAAAGACCTTTTTTCCGAATAGCGTCCTATTCATTGGTTCTGGGGGTTAGAGTTTGGACACATAATTTTAGGGGCCATTATTTAACCCACGACAAGCCATAACTCATGAAAGAATTCTTTCTACCTGATTTAGTATTCACTAAAATTTCACATTATTTGCAATTTTGATAAACACAAAGTGGAATGTAGTTTTGCAGTCAAACTCCTGTGTGGTTGTAGGGGAAAAAAGAACAATAATAATGATTTTTACACAATATTTTGTTGGAAGACACTTTGGCTGTGTCTTAGTAAGACAAAACAAAAGCAAAAACTCATGTAGTAGATTGTCTGCAAAATTGGCTACCACTGATTACTCTCATCTCAGTAAAAAGAGAGTCTCTTTCTTCTCCCTTTGAGTTTAGGCTGGTCTTTGACTTGCTTTGATCAGCCAAATTTTATATGACTCATAGACATAGGTCTTAAGAAGTTGGCAGCATGTATTTTTGCACTCTTGGATACCAGTTATAATGTAAAAAAGTCAAATGCACAATGAGAGAAAGAAGCCAAGTGGACAGAGAAGGGCACTGGAAGAAGAGAGATTACAAACAGAGAAAAAGAGAGATGTCAACCCAAGCCCTTCTCACCACCCCAGTTGGAATCCTGTGAGAGAGGCCCCAGCTAAGCTGCCTGCCATTGTCAAAATTACATGGAGCCAAGAAGGGCTATCACTGCCAAGTGCTGCTCAAGTTGCAAAATTATGACCAAATAAATAATTGTTTTTAATCCAAAGTTTTTTTTTGGGGGGGGTGTTCTTTGTTATGCAGTAGTAGATAATTGAAACATTTTGTTTTAAATTTAAACAATTAATACACATATAGTACTTAATGAAACTAGTATTTCTTAGAGAGGATATAGAGAAAAAGTAAGTTCCTTTTATTCTTAAGAGAATTCATTCTGCTTTTTATTGTTAATAACTTTTCCCTAAGTGTGAAATGACTGTCTTCTGATTTCCTAGTCATTTCTATGAAAGTTATTTTGCTGTGAGCTGAAGTGGTAAGACTTGAAAGGGTCGGGGAGTAACTTGGTGCGAAGGGGCAATTGTCAGACAGGGGCAGAAAGGGGAGGATGTTATTATTCGTTTGTACCTTTTTGCTTTTGCTAGGAATGCCTAGGTGACTGTAAATATATTGGAGATAAAGAAGTACATGAAAATAAAGTTATAATGACATTGAACCTAGTTTAGAATATTGAATTCCAATCCAAAGAATTTTGACTGAGAATTAAAGAGCCATTTCATGTGACAGATTTTCAAAATATGTTAGAAAAATTGAAGTCTAACTTTCAGGCTGGCTTTCATTGTCTTTCCACTACTCACAGATAAATCTGTATGTAATAGAATACGTAAACACTAATATCAGAGAATGGAGGTGAGAGCACTCATTAGGTGGCTGTTGCAGTGATCAAATCCTAGGATGGACTCTAGAAATAAAACTGTAAGTGGAATAGCCAATGAAGAACCAAATGGACCACAACTTCCTGCACATTTTCCCATTAAAATGGGTCTCCTGTTGCTTGCAGGCATTATGAGCAGTAATCCTTGACAGTAATGGAGAACAGCAACTGAGGCTGCAGATGTAGGAAGCCAGTTAAGGAACCAGTTATAAAGGCTGGTTTTAATCATACTGAATTTAAGGTGGTATCTAAATGTCACCATATGATTGTGAAAGTTAAAAGGCAAAAGATGTATGTGTAGATTTAAGATCTGTTTTTTGTGTAGTATAGCAGAATGGTTTAGAAAATGAGATCTGGAGAATAACTAGGTTCTACTAGGCTCTAATATTTATTAAGTCTGGGAAATTGAGAAAGTTACTATTCTTGAATCAGCTTTTTCATCTGTACAATGGAGATAATAAAGACACCTATCTCCTAGGATTGCTTGATTAAATGGGCTAATATATAGGGAATTTAGAATAGTGTCTGGCGCATAATACCCGCTGTGTAAGTGTTAACAACTACCATGTGCAGTTGCCTTGCTAATACTCACCCCACTCCTCTGTTTTAGTAACAGAAACCTCCAGTCGTTAGGGGTGGCAATGCCCTCAGCTAAGAGAAAAAAATACATGTCCAAATCTCTCTTGTAGATATGGCTGGCAAATGATCTGTAAATGTAAGTATTTGGATGTAATTTATGGAAGTTCTTAAAAAGGGCTAATTGAGCTAGTTGGAATGCTTTTTTCTTTTACTTTTTCCTCCTCCTCCTTTCATGAAATTAAGTCATGACTAGAGCTAACAGGAACCCTCATGGATCATGAGGGAAAGATCAGATGAAGAGCAGAGACCTTGATTCTGATATCTTTGAGCCATTGAATCATGCCAGAAAACATTTCAGACATTACCAGACTTCTCATTACATGCACAAAAATTAATAAATATAAGCCCTTGTGGGTTTAAGCCATTGTAGACAGATCTCTATTATTATCTAACATAATTCCTAATTGATAATATTCTATTATTATTATGAATGAAATTTCCAGTTAAGACACAATTGCCTTAAGAGAAAGAAAATAAATAGATTTAAAGGCAATGTATAATGAAAGCCAAAAAGAACAATATTTCCAAAAGGAGACACTCATCTTAAATAAACTTTGTAGTGCCTTACTTCTAGGATGTCAGTTGTAACCTCGGGGTAACAGTGAAGAAAATAACTAGAAAATATGCTAAAAGAGAAATGAGAGAATCAAAAGAATAGACTAAGAATAAAAGATTACCATCCATTACCATAAAGGATTGCTGCTCACAATGCCTGCAAGCAACAGGAAACCCATTTTAATAGAAAAATGCACAGGAAGTTGTGGTATCTAACATAAAGTAAGGCAATATTGGAGGATTTGGTTCGAAAAAAGATATAAGACATACAGAACACAAATAGCAAAATAACCGAAGTCCTTCTTTATCTATAATCACTTTAAATGCAAATAGATTAAGCTCATCCATTAAAAGACAGATATGAGATGAATGGATAAAAAAATAATTTCATTGGTTGGAGATCCAACTATATACTGTCTACAAGAAACTCACTTTAGAGCCAATGCACAAGTAAGTTGAAGATGAAAGGATGTATAATTCCATACCAACAGTGCCCAAAAGAAGGCTGTTGTGGCTATGAAAAAATAGACTTTAAGTCAAAACTTGTTACAAGAAGTAAATAAGGATATTATCTATTGACTGAAAGTTCAGTTCATCAAGAAGACGTAATAATTATAAACATATATGCAGCAAAACAATAGCGCCTCAAAATATATAAAGCAAAATGACATTATTGAAGAAAGAAACAGACAGTTCTACAATATTAGTTGGAGATTTCTTACCCTACTTTCAGTAATGAACATAAATGTACAATTACCAAAACTGACTCAATAAGAAAGAAATAGAAATCTGAAGAGACCAACAAGTAAAGAAACTGAATGAGTGATCAAAACTTTGCAACAAAGGAAGGCCCAGGACTAGCTAGCTTCACTGATGAATTCTACCAAATATTTAAAGAATTAACACCAATCCTTCTCAAACTCTTCCAAAAAATGGAAGTGAGAAAAACACCTGCTAACTTGTTCTATGAGGCCAATGTTCTAATGTAAAAGCCAGACAAAGATATCACAAAAAAGAAACTACAGACCAATGATGCTTATGAATATAGATGCCAAAATAAAATATAGTTTCCAAATTATACTAACAAATTGAATACAGCAACATCTTGAAAGGATTATACATCATGAATAAGTGGGATTTATTCCAGGAATGCAAAGGTATTTCAATATAAGAAAATTAATCAGTGTAGTAAATATTACATTAATATAACAAAGAGAAAAAACTACGTAATCATCTCAGTTGATGCAGAAAAAGTATTTGGAAAGTTCAACACCTTTTCATGATTTGAAAAAAAAAAAAAACCACTCAGAGAACTAGAAATAAAAGGGAAATTCCTTACTGCAACAAAGGGAATTTATGAAAAACCCACAGCTGACATCATACTTAATGATGAAAGACTGAAAATTTTCTCCCAAGATCAAGAACAGGACAAAGATGCTTGCTTTCACCATTGCTATTCAGCACTGTACTAGAAGTTCTAGCCAGAAAAATTGGGCAAGAAAAGAAATAAAAGTCATCCAAATTGGAAAGGAAGATGTAAAATTATATTTTCAAATGGCATGACTCTATAAAGAAAATCCCAAAGAACCCATACAAAAAAAAAAAAATACTAGAGCTAATTAAAGAATTCAACACATAAATGGTTGTGTTTCTATAAGCTAGCAATGAAAAATATGAAAAGAAAATTAAGAAAACAATTCTATTTACAATGATATCAAAGAGAATAAATTCCTAAGAATAAATTTAACCAAGGAGGTGAGAGTCTTGTACGCTGAAAACTACAACATTGCTGAAGGAAATTAAAAACACAAATAAATGGAAAGATATCCCTTTCCCACGTATTGGAAGACAATCTTGGTAAGATGGCAGTAATACCCAAAGCCACCTACAAAATCACTGCAAACCTTATCAAAATTCCAATGTTTTTGGGTTTTTTTTTTCCAGAAACGGAAAAGCCCATGCTCAAATTCATATGTAATTTCAAGGAGCCCTCAATAACCAAGACAATATTTTAAAAGAAGGAATTATATTTCACAATTTCAAAACTTCCTACAAAACCACAGTAATCAAGACAGTGTGGTACTGGCATAAATATGGACATATAGACCAGTGGTATAGAATTGAGAATCCAGAAAACAACCCAAATATAAGTAGTAAAACAACCAAGTATATAAGTAATAAATATAAATGGTAAAACTGTAAAACTCTTAAAAGAAAACGTAGGGGTAAATCTTCATTCCAAACCTTGAATTTGGCAATGGATTCTTACAAATAACACCAAGAGCATAAGCAACACAATTAAAAAATAGATAAATTGGATTGATAAACTTCATAGATAAACTTGTCAAAGTTAAAAAATTTTTTGCATCAAAGAACATCATTAAGAAAGTGAAAAGGCAACCTACAGAATGGGAAAAAAATGTTACAAATTGTATCTCTGAAGGGTCTAGTATTCAGAGTATATAAAGAACTCTTATACTTAGTGTAAAACAAAAAGAGAAGCAACCCAATTTAAGATATACAAGTGATATGAGGTGACATTTCTTCAAAAAGATATACAAATGGCCAGCAAGCACATGAAAAGGTGTTCAACATCATTAATCATTAGGGAAATGCAAATCAAAACCACAATGAAATACCTCTTCAGATCCACTAGCTGGCAATAGTTAAGAAAAGGGAGAATGATTGTTGTCAAGGAGTTGGGAAAAATGAAACCCTTGTACATTGTTGGTGGGAATATGAAAAGGCGCAATCACTGTGGAAAGCAGCTGTGTGGTTCTTGACAAAGTTAACCATAGAAGTAATACATGATTTCACAGTTCTTTTCCTAGGTATATATCCCCCCAAATTGAAAATGGGTACTCAAATACCAGTATGTGAATGTTCATAGCAGCACTGTTCTCAATAACCAAAAAATGGAAGCAACCCAAGTATCCAGCAATTGCTGGATGGGTACACCAATTGTGGCATAGATGTGCAATAGAATGTTATTCAGACATAAAACACAATGAAGTATGGATACATGCTTCACTGTGGATGAGCCTCAAAAACATTATGCCAAATGAAAGTAGTCAGACAGAAAAGTTACATAAAATATGATCCCATTTATGAAATATCCAGAATAGGTAAGTCCATAGAGACAGAAAGCAGATTAACAGTGGCTAGGGGCTGGGTGACGGGGAAAAGTTAGTGACTGTTTAATGTGTATAGGGTATTCTTTTGGGGTGATGAAGATATTCAGACTAGATTGAGGTGGTGGTTGTGCAACATTGTGCCTATACTAAATGACATTGAATTGTACATTCATTCAAGTAGCTAGAATGACTTCATTTCAGAAACGTATAGTAATGATTTTCATCTTTGTTGCCTATCCTAATAAGCTATTAGATTGCTGTAATATGCTATTAGGTACATATAAATAATGCTTGCCTTGAACTGAGAAGAAATGAGTGAATAAGGGATAGAATCAGAGGATTGGAGCTGCTAACCTTTTCGAAAACCAGGCAAGAACCCTGAGCTTTTCCCAGGACTCTTCTACCAACACAGACCAACAATGTGTACTAAAACAAGCACATCCGGTCAAATTTTGACAATCCATACACATTATCTTTTTTCAACTCCAAAGGTACCACCTCAGAATAATTTGTGACTTTCATCTCTTATAGTTCATTCTCTAATCTACTGGTTAAATCCCTCTTCTTAAATACATAAGCATATCAGAAAATTTAATTTTTACATGGGAAATTGCCTCAATACAATGGTAATGTCCAAGTACACTTTACCATCAAGCTACATCAAAGAGGCTTGTTGACTAAATTATGGCGCTCGAATCATTCAGGTTACTAAATCAGTTTAAAATACACAAAATGGAGAAAAAGAAGTGGTTGGTTAACACATTAATTATACTTGCAAGCAGAGCAGAAAGACCACACTACCTAGACCCTTGTTAAAGCAATGTTTATGTAGCTTGCCTCTCCCTCTGTTGCATTAGCATTCCTTGTTGATCTTGGAGTTATGAAGACCAGAATTCAGGATAAGCTAAGCAGATGGAAGGTGTCCAGAGTTAACCATACACACAGCTTTGATGCAGAAAACTGTAGCAAAGAGACACAGGGACAAGTATCTGCCACAGCTGTAGTTCACCAGTTAGCCTGATGAACAGCTGCACATTTTATTTGTACTTCTTGGGTTGCCCAGTGGGGCTAGAATCGGTTTCAGCAGTGGGAGATCAATATAAGGCCTTGTGAATAACTGAGTGCTTACTATGTCTCAAGTATTAGTAAGTCACAAATGTTAGGTGCTTCTTGGTCCTGCAATCCCTTCTTACTTATCTATGATCTAACATGCCTCACGGTTTGATAACTTGTCTATTTAAGAACTTCCGCCCATCTCATAGAAGCCGTTTGATTACTTATTATCTACACTGAACACATTTTATGAGTCTTACTTCTCTTAAAACTTATTTATTATCTATACTTAACACAAAATGTAAGTTTTATACATCCTGTTTATTTTTCTTGTGTCCCATAGCAGAATTAAATATTCTCAGTTAATGTATGAAGCACATATTATATTAATGGGAATGATATTTCAATACTATGAGCTAGGTTCAAAGTATTACATTATATTATATATATGATATATATTACAATATATCATTATATACATATATATATGTAAAAAATATATATATATGTATGTATATATATAAAACAAAACTTACTCCTATAAATAAAACAAAACTTACTCCAGGCTTTTAGCTGATGGATACAAATGAGGTCAAACAATGATAATCCACATTTCACCGACTAATACACTTACCTCTCTAACACAGGACCTAGTACTATCCAAATTCTCTGGTAAGTGATTTGGGGAGTCTTCAGAGTGTCTCAGGTGCACTCACAATTAGCCTGCTTCATATTTGCACTGTACTGTACTTTTAGTTCAGGAGTGGAGTACACGTACTTTCTAGAAGATACATGAGAAGCTTATTTCCTATTGTCATTTAGAGTTTATTTTGAATTTTCTCCCTCCATCTCAGTGAGGTTCTTAGATATGAGTTCAGTGTGGGAGCTACAGCTCAATGATTCTAAGTGATTCAAAAACTGTAGTGTTTCTGAGTCTGCTTTACTGGATCAAGCTCACTATTCTTGAAGCTTCCTTTAAGAATCTTTTTTTAAAATACTATGGTCCTCTTCCAGTGGGTTTCTTGTGGTCCTATCCCACATACTCATCAGGAGCAACCACACATATGTGTCAGTCTCTGACTCAAGCTGAGATGCCCACACCCACACATATATCACATATTTATTATTTCAAATCTTTTTAACAAGCTTGAATGATAGGTACCATCACAGGTGAAGAACACGTGATTCCATGGAGGTAAAGAAACTTGCCCAAGTGTGATAGTCTCTCCTCGGCCCGACATGCTCAATCACTCTGAGGCCTTGTCATAGTAGAGGTGACTGTATGTGTGCTTATATTGTCTCAAGGGGGACAACGGTAGGAGGTACCTTGTCATTATTAACAATGAATCTAGAGGACAGTTGTAGGGGGATAAATTATTTCTGGACCCTAACTGTTAACTCCTGGTGATGGGGCTTTTTACCGAGGTATGATTGTGCCCTTCTTGTTTCTTTATGCTGATGGTACCAGTATAGCTTGTTATCAAGTGAGTGAGTAAAAACTGTACAGATGATCAATTCAATATTGGTCTCATGGATTCTCCTCCATATCTTTTATGAGCTTTGGCAATAAGAAAATGGAAATTACTGCAGGTTCTTATAAATATTGCAATTTCTCTCCTGTAGTTCCAGATTAAATTCTCGTGACTAGAATGTTGTACTCAAAGAGCATGTCTCTGAGTGACAAAAATCTTAGGGTTACAGAAGGAACTTCAAACAGCAGCCCCTTCATGAAGATCTATCCACTTGAGCCTGGCATTTGGAGGCTGAAAATTTATCTTCTTACTTTAAGGAAAAGTTTGGGCCAAGAGGCAATACTTAAGCAGATCCCTGGAACTCAGTCAATGGCATATTTCAGAACAATTAAATTTAATATGGTTTGAGGTTTTGCAATAGAAGCTCATATGATCCTAAGGCAAAGAATGAAACTCCCTTCTCAGAGTCCAGGAAAGAACTTAAACTGACGATACTAAAAAATAGGTTAAACCAAACCAAAGGAAGCAGACAGTAGAATGGGAGGCTCTGCCAACACAGGGTGGACTGGAACAGATAGTCACATACATTATCATTTTCCAAAACATCCTCTCTCCTGGAAGCCAGTGTTACCACTTGGCCTGCCAAAGGCCATGTGACCAGCCATTAATAACAAACTCAGGTCAACCATATCCTATGACGCTCTTAACCGTTTAAACGCACAACAGTACTGTTTTGAAGATGAGTGCTCTGTTGAAGGAATGTGAAGATTTGAGGTAGCCCAAAAGAAGTTGTCTAAAGGGACATTTTTCTTTCAGAAGTCACTTAGTGTGTTCCTCTGCTGAGGACTGCAGAAGATGAGAGTTAAAATTGTGCCTAACATTTTAAGCCAATCACAAGTTATGGGAAACTATTTTGTGTTTGGATGTTCTTCAAGCAAAAACAAAAACCAAAAACAAACTTTAAAAAATATCCATTCTATTTAAAACATGAAATAAAAAATTTTACTAGTTACTGAAATGCTACTTTACCCTCTCTAGACAGACAACTTATTTGGAATTTTCATTCACTTCCTAATTTAATTTTCTAAATAACTCTGTTTTGCAGAGTCTAAAGTTAGAGAAATTGAGGCCTAGAGGGGCTAAGTAATGATTCCACTCATAATGGCATACTGGCTTTATGGGATTAAGGTCTCCTTCCTCATCCTCTTGCTACTTGTATTATTCCCAGAAAAAATATAATCAAACTTTTCTAAAATTAAAATATGCATTTCTTAGTGAAACAGTTTTTCATTTTTTTGGTAGTAAAATATCTATAACTAAACTTTACCGTTTAACCATTTTAAAGTGTACAGTTCAATGATATCAAGTACACTCATGTTCTGCAACCATCACCACTATCCATCTCTAGAACAGTTTTCATCTTGCAAAACTGAAACTTTGTGCCCATTAAAGAATAACTTCCCAGTCCTGCCTCCATTCTAGGTATCTCATGTAAGTGGAATCATACATTATTTTCTTCTTGTGACTGGTTTATTTCACTTAGCATAACCTTGAGGAAGGTTCACCCATGTTGTAGCATGTGTCAGAATTTCCTTCCTTTTTAAATGAGTAATATTCCATTGTGGGCATATACAACATTTTACTTTTATGTTCATTTCTGGACAGATACTTGTTTTGCTTGCATGTTTTAGCTGTTATGAATAGTGGTGCTATATGTACATGAGTGTTTGGATATCTCTTTGAGACCACACTTTAAATTCTTTTGGATATATGCCCAGAAGTGGAATTGTTGGGATCATATGGTAACTCTATGTTTAATTTTTTAAAGAAACACCATATTCTTTTTCATAGCACTGTACCATTTTACATTTCCACCAGTAGTGCACAAGGGTTCCAACTTCTCCACATCCCTGCCAACACCAGCTATTTTGTTTTTTGATTGAAGCCATCTTAATGGGTGGGAGATAATATCTCATCGTGGTCACAATTTACGTATCCCTACTCACTGATATTGAGCATCTTTTTGTGTACTTGAAAATAGACTTGATCATAGTATACAATCCTTTTAATGTGCTGTTGAATTCAGTTTGCTAGTATTTTGTTGAAGATTTTAAAATTTGTTTCCAGTAAAATTTTATTTCAATTATTTTTACTAGAAAGGGACTTATTTGCATAGTATTAACTATTCAGACCAGTTGTAATATGGTTGATTTTTGCCTCTGTATTGAGTAGATGTTTTCAGAGTACCTTCCTTCAATTATATGTGGAATCTAAAAAGCAAAAAAAAAAAAAAAAAAAAAAGAACAAATATAGTGAAACAGAAACAAATGGACAGAAACAGAGAATAAATAGGTAAAGGGGATTAAGAAGTACAAACTGCCAGTTATAAAATAAATAAATCACAAGGATGTAATGTACAGCGCAAGGAATATAGACAGTAATTTTGTTAAGGATTATGACATCAATATTCACAAGGTGTATTCTATAATTATTTTGTAGCATCTCTCACTGGCTTTGGTATCAAGGCAATGCTGGCCTCATAGAATGAATTAAGAAGCATTCCATCCTCTTCAATTTCTTGGAAAAGTATGAAAAGGATTGGTTAGTTCTTTAAATGGTAGAATTCACCAGTGAAGCAATCAGTTCCAGGGCTTTTCTTTGTTGGATGGTTTTTATTACTTATTCAATCTCCTCACTAGTTATAAATCTATTGAGGTTTTCTACTTCTTAGTAATTCAGTCTTGATAGGATTTGTGTTTCTTGGAAAATGTCCATTTCATCTAAGTTATCTAATTTGTTGGTGTTCAGTTTCTTACAATGCCTTTTATTTCTGTTGAATTAGTATTAATGTCGCACTTTCATTTCTGATTTTACTACCTTGAATTTTCTCTTTTTTGCCTTAGTCAATCTAACTAAAGTTTGTCAATTTTACTGATCTTTCTGAAGAACCAACTTTTCATTTCATTGATTTTCTTTATTGTTTTCCTATTTTCTATATTTCTCCTCTGATCTTTATTATTTCCTTCCCTCTGCTAGACTTGGGCTTGGCTTGTTCTTTTTTTTTTTTTCTAATGCCTAGGTTGTACATTTAGGTTGTTGATTGAAGATCTTTCTTCTTTTTTTAATATAAACATTTATAGCTATAAATTTCCCCCTTAGCACTGCTTTCACTGCATTCTATAAGTTTTGCTATGTTATGCTTTCAATTTTATTTATATCTTAGTATTTTCAAATTTCCCTTGTGATTTGTTCTTTTCTTCATAGGTTGTTTCAGAGTGTGTTGTTTAACTTCCACACGTCTGTGAAATTTCCAGTATTCCTTCTGTTATTGATTTCCAACTTCATACCATTGTAGATGGAGAAGATACTTTGTATGATGTCCATCTTTCCAAATCTGTTGAGATTTTATTTATGTCCTAATATATGGTCTATTCTGGAAAATGTTCCATGTAGACTTAAAAAGAATGTGCATGCTATTGTTGTTGGTAGAGATTTCTGTACGTGTCTGTTAGATCTAATTGTTTTGTTTTATTGTTCAAAGAATCTATTTTCTTACTTATCTCTGTCTGGTCGTTCTGTCCTGTTGAGAGTGGGGTATGGAAGTCTTCAGTTATTATTGTGGAAATACCTATTTCTCCCTTTAATTCTTTCAATTTTTTTTACACATTTTGATAGTCTATTATTGGTTGCATAAATGTTTATAATTGTGATATCTTCTTTCTGTATCAAAATTTTAAAAATATATAATGTCCTTCATTGTCTCTTATAAACTTTTTAAATTTAAAATCTATTTTGTCTGTTACTAGTATAGCCACCACTGCTATCTTTTGGTTCCTATTTGCATGGAATACCTTTTTTTTTTTATCTTTTCACTTTCAGCCCACTTGTGGCTTTGGATCTGAAGTGAGTCACTTTTAAATAGCATATAGGTGGAACTTTAAAAAAATCCATTCTGCTAATCTCTCTTTTCATGGGAAAGTTTAATCCATTTACATTTAAAGTAATTACTGATAAGGAGAGATTCACTTCTGTAATTTTGCTGTTTGTTTTCTATATGCCTTATATGCATATTTGTTCTTCTTTTATTGCATTATTGTTTCTTTTGTATTTAGTTAATTTTTGTAGAAAATATTTTAATTTTCTTCTCAATTCCTTTTATGTATGTTCTATAACTATTTCTTTGTGATTACTATTGGCATTGTAATTAATATCCTATAGAGTTGTAATGTTCTAATTTGAATTTATGCCAACTTAACTTCAATAACTTACAAAAACCCTGCTCATTTATAGCATGTCCTTTTCAGTTGTACCTCTGTGTCTGAAAATATAACCTAATAATCGTTTTCTTAATGCATTAGTGTTTTAATTGTATAGAATCAAAATATGGAGTTACAAAATGTTGTTACAATAATACTAGCTTTTATCATTGCCCATGCATTTACCTTTACTCATGTCTTTATTTTACATGTGGCTCTGAGATGCTGTTCTTTCATTTCAATCTGCAGAACTTCTTTTAGGATTTCTGCAGAGTAGCTTGAGTGGTAACAAACTTCCTTAATTTCTCCCTCACCTTTGAAGGAAAGCAGGATATGAGATTCTTGATTGATAGATTTTTTATTCCTCTTAACAAGAAAATAACAACATTCTTTTAAGAGGGAAAGCATTGAACAGAACCATACTTGAACATGGCACAGATGTTGTTAACTACCAGACATAAAATTTAAAATAACAAAGTTATTGTGTTAAATCTCTAGTGGAATATGCATGATCAGATGAGTAATTTCAGCAAAGATATGAAAACTATAAAAAAGAATCACATGGAAATGCTAGAAATGAGTATGCAGTAAGAGGAATGAAGAGGGTCTTCAATAGCCTCATAAGCAGCCAAAGAAAAAACATACAGAGACAAACAAGAGTGAACAGAGGACCTGAGACATGTGCAAAAAAAATCAAATAACCTAATATATGAGTAATTGGATTTCCAGAAGAAGAAGAGAGAAAACAGAGCAGAAGAAATATTTGAAGAGATAATGGCCAAGAAGTTTCCAAAACTAATGACAGATACCAAAACACAGATTTAAGAACCTCACATTAACACCAAGCAGGATAAATGCCCCAAACAAAAACGGAAACAAAAACAACTAGACACATAATATGCGAACTGCTGAAACTTAAAGACAAAGGAAATCTCGACTTTATCATGAGAAGACTCACTTCTGCCTTCCAAATTTTATACGAGTGTATCTGATTGGCCAAACTTAAATCACATCTGGGATTCTAGATTCACCAAGGGAGTGTGACCTTGTAGTTTTTAACCTCCCAGACTCTGCAGAACCAGAACACACATTAGAAGTAGAATGATGTGGGTTTTGAGTACTAAACCTAAATGTCCCCCATGAAACGTATATGTAAATAAAGTTTTGGTCTACCATGTGGTTTAGTTTTTAATGCACATTGTAAGTACTTTAAAATGCAGAAACATAAACAAACATATAATAATTTATATATGGATTACAAATATAGTATGTATACAAATACGAATTTTAGCAGTTTTTCCATGATTTGTTTCTAGGAAATTTACATCAATTCCTATTACCATTGTCAATATCTAAGTATATATTTATCCATGTCTGTGCTAACAATTGGAGGTGAGGTTTTAATTTTTTCTCAGTCTGTTTAGAGAAAAGTAATTTATTATTACTTTAATATGCATTTTCATATTACTGTGAAATTTTTTATTTTCACATGTTTCTTGGTCATCTGAACTTTAAATTGCTTATTTGTATCTTTTACTCTTTTCTTTTTTAGTTATTTATCCTTTTTTTGTTAGAGCTCACTTTTTAATATTGTAGCTATTAATCATTGAAATATCATTATATAACTTTTTTCATCTTCTCTTTGGTTTTATTGCCATAAAATTTTAATATTGGAAGCTCAAATATATCTTTATGTTCTTAATAGCTTCTGGATTTCCAATATTGGTTAAGATCTCCCCTGCCTTAGAGTGTACACATCATCTCTTAGACAGTTTGTAAAACAGGTATTATTATACTTTTTATTACTAGGTCTAGAAAGTTTCTTTTAATGGTTAAGAGTGGGCTCCATTTTTTTTTTTCTTCTATCTTGGTAGCTAGTAGTGATAGCATCATGCATTAAATTACTCACCTTTTTTCATTTTGTAAAATTACAACTTTAGCCAAATATTAAAATTATCATATATACTAGAATCTGTTTCTGGATTCTGAATTCTATTCCATGGAGTAGTAAGTCAGTCCATAGCTATGCTAATGTCATATTTATCTTACCAGTATCTCTGTGCTGAGTTCTGATAGCCTGAGAAACAAGTCTCCCCCTTTTTGTTATTCTTTTTTTTTAAATAATTGTCATGGCTGTTCTTGAATCTTTTTTTCCACATAAAACTTGATAACTTAGTCCAGTTCCAACAAGAAACTATTAGAATTCTAATGAAATTTTAGTGCATTTTATGTTGTTAGGAGAGATTAACATTTCCATGATGGCAGTTCTTCCAATCCAAGAATATATCCGTATGCTCAAATCTTGACATGTCTTTTACTAACATACTACAGCTTTCTGCATATAGATCTTGTGACTTTTATTATATTTACTTTTAATATTTTATAGTTTACTTCTGTTATAAATGGAATATTTCTCTCTGGTTTCATTTTTTAAGTGCTAATTGCTAAAATAGAATAAATAAAATGATATTTGTATACTTAGCTTTTATTCAGCCACTTTGTTAAATACTCCTACAGATCTTTTTCTTCCTATTGTAACTAAATGTCCTTGAATTTTCTAGTTGTTTAATCATATTTTTGCAAAACTGATAGTTTTATCAACTTTTTTTTCAAATAATCAAACCAGTTACTTAAATTTTGTTACTACATTCACTACCCCAACTAGATCCAATTTTTAAATAAAAATGTCTTATTGTTCTGCTTTTTAGGGTGATAGTTGCTACTGATTTTTCTGGTAAAGAGTTAATCATATTTAAGTCTTTCCTTTCATTCTAATTTTACTCAGAATTTCTATAAGAAATGGCTATAGAGTCTTAACAATCAATTTTCACCATCAGTTCTTATATTTATATGATTTTCCATTTTAATCTGTTGATATAATAAAATATATTGATAAAATCTAGCAATGTATCAAAATAAATAGTAAATGCAAATTAACTAGGGTTTATTTTAGGACTGCAATGGTGGTTCCACATTAAAAAAAACTTCATTTAATATTTGATGCAATTTATGCATCTGTGTCTATATTAATAAGTGAGATCAATCTATATCTCATTTTTTATACTATCTTTTTCAGGTTTTAGTTTTAAAGTTATCCTAGGTTCATAAAATTATTTGGAGAATTTTCTAGTTTTATGTTGTCCTGAAATAACACATATTTTAAAAATATATAACATAGTTTAAAAGCAAGAAAGGAAAATTCTTGCATGCCTTAACCAAAAATGGAAACACAAAGCTAGAGTGATGAGTAGGAGTTTAAGACAGAACTGAGTTTCCTACATAAAGGTGAGATTCATGCTTGGTCATCTATTTCAAGTGCTGAGACTTAAAAGAATTTTACTTTATTAACTTGAGAAACTGTAAGATTTTTATCAGCTCCCTCAAGCCTTACATGGAATAAAAATTTACCTTAAGGCATTAAAATACCAATCCCGTGCCATGCTAGGATGTGGGGTATAAAACGTATTACCCATATAAACTCAAGCCAAAAATTAACACTGAACTATATTAAAATTCCTTGACCTAAAGGGGCTCTCAATAAAAGCAACTGCTTTTGAAAATACCTCTAGAACCTATACAAAAACAGTTGGAGAGGTACTCACTCAAAAATTAGAAACGACATTTGGAAACAAATCACCATGAGGAAAATTCAATAAATGCAACAAATAGGAGAATGAGCAACTGAAAACTAACACTGAAAGATACAGTAATTGAAATGAAAAATTCAATGGATTAAATAAGTAGTAGATGAGACTAGCTAAAGAGAATTGTTACACTGGAGATTGATCAATAGAAAATATGAAAAGACATGAATAAATAGAAAGAATAGGATAGGAGGCACCAATTCAGGTCTAAAAGGAGCTTTATGAGGAAAGAACTGAAAGAATGCTCCATGCTGTATACAAAAGGTTAATGAAGGGGAAATTTCCAGAAGACACGAATTTTCAGAATAAAAGATCTTGCTGAGTCTCAAATGTGACAAGTTAAAACAAATCACAACTGGATAAGTCATATTAAAGCAAAACTGAACTTCAGAGATTAAAAATAATTTTAAAATAACTTTTGATACATGGTATAACTTCTCTATATATCATATCCTCAACCTTTACATACACCTCTTCCATCAGCCACTTCATTCCTTTCTTGCCTTACCTAATCTTTCTCTCACCTCAGAACTCTGTTTCAGCAAACAGTTTCACTCCATGTCCCAAAAGATAAAGATGACCTAGTTTCATAAGCATATTTAGAAACTATTTTTCGTCCAGTTTTTTGTAAAACTCTGTTCTCTGAGATTTTGGCATTTCTTATAGCACACTTTCTACCTCTTACCATTTTTGTCATTGATTCTCCTGGTTGTTATTTATTATTAATTTATAAATATTCATGGACAGGAAGTTCAATGAAATGGAAAATTTCAGTACCTCTGAAAAACAATCTCTTAAGATGTTTGCCTGGTGTGATGGTCAACTGACTTCAATCTATTTCAATCACAGTCTGGTCCTCTGTCACTTACCCAGTATTGCTCTGTATTTTGAAACAACATCTAATTCAGTAAGCATACCAGACTTCATAATCCTATTATATACATTATCTTGCTCATATTTTCAGTTATGTCATTTACTGATCCTTCCTTTTCGTCCAAAAAAAATGTACCCTAGATCAAAACAAATGTCTACAATTTGTAATTATATACCTAGACTACTGGCTCTACCTGACTAAAAATAATCCATACAGATTAGTGCCCAATTCAGGGTCTCTGTGGTCATTTGGAGTCTTGATATTGTCTGCCATTTCTTACACATTTCTCAAGTTAACTCTTCTCATACTCATATTTTATGCCCTCACCGTCAAGTTATTTTTTACCCATTATGGTCCTATGTTTAGTCATTACTTCATGGGAAATAGACACTCAATTGAGTTGACTATGTTAAATGTTCTTCACATGAAAGAACAATACACTGAAAAGTAAAGTATATATGAAACTGGAAAACACTTGTAATATTCATAATAGGTAAAGCTTATTTGTAATATAAAGAAAACAGACATAAATAAGAAGAAGATAAATATTACTATTTAAAAACAGACAAAGAACATGAGCATCCATGGGATTGGTTGAATGTCATTTTTTGTCTGTCAACCTACCAGCACTGGGCATGGGAGGGACCTGTTTGATGAGTATGCAAGAAATTGCTACTATCTTCAAGTGGTCAGAATCAACAGGTTATACCAAACAGCTATATCAATTTAGAAATATAGTTCCAGAATTTAAAATTGTGATTCCACTTTTAGGAACCTGTCCAAATTTTGGAACTGATCTTTTTTTCTCCTAATGTTGTAGGAAAAAAGTAGAGATAGAATATAAGGCACAACTGAAGTCTCAGTAACAACTGTGTACAGGGTCTGAGATAAATGAAATGAGCCAGTCAAGAAAGAAAAGAGACTTTCAGGGAGGTAGTGGGAAACTAGAAAGTGCAGTATCAAGAAAGTCAGAGAGGAAATGGAATTCCAACAGGATGTCAAACTTCCACTGAGAATCAATTAACATGATTTTCGAAGGGATAAAATGGGCCAAACCCATTTGAAAGCTTATCTTGGAATACTGTAGATAACTTGTTTGACACTCAGTATCATTTTTGGAAATTGTAAAATGCACCTGTTGCTCAAATACCGGTTAAACCTCCAAGAGGAGTAAGTACACTTGCATATTCACTGTTGTTGCCTTTTTAAAGTCTCTTGTATTCAAGTCAAAACTAAAAGAGAGATAGATCTAGAGTTTGAATCCCAGGCTTTTCACTAGGCAATGTTGCATTGTTATTTTGCTCTAGGCCATCAAAATAAAAACTATTCAAAAAGTCAGCTGCTGCTACGAAGGTCATCTGGAAAGTCCAGGGAAGGGCCCTGCGCTGCTGCTGGGAAAGGCAAATTGTCCTCTGGCCCGTGAGCTGGCATGTTTGTCTGCGGAGTGGCTTCAGTGGCTTCATCTGTTGCTGAAAGAGCCAAGAGAAAGGGATAAAACAGGACTGTAATCCACACCACAATGAGCGGGATGAGACCAGCAGCCAAGGGAGTGTTTTGTTTGTGTGCTGCCCCTTCTGGCACATGGAATTGCTGCACAGATTGCATGGGTTTTTAATCATCATTTAAATATAAGTGATCCAACCTTGGCATGCATTGGGTTTTTTATACAGGTCGCTGATCACCACAAAGGTGCTAGTGCATACCACTCCAGTTACAATTTTTCAAAGTGTAGTGATATCATGGTATGAAGGGTAAACCCGTATTCTTATATTCGGTGCACGTTCACTGGGTGTTCACAGAGAGAAAAAACTAGATAGAAAACCTAGAAGATGAGTTTTGCTTTCAGTCAATCTCTGATTAAACACTGACTCCATTTCAAATCATGAAAACAGGCTTGAGGCAAATCATCGTTTGGATCTCTGAGATTCGGATTGTTAGTTCAACATTGGGTATTGAATAGTCTCTTTCCTAAGTTCTTTTTTTCTTGATTCTGAAATGCTGAGGGAGAAAGCCAAAAAATAAATCATGAGAATGTTCCTTTAAGGATATCAAACCGATTAGCAAAGATGAAAAAAAATCTTTATGGAAATCCTATAAAGAAATACAAGGTATTCTTCTGTTTAGTAAGAGAAAATTGTCCCAAATCTACTGGATGAAGATAGGAATCCAAATCCTTAATTCTTTATTGACTTAGCAATTATGCTCAAAGAAATTTATCCTAAGGATCTAATAAGACGAGTGTTTAATATCTAAGTATATGAGCTATAACACGAGTTTTCTTCCCTGAAATGAAAGGAGAGAACAGAAATGTAACTGCTTGGCTGGAAGAGCCAGGACATGATTGTCTCCCCACAGGGACTGCTTACAGAGGGGTTTGGTTACTATAAAGTGACCAAAAGTGACCAAAGTGCCATCTGTGGAGAAACAGCCTGTGAAAAAATCCTCTCTAAACAAAGAGTCAGACTGGAGTCCTGTGTCTGGATTAGAAAGCCACCTCGTAAAATCCCCCAAGGTTATTTTTTCTCTATTTTACCAAGATTGTGAATTAACCTTTTATTGTTTTGTAAGGAGAACAGGGTGAATAAAAAAGTTGAATATTTTACTAAAGAATAAAGAATGCCAAGACAGAGGGAAAACCTGAGTTTGTGTGAAAGGGTAGCTAACTAAACACATCACTTCATGTCATCTTTAAAGCCACATGAAATGCCACTGGTTAAGTTTTAGTTTCACTGGAATAGTTAAGTGACATGATGCTGCCAAAACCATGGAAAGTGATAGCTTAGAACCTTTGTGCCTTTATTTACAAACCAAAGTTCTTCTGTATCTTATTGAGGACCCTCAAATATGTTGTTGTATTTAAAACATTTTTTTAAAGTTATATCTTAATTCTAGACATGGTGAGATTTGTCATTAAAGCCAAAAGGCAAAAGGAGTATTTGAAATAGACAACTACCTCAGTGGTCTTCAGGGGGATTGCAAGAGGAGAAAGAGCCTCTCACATCTGTACTCGAGCCTTCCTTAGGAACCCAGGCAGTTCAGCTCCCCGTTCTTGGAAAATGGATTAGAGGCTGAAGAGCCAGCCCTGATTTTTCTCTCCCTTCCCCTACACAGAAGGGAAGTAATTCAATAGCTCAGAATTATTGGTGAGGCAGGACCAGAACCCGGACTTTCCCACTTTTGATTGGAGAGTTAAGCTATTGGATGAGATTTAGGAAGGACCACTTGAGGGCCAGCAGACACCTCAGTTCCATGGGTACCACAGGTCTCCACCCACATTTATCCCTGGTTGTGCAGGAAGAGTCCAGTGAGGCCTCTTGCAGATCCACTGTGTGAGAACCTCATGTTCTCTGCAGCCCTTGCAGCCACAAGAGGACCAGGGGATCCTTCAGTTCCATGGGCCGAGTAGAAAGATCACTTGGCAGACTAGGCAGAGCGCTGAATGTGGAGTCAGATGACTTTGAATCCTGGCACCACCCAACAAGTCAGGGCTCTTAAACTCTCTAAGTCAGTTTCCTTATGTGGGTGGAAAATGTACCAAATAAAATACTTATCCTGTTAAAGCACTTGATTTAAAATCCCCAGTTAGAAGGATGAACTCGGATTTTTTTTTTAAATTAAGCACTCATTTGTTTAGCGCTGTGCTAGATATTGATGACTGACTGTATAAAGACAATTTAATGATTTAATGATTGAAAATCTGGACTTCGGAGTTAGATTATCTCAATTTGAATCCCAGCTCCACCATTGATTATTGGCAAGAGATTGGGAGGTGATTTAACCTCTCTACTCAGTTCCCCATCTGTAAAATGAGAATGATAAAAATACCTTCCTCATAGGGTTATTATGACTATTAAATAACTTCATGCATGTAAAGCACTTAGAACAGCTCCTTATAGTTGGCTACTATTAGACACAGTATCTGCTTAAAGACAGCAATAGTACAAAGATGAGAATAACAGTGTATCCTGGGGTTATTTTGATGGAAGGATTGGTACAAAGGAAGCAGCGGCCAATTTGTATATGAACTAGAAAGTTTATACTAATTTATTTGAAATCAAAATTAATCAACCAGCCAAGAACAGCTGTGTATTATCACCCAAAGAAATTTAAGGAAGCTATTAATCTGTTCACAGGCTTTCTAGATCTGGGCTGATGCAATCTTGTGATGGAATGTGATTGACTAGGGTCACGGAGCTCCTAGATGGAATTCCTTTGATTCTATCAGTCATTGCCAGTAGCAGCTTCAGGGGAGAGGGCTGGGGAGGAGTCACAGGGAAAGGACTGTAAGCTCTTCATGGTTAATCAGGGGCCAACTTCTCCAGCCCATTCTGGCTGTCTGTATAATCCTCACTCTTCTCAGAAGCACAGCAATCTGTGCTGACCTTTTCCACCACACCTCCCTAATCTTCTTCCCAGATTTATTTCTCCTGGGGGAGAGATTAGGACGAATAAAAGAATTGCACAACTTTTCCCCTTTCTGCCTTTGCTAAAATTACACTGATGTACTGGCCAGAAAACACCAGCAACTCAAAAATGGGAGTCTGCCAGGAGTCAGTGCCGGGATAGAGAACACATACTAGGACCAGTTGGAAAGGCCAGGCAAGATTAAGAAGGCAAGAGAAAGGAGAAAGAAAGAGAAAGAAAAATACCATATGAGATCGCTCATATGTGGAATCTAAAAAACAAAAACAAAAACAAACAAACAAACAAAAAACAAAGCGTAAATAAAGGACAGAAATAGACTCACAGACAGAGAATACAGACTTGTGGTTACCAGGGGGGTGGAGTGTGGGAAGGGATAGACTGGGATTTCAAAATTGTAGAATAGACTACACTGTATAGCACAGGGAAATACACACAAAATGTTATGATAACTCACAGAGAAAAAAATGTGACAGTGAGTGTGTATATGTCCATGAATAACTGAAAAATTGTGCTGAACACTGGAATTTGACACAACATTGTAAAATGATTATAAATCAATAAAAAATGTTAAAAAAAAAAAAAAAAAAAAGAAGGCAAACCAGAGTCAGAGACCAGCTGTGAGTACTGAGATCTCTAAGCGCTGACTGGGTGGGAATGAATACCTGAAAGCAAAGAGAAAAAAGAAGTAAGGAAAAGAGGAAGGGAGGAAGGAAGGAAGGAAGAGAGAAACAGAGAAAGAAAAGGAACCAGCAGAGGCAAAAGGTGGCAGCAGAAGAATTGTTGCATTATTTCTAGGTAATATTTTAATAAATAGAATCATCTTTATAAAAAACATAATCAGGCTACATTCACAGTTATCCTGTGGGACTTCTTAAAGTTAGCTGAGTTTGGTGGAAATTTTTTTTAACACTACTTACTTTTGGGAAGAAAATTTATAGACTCCCAAGAAAGAATTTAAATCATGCTAGTATTCTCAAGGGAGAGAGAAATGCTCAGGTTTATTGGTTTGTTGGTTTTACCTCAATGCAATTAACTACTTACGGCACAGATAGTCCATGAAGAAAAGCCCAAAGAAACATAAGATTGCATCAAGCAGCATGGTGAGGGGTGGGTGTCTGGAGTCAGAATAAAAGACCTCTATGGCTTCAGATTGGGGCTTTATCTCCCCTGACTCAGGTAGACACCCATAGCTCGTTCTCTTTAGTACCACCCATGTACAGGCCACGTACAAGTTCCCCTTCCAAACTCCGCTGCTGTCCTTGATATCAAGGATCCAGCGTCTTTTTAAAGAAGCCTTATGTCTGTCCTGGGCCATTGGAAAGAGGGAAGATCCTATTGGAGACAGTTCAGGTAGAACTACAGAATCTTGGGGCACTGACAGTTCTTCCTGCCAAATGATCAACACAGGTGATAGACAGGCATCTCCAGATGGGAGTTTTCTTTGTATGATAACCGAGAGAACAACCAAGTTACTCCTCCAGAGAGCTGTGTGGAGCTCTCTTAAGTGTAGTGGATTCCACAGTTACTGGCTCAGCTCAGGATGGACAGCTGTTTCTTTGGCAGAGGCCAGGCCAGCTCCCAGCTCCTGTGCATCCGGTCCCCTTCAGGTGCAGTTCCATGAGCAGGGCTCCACTGTCCTCCTCCCAGGTGATGCTTTCTCCCCATTCCAGCCCATCTTCCCTTACAGGGAGATGGTGGTCCGGTTTTTCATCTCTTCCCCTTCTAAGCTCTGATTAATGTCATAGACTTTATCCTTGATTTCTTCAGAGCTTAGTTCTTTTTACTCTCAAAGTTCGTGTTGACAATGTTCTTTGAAAAAACTTCAGTTCTTTGCCATTTGTCGGGCTGGCTGGCTGACCCTCGTGTTTGATTTCCACTTCTGTTCTCCACCTCCATGCCCACATTCTCCCCACAGAACTCCAGGTACATCAGAACACGTACTGCCTCTGGTCTTTCACACCACTCACCTTACACCTTGATACATTGAGATCAAGAGTCCTTCAAGCAGGAACCTGATAAAGATGTCCTCCCATAAGAAGTTCAGGTACAGTCTCCTAGAAAATAGCTCCTGGGTACAGACAACCATACAAAATGCAGTGAAGTTCCATACGTTGAAAATCCAGTTTCCCCAGAATTGGTAGGTGATGCTTTCAAATATCAAATTTCTTTCTTATTAAGTCAGCATAATCTACTTTAGGCCCAAGGCCTCTTTATAATATACCCAAGTGTTTCAACCTCTAGCTCAGTGTCCCCAAAGTCATGTCTTTGCCCTTCCTTAATTCCAACCCCAATTCAAAAGAATTAAGACAGATTCTGCTGCCACAGATCCCCAGTCTGCCATGGTCCTCCAAACCTTTGACAGAGTCAACATCTGAGGATTTAGAGAATTTAAGAAGTAGAGAATGAGCTATAAGAGTAAACAGGGAGACTTCAAAAGGACTTGTTTCTGCTTAGATGATGAGCGAACAGAATTAGAAGTCCACACATCAGCCATTTCAGATCCATGCTGGAATCAGTGTGAGCACGGGGAGTAGAGGAAAGGGCTTCCTTCCAGCTTTCAAGCCGTAGCTTCTTTCTTTTTCCTCATTCTCCCTTTTATCAGGCTGTGTCATCAATGACTTCCTTCATGTAGGCAATTAAGAGCCTTACCAGTTCCTCCTTCATGTCCCTGTGGAAAGCAAGTTCCAACTAGCATGACTTGAAGGCCCTGACACTTGCTTATCCACTGAGAAACTGAGCAGAGTCAAAAGTTCCTCAGTTCCTCATATCTGAGGCCTATGCAGATATTTCCAGTCCCAACTTTATTATGTGAACTTTCACTTTTGGAGAATATTTTTAGAGGACTGTAGGTGATCATGGTGTGGTTCATGTCAGGGAGGAAAGTTCTTCTCAGATCATTTTTTTAATTGCCGTGGAGGTCAGCTCGAGGCCTCAGTCAGGAAGAGCCTGAAAGCCTGTGTTTTCTTTTTGGTCCACTCAAATGACCATCTAGAAATGTAGTGGTTGTGATTTGTCAAATTATTTTGGAAACTTTTTTTGGAATTTTAGCTAAGCATGAAATATACTACACATGGGAAACCCTGACCTGTGGGCTCAATAGAAATATGCTTTTCTGAAAGAAGTGGGAAAAACTCTTTAGCACATACCTCCTTTTGATGTTGACCTATTGACCTATCTGGGCATGGTATAACACATCCTGTATTTAGACCAGTGGTGTCCATACATCCTGACCGTTTACTGAGTTCACTTACTCAGCTAATAGAAAAGTCCAAATTCAAATGAGAGCACTTGTTTCAACAAAATGAACATTAAGGAAACAATATGTTTACATTATCCTTATGAACTAACTAATCAGAAGGTATTGCTTAAGCAAATATTTAAAGTTTCATATTTTTAAATTAAGATGTAGCTAGAAAAGGAGTGAAATATAACATCATAAAAGCACTCCAAAAATTTTGGAATGGAAGGGAATCTTATAAATAAAGAAATTGAACCCTAAAAAGAGAAGGTTAGAGTAAAGTTATAGACTCACCAGCATCATAGATATGAAACAACAGAACAATTTCTGATTTCTATTTTTCCTCTTTAAATTATGTAATATTTTGAACACATAGAAACGAATGAATAAGAACATGATTCAACATTCTTGATATAAAATTTAACCATATTTTAGTCTACAGTTATTTAATCTGAGTTTTAAAACCCTATACACCCTTCACTGATCCTGTTTCTCCATCTCCCTCCTCAGAGTTAACCATTCTTCTCATTTTTTGTTCACCATTTCCATGTTTTAGTGTTTTTAAATCATATTTAATTACCCCTAAGTATATTGTTTTTCATACATTTAAGGTTTTTTCCATACATAATTTTCATCTTCATGTTTTCTGCAATGTTGAAGTTCTAATTAATGAAGAATATTTTTTAAATGCCTGAGACCAGCCAAAGACTAGAAGAAAATATTTGCTAAAGACACATCTACTGAAGTGTCTGTATCTGAACTATTGTTTAAAATATACAAAGAACTCTTAAAACTCAACAATAAAGAAAACAAACAACTTGATTAAAAAATGGGCAAACATCTACAGACACCTCACCAAAGAGTACGTACAGATGGCAGACAAGCACATGAAAAGATGCTCCACATCATGTGTCACCAGGGAAATGCAAATTGAAACGAGATACCACTGCACACCGTGGCCAAAATCCAGAACACCGCATGCTGGTGAGGATGTGGAGCACAGGAAATCTCCTTCATTGCTGCTGGGAATACTAAATGGTGTAGTCATTTTGGAAGACAGTTTGGTAGTTTCTTATAAAACCTCTTACAATAGAATTCAAGAATTGCACTTCTTGGTATCTACCCAGAGGAGCTGAAAACTTCTATCCACACAAAAAAACTTACGCACAGATGTTTATATAAGCTTTATTTATAACTGTCAAAAATTGGAAACAATCAAAGATGTCCTTCAGTAGGTTAGTGCATAAATAAATGAAGTATGTCCAGGCAATGGAATATTATTCAGCACTAAAAAGAAATGCAGAATCAAGCTATGAAAAGACATGGAGGAACCTTAAGTGCATATTACTAAGTGAAAGAAGCCAATCTGAAAAGGCTACATACTGTGTGATTCCAACTATATAACCTGGTGGAAAAGGTAAAACTCTGGGGACAGTAAAAAGATCAGTGGTTGCCAGTCTTTGGTGGTGAGAGGATGCATAGGCAGAGTACAGAAGATGTTTAGGGCAGTGAAAATACTGTGTATGATACCATAATGATGGATGTCATCAGAAGATTTGGACAAAATCAGTAGAATGTGAAACACCATGAGTGGGCCATAACGTGAACTGTGGACTTAGGGTGATAATGATGTGTCAGTGTAGGCTCTTCAGTTGTAACAAATGGACTGATCAGGCAGTTGATAATGAGAGAGGCTCTGCATGACTAGGGACGAAGAGTATATGGGATCTCTGTGCCTTCTCCTCAATTTTGTTGTGAACCTAAAACTGCTCTAGAAATATAAAGTCCTAATTTTTAAAAAAGTCTTTAAGATAGACTGGGATTTCAAAATTGTAGAACAGATAAGCAAGATTATACTGTATAGCACAAGGAAATATATACAAGATCTTATGGTAGCCCACAGAGAAAGGAATGTGACAATGAATATATATATGTTCATGTATAATTGAAAAATTGTGCTCTACACTGGAATTTGACACAACATTGTAAAATGATTATAAATCAATAAAAAAATGTTTAAAAAAAGTCTTTAAGAGAGTTAAGACTGATTAGCATAAAGAAAATATTGATAATAATACTGATATTGTATATTTAGATTGAAGTATTAATGATGTATAAATAACGTCACTTTTGCTTTCTGGCATGAGCTACTAGGTAGGTAAGATATAAGCTCCCAAGATATGATATTTCCAAAAAGTGAATGGGAACATCAACATTTAAGAGACGGATGGAACAGCCACAAAAAAGAACAGAAGTGCAGAAGGAACATGGAAGAATGTGACATTATCACAGAGTGTCATCAAAGTATTGGAGTAGTTGTCAGTGTCAAAAGTGACACTATTTTAGGGACTGTTACAAGAACATTCAGAGTTTTCACTTAGGGAAGAATGAAGGGAACTGAAGAATTTATTTTACCACAAGACAGGCAAGCATTCAGCCCTTTGCTCAGCCCACAGACCCGAAGACACACAATTAAGTTCTTTCATTTAGATAAACTTATGTGAGAGTATCCAGAATAAAAGAATTTCATACTTTATAATTCTTATAATTCTTTATAATATGAATAATCTCTATAAAATGGCTCAGAGTACAATTTCTTCTTGTCAATTATTTTCATCTATAAGAAGATCACTTAAAAACACTGTTTATCAAAACTAAACCCTGTAAAATCTTTACCCGCAATGTCATGTTGCCTCCTCCAAAAGAAACTTAAGAATTTGGATCTGGAGCCATTTGGATCCCATCATCAGCATTTATTAGCTGTGTAACATTGGGCAAGTTATTTAGCCACAATGAGCTTCAGTTTCCTCTTTCTTAAGTGGAAGTGATAGGGTTTTTTTTGAGGGCAAGTGAGATACTGCTTGTGGTAAGTGCTTAATGAGTTGCAATAATGCCAAGGCTCTCATAACATATTTTAAATTGCCATTGCTTTTGCTTTTGTAACTCTTTTTCTCAACCCCTGTATCCAGGTCTTTTGTCTTTGAAAAGTACCTTGTAACCTATGCTCTGATTTACCTGCACTTATTTATAATGGCTATTAGTATAAACAATTTGACATCCCTTGACAAAATTGACCCCTACCCATCACAGAACATTTTTTAAAAAATTTTTTAGCCTCAGCACTGAGTGGTATCTGGCTCCTCATAACATGCTACATTAATTAATTGAAGGACAAAGTCATAACAATCTTGACAGATGCAGAAAATGTACATGATGAAATTCAGCATTCATTTATGATGAAAAAACACAAATACTCTTAGCAAACCAGGTTAGAACAGACATTCAATAATCTAATAATGAATATCTACAACAAACAAACAAAACAATAAAACTTCAGCAAATATACTTAGTGATGAAAGAGTGAGATTGTTTCCTTTGAAACTGGGAGAAGGGAAGGATGTTATCACTTCTATTCAACAGTTGCCCAAGTTCATAATAATGCAGTAAGGCAACAAAAAGACAGGAAAAGTATAAAGTCGGGAAATGAAAATATTAAAGTAAACTTCTATTTTCAGGTAATGCAATTATATATTAAAATTTTTTTAATAATTCTCAGATAAATCATGAGACTTAAGAGTGTTTCTGCAAGATTGCTGTATATGAAATTTATATTTAAAAATCAGTTCATTTCTATATATTGAAAAGTGTTAGGAAATGAAATTTAACATAATGCTTTTATAATAGCATCATCATATTACATACCTAGGAATAAGCCTAACTAAAATTGTGCTATACTTCCATACAAAAAAACTGCAAACACTAAGAGAAATTAAAGAAAACCTAAATCTAAACTGTGTTATAAAATGTGAATGGATTGGAACACTCACTCTTGTGTCAGTTGTCTATGAAGTGCTGCAATCTAAACTCTTATGGATTTTTTAAAAGTTTGATTACAAGTTGATGATAAAGTTTATAAGGAGATGCAAAGGACTTAAGAGAGCCAAGACTTTCTTAAAGAAGAAATGTAAGATAAGAGGGCTTATGCTCAGATGCCAAAACTTAATATAAATCTATAGTAATTAAAACAGTGTGGTGGTGTGCATGACTAGGCAAATAGATCAGTGTAGATTTTAAATAGACCAAAGAAATTAGAAGTCATCTGCTGCATATGCGAACAGTTGCCACTGCAAAATAAAACTCTCAGATCTGGCTGGACTCACTTTGCATGGGCAGATCCTTGATTAGATGCTCTGGGGACCCAGAGAAGCTGTGTTGTGATGTGCTGCACTTACTTCTGTGTGATATGGCCACCTTGCTTCCGTTAAGTTTTAGTGCCTTTGTCTAGGAACTTAATTCTGGAGCTCCTCTGACACTTATTTCAGATGTTTATGGTGTGAAGACCTCACCAGTGTGACTAGAACTGGGGACAAATGCTAAGATTCTCAAGGAGAGAACCAGAGTATTCTGTTTAGACACAACAACCAATGGCAAAAAGCTATTGGGTCTTTGGGGGCAATTTTGATGGGCAAGTCATAGCAGTTGAATTTGTCGACTACACCCCTAATTTCAACTGGGAGAGCTTTGGGGATAAAGAGGGACAATGTGACACAAGAAGTAGATGGATCCCCAGTAGCTCACAATCCTGGTAGCTAAGTGCTAGGAGTGTAAACCAGCCAGGTTGTAATGATGATTCAAGTCTTCAAAGGAAGCTGAAATAGCAAAGGGAAGACAGACTGTGGTCCAAGGGTCACAAGTGGAAGTCCCACCTCCCTCTGGGAACCTGGGATGATAAGGTCTCAAATAATTTTCTACTAGGAAAAGACACTTCTAAAGTAAAGCATTAAGGTTACATAATGGAGACAGGTAATTTATTACTAAAACATTTATAAAATTATTTTGGCATGATTTTTTAAGGAAAACATTGCCTTGTTGGATGAGAACTGAGGAAAGGCAATAGAGAGAAATATACTGGAGGGGAAAATGGATTTTTAAAGACTTTTTCACTAAAGAGAAAGTACAGACATTGACTTCAGGTATAGCTGGATCCAAATGCTCTCATAATATGACCAGAAAACTATCTGTATTCACCTCTCATCTCTGAGTTTCTTTGCATTTATCTTCATTCTTTGAAAGACTCTTCCTGCCTGGTGCTAAAGATGGACACAAATAACTCAAGTCTTCATTCTATCACCTTCACAACTCAAGCAAAACAAGTGCCCCCCTTTTCTGATGGCATTAGTAAAACTCTTTGGATTGACTCTAATTTTCCAGACCTGTGAGACTGGGGCTGGATTCAGCCCAACCTGAATCACACAAAGAGTATGGAAGGGAATTTTCCCAAAGTGGTCCCATTTTTTCCACTGCAAAATAATTATTCACTAAATGGAATTTTGATAAGAATCTGTTGCTTAGAAAGTGTTTTCCATGCTTCTAACATGACCATTTTTGCCAGTATACCTGCCTGGCTCTTAGAAGACCTTCGGGTTGTCTTCTCTAGTGGAGTCCGCCTCCTTTTTAGCTGTCATGCTTCCAAATGGGTAGAGACCACTGGAACCTGCGGTGTGCCATGTGTTTTTTTTCCCCCATGGAAACTTTTGCGATTTAAAACCAGTGATATTTTTCAAATTGCCAATTTTCCATTTAATAAAGTACTTAATATATGTGAATTTTAAAGATGTGGTCCATAATTATTTGGCTGCTTCTATCCACCAAAGTATTCTTAATGAGATATCTCAATTCCAAAAGTAAACTTCCTCCCACTAAGTCATTCAACAGCCATTTATTACATGTCTACCAGTTATGTTCTATCTGGGCACAAATTATGTTAATTAACAAGTAAATTAGGGTCTCTGTCCACAAGATCCAGCATAATAAATCTAATTTACCCAAATTCAGACCTATCTCCTCTCTCTCTAATCTGAGCTTAGTTTTGCCCTCATTTCAGAAATTTAAATTTTTTCAGCAAAAGTTCAGTGTGTCATGTTAACCAAAACTATATTTGAAGGCACATTCCAATAAGTGTGATCTGATACAAATGGCACCATTCATAGCAAACAGCAACTGGCCAGCTGCAGTTTGAGTCATGTTTCAGTAAAAAGAGCACATGTGTAAACTCTGACCCTCAGGCAAAGTTCCTGCAACTTAACAATTAAAATAGTGAATGTGATAAACTCCAGAAAATTAGCTTATGTATCAAAACTCTGACCACAGTGGTGCTGCCAGGCTCTGTGCTTGAAATAACTTATAATAAAAGAAAAACGTTTCTTTCTCCTGTTATCTTCTTTTTCAGGAAGAAGCAAAAGGCAGCTTAATGAATTGGAGACAAGTGAAGGTGGTTTTTAAGCATGGAGTCCAAAGGTAAGTAGGAGTTGGTAGGAAATAGCATTCAATTCTCCCTGGTTCCTGGTGTCACCTGCTTAGGCTCTTGGTGGCAGCCAGTGTACTTGATTATCTGCAGACCAAGAAAGCCTGAAGTCAAGTGGAAGAATTTGAGTCACATCATCTAACACATAGAGCTGTGATCATAAACACAAACATAGTCAACGACTCCTCCAACCCCTGACATTTCTCAGAACAGTTACATCCACGTGCCAGGCCTGGCAGTGGGTGTGTGGGTGACAGCCCAGACTGGCCTTTGCACGGGTGGTCAGTTCTGTTAGGCTGGGCTGACACAGTCTTGCTTCAGGGACAAGATTTCCTTTGAGGACTCTGGGTGAACTCTGGGAGCTGCCTAACTGGCTGACCTGGGAAACGCACACCAAGTGCCAAAGGCACCAGAGGAGATTGGGTTTAGGCTTTTGGCCATCTGCATGCAATCTCCACCTCATTCTGGGAAGCAGGCAAAGAGCTCAGCCCCCTTGCAAAGCTGAGAGAAGGTTTTCCGAGGAAACAAAGCCAAGGTCAGTTTAGATTCAGAAAGTCACTGCACCAAAGATTCCATGAACCTCTCCCTGCAGAAATGAGAGGGACGATTCTGGGTCAAGTTAGTCCTTAACATCGTGCAAATAGGACCACCCAAGAGGTGGATCTTTCTGAATAAAGTGGCCTGCCTTCCTTCTGCCTTCCCTTGTTTGCAACTATGAACTCAGGAGCAAGCTGATGACACCAGACTAGGGACACAAAGGACCATTCCTAGTCACTGTGGGCATCAAAGACAGCAGACATCACAAGGCAAAACTATTCAATTCAAAGGCTTCACCACTGGCTATTACATGCAAAGCACTTCCAGTAGTAAAATGTAGGAAAGGATTTAACTAATGAAAACAGCCAATTCAATAATGCATTTTTAAAAATTTATCTTCCTTTCACACTTGTACAATGTGACAAATTCAGGCCGAGGTGTCCTGGAGATTTCCTGGAATAGTTCATAACCAAGTGGTTTTGCTGTTACGTCACTCTTCCTGATGGCCCACAGCCTAAGCCTCCCTTTCCATATTATATCCTTAGTCTTGTTTATTCCTCCTGTTATGTGACTTGCCTTTTCAGGTCTCTTTTCCAAATAACACAGTTTAGTTTAGACTTTGACATCTATTAAAACACAGGGTCTCCTTCAGGTGGTAATGCACTCGATGACTGTTTTCACTTAAAATGTGAAGTTTGGTATCCTATCCTATCAGCTGGTTATATGAAAGAATTATCAAAGGCTGAGCCCAAAATAACCCCAGCCAAGTTCACCAGTTTGCAGACTGCAGACTAAATCTGGCCTACAGATATTTTGTTTGGCTGGACCAGTGATTTTTGTTTTGTTTTGTCTTGGTTTTGTTTGGTCTTGTTTTGTAATTGAATTTGAATGACTTTTGGCAGATTCTTTTTCAAATTCCATAGACCCCACCTCTCTCTCTCTATTGCCATGACCCTTGTAGGCATTTGGGTTTGTGATGCCGGCCCTATAAATAGTAAGTGGTGATAGCAAGCATCCATGTCTCATTCCTAATCCCATGATTAAAACTTTTGATATTTTACCTCTGAATTTGTAATGATTTTTGTTTGCATTTGTGTTATTTCTATTCTTTTGAGATGTTTATTGTCAGCTAAAGAAGACTTTTCTATTTCTAATGTATCATAGGTCATTATCATGAATAAGTGTTGAATTTTACCAAATGCTTTTCTGCATCTTTTAAGATAGTCATATTTTTTCCTCCTCTTTTTTTTTTCCTGTTAATTTCTCAGTTACATTGCTTGATTATCAAATGTTAACCCAGCATCATATCCTCAGGATGTCTTCTTGGTTGTGATGTAGGATCTTTTTTATGTAGAGCTTGATTATGTTTGCAGTGATTTTTGTTTAGAATGTTTACCTAGTTTGAAGACAGAACTTAGTTTTTAACTCTCCTTTTTGGAAAAGGAAATGCCCTTGCCGGATTGTGGAGGTCAAGGAAATGCTCGGCTCATTACAAAAGTCAGCAGGGGTTTCCTCTTCTCTAATCCCTGAAACACCCTGAGTAAAATTATGTTATTTAATCTTGTGAGAACGGTTTGAATTTCAAATTCAATTTCTTTAATAGACATAGAACTATTTGTATCTTTTTCTAATATGGCACTTTGGTAATTTAAGCATTTCCAGAAATTTGACCTTTTTTTACAAATGAATTTTCAAGGTAATTGGTGTAGTATTCTAAATAGCATCCTATTATTACCTTCTTAATGCCTCCATGATTTCTAAAGATATCTCCTTTTTCATTTCTGATATTGGTAATGTGAACCTTTTCTCTTTGTTTTTCATATGTCTTGCTAGGAGTTTGTTGATTTTATTACTCCTTTCTCACAACTAACTTTTGGCTTTATTTTCTCTATTATGTGTTTGGTTTAATTTAATTAATTTTAATTCTTAATAGCTCAGCTATGACTGTACCATTAGACATAATCTAGCGTCCAGATGTTTGCAACTTGGTGTAGAATCTACATGAATGTGATAGTGACAGACTGACAATCCAGGTGTGTTGTATAGGTGGTCCAAACATCATGAGCAGCATTGCTGTCAGGGATGTGGTTTTCTGAGATGGTGAACAGCTCATGGAATCATTCCAATCAAGCCAAATACAACATCCTCTCAATGTGTACTTACTACTAGAATACTCAATGTATATTTAAACTGGACAGAAATATTTTGTGTTATATATAAGAGAAATTAGGCTCTACATTGATTTTTTTTCATTATGTAATATCCAGTGAGATAATTTGGAAGTTGTGCAGATGCAGGACAGCTGTTTGATTGCAGGACACTGTATATCCCTGAACCCTCTCACTGAATGTCTATAGGGTTTCCCAGTCACTGACAAAAGGGGGGAAAAGCCTTCTAAAATTTCCAAAATGTATCTAAGTGGCTCTACCATCCCTGCTGAGGTATGCCCCTTGTAAGAGGGGAGACGTCACAGAACAGATTACCTTTACTTTTTTGTTGTCAAAAGTGGTTCTTTCTTTAACTCCTCCATCTCCGTTATTACTCAGAATTGACTGCCAGGCTCCACTTTGCCTCTCCTGCTCAGACATGTTGTGGCTTCCTGGGGCTTGCCCTGTCAGAGGCTTCCTGTTAGGAAATAGGGCTGACTTGCCATCTGTACAGTTTTGCTAGTCCAAGACCTGTGTGGCATCCTTGGTTTCGGTCTTTCTAAAGCCCCATAGGTGTAATTCCACCCCAGTTCTTCACTTGGGCTGTCCTGAACTGACTTCCAGTATAGTCTGAGTCCTCCATTCCAGCAGGTGGTCACCTTGGCATAAGGCTCCCTCCCTGGAGGTCCCAGGAGATTTTCAGGCTCCAAAATTGGCATCAGGGCGGATTCGAGGCACAGTAGGTCCTTACTGGGTTTGCTACGCCAGTTCGTTGCATATTTTAGGAGCACTGCCTGGATTATTTGTCCTTTTCAAATTCCTTTATCTGTGCTTTAACCCAGTTGCTACTTCTGCCTCTTTCAGCCCTCAACTACCTCCTTTCTTTCTTGGGCCAACATGGCGTTGTGTACAATTACAAAACTGGCATTCTCTAGGCTAGTAGTAAATTCTATGACGTTATCAACCCAACAATCACAGGGGCTGCAGCTTCCAGTCCCATAGCTAGCTGGGATTTCCCCCACTAATAGATTCAACGTGTACTTGACACTGGGGCCCTAAGCCCAGGGACCTACGACACTTCCCTCCTCCAAGAACACCTGCCCACGTTACACATCAGATCTCTTCTGACCTTGTTTTGACACGAGTTGCTGCTTACCAACTAAGCTAGAGGTAAGGCCATTGTCATCAACAGTATAACCGGTGGCTGTCTGTTGCAAGGACTGCTCAGGTAACTGCCATGACCTGATGAGAGTCCTTATTGCATTGAAACTCCTTCTCCTGCTGAAACTCCTACTAGATGTGCCCCTGTGGACCCAGAGGCTCCCATAGCCAAGCAAACCATGTCCCCAGCTGCTCACCAGTGCACTGCCAAATCAGAATGGAAAAGGAGCCTGACTTTTTGTTTTGTTTTGGTTTTGGTTTTAACTAAAACAAAAGTTATGCTTTCCTCTTTTCTGCTATGACCCAGCAGTAATTGTCAGACAGACATATGTAATCAATTTTAACGTAACTAACAAATGGGACATACTTAAACCAATTTGAGCATAACTAACAAGTGGTCCACAAATGATTGGTCAAACTTTCTCTGAATGTAGATGTGGTATAACAAGACAGGACAGACCTGGGGAAAGCATTTTTCTATGAAGGGTACTGTTTATCTAGGCAGCTGTTCTGATACCAGATCTTGATTGCACTTCCATGGACATCAGCCTTGTTCACGTGTGTTTCTACATTTCTGTTTTTGTCCTTATCTTCTTGTATCCTAATACTTTTCTACTGTCTGGATTCAAGTCTGACTCCACCTCCCCCCGTGCCAGGATTGGCACTACTCATCTTCTATCAAATGCAGACAAACCCAAGCCGAGAGCAGAGATGCACATAGGAGTGGTCTGTTGGGAAGGTTGGCTTCATTCTGATTTTGACCACAAGCTGACTCCCCTTGTGTGTAAAATGCCCCTAAATTGGGTGCTTGAGGTAGGCAGTGCTAACAGTGAATTATAAAAAGAGAACACGCACAGAATGGACCCCGGGGGGAATACCAGTGTGTATAAGCTACATAGACACTGACTAAAACTTTTCTTTGTAAATATTTTCTTTACAGTTAGTCACTAAAAAATTACAGAGCATCAGTCACCAAAAATGTATTTCTTATGCATAACCATTGAAACCAGAAGTGTAACCTGATTCTGCATTTGAAACAGGACATTTTATTCTGGTTTCGTTCATGGGAAATGGTGGACTTTGATAGAGTAGAAACAGAAAGTTAGAAGCTTGTGAAGAAGAACCAAGGATGCATAATACACAAAGCACCCATCACTGTGTTTCATAAATCAGATTTCATCTGTAAAATTAAAAATGGCTAAAGAGTACTGTGGCATTGACTTTGTAAATAACTAAGCTATATTGAAGTTTAACTTTTGGCTGCTCAAAAGCTTTCTAAAATACCTGGTCAGATGGATTCATTCTCAAACACAGAGATGGTTCCAGGTGCACCTGTGGGGCCACAGCTCCAGATTACCTGCGTCTCCTCTCAATGCCTGTGTACGTTCCCTGGCTTGGTCACCAATGGCCAGGTCAGATATCTGAGGAAATTTTTTCTCATTTGACAGAAAACCTGTTCAAGAGGGATTGTGGACACACACACAAAATACTTATTGCCATCTACCTTCTCTGACCTTTTTCCATTAATATGCTGTGTTGCTAACATAGAAGAGTCTGCCATGGAAAGTGAATAAAATTCTCCTTTTAAGGAGGACAGACTGGGAGATTAGAAAGGAGAACTTAAAAACATACTAAGATTCCACTTCTGGAATTTTCACATATCATATTTCCTTAGTAGAAAGATACATAGTCAAGATACATATCTGAAAGAGAAAAAAACAACAAAAGCAAATATGCAACAGAAAATTGGTTAAGTACCGAAGTCCTCCGTATAACAGAATGCTGTAATTATCACACTTCTTAATGTCAGTCTATGCTATATATCATTGAAAATTTGCAAAAGAGTATCAAGTGGAAAAAATAAGTTATGAAATATACCTGATTGGTCAAACATTTGTAAAATTATATTTATTTTTATGTTCATATAAACTCTAGATAGAGATAAATCAGTATGTAACAATGGTGATTGTCTCTGAATGGTGGGGTTTTAGGCAATTTTTTTTTAACTTCGCTACTTCTAACCTTTCTGCAATGGACTTGGATTGATTACGTAATAAATATGCTGAGTATAGTAAAAAGTATAATATTTCCCAGAGTCACAGCCTCTAGTCAATGACATGACTAGTAGGAATGAAAGTAGGTCCACAGCATTGTAGAATGGCTTCATGGCCTTTCTTATCTGTTGCTTGAGCTACCAGCTCTCTTGCTTTGGAAACTTCTGTCCTACATTAAATGATACATAAGGTTGATGGAGAACCCTTGCTGGCCTTAGCTTTTACTATAAGTGGAAATGGACTCATTTTATCATGTAATTTGAATGAAATTTACAATCTAGATATGGCTGGTTATAAGCATGGCATGAAGTTATGTGTATTAAAATTGCATCAAAGTGGCTCATACATTTAAATTATTCACTGCTGGTTTTAACAGTAAACGACAAGAGACCAGGAAGATTGGCCATGTCCCAGCTCAAACTACAAGTGTCTGAAGTGTGGCATAGTCAGTATTCTGTTTTCATTAGGACTAAGACAGAGCTGTGTTTTCTCTAGTTGCATAATCCGCTACACTTACTTTTGCATCTCTCTTAGTATTAGTTATCAGTGTTAGGAGATTAAAACCAGTACTTGAGTCTTTATGATACATTGTTGTACAAGAAGTCTTTAACTTTTATTAAAAACTGTTCTACCATAAGAGAAAAATTAATCTGTAAGTGTTGGCTTGTTTCAGGTTTTTCTTCAGAGGAGATCAAGCTGGTAGCCTACGAGAGCTCTTAGCAGTGGTGTTTACCTAGGAGAAAGATGTCTAATACTGAGATACACCTTTACTCAAAGGTAAGAGGCAAAAGTTGCTGATTATAAGAAAGCAAATGTAAAGATGACATTTTTTTCCACACATTGAAGCTGTGGGCTAGGTGCACACATTATCTTTAAACCTCACTACAAAACATCCTATTTCACAGATGAGGGAACCACAGGAGAGAGACTGCCCAACCCAACATGCTGAGAAATGGCAGAGTCAAGATTTTAGACAATTTTTGTTTTATTTCAAAGTCTTGCATTCCATGAAACTATAATCCCCTATAACCCCACCATGGTTTTCACAGTGCCACGACATGATAAATACTATAGATATTGACTGATATGGCAATCAAAAGAAGTGTTTATCATTACAGTCACATACATGGCTAATGGAAATTTTTGTAACAGAAGAAATCCAAAATACATTAAGTTGTTGTTACAATGAATTCTGTTACTACACTATAAATCCTGTCTATTCTTTTCTGAAAGCTATTGTGGTACAAAGCATTTGAGGGAGAGGGTATAGCTCAGTGGTAGAGTACATGCCTAGCATGCATGAGGTCCTGGGTTCAATCCCCAGTACCTCCATTAAAATAAATAAGTAAATATAAATAAACCTAATTACCCCCCAACAAAAAAAGAAATAAAGTAAAAAAAGAATGGTTAAAAAAAAGAAACAAAACATTTGAAATTGCTTATTGAGAGTAAAAAAAGTCTTCTACTCAGTTTTGATCCAATTCCAAACCAAAGGAACTCTTGTGCTGGGGTTTGAAACAAAGTGCTGAAATGATACATGTCCCATGCTAGACTGTAAACCGCAGTCCCTTAATTCAGATGACCTCAAGGCTTGACCAGAGAGTACTCAGCTGCTTCTTCCGGTTACCTTTTCATGCTGGCTTGCCCTTAATATAGCTAATGCTCCCCAGATGTATCAGCTGCTCACTCTCTTTAACCCTCGCTGGTCTCGCATGCAACACATTGGCTGCTCTTCTCAGACACGGGGAAAGGAAATAACTCCTTAACAGAGAAAAACTGCAGATATTTTAAGTGCTTGCAGGGCATGACATTGCCATGCAGAGAAGGGTACCAAATGCATGTTTTTGTTTTAAATGTTTTATTTTTGAATTTTTCCAAAAGCCACATAGAGAATAATATGATAAACTCCCCATGTGCCATTATCTAGCTTCAACAAAATGATTTGTATGCCTTACCCATATTTACCTCCCCAATTATTTTGTGGCAAATTCCAGACAACATTTTATTTTATGAGCAAACATTCCAGTATGTAACTCTAAAAGAAAAGGACTTATTTCTTTTTGTATAATACAACATCATGATTGTATCTTTAAAAATTAAGTATTCCTGAGTATCACCAAATATTCAGTGAGTGTTCAAATTTCGAATTATCACTTTAATGTCACCAGTTTTTCTAGTTTGAATCAGGATCCAAACAAGGCCCACATATAATGATTGGTTAATTTATTCCATTTAAATTTCTTTTCACCTATTGATACCCCCCATCATTTTTTTTTCTCTTTGTAATTTATTTGCTGAAGAAACTTGATTGTTTGTCTATAGGATTTTGCTGATTACATCCCTATAGTATAATTTAGTATGTTCCTCTTTCCTCTGAATTTTCTGTAAATTAGTCATTGAATCTAGAGTATTGACCAGATTCAGACTTGATTTTCTGAAAAGACCTTTTTTTAGGAGTTAATCTGTTCCTCCATTAGGAGACACCTAATATCTGGTTATTTTTCTCTTTTTGATGTTAGCAATAATTGATACTCATTGCCTAGATCCATTAATTCATTTTGGGTTACAAGAAAGTGATATTCCAATTCTATCTTTTTTTTTCATTTATTTGATGAAATACTGCAATAAAAATCTTACTCTTATCTACTATTTGATTACACAGTGATTGTTTGTTTTCAAAATAATGAGTTTTCAAAATAATGAGTTGAATCATTGGTGTCTTCTAATTGCTGATCAATTTTTTTAAGTATCATTATGAATTCATGGACTCAAACTTATTTGATATGTTTCAGTCTTTTGAAGGATTTTTTCTCATTGATCTGCACATTGTCTCATCTTTGACAGTCTCTGCAAGTTGATTCCCAAGACTTTGACATAAAGCTAGTAATCTTTGATAGCTTCCCTATCTGATGTGACAAGAATTTCCAATATGGTCTTGTATATTTCCTGTCCTGGACCGGAATTAGCTATTTCTCCAAGGAGCTGTGGATCCTTTCAGAAGGAAATTAGATTTCAACCCTAAATTCTAGGTGCTGAAATTAGGTTTCAACACCAAATTCATTGTAGTATTTATTAATCATCAGTATTTAGGGGACTTTGCAGGTGAAAAAAATTAGAAAATAATTTTTTCAAGCAGAAAATATCATCGATTTATACTGATGCTTCAAATTGAGGACTAAAAGGTCTTTACTTAATCTCTTCTTTCTGAATCTGTTTTTCCTTTCCCCCTTGCCAAGAATCTTGCCTATGAAGGACACTGGATAATAGTATTATAATATCACAGAATTATACTTTATACACACAACATTTTTTGAATTGTGATACCATCACTACACCTATAATATTATTATTGAAAACTGTTAAATTTTTCCAGCAATTTTTGTTTTTAAGGCATATACTATTATGGATGTACTGCCAAAAAAAATTTTTTTAAGTTACTTTAATTAGTTTCTGTGTGATTATGCAGCAACTAATTACTCTTTTAGATTCATTTATCTCATTTTAATCTCAATTTTTAGGGATTAAACTTTTTTGTTATATAAAATGCTTACATGGTTTCAAAGTCAATTCTATAAAGCAAAATATATTCAAAGCAGTCTGTCTTCCATCCCTGTTCCTTCATCCCATTCACTCTGTACCCTTGAGGAAGATCTCAACGTTAGGATTGGTACATTACGTACTACAGTTCTTTCCTTATTACCATCTTTTATTTATAGTGCTACAATTAACTGTATGCTAATGCTCACCACCAGTCCTTAGACTGCTGTATCTCCATTCACTTTAGTTGTCTGAAGGTTATTCTCTAGTAGATACTCATGAATAACTCATGGGATATTGAAATGAGTTTGACTCTATTCTTGGAAAACAGAATATAAAATACTTGGCTCAGATTTTATTTTTTGGTTTACCCCAGAAAGCATAAAATTTTACTATTGAAAATTCTTAGCAATTTGACTTTCTTTCATTTATAAGTGACTTAGACTTTTCATCCAAATGTCAAAAGAATTTACTTATCTTCTTGAATGACTAAAATTTCATTAGGTTTTTCTTGGTGTTTTCATCCTATTTTCTCAGGTGTATCATGTGCCTTTTCAACATGTACTTTCAGATATATATATATATATATTAATTTTAGTAAAGTTTGTCTTTAATTATAGATTTTTTTAATATTGTTCTCATTTTATTGTTTTGGTTTTCTTCTTTGAGGACTCTTTATACACATGCTGTTCCTTCTTCTCCTATCTTCCATAAGGCTAGATGTAGCAGAGATTTCCAGAGGGCTAATATCTGACTTGCACCTACAAAAAAACCCAACTTGAAGGGAGAAGTAAAATTTTAGAAAACGTAGTCCAAGGATAGAAGTTATTAACAAGATTGAGTTGACTGAGTTGAATACATGTCCTGTATGAGTCAGATAACCAAAAGGCTTCCTGTTTCCTAGTAATCTTATGTCCTCTTATTTTATTAAGTGGCCAAAATAAGAAATTACATAAAATTTACTATTGAATTTAAGATTATGCAGACTTTTCAAAATAAAGTTTATGCAACAGTCCCAGGAGAAATTATTTATAATTTATTGCTAGGCAAAGCTTTGATTTCTCTGAGAGCTATATTTCATTTTCTTGATGAGAATCATCATAACTAGGATTTCTATTTCCCCCTGACTGCTAAGAATCTGAGCCAAATTGTGCTCAGTCTTGCAATAATAAATCTAATTATGCAGAGATCTTTATTGCATGTGTGTATTCTTTAACTTGACCCCAGCTTTTACTTCAAAAGTTTTAAACTTTGGTGTCAAAGGACAAGCTTGCAGAGAACTTGAATTCAAAATTTAATGTGAATATGCATTTTTTCTGGGAAAGTCTGAACACTTCATCAGATTCTGATTCTAAAAGGGCATCTGTGATGTTAAAACTACTGTTCTTATATTAATTATTTCATTTTATTTATAAAACAAAAGCTTCTGTTTTAGTTCAATTTTAAAATCTCAGTGACATATCAGAATGAATGATTTACTTTTGGAATCGTACTAAACTATTTTTTTTATCTTGACAAATAATTGTTAATAAACTGATGAATTTACAGTGCAGACCCCAATCACTGAAAATCAAGTCATGCCATTTATGAGTATAGAGCATGTAATACAGTGGGGGAAATAAAACTTTTTTTTTTCTACAAATTCATCAGCTGGGTTCACCAACTATAGTAAGAAAGCTGACACCATACATGATCATTCTAAACAGTTTCCTCCAAATGTATTGTGGTTTTTTGGTGCACATTTATCAAATTGGACATAGGTTTATTTACCACACATCAGATGCCTCTAGAGAAATGCTTCCATCTACTAAACCAAGAATTAAGGTCTACAAATAGGCCCCTTGCTTAATGTAGTAAAGATAAAAGATATTGTAAGATAGAGTTTGTTTTAGAATTTTATTAATGTGATATCTCTCTCTTCCAGTAGAGTGAAAAGATAGACCTAAGCATACAGTACTTGTTAAATCAAAGTTGGCCAAATTTGAGAAGAAAAAATTAAGCCTACGTTTGGGAATCTAAACTATCTCAACTAAATATATAACTAAATGTATCACTAATCTAGAATGTATTCATTTTGTATTTTGCCAATGATTTATTTTTAATTATTTGTGTCAATGCTTTAAATCGTTTTTAGAATACAGTAAGTTTGCAATTCTGTGAGCAATAAATTGACATTTATACAAAAAGAATTTGATTCACTTGGGAAACAAAATTAACTTCTGATTTTGAACCTATTGGAAATAAGGTTGCAACTTACTTTCTCCTTTCAATAGTCTAAGTTAGCTCTGAATAATTTCATCCTGTTTTGCTATTCTTAGTGCAATTAATAAACACTTAAAATTAAGAGAATTTAGATTTGACTTACTATATCAAACTATTTAGAAAGTGGCTGATGAGTAAGTGTTGAGTAATGGTAACATATGTAATTTTCCATAACATGAATAAAAACATCTAGGTAAAACTTCCCAAATCATTTGCACTTTAAGCAAATGATTACACATTTTTGGTCTATTGAGTTATTCAATCAACCAGAATTAGTAGTTAACTTGCAATTTGATGGACCTGAGGTGAGGAGAGTAATATTTGAGGTTGGAATTTGTTTATATGAATGGTTTTACAAGTTGTGGAATCAGCTTAAATGCCTAAAGTGGATTGACACTGACACTCTTCTCTCTCTCTCTGATGATTCAGTTCACGGAGCCAGTGGCACTTAAGTGGCCAAATAGGTTACAAGCAGTTACTAAGGTAAGCAAAGCCTCATCACCCATTGCTTGTGGTCAGACATCTGATTTTACTTATGGGAGAAGTAGCTAAACATTGATGCTCTGGTTAGATAGAAGCTGACATCCCTTTCCTAAGCTCATTAGAGCTTATATAACTGGCTGGTTTACACACACACACACGCACACAAAGGATCTAAAATAAAAGACTAATTTATGTGTTCTTTATTTCTGTACTCACTGATAATCTTCTGCAGGGATAAATACAGCTTCAAATGTAACCCTAGATTTAAAAAGCAAAAAATACAAAGAACTAAAATGAACTCACTTTCAGTTTGCTTTCTCTCAAACCCACCCTCCAACCCTAATCCCTAGGTTTCACCAGGGCCCTATTACTCAGTTATTTAGCCCCAACTCACGCAATTCCATTTCTCTACCATTTCTTACTCTCCCCAACTGCACTCTAACCCCTGCCAGAAGCAAAAAACCAAAAACAACATCAAAGAAGATCCCACAAAGCTTTCATTTAACTTCTCTTCCACTCCACCTTCCACCAAATGAATTCCTTAGAAGTCATATCATGATTAATAACACTAGTTTTCAGTAGAATGATTCCACTAATTTAACAAAACTCTGTATCATAAAAATAGAAGATTGAACATTGTTTATACATTTTTATTTCTTCTGCGTTTTATACTCTAGTCCTAAAAAACAAAAATTAATTTTTACTGTGTCATCACTACATATGAAGCACGTTAGAGAAAATTTGCTTAAATAAACAACTTGTTTTACAGTAGCCTCACCCAGCTTACTACTGATGTTATCTTTCAGTAATTTTTTTCCTCAACTGCCACCAACTGCAACTTAAACTTATGTGCTTAGTGAATAGAATTTGGTTGACTTTTCATCTCTATTTTCTACTTCTCATATTTTCTTTGGATAGTCCCATATCCAAAGATAAGCCTGAAAGAAGTTTCAAAAGGTTTTGTGATATTGATTACCACCTTGAACTAAGGAAATAACCAGGAAATATATTCCATACCCTATTGCCTCTGAGTAACCACATGCACAACCAATAGAAGAACCAGGATCCTGGAGGCAATGGGTTATGTGTGGTTACAGGCACCATTTTAAAGATCAGAGCAGCTCTGAGTTCCACGGGCAAGCTGTTTAAAAGAAGTCTGGTCTACAACAGATTCCATCTGCTATATAGGGTTGTTTATATAGTTCTGTGTAAAGTGTATCAGTGGGAAACAACTAAACTCCTATTACAATGACTAAAATCAATCAAACAAGCAAACACTTGCCAGTATAATGCATGTTTATTCCTATTTTGGCGTCTATTTCTTGGAGGACGCTTATGGTTACAGTACACTTAAAAGGGGAAATTTTACTATATGTAATTTTAGCTCAAAATACAGTATAGTGCCTGGCATATAGTAACAGCTCTCTAAAGGCTACTTTTTGATAATTCTCATGAGTCAGCACTCAAAAGCCAAAAGTGTTACTCCTTTGCAAAAATGACAATGAACATGGTTAAATGGCAATGAACATTTTACTTTGACAGCTTTAGTTAAGTAGTTGCTAAAGAATTTTAGTACTACAAATGAATTAATTTTAAGCATTGTTTGGCCAAAATACAGAGCTAAGTTAAGGATTTCCAATAAGGATTCAGAACATTGGTGAATTTAATAAAGTTAATAGTTTAAAATAAATTATTTAAATAAATAAGCTTCTTTAAGAAGTTTTTTTTTTTCATTTCAACAGTGTTAGAAAACTGTTCAGATATCCACAATCTGTAATTTGTATGTTTTCAAATTTCAAAAGTAATGCATTTGTGTTGTAACATGTAAAACAACACAATGCAATTCAAAAATGGGCAAAGCCAACAATCACACACCCCAGCAGCCTACATCCTGTTAACCCACCCCACCCCTAGATCAGACTCTGAAGGTCTTATTGTGTATCCTTTGTTTGCTCATATTAATATACATAGCCATAGCTACATCTGCATAGAGGTGTGATTTGTTCCCTTTATCCTGAAATAGGATCACAAGATACTCATAGCAAGATACTTATTTTTTTCTACTTAGTAAACCACGGACATCCTTACAAGTCAGTAGCTAGAAACCCACCTTGATCTTCCACTCTCTGTAAGCATACGTATGCACATATAGTTTCATACAAATTTCATATTATAGATTCTTATTGTAGTATTTTCCCAGCTTTTGTTTTCTGTTTGCCTTGCTTTCCTACCCCACGTGTCTCCCTCATTCCATGCCCCATGTTATGTGTCCTGTTGTAATTTTAGGTACATACACTACACGCTTTATTTCATTGTTTACTTTATAAAAACGGAATATTAACTACTCTTCCCCACAGGTCATTTTCCTTTCTCAGCATATTTTAGAATGCCCCCATGTCCCAAGTCACTTTACATGGCTTAATTATTCTTTAATAATAGTTTCTAATATTGCATAATATCCCATGAATAATTTAACTAACCATTTTCCATCTGATTAGCATTCATCTTGCTTATACTTTGTTTTTGACACTTTAAACAATGCTACAATAATTTTACTTTCTGCCCTTATTATGCTCTGAGAGCACCTTACTTTAAAGGTTTATTGCAGGGGAAATGCATGAGAAATTTTGGCCAGAAGATCACTTGTTTTTCCATCAATAAAGTTGACAAAAATCCTCCACTGAGTGGTTGCAATGGAGGGGTGGGGCTGACGTGGGATACGGAGTTTTCATCCTAAGGCTTTATTTGCTGCAAAAGTGTTAGAATGTTGGGCTCACCAGATTCTTATACCCTACTTTTGAAAGGGTGGTGGTGCCCACACTCATCTTCCTTGCTAATCACATATCTTGATCACCATTCATTTCACCGATGAAAGCATTTCTAATCAACAAAGGCAAAAGTAGAGATTTAGACCTTGCAATTTAAAGTACCTTTTAAATTTGATTTTAGAGCATGGAAACTTGATAGTGTCTCTCAGAAGCTAACTAACCCACTATGGAGTGTGAATTCAGGGTTAGAAAACCTCAAATGTTAAATAACTTCTGTAGACTGTCGATTGAAAATACCTTATATACACACATTGTATTGTCCTAACTAAAATATTTTAAAGTAAACATAGACAGTGTAACTGGTGTAAGGCAGCAGCTTGGCTTTGCTGCTTTTTCGAATAGCAAGTGACAACAAAAGGGAAAACACATTTCTCTATTTTGCCAAATATGCTTCAGTAATTTAGTGGGACCTCCACTAGCCAAAGGTACAAGAGGAGATGAGAAAGGCATGATATTTGATGTACTTATCAAAACAATTCTTCCTAATGGTCAAAGCAGTTCATTTAGGATTCAAAGTACCCAAAACTATGCTATAAATGGTAACAAATTGATTGAGACAAATTCTTTTTCCACAGCCCACGTTCATACTTCTTCAAGGGAGATTCTGCAAACATAGTTACAAAGTTGGAAATAGTTCTACCATTTTCCAAAGTATGGAAAAGTGTTCAAAAGGCACATTGATATAATCATCGCATTAAAATCGTAAGTACTATGATAAGCATTTACAGGTATGCAGGGGTGAAATGCAAATGAAGATGATGGAATCACTTTGAGTAATAGCTATCTGATTGCCCTGTTTTGACATGGTGATAGGAGTGTGTTATGGTCACTGCAGTTTGATAAATGACCTTCCCATCATTCTCATTTTGTGGGTTTAGGCCAGACACCCATATTGTGACTTGGTTGGTGTGGAGGCTGGTGTTTTGCTGTATTTTTAGAATATTTAGTCTATTTAGAAAGTTTACATAATTTTGGTTACAGTGACTAAAGTGACTAGGACTAAAAATAAGATTGGCTTTTACTAAAACAAACTCTTCTAGCATTAGAAGATGGTATGCTACCAGTATTCATTCAGAGTCCTTCTGATTCTGGGTTTGGTGCTTCAGATTGCAAATAAGGATGCTCATGGATGAGGGAAAAATATGTTGTCTCTGTTATTTGTAGGAAGAGAATGTTCCTGAAAGGTAAAATGAAAAATGTCTATTTTATCATGTTTTTTGGTCTAGAGTAGATTTGGCAGGTAAGTTTCATTCATTTTGCCGACTCTAAAGAATTGATAGTGGCTGCCTGGAGTACTCTGTGGAAGAGAATTGGGATAGAAATTAGTTATCCTGCTAGAAAAGATGCTAAACATTAGTGATAACACCAAGGAGTGTGTTTCCTCCATGTGAGAGGAAAAGCACAACATGTGTAACATATTTAATATTTCTGGACTAATGAGAAGTGAGAGGGGTGTGGTTAAATACTCCATTTCTAGTTGATTTTCCCAGGGCAGTTTGTACCATACTTCAAGTTTACTGGATCAGAAATCCCCATGGGCTAATTTTAAAAATAAATTCTAATGTTTATTATGTATAAACATATACAATGCACCTTCATAGCTATTGCATATATTTACTGTGTGTGTGTGTGTGTGTATGAATGAGGGATGTGTGCTTTGTAAGCAAGATGAAGACTTTTAATTTTTTTTCAAGAATTGTGCTTGAAAATCTAGCTGAAATGAAACCAGATTCTGCTTACTAGTTAAGTAATATGTTAAGAATATTTTTAATATGAGATTTTTGTGAGGATTGAAGTCACTGGAAGAGTATAGAGACATGTACATAGATGAGCAAAAGGCATGAGTAGTCTACATTCAAAGTCTGAAAACCAATAAATACCTTTCCTGGATAAACTTGTGTATATCTAGGTGGTATAAATTTTTAGACAATTTTCATTTTAGTGTAAAATATGTCTGATAGATTTATATTCGTGTCATAAAAGATACTTGCTTTTGTCTTTTGTTTCAAAAAAACTTTTAGTTTTCCTTATTGATCTGTAGGGTTTCTTTATATATTCTGGATACTGCTCCTTTGTAGATGTATGAATTTCAAATATATTTTTCTAGTTTGTGAATTACTTTTTCATTTTGCTTGTGGTGACTTTTGATGACAAGAAATTCTTAATGTTAATATAGTCCAACTTATTAATCTTTTTCTTTATGGTTTATGCTTTTTTGTGTCTTGTTTAGAAAATCCGTCCCTACCCTGATGTCAGAAAGATACTCTCCTTTGTTGTCACCTAAAAGTTTTACAGTTTTGTCTTCTATATATATGTTATTAATCCAATTGGATTTTACTTTTACATATAGTATGAGACAGTAAATTCTTACAAGTACTAAATAGTTTTATCTTTCCTTTCATAAGCTGTGAGATTCACTCGCATGATTCAAGTTTTCATGTGTGTTTGAGTCTATGTCCAGTTTTCTATTCTTCTTTATTATTTATCTACTTCTGTAGCAAAATTATACTGTCTTACTTCCTACATTTTTATAATAAGACTTGACATCTGATAGTGCAGGATCCCAACACTACCATCCATCTCAAACTTTGTTCTCTTTTGCTATTTCGTGACTATTCTTGAATTCTGCTCTTTCAAATAAATTTTAGGATCAGCTTCTCAAATGCCACAGTAAACCCTTGTCTAGGCTTGAGTTCCCTGGGAAATAGAGTCAGATGGGGATTCATGTGCAGGAAACAGGTTACAGAGATATACCCTGGTGGATGGCGTCACATCTTTTTAGGGTATCATCTTCAAGTTGATGCCTCAGCTGTACCTTTAAAAAGCCATTCAATTGCTCTATTAGGCCAGTATATTCTGGCTAGTGTATTTTGTGATAGGACACGTGGGTCCCATGGACATGTGTCTACTGCTGTACCACCTTTACTGTAAAGTGGGACCCTTAGTCCAAGACAGTGTTAGGTAGTATACTGTGTTCTCTGTTGGTGAATTACTGTAAGCTTTCAGTTGTGCTGGCCAATGTTCTGCAGGCAGGAAAGGCAAACCATACCGATAATATATATCAATTCTAGATGAAATAAATTACTGCCCTTGCCAAGGGTGAAGTGTCCTGTGTTAGTTTTGAAGTAAACAAATGACCACAAACTGGATGGCTTAAAACAATGGAAAATTATTCTCTCACAATTCTGCAGGCCAGAAGTCTAGTATCAAGGTGATGGCAGGGCCATGCCCTTTCTCCTAGCTTCTTGTGGTTGTAAGCAATCCTTCCTATTCTTTAGTTTACATAATTCTCACCTCTGTCTCTGTGGTCACATGGCTGTCTTACCTCCATGTCTATGTCTTTACATATTCTTCTCTGTGTCTTTCTCTGTTTTTCTTCTCCTTTTCTAAGGATACCAGTCATAGTGGATTAAGGGCCCCCTGCTCCACCTTAACTGTATCTTAAATGCATCTTCAAAGACCCTATTTCCAAACAAGGTCAGTCACACTCACAGATACCAGGTGTTAGAACTTTCTTTTAGGGGGACACAATTCAACCGACAACAGATCCAATGTAATCAACTTGGCACCAAGTTGCTTCTTGCTCTCCTTGAGGATTTGCTAATGAGGGGGCTTAGAATTGGTTTCTGATGCTGAAAGGCTGAACATCTAGTAGGAGCAGTAGCTGGATTAGCTTGGGTGAATAGGAGCACTTGTTGTTGGTTGTGTCCACAGCTACTTCATTTCTGAGCCCATTGTGCTAGCACTGAGGCGACCAGTGGCAGATGCTGGCTGAGGTCAGATTGTTTACACCATTCTTTCTATTGACTGTTTAACATTTTCGGTACAGTGAATGCTCACTGATGGGTGTATCATGTGAATTAGGGATACCATGTACCTAAAGCTGCATTAATTTGCTCTAGCAAAGATACCTCATCCAGCACAACAGCTCTGACTGGGGGTACCCCATGGTTGAGTTTGCAGTAGACTACTGTCATCCAGCCGGATCTGTCTAGTTTCTGTAGGGCTACGCAGGCAAGGTAAGTGGGTATGTGGTAGAGCTCACCACCCACGCACAATTTAAGATCTTAAGGGTAGCAGTTATACCTGGCAATCCACCCTCCTGCTCCAAGATGAAATATTGTTTGCAATTGACTGTTTTAGCTGGAGAAAGGAGAGAAGTTTAAGAGACTTCAACCTGGCCTTCCCCACTGGGATAGGTGGGATTTTACAGATCAAGAAATAAACGTGAAAGTTATGTCAACTACCAAGCATACTGTTTCCGTTTTAAATTCAGGGCTGAGAGAAATGACCACTGACTGGATTCATGGACTCAGTGAACACTTTATGAGCTGGACTTGGGTCAGAATTCCTTTTATTACTTTACTGCTATGTGCCTTCATCCTACTTCAGGTCAACTCAGTCCTTGGGTCCAACAGTCCTCAATATATTTGGATTTTCCCTTCCCCTGCTGGTATATGGCTTTTACATCCTTTGAGGAAGAACTAGGAAAATTACCACTGAGTACTGCGATGTTGTGATGTTGTAGGATCCTATCTCCTGGTCACCCAGCCTCTGCTTAAACCCCATGGGTTTGGATCAGAAAAGATGTCCATCTTTGGGCCCCCTGGAAGACTGTATTCTGTTAAATATCTCCATGGCTCCTCCTGACTGCCATTCTGACTTGTTATTGTTTGTGATAACTGCCCACCTCCATTCTAATAGTTACGCTACATCTCCTGGCCGCTAGTATGTTGGGATCATCCCCACTGCTATCTGCTAGCCCAGCTCTGTAATGACAGTTCCAAGCTTAAAGAGAAGAGCTTCTCAGTGATGCTGGTGCCTGTCTCACCAACATGTTCTTTATTGTTCTAATAAATGGAGGGTCCTTCAGGCCCCCCTATAGAATATAGTCAGCTGATAGGTTTTTTGCATTATATGCTGTATCTACTTTTGAATGTTTATTTTTGTGAACTTTTTGATCCCTTCTGTGACAATTCTGGCACTTATACTTCACTTCGTGAGTGCTGTCAGTTCTTCCAGACATCCAAGAGCTATCCTAGCAACGTGTTAACATTGTCTTCTGGCGTCCTTGCTAAGTGATTAAATCATATAATGTAGAAATATGATCCCAAATCAAAAAACTCTCTCTTACCCAATTTTATGATCTGACCCACTTAATCTAGCACCTTCAGAATCCAATTCATTGTGTCCTCCACCACCTCGAACTAATTCATGTTACCAGGTCCTGTCCTCTACAGCCATTTTGGGATTTTTATTGCAAGTCACTAAATCTATAGGTTAATATAGGCAAAATTGAGTCCTTACAGGAACAGGAACAGGTTACTTCTCTCCACATTTTTAGATCATCCTTGATGATTTTTATCAAAATTTCATAATTTGCTCCATTAAGAGTTTGCATGCCTTTTGATAGAATTATCCCTAAGTATTTTTACATTTTTAGCTGCCACTGAAAATGTCCTTATTTAAAACTACCTTATAAGTGCTATTCCTGATGTAGAAATACAACTGACTTCTATGTATTGATTTTTATATCAAAACTTGTCAAACTCTCCTATTAAATATCTTAATTTTTCTAGAACTTCTTTTAGATTTTTTTACATTAAGATGAAAATTATATCATTTGCAAAAAATGATCCCACAGTCAATGGCGGAATAGAAGTGATGGTAACAGGCATCCTTATCTTTTCCAAGATCTTAGAGAAAATGCCCTTATGTTATATCTTTAGGTTTGCTGTTTACTACACGTTTTTTGAGTGTTTTTGTTTGCCTTTTATAAAATTAATAAAGTTTCATGCTTTCCTAATTTGCT